>NC_138958.1:1897500-2492500 GCF_965226115.1 Aulonocara stuartgranti | reverse complement strand
GGCTGCTCATTGGATACACCGAGAATCGCGGCGTACGCAACAATGACGGACTCACCGCCGAGCAGCTCGCGCGCGGCAATGGCCACACGGACACAGCCACGTTCATCCAAAACCATCAGTGAGTGGATCAAACTGCACCTTACACGAGAAGAGTTTCTGCTCCCAAAATAATATGGGAGGGATTTTTCCTGAGCCCAGTTAAGTCAAAAACACAAAATAAAGGAACAAAACAAAAGTTTTAGTGTAGTGTGTGTGTGTGTGTGTGTGTGTGTGTGTGTGTGTGTGTGTGTGTGTGTGTGTGTGTGTCTGTGTGTTTAGCAATAAAGAGCCATGTAAAAGATGTAGGCTAATTATTTTACATGTCAGTACAGTGGTTTGTGCTCTGAATATTTTGTAGTTTTGTGAGTTTTAAGGCTTCAGGCGTGAGTTTGTTTTTTCTTGTTCTGTTAGTTTTTGTAATTCTGACCTTATTGGTTTAATTATGAATGACCTAAAATGACATTAGTGGACAAATTCCAGCTGCTGGAGCATAACAGTGAGATGTAAAAATTATGTCACGTCAATAACACACATAATGGTCTTAATTTTTTTTTCATATTTTCAACACTAAAAGATACATATTGAAAAATAAAAAATAAAATTCAGTTAAATTTAATAATAAATAACACAGGGATAAGTGGTCGTGGATAGAGTGAAACTATTGTTTCTATCAGCTTACATATAGACTTAATAATAATAATAATAATAATAATAATAATGGATTGCATTTATGCTGAAGCACTATAATCTTTCATTTGTTTCTAGAACCTTTGTGAAACTAAATGAGCAGATTACTGTCTGTGGCCACA
Organism: Aulonocara stuartgranti; assembly: GCF_965226115.1. Classification (NCBI taxonomy): domain Eukaryota; kingdom Metazoa; phylum Chordata; class Actinopteri; order Cichliformes; family Cichlidae; genus Aulonocara; species Aulonocara stuartgranti. Next base: position 2,491,652 of record NC_138958.1, on the reverse strand, counting down.
ACATGTGCTGTGTGTTTAAATCTGTTGCATTTGAGTCATCTTACTTTGCTATTACATTAACAAATGAAATCAAATTTGTATTCTGTTTTTCTTTAATATTTAGGTGACATTTACAGTCACCTAAGTACAGTTGTGCTTTCACATGTTTACTAAGCAGAAGTTAGGAAGTAAAGCCATAAGATTTACACTACAGAGAGTAGTGCAAGGAGCAATTTTATACTTATTAAACCAGTATGCACCTTTACAGGCTACACAATGAATTTAAGGAAAAACAAGCTGCTTTAAATCATAAACATCGTCATAAACTGCTATGCTCATAGATTAACACAGGCAAATATGTCAAAGCTTTCAGACCAGCCTCAGGAGCTGATGCAAACAGATATATGGGGTACTTTCCAAAGTCACACAACTTACCACAACAGCTACAGAAAGCACCGAGTTACTGTTAACCAAACAATCAACGTGAGCTTGAGCTTGGCCTGATTTTACATGTTAATAGTCAAATCGTTAAAATCTGTCAATAGACTCTGAGGAAACACACTGAGCTTTCTGAGGCCCGTCCATTGTGTGCCACAAAACAGCGTTTCTGAATGTAAAGGAAACATAATGCTGCTGTCACCTTTACTATAAAATTATTAAAATATTATTTTCCAGTTCACAGATTGAACTGGTTTGTTTGTTTCTTGTGTTTCGTCAGCGAGGCTTTGAACTCTAATAAAGCGCCTCTTTTTGATACTCAGCTCGAAACATTTAACCGAAAGTGAAACTTAAAATCTTTCGTGCGCATTAACATAATAAAGGCGCGCGCTCCTGTTTTCATTTAGTTTGAAATTAACCGACCGTCTTGTTGTTCAGTTTTTCATACCGTGTTCTTCTCATCTCTTAACGCACTTTTTTTTCTTTTTCCGGTTTCTGAGGCATAAACACAGAGCTGATTTTTCGGGCCAGTTTCTTATAAATAGCACCACAGTCATGGTCGACAGCAGACTGTAAGGCCCACAGACAGGGGGGCATTGGCTCGTCTCATTTTGCTGTTCCAGAAACGCGCGTAATTACAACAACAATATGCGCGCGCGCACGCCACAGATTAATGTAGCCACAGTTATGAAAGTGCAAACATATCTGTTAGATCGCAGATGAGACTAAAAGTTGGAATAATTTTATTTAGGCGCAGATATGATCACCCAAACTAAACACTAGCCGCACACGAACGACGATGAATGACTGGTTTTAGGTTTCAGAGAGACGTGAGGGGTGCTTCCCAAAGTCTGAGCTGCACAGTCATGTTGGTCACCGCGATCGCTGCAGAAGAACTAAACTGCTGTGAAGCAAATAATTACACCGAGCTTGGAATCACCTGCCGGTGATACGGCTGTTTTTAGTTCTTCATAACCAGAATTTGAATTAATGTAACTTGCATTTGAAGTGTATCAGCTGAGGGGCACGGCCTGAGCTCACAAGCTTTTTATGTCAATTCATTTCTAGAGGAAACCGGAGGTCGCTGTGTTAAAGCTGTTCTTTCTGAAATCAGCTCAAATCAGCAGTTCATGCGCACTCGCCGCATCTTCTTTAGCTTTTTTCTCTCAAACAGGACCGGGCAGCTGAACCTGCAGCAGAGCAAGTGTGATTTATTTTAACCTCACCTCAGGTGTCTGCAACCACAAAGTTCCCGATATACATGGGTTTTTTGTGTGTTGTTTTTGTTGTTTTTAAACACCCGGGGCTTAGCCCTAAAGCAGGGGTGTCAAACCCAAATGCACAGGGGGCCAAAACTCAAGGCACACTTTAGGTCGCGGGCCAAACAAGATAAACATTTATTGAACACACTAAAACAATGTTTTTTTTAAACATAAATATGAATAAAAACAGACAGGAATATTATTCCAGAATAAATAAACTTAAAAAAAACTTTTAATATTTTGCTCTTCATAAAAATATATCCTGTCAAAATTATGCAAGTTAGAAATAACCCCAGAAAAAAATTAATGAAAGCATACACAAGGTTGGAGCCGCATGTAGACGGAGCTGGGCATTGCTTCAGGAATGGAACTAATAAACTGTGCGGGCCATTCAGGGTTGTACTTTGCCTCGAGTTTACCATTACACTGCAGCTCCATCTGAATCTGCACAGGTGCAGTTTCCACGTAAATGGGTTGCGAAGCAGCTCGAAATTCTCTTTTTGTGCTTTAAAGTAGTGATGGGATTTTTGGCGCTTTTTAGAGAACCGGCTCTTTCGGCTCGACTTACAAAGAGCCGGCTTTTTTGGCTCCCAACCGGCTCTTCGGGTTGTTTTGTTGCTTTAATTAATTTATTATTAACAACAATATAAAATTATGCACAAAAGGAATTACTAATGCAAAAAAGAAGTGGTTTTATTTATATATGTTTATACATAAATATATGTGGTGGCCCCTAGAGACAAAACACGTACAAACTCCAAAACACATTTCTAGCGTTAACTGAACTTCCAAAGCAGAGCTACTAGATCACTTAAATTACACAATTGAAAGCATATGTGTATTGTTTGTGTATTTATACACAAGCACTCATATATATTCAAATAATTCAAAAAAATGTTCATTTACCTGTTACTACCACACACCAAATCCGGTCGTTGGTACTTCCTGGCTTGTGTAGCCTCTAGGTAACAAAAGCTCAACACTGCGCCCTAGCATCCTGGAGCACTTCTGTTGTGTTTTGTATGTGTTTTGGAGTTTTTACGTGCTTTGTCTGTAGGGGCCACCATAAATAGACATTTATTTATTCACTCCACATAAAATGTAATAAATAAATCATATGATACAAAAACCAACTAGTCACAGTTCAACTTTTAAATATTTAAATTTTCAGCTTTTTCCTTTTAAACAAATTTCAAGTGAAACGACACAAAACACTGCAAACCACAACACAATTAAGTATAAATTATAATATGAAAACAAAAAGAAGATGAATATTCTCTCTCTGAATCCTTTATCATCTGCAACTGAAAATAGTTGTGGATGATTACTATACCTCTCTAATGTGATGTTGTTGTCCCTGGCTCTCTTTCTCTCTCTCTCCCTCCCGCTCTGTTCCTGTGCTACTGAGTGTAACTACCCCCCCTCCCCCCTCATCCCAGAGCAAAGCACAAGGCTCGCGTGCGGAGTGAAGCGGAAAAAAGTGCGAGAGGGTGAGAGAAAGGAAAAAAAAAAAGAAAAACATGGCTCGCCATAAGCAGCCGGCTCGCGTCGTTCACGTCAAAGATCCGGCTCTAAGAGCCATTTCGTTCCCGACTGACACATCACTACTTCAAAGTCCCCAAAGCGCCGCAAACTCAGTGCGCAGTGCGCTCAGTTTATCAGCAAAGTGCGCCGACTTGGTTCAACATTACTTGGCAACAGAGAAAGTGAGGCAGGTTGCACTGGTGCATTTGTGACAGCTTCACTTGAAATGCCTTCACCGCATCATACATGCCATATCCATGAACTGACAGGTTTCCTTGCTGAGCTCAAAAACTCGATTGAGAACTTTTATCCCAACTCAGCCAGCGGACCTCTGTATGATGAGGAATGTCGGCAAACTCTGAATCTATTTCCCACATAAAAGACTGAAACTGACGGTGATTTAAACCGTTAGCTCAGATAAAATTTGCGGTTTGGGTTATGGTGATAATTACATGCTCCTAACCCCTGATTTGTCTATCTCCTCTGCTGCCAACGCAATTAAACTTGCTTTCACAACAGCTTCACTTTGTGATTTTGCTCTGGTGACAAACGTCTGCTGAAATGTCAGATTCTTCTTTAGCTCTTCTCCTTTCTGTAGTTTCTGCATTTAGGTTTTTCAGCTTATCCTGATGTTTTGTCTTGCAGTGCCGTCTTAAATTAAATTCCTTAATTACAGCCACTTTAGCTCCACTAATAAGGCACACGGGTTTACCAGCATGTCTGTAAACATATATTCAGTCTCCCACTGGCACTGAAAGGCTCTGCTTTCAGAATCAACTTTTCTCTCCACCATTGTGAGCGGCTAGCTTCACAATAACAGAAGTTTGACTTGATTGAGCGGGAATGTTCCCAGTTAGCCTAGCGTTCGAAAAGGAGGCTGCAGCGCTGCATTATGGGATCTGTAGTTTGTGTGTTATTAGCACCTGGCCATCGCCGGGCCATGCATAACAATAACAAGTTTGACACATGTGCCCACATGTTGAAGATTTATTAGGCTGTGTTTTGAGTTTTGGTCGAAAAAGAATAATATATATATCACATATGCAGGACACCGTAAACTAGTTTTTTAATTAAGCAGCAAGGCAGAACAAAGTCAGGGCTGTATCAAGACACGAGGACTAAACCCCAATTCAACCAGACCCAGAACTGATCCGGAATTAAAACAGGACTACAACAGTTCAAACATGTCTGTCTCACCTGCTCTTGTTCCCTCTCTGCTCCTCTCTCTCCCTCTTTGTGCTGACAATCAAGCCAAACACCAACATCATCAAATATACAGTTTACATACTCTTCAGGTAAAAACACAAACACTTTAATTGTAAAACATCAAATCAGACTAAAAATTTAGATATTTAGATAATGGAGGTCCACAGGTCTTTTCCTGGTGTCTTGGTTGATATCTCTTGATTTTCCCATGCCATGGCTTAAGCCCAGTAAGCCCCCCCCACCTCAGCTCCACCAATGCTGGTGACAAAGCTTTCATTTATGGACCAAAAGCAATAATTAAGAGATGTGTTAGACGAGCCTGGACAAGAATTATTCATTCTGAGGCAAATGACAGCGTTGTGGAGGATGTAAGCGGGCTGAGCGCAACGAACAGTTTAAAGGTGACAAACCAGTTTTGTCTTTTGCTTCGGAACAAACAGAGGTTTCAATGTCAGTTAAAATTTATCCCAGGGTTAAAATCAAATTTGCGCTCATGCCTCGTGGAGCTGACGACACAGTGAAAATGTTTAACTTTTATAGACTGTAAAACACATTGTAGTTCCACTTATTTTATAATTTTTCAGGTCTAATTTTAGTTAGTATGCATGGATGCAGAGGTTAAATATGTGCCATGAACTTCCACATTTTTCTCCCACAGCTAAGAGGAAGGATGTGATTAAGAGAGCCTGGAGTCTGTTTGGAAAGCAACTTCTTCTTCTGATCTTTTGTTTCCCGAACTTTTTTGCCGGACATTGAACACGTCTATACGTTAAAAACAATAATTAGCGCTACAAAAACTAAAGAACAAAAATCTGGGATTTATATTCACAGTCTGGTGGAAAGAATACTTTGCAACACTTGCTTACTAAATGAGAGAATGTGACTCTTTCATATGGTTATTGAAAAACTGTGAAGCTGAGTGCATAAAAGTGTTTTTCATTGTTATTTTTATGCATTTACCAAACTAATACCTTACATACTGTGAAACATTGCTTTCACATTCACCATTAGGTGCATCTACACACTTCCGACACAGTCACATAAACATTAACTTCTTTTTGATGCTGCATTTTGTTTGATGGTGTTATGTTCTGGTCATCAATGAAAGCTCTCAGAAAACCCCTGGCACCTTTGTGTCTGGGCTAACATTTATCTAAAGCTTCAAAGTTAGTACAAAGTTATGTTGTACCAAACAGCAAGCATCAAAGTGTATCATCTAATTGTAACCTACGGTCTTCTGTTTTTTGTGCACGCAAATAAATCACACGTGCAATTTTCTTCTTCTGTATTGTCTGTTTTATTATTTTCCTTTAGCACATCACAGTCATATTTACTCTTACCAACAAGAAAAGGTTTTGCAAGTAACCATTAAAACTTTACTTACCCTACTCTTTAAATCTTTAGTAGGTTTTTTAAAAATCCAAAGAATTCACCTAAAATTCCTGTGAGTTTGGTTATCTTAATTAGAAGCCCTCACTCTGGGTTTGTGACTAAGCAAAACTTTGTGCAGCTTTGTGCTGAGCAGACATGATTCACTTTCCAGCGTCGGTTGTGGGTGTGTTCGGGGATTTCTACACATCCCTTCATAACTGAAAAGCTTATGAAAGGATCACAGATGTACACATAGTGTGGTACATTTGTTATTTTTTGCATATTTGTCGCAGTAAAAAAGTTTCAGATGAAAAACATTTTATGTTAGAACACCCAATGAATCCAAGGTCCACAACTGATGATGCGTCTTAAAAAATATTTAATACTTTAAATTAGAGATGGCACAATACCACTTTTTTATGTCCGATACCGATATCATAAATTTGGATATCTGCCGATACCGATCAGAATCCGATATAGTGTGTTTTAATCAATAAAACTGTTTTTTAAATATCTTGCTGCATTTTGTATAAGTTCATACTCAAGTTTAAATAAACAACAACACTAAAGCTATTCTGTCATACCTGTATGCAAAAAATACAACAAAATATTTCATAGTTCAGCAAAACTGATCAATCTTATAAACTTAAACCTACACCATCCTTCCTATTCTGGTATTTTAAAGAGTAAGCAACCTAACCAATAGGGTTCTAAAACTCCCAGCAAAAAAAAAAAAAAATAGGGAACCACCCTCCACCTCATGATGCTTACTCGACGTAATAAACTTTAATTTGATGCAGTGTGAAAAAAATGCACAGAAATAAATTATTTTTCAAGAATAATTAAATAGATTCAATATCTTTTTTCAACAGAACTGCAGACTGCACAGATGGTATCTTCCCAAAGGAAAAAGTACTATAGCTTACTAGGGTATATTAGACTTAACAGTTACTATATACAGTAATGGACTTCTATACATTTTACATAAGATTAAAACTTTGGGTGTAAGATTCGGATAATTTTTTTATTAAAAGCTGGACATTTTAAATGAGAATAAGAAAGAAAAGTATGTCTTTGTGCCCCCTTTTCCCTGTTCATGCCCTATCAGCCCCCCTGGCTAAACTTTGCTAGATCCACCCCTGCACAGTTACCATCCCTCAGCTACATAGAAAAAGATCCTGGTGTAGAAAGTAATATTAAATTAATTCTAACAACAGCTTATCAAGCTTAAATGTGCTTCTGTTGTTCAGCCGCTGGTTTCCTCTTTTTGGCACGAAGTGAGCCAAAAACAAACAAGAGAGACGGACTGGCGACAGAAAAGCCGATCAGCTGATCATTGATCAGTTTCATGATTGAAGTAGCAGCAGGAGAGGGAGGGGGAGTTCAAGTTTTATCTCCTTAGTCAATCCGATTATTAAGTGATGACGTGACGAATCCTACTTCCGGGCCTAAAGTAGTCTGCATATGGCTTTTGTGTGATTCTGTTCTGATTGATTTAATATGTCGCTTGTCTCTTTGAGATTGTCATTGTTATTGTTGTAAATAAAGTTCATTTAAAAAAAATATGGCTTTTGTGTTGTTAACATGTTTAATGTTTTGTATTTTCTTCTATTTGATCTCAAAAAGCTCCTAAAACAGTCAGTGATCACTGTTGACCTCCCTCGGCTTTTATTACCGCTAATCATTTATTTAAGCTCAGTTTTTAAAACCTTAGGATGTAACTACAGCCCAGCCCATGCAGCAGTATATGAATGACTAACCTCGTATTGTGGATGGATTATCTCAGTTGTTCTCCTGGCTGAAGTCTGGTCCTTTTACAGCATCCTGCCATGTGATTACATTTGTTCCTGACCACCGAGAACACTCACGCTAACTTTTATCGAGTGGAAAAAAAGTTAGCGTGTTTATATTATGCTAACATAGCTGTGTCGCTAGCAGTCACGTAGCACATCATTATATACCAGCTAGCCCAACTTCAGTAACCCTACAAACGTCACTGCTGTTTAGTTTTCTGTCTTCATTTATGCTGGAAGTGATAAGAAAGCTGTATGTTTTAATTTGTTTCCAAAACCCCGCAGTCAGGACATGCTATATTGTATTTAGATAGAAGCTAGCGAGCTAACTCCCTGCTAACTTCTAACTCCGTTAAATGTCATAAATTCCGTTTTCATGGATGCCTGGATATTAAACTCAATTGTTACACCTGGTAGAGCAGAACGCTGATCATTTTATTAAAGATGAAAGACTTTAGACAGTGTTTTAACTCTCAGTAATGCCACAGTGATCGTTTGATATATGGACCTGCAGCAGAGTTTAGGCCCAGACACGGCTAGTGACGTCAGACTGAACAATCGGATAGAATATTTTACTGAAGGTCTCGGGAATCATCATGGCGGCTTTTGGCAAATGTTAGGTGAGCCTTTTTGTTCTTTTTTTCCTTCGAGTTCGGCCATGGGTGCCATTTTTTCCCAGCCCACTTCCTATTATTAAATCATAACCTTTAACTGAAGGAAGTGAGACCCACAGTTCTATGTTGTTCTGGGGTGTTTTGTGGCCTGTCATTGCATTCTTGGCTCATGTTTGTTACTCCACTCCTGAGAATGTTCGTCACCATTCTAGGTTTTACCCATTTGTGGATAATGTACTGTGTGTGGCTAGTGAAATTGAACTCAGCTTCCAAAAACAAATGCAGTTAATTACAGTTAATACATCATTAAACAAAATAGTGCAATTACTTTTTTGGATAAGGCTCAGGAGAGTTGGATAGCTTTTTTGCCCTAATAAATGCATTTTGTAATCTAATCCGAAGAATTTGTGTGAAACGTGCAAAAAAAAAAAAAAAAAAAACTGCGACCAAGGAGGCAGCAAATACTTTTTCATGGCACTGGAGCTGCTGCCAGTGTTGAATCAGGAAACATGAACTATGGTTCCAGACCAGACTAGTGTTGGTGGAAAACGGAAGCTGAATGAGTTACGATGGCACATTTATAACCACAGTTATTGGTCAGCTGCACTTGGGTGTGATCAAGTTCATACTGAAACCAGAGGATATGTGTCATCTGCTTTTCCACTGCAAGGAGCCGCAGATCGAAACGTGCTTAAGAGCCAGGAGGAAACCAAAGAACCACGATACACACAGAGTTCATTTATTAGTTTGTGACAATGTACTGGGACATTTTCTGATACACCTCCTGTAGTCTTCATTACATGACATGTACAATGTCTGACAGCTCAGCAGCAGCATTTGCAGTCTGCCTATTACCACCTGTGCTCACATTTTAGCAACAGATATCAACCCTTCACTTATGTGTAACCTAAGGCCATGGAGCTCCACCCTAATGATGGACAATTTAGAACATAAAGAGTTACGTACATGACAGTACTGTGCAAAAACTAAGCCACCGACCTGCCCACCCACCAAATTTCGCAAAACACAAAGGTCCTTGAAAAGCATTCACAGATCACAGAGATCTGTATGCAAGGGGAGCTTAAATATCAACCATTTTCTGCAGGATTTACATTTACAGACTCACTCACATGCTAACGTTAGCTGGGGAAGGACACTATCAAAGAAAATGTTGTACTTCTTTGTGCTTTTATTGTAAACCTGGTGACTTGGGCAATGGACATTTTATAATGCGGCAAAGAAATCCTGTTCAGAGGACTCAACTCGATGCCAAGAAAATGAGAATACAAATGCATAGAAACCGAACATTTTTAAACTGAAACCAAACATAACTGCATACTCCATCATTATGACCACATCACACTCTTTCACCGCCTGTTTCGGAGGACAGGAAATTGATTTTCCAAGCACATTAAAAAAGCCCAACCTTGTCTACGTTTTAATTTTGTCTTCAGCACAAAGAACAGGGACACGATCCTTGGAATTAATTCAGTAGTTTGGTTAATTTCTATAATAAATTAAGTACTCTGCTCCCACTCCACAGAGACAGTGGCTTTCATTACAAATAACTGCAGTGGTAAAGAGGATGCACATAAAGCAAATCAGATACTTTACATTCACATAATTACAACTGCATGTGGTCCTCCTGTCTCTGGTCTGATTAGGAAGTGCAAATGTCTCGTGTGTATTTATGGTTTGTTAACTGGTCTACTTGTGCTTTGGCCAATAATGTGACATCTCACTGAATAAGAAGTCAAGACCTTAACAACAAAACTCTACCACAGCCCATTACATCAGCACACACTGCACTTCCTTTAGTCATGTCTGTGTTGGTGGTAAACACTGGTTAACAGAGCCCTTATGCTGCCTGACAAAACAAACAGATTTCACAAAGTCACCGGACAGTGAATCCACCGAGCTACTGATCTCATTTTTCTCAGGAAACGTCTGTACAGAGACGACTCAAGGCCCGTCTGAGAACAGGCCTCTGGTACATGTGCAGAATAAATCGTAAGTTAGCAGTCCAAAGTCTGATGTCCATCTCTGGCAGTCTTAAAATCACATATCTGTTTCTGCAACAGTTCTTCTGCAGCAGTTTTGACAGAGAGGCATATGGCAGCATTTCTGAAGGATTCGGAAGTCCTCTCTCCTCCGTCCTGCAGCGTGGCGTTACAGTAATCAGGTGAGAGCAGTCCTGCAGTCTCTCTCAGGCTCATTCCAATCACCGCGCCCAAAGTTAAGGAGGAAGGTGCGTGTATCGCAAATTTAAAACCAGACCTTGATAAAGTTTCTGAACCGTAACGATGAATCCACCATCCATTGCCTTCGATGTCCCGTTACAACGCCCCTGTGCATTCCACCGCCCTCTGTCGTCTTTCCTCAGTCCTGCTTGTCCATACCACAAAAAACCCTTCATTCTTCCAGTCCTTTCCCAGATGTAATCCTGTCCAGCAGGCCAACTGAGGAAATTGTGCACACACAAATAGACAAACACTTACGTACACCCACACAGAATTCATTGTACATCTTTAACATAATCACTGCTTTTATAATCGCCATCTTACTAATCCAGGATACAGCAAAGATGGAAGTGTTTTGTATATTTTCATTTTTATGCATAATTCATGTCCGTGTTTGTGTGAGCGTATACATGTGTTTGTGCGTGTCCGGTTTAGTCCAAAGGGGTTTCGTGTCAGTTGGTCTCGTAGGAGGAAAGCAGTGCAGCATCCACAGGCTCCATGCACGAGGGGCAAGTGAAGGATCTCATCAGCCAGTCATCGATACAGTCCATGTGGTAGATGTGCATGCAGGGCAGGAACCGGATCGGGTCTCCGTAGACAAAGTCCATCATACAGATGACACACCTGCAATGGTGAACAACATTTGTCTTATTAAAAACACACTAGTCATTGGTTGAACAGCACAACTACACAGGAAACAACAAAACAAGTAAAAAACAAAAAATACACAGACAGACCTTCAACTATGATAAATGATTACTTCTCAATTTAAAGGCACATCCCTGGAATTTGGAATAAAATAAAATGCAGAATAAATAATATGACATTTTTGAGATAAAAAAATAATTATTTAATTCAAAACATTTGATCTAAAAGATTCATCTCTCAGTCAGAACATGCTATATCAGGTGGAAGCTAGCGAGCTAACTTCCTGCTAACTTCTAACTCAGTTAAATTTAATAAATGCTGTTTTCATGGATGCCTGGATGTTAAACTTCATTGTTACACCTGGTAAAGCAGCAAAGCTGATCATTTTATTAAAGATGAAAGACTTTAGACAGTTTAAACTCTCAGTGATGCTGCAGTGTTCGTTTGACTTTGGGACCTGAAGTTGACAGAGCTCCAGATCCAGGTGACCGCAAGTCAAAATGTCAACCTGTCTATGTCCCGCAGCAGCCTGGATTCAGTTTGAATATTGCTATGAACTGATAATGATCGGTTTATGCCTTTTATTCACTGTAACATATAATTTTTGGGTGACGGCACAAAGACAGAGGAGGACAGAGAGCAAAAGGAAACAGGTAAGAGTGGACATGTGATCAAATTCACCAAAAATGATAAAGCTGCAGCTTCTGTTTCACTCACATTCACTGATTCATTCATTCATTTGAGATAACTAAGCAGTGTGCTGTACTGTTGTCGATGCTCTTATAATAATTATTATAAGATTATATCTTTGTCATTTTCTAGTTTCTAGTCAAGTGAGGAGGATGGAGAGAGAGGATCTACTGCAGTGTCTGTTCTTAGACACTACAATAGGTCATCCAACTGCCGTATTTTTCAGACTAAGGCACACTTAAAATCCTTTAATTTCCTCAAAAATTGACAGTGCGCCTTATGGTCCAAAAAATACGGTAATTATGTTGCTTTTGAAGGTAAAACTAATGTTTATCCAACTGAATTGAGGTTTGCAAATGTCAAAAGGGCTGATTACAGTCGCAAACAGCACATTGCATTAATATTAATTACAAGGCACTGCTGAGATTATGATTGGCAGCTGAGCCCCCCTAAAAGTTTGAAACTGGAACTGCCCCTGATAATAATTACAGGACAGTCTGGGCAATGAGAGCGCGTTCTGTCATTTTACACGTATTCTTACAATTTAAATGCTCACGCTGACAGGCTTTAGTTTACTATAGCAGCATTTCTTTATCACGTAGAAAAACAGAGACATACTGTTGAAATTGCAGTTATCATATTCAGATATCTAAATGTGTAGTAAGACTTCTTTACACTGGGTTCCACTTTAACTAAGGCGACCACATGCCACACAGCTGGAGTGCAGCGGCCAGATTTGAGTCCAACCCACAACCACTCGCTGCATGACTTCCCCTCGCTCTCTCCCAGCGTTGCTGTAATTTGACTGCTGCACTAACCAATGACAGAAAAAACTCCTTTGCACAGACAGAAAGGAGAGTTTTACTTATCCAACCCACCTAAAATCAAAGTGGGCGGCTCCCCCCAAAAATATCAAGGTTTGTGCTGTACTGTAACTACACATCTCTGTATCAAAGCAATGTTTTCATGCTAATAACAAGAATTTATTATATTCTGAATTTTACTGGAATGTGCCAACATGAAGCTGTGTGGAAAACCAAGCAGTAACTCAGTGAATAAACTCCTGTTTGAAACGTATGTAACTCTTGAATTCTGCAGTGAAGCAGTATTTGTGTTTGCCCACTCAGAGCTTCTACTCACTCTCTGATCTTCTTCTCGGATCCATCCCTTCCCGGGTCATACACGCCCTTTGGGAGGTGCTGGATAAGCCCGATGCGTTGAGCGATTCGGATCTGCTCCTCTTCGGTCAGCTGAGTGACCAGTCGGGTTTGGCTGGGCGTCGGATGGTAGACAGGCACATGGATTTGCTCCTGCAGGAAGAAAAGAGACAACATAAAGAGGCTTAACACTGTTGAGTAAGTCTACTTTACAAAATCTGTAACATGAAAGCTGTGGCAGGGGAAGAATTGATGAGAAACACTAAGTACAAACGTCTGAAAAATACACCTCAAAGTTGGCCTTTAAAAAAAAAAAAAAAAGTATTGTTTGAGAGGATATCGTCACCGACTCTCTCAGCAGGCTATATCTGTGCTGGATTTACTTTAACAAAGGAAGATTTGGGCCTTCTCTCTTTCAAAAAGGAAAGAAGAAAAACTCCTGATTATGGCACAAACTTATTATGTGAGCCGGGACATAAAAATAAACTCTGCCAGTACAACACTGATGAGGCTTATCACATAAAATCCCTCAGCTTAACAAGCAGACGGGTTCATTCACTTTAGTCCTCTACAAAATCAAAGTACTCGAGTGCAACAATCTCACAATCCAACAAACTCTCCTAATATATAACTGTCAGTGTCGAGAAGCCGGCCCAAAATAAGACTCACATCCTCACAATATCCATCGTCAGTATCTAAAGCAGTCTATTAGGCCTGGATGTCTGGACATGCTGTAAGCTAATGATTTCAGGCAGTAGATGGTAGTGTTTCCCCACACCCATAAGCCACTGCAGCCGATACCAACATGCGATGGGAAATCTTACTGTTGTTCTAGTTCACGTCATTAAAAGTAACTTTATTTATTTAACAGTATTTCTAACTGATGCACATTTTCCTAACAAATAAGGATCCCAGCAGGAAACAAATCCATTTGGGTTTTGAGCATTAACTGTTTTTTTTAAATGCCAATTTAAAGCAGCTCATATTTCTAGCTCAATAATTTTCTGACTCAAACATCAAAGCAGCCTCAGTCGAGAGAAGTGTGAAATGAAAAGTCTGTCATTATGTCTGGGATGGGTTTCTTTTCTTGTCTTTGGTTTTTTTAAACACTGGCCTGGAAAACCACATAAGTGAAAGATTAATGTGTCATCAAAGTAACAGCGAGTCAAAGTGAACGGGTTTCAGTATTAAAGAGTCAAAGCAAACATGAGAGGCACAATATCGTCACACCAAAGCATGCACTGTATTCTGACTGTCCTTACAGTGTAATATAATGTTATTTTCTGACAGTGATGTTACTTCATTTCTTGTTCCAGCGTCAGTCACATCAAACTACGAGCTGCACACAATCACGTTTGTGTAGATTGAGAAACCCTCAGCATACCTGAATACCTCCACAAACAGACACAACCACAGTACCATAAATTCACCATTAGAAGCTCGGAGCAGACCCGAGTTAGCCATCTGAATGTGCCGGGTTCAGAGTGACAACACTCCTGAACTCTGAGGTATCTGAAACGCAGCATAACCGTGCAGCCTTCTTACTCATCTCTGAGTTTATCCTGACAACACAATATTTCAGAAAATATTTATATAAAGACTTTCAAGCTTTAAACCAAACCAACCAGCCACAAAGCAAATCACGGCAGGAACAAAATGTGTTCAGGATCAAAAACTAAAACAAAACAAAAAACCTCTGAAAATCCTTTTTATTGCTGCAGTGTTGTTAAAACTGAACAGAAAGAGATTTTGTAGTTCATGTTGTGTGTGTATGTAAATGATAGCTTAGTTATCAGTACTGTACAGTTGTTCCTGACCTCAATCACCGCTCTACCAGTTTCTGACATTTGCATGGTAACAGCGATCTCCACCAATCAGGAATATCGCTGTTTAAATTCAGGATTGTGGGTAGTGTAGTGTCTTTCTGTCACAATGTGAATCAAACAAACCACGATTGGTATCATACAAAGCTGTGGTTTCTACAGGTTTCACAGTTTTGTCCTTCATGCTTCATGACTTTCTTAATGACATTGCCCACTGTGCTGTCTATTTCTTTTCATATGTAGTCCACCCAATTAAAATCACAGCTGGAAAGTGGACGACAACATATTCGATTAAACAGATGATGCCTGGAAAAGGCCTCTGTAAGAAGTCAAAGAAGTGTCAAAGGTATTGTAACTGTACCTTCAGGGGCGAGATTGCTTTTTTGTTTTGTGTTTAAGCATGAGAGGTGACACACAGACACACACAAGCAGTCTACTTTTTAATTTGTTTGAAATGCTATCTTTTAAAGCTAAAGAGTTTTAATGGGACAGATGGAGATGCTAGCTAGCCTCTCAGTCTCTCAGCAACATTTAACCCATGAGTCAGCATAATTTTAGCAGTCGAGGCTGTCTGTTCCTCCTCTGACAGCCATTTTTTTAGCCAACTCTAAAAGCCAGGCAGCGATAATAAAAGCTGCAGACGGGGCCTCTTGGGGAGGGGGGGGGGGAGCAGCAGCTGCACTGTGTGTGTTTAGGGTCCTCAACTGTGCAATGGTCAGCAGTGTAATTGTTGTCATATGTCAGCTGGGCTGACAACTGTTTATTAAGTGACCTCAGTGGTACCAAAAGGGTGAAAGGGGAACTAATGAGGGGGGTGGACCTTGGTTCTCTCTGCCAAGCATGCTGTAGGTTGCTGAGCCAAGCACACAGCAGCTACAGCAGCGACTGTCAGCCTGCCAGGCTCAGGCTGCTAATGGTGAGCGGGAATCAAGGTGATGGTAGCAAGTAGGGGAAGCAGATGCACACAATAAGTGGAAGGTTTCCAAAAGAAATCAGCTGGGGGGTGACTATCTGCATCCTGCATCAAGCTGTAAGGGAAGCAACACCTGAAACATGAAGCGTTCGCAGTCTCTGAAATCTTAGCTCTTCTTCTGAGCCCTGCAAAGTAACAAAATCTCTGAACGAGACCTGCAGACACTTGCACACAACGCAGGGCAGCATGCACACCGGCAGCAAGAACAATAACGGGGGCCGAATGATGCGCGTTAGCATCACAGGATGTGTTTTGTGGTGCGTGAAAAAGGACAAGATTCAAAGTGTGCCAACACCGGTAAATGATCTCATCAAAGCAGGAAGTTGATCCACCGATGCTGGCCAATGATATTATAACTAATATTAAACACATCCCCAAAAAAGAAAAAAGAAAAACCTGGATGTTAATTCTTATAAATGATGTCCCCATTAGTGTAAAAAAGGGATGAAAAAGCAGTTTTTCTGCAAAAATTGCCCCAGTCAGCTTGACACGTCTGGTTTCTAAAGACAAGCACGTTCAAGGCAAAAATACTCAGCTTGAGGCTTTAATAGGTGATGTCATGTTGGCGACACCCAACTTTAAACACATAGTTTGTACCACAATTTAAAGTCCTGCATGAACATTAGTTATGCCTCTGTAATATACTAATCAAACCCCCCCCGAGCCATCTGATCATCATTACTTGTAGCTCGGCTCTCAGTTTTCAGTCCGAGGAAAATGAGAACTAAACTTTTGGATGAAGTTGTGAAGAGAACAAAAGAATTTACTTGTAGCTGAGTCAGGGCTCTGTGATAAGCTCTGTGTTGGAGGCAAAGCCCACGTCTATGTCACTGACCTGCAGTACAATAACACGCTTGTCAGCGCGGTTTTCTCCACGCCCCCAATGTTTCTGTAACCATATTAGGACAAAATGTAGGTAATCAGAGGCTCCTCCAGTGGGGTTTATTGCCGCCTTCCTTACAAGGCTAAAGATCAACATCATGTAAGAATGAAGTAATGTAACCCTTACCTTTGATTAAGGCCGAGGACCTAAAGTTCAGCTCATTACCATTATCTGGACACAATGAAGAAGTTACACAGTTTTTCCCGTTTTCCTCGACTGCGACACATGCACACTTTCTTAGCATGTTTGTGAATGTAGTCTGGGACATTACAATATACTTTCAAAAATAAATATACAATATTCTATTACATGCACCGAAATCATTCAGAAAAATACTTTTCAGTTTTCATTTCTTATTTTTTCTCGGCTCCATCACATTTGAAGGCCAATTAGAAAGTGCCACCAAAGCAACCTGGCTGAGCACACTGTGTTTAAAGCAAACTGCTGGCGAGCCCTCTCATCCCAACAGTAATGCAGCTGGTTGATAGACTGTGCTCCTCTTGTGTATCTACTACAGTGAGAGAGCATATTAAAACCTCATCAGGAGAAACTTTATGACTGGTTCTTATGTGACATGTTTCCGATCCTCTTTGACCCTCCTGTGCTGGCAGACTGAAGACAGAAATATCACCTGTATTAGATTTGCAGACAGATGGGTGACAAATTAAAACCTGAGATCGTTGACATCATTTTATACAAAAAACACTAAAATTGATCATAACTCCAACAACAAAGAGGGAAAATTTCAAAGTCTGCAAAGTGTCTCAGCCAATAAGATTTAGCTATGAAACAAGATGAAAGTAGAATATAGGCCAGACTAAATGTGATCAATAAAAACACTTGTCACTGCTTCTATCAGGATACTCTGGTGTTACAGCCGAGAGTGAACACACATATGCACACACCCCCCCCTCTAAAACACACAGGGGTGCCTTATCTCCTGTGGTCCAGACCGAGATGAGTCAGCTCCTGTCTCGCCAGCTGCTGTCCAAATCACCACAGTCGACACACACACACACCGTCTGCTATACGCCCGTCTGCACAAAAATACGCAGGCATAAGCTTACAGCTGAACTGCACCTCCCTCTCCTTTGTTTCACAGTTTATAAAAACAACTGACGCAAACACACAATGACTCGTTTTGTTTTGACAAGAATTTTAATGGTATGCTAGGCTAAGTGGCCGGCTCACAGGACTCATGTCCCCTACTTGGCTTTCTAAATCCATCCATCGCCCATCTATAGCCAGTGACAGCACAGACTGCAAATTCTTACATTTGGCCTTTAAAATAATATTATACTAGGAGTATTTCCTTATCCTAAACAATCTGAAATGAGGCAAATATAAGGAAATTTAATGGGTGTGGGACAATTTATACTTTAATGTATCCTTTTCCAATACTGCTCCAAACAATTTGACTCAGTAGCGTCACTACTTCATAACTATTTCTGGTGGTAGTTGAAAGAATGAGGGAAGTATACAGGAGTTGCAGAGATTAAGAAACTCACAGCAGAAGGAGGAGGGCAAGCAAATGCATCCACCCATTTTCTGCTACTCATCCAGAGTCAGGTCACAAGGGCAGCAGCCTAGACAAAGAAACCCAGACCTCCCTCTCTCAACCACCTCCTACAGCTCATCCGGGGGAGCACAGGGACGTTCTTAAGACACCCAAGAGACACAATTTCTGTAGCATGTCCTGGGTTCAACCTGGGGCCTCCTCCCAGAAGGAAATGCCTGGAACACCTCACCCAGGAGGCATCCTAGCCAGATGCCAGAAAGACCTCAACTGGCTCTACTCCAAGCGCTTCACAAATGACTGAACTCGTCACCTTAATTCTAAGGAAGAGGGCAGGCTCTTCCTAGAAAGCTCATTTTCACCGTTTGTATCCTCAACCTCGTTCTTCCAATCACTACCTTGCTTGTGACCATAGGTGAGGATATGGATGTAGCTCATCTGCTTTGCTTTTATGTCCAGCTCTCTTCATCACAATGGACTGATACCACATCCACATCGCTGCATATGCAACCCCAATCCGTCAATCCCCCATTCCAGTCACTCGAGAACAAGACCCGAAAATACTTAAACTCCTCCACTTAGGGGACTGACTTGTCCCTGACCCAAAGTGGAGACTCCAGTCTTTTCTATCTGAGAACCATGGACTTTGAGGTGTTAACTCTCCTTCCAGCCACACTCGGCGAGATCCTGATACACCAAAGTGTAAGCCTTCCATCACTTAGTGCTGTTCATAAATATTTTCAGTTGGATGTAATGCAGGATAAAAGTTTTTTATTTTTCACCTGTGGCCTGAGTGTCTGTGGAGAAGCAGGGACTGGTGAGATTTGGCCTGTATGTCGTATTCTGCACCCTTCTTGCAGCTGTAAATAAACGCTGATTAGTGCATCCAATAGCACTCTTCCTCTCACCTCTCAATCATGGCCCATGTCTGCCCCTCCATGAGCTTGGCTCATCCATCAGCCTCTTCATGTTAAACTTAAATTGTTCCTCCCCGCTATTGCCAAATGTTTGCTAACAAGGATCACCGGATCCCTGGATTTCTAACTATAATTTTATACACAAACACTAAATGACTGAGCATGTTTTGGATCAAAACTTACAAACAAAATCTAACTGAGTCACCTGACAAAGGTCAAGTACAAGTGACAATGTTTTTGGAATGTAATTTAAAGGAAATGTGTAACGTCCCACCAAGAGAGCTCGAGGCACTTGTGAAATTGCTAAAATAGAGTGAATTTGTTCTTGTGACATGTGGTGGGTCAACATCTTACTAAATAGTATTTGGGGTTTTGTTTGTTTGTTTTTATGTTGTTGTTTTGTTTTTTTTGTTTTTTTATCGGGGGTCCATCTGTATGTGTAATGTAACAATTATAAAAATTAATCCCACCATTCCTCTTCACAAGGATTTTGCAAAAATTAGCCACAACATTATACCTGAGAGGTAACTTGAGAAAGAGAGGAGTCGGAATAAAAACTAACAAAAAAACCAAAATTCCCTGAAAAAGGATTATAATAGTATCTTATCCATTTCATGGTTCTCTATAGCATCTATGTGAAGTGTCCACATATGGAGTTATGAATGTCAGATCTGTGCACTGTCTTCATAAGCCATGAAGTTATTCAACAGCCCCAAATGCAGGCTGCCAACATACAGTCGACAGAGCCAGTTCTGGACTTTGGATCATGAATGCTCTGTATACAGACAGCAGTGATTTCCAATCAGTTTAACATGCAGACAACCTCACGAGGTTGTTTAGAATCGATGGGGAAACATCTGAAGACAGGTATGCACTTATAAAATGTTGCATTTGTTACAGATGTACTTGGGCACTATTTACAGTTTCCAGGTTGGCTAAACCTCAGGCTAGGTATAACTTAAGCTACAGACAGAAACGAAGTGTTAACGAATCTTAAATTGGAGACAAATCCATTAATCATTTCCTGTTTTTCAATTTAAGGGCTTCAGTGGGCATCCTAACCAAAGTGTGCTGATTAGACTGTTATGTCTCGAGTATGGCCCACATATGAAAATGACAGAAGGCAACACAATTCAACATTTAATTACATTAGAGCCATCAACAACAGTTCCAGTGTGACAGATTGCTTTTCATCGATTAAATAAATCCTTGTCAATGCTTATTTGACAACTACACAAAAGCTACCCTTTCGGATTCATTTTGTAGCATAAGCACAACTATAGCTCATATTGTCCTTGATTTGGATTTCACTGTTGCCACTGCCAGCATCAAGTTTTGCACCATGACTTGCAAATCTCACCCTCTGTATGGAGGACAGACCTCCAGGCAGTATCCAGAGTACACATTTGCACTCAGCAGCATGTGAAAGCTTTCACAAATGCAACAAATTAAATTTTAAATGGAGCATTTGGGAGAATTTAATACCCGTTCCACCACAAATTCCCAAAGCGTGTTGATGCCGAACAAAAAACGTGTGGTGAAGGTGCCGATTACTGTGGTCACCAAGGAGAAGCTGGCTGTTCTGAAAGAGTTCTTTATAAGGAGGCTTTAACTAGTTATTTAACCCTCTTGAGAAACTCTGCCAGTATAAACACACTGCACGCAGACTTGCTGAACAACACTGAAAGCTTAGTGAGAGCTCTTCCAGAGGGCCCCTAGCAAAGATTGTGTGGTTTATTACAACATTCATCATCTATGATAACACAGCTGACTGTGCTGACCTAATTACACACTGGTGTATGCTGGACAGAGCTCACACAAGGACATGAACTGGGGAAAAATACTCAACCTGTCCAAATATAATATTGACCGACTCGGACACAGTGTCTAAGAAACGACAAAGCTTATAAATGAGAGGTTGAATGTGTTTGGGCCAAGTTTCCATGTCCCAATTCTGGTTGTCTGATAGGAAGCTACTTTCCATAGCGGGAAACAGATGCTCTTCATGCAACTCCAAAAGGGAACAGGGTCTTCTCCCAGAAACAAACCAGGGATCTTTAGCTTGTTAGACAAATGTGCTAACCATTAATTTTGGGCAAAAGTAATGGTAATAGCTCCTTTGTTATTTTGTATATTCCCCTCTTTTCTTTTTAACATCTAATGTACAAAATTCATTGTAGTTCTACCAATTAATATGAAGATCTATAAAAAACAAAATTTACCTAAAGATTTCCTGATGAAGCTCAATTAGATTTTCAAATAATGCACCAATAATCAGTGTTCGTGTTTGTATATTCACATTAATTTCAAAAACATTACTTTTCAAGATCCAGCTAGAAAGCCCTTGATGTTAATTTTTCTTTTTAAATGTTAGGACAACTTGGCAAAGTCTCTCCTTTAGGTTTTCACCCCTAGTGTGATGAAAATAAAACATGCTTGCCTGAATATAACATTACATTATGTAACATCCTACAACACAAGCTCTCCTTCTGTACCGACCTGATGTCACCTTTAGTTTCCCATGCTTTAGAAAAATCCTTATCTTAAATCTACAGATAAGGCACAGCTTAACCTAGTAACAGCAAACTGTCTGACAAGGCTTACATAACACATACCAGCTGTCTCTTAACATTGTAATTTCTCTATAATACAGACCAGCAAGTTCAAAGGAAAGATAAGTAACACTGTGCATCATATTTACAGTTACAGCATAGCCTGGTCTGTTTGTGGATGATCTAATTCAGGAAATAAGGTCATCATACAAAGTTGTTGCCCTGAAGGAGATTAGTCAAAAGAAGCAGTAAAGTTATGAAAGTCACCAAGTCATAATTCTCCTACACATGGAGAACTGGGCTCTGTTTCAAGTTCACTGTTAATGTGTACCACAGGCCATGACAGATTTATGTGCTGACTTACATGAGCCTAAATGATTTGGTTCAGAGTTTCTGAATGAGCAAGCCGTGCTGCTGTTGTATCAGTGAAGCCTGAATCAAGATATGACTTCAGGGAATTGACGGACAGAGGCAGGACCATCGGACAGAACAAAGCGGATTAGTGTCAATGCTATGAAGGGACAGGGTCACTGAGTCGTTCTGCCGCCCAAGGGTGATGTTGGATCTGTAAACAGCTGATCTTGCCTTCAGCTGCATAAAGGCAGACGTTTTTGGGCCGAGCCCGTCACACATTATCAGACATTGTCCACGCTTCAGGTATTTCATGAATTTTGCTCATGGCAAAACATATCTACGAGCTCATTTTCCCTGAAACTGTTGGTGAAAGTTACCTGATAGGGGGGCGGTGGCTCCTGATCGGGATCAGCACCATCTCCGTAGCTGGCCCGGTCCGACTGAGATTCA
Organism: Aulonocara stuartgranti; assembly: GCF_965226115.1. Lineage (NCBI taxonomy): Eukaryota > Metazoa > Chordata > Actinopteri > Cichliformes > Cichlidae > Aulonocara > Aulonocara stuartgranti. The sequence goes on along the minus strand of NC_138958.1, from coordinate 2,469,262 downwards.
TGTAGCAAAGAAATGTCATCCGATGTGGGAGATTTCAGACAGTTTCCCATCTCCTCCCTCTTCAATCAAACTCTCCCCTCTGTCGTCTTCGCTTTACTAATTTCAAGGGTCACTTTCACAGACAATGGGAGAGGAGAAAAAGGCGTCGATGGGGCGTTTTTTCCATACACAGCTGATGATTCTCCTTCCCAGACGACAGGAGGGCTGCCCAGTTTAACAACAACAAAACATCGCTCGGCTAGCTGCTAGCCACACAAAGAGCTAGCCTGCTAACACCAGCTAGCATTCGAAAGGGAACATCTAATCGCTTAGCTAAAAATAAATAAATTCGGAGCTGAAACAGCGAGCTAGAATTGTGTTTATTGACGCATCGAAGGGAAGGAAAATTCAATACCCCTCAACGCAAATCACAACGCTAACAGCAATTTTCCTGACGCGGACCTCTATGTCTGAAGGGGACTTTCCAGTTTGCAGACAGCAGCCGAACAACGAAAGCTGGTGATGTAGCAACACAAAGCACCGCCCCGCTGAAAAAGAACCAATGAGCTGTTACCTTCTTTGAGTAGGCTCTTTTAAGCAGCCAATCAGATTCGTGATCAAATTGCCCTTCGCTAAAAACATAAACACAGCCTTTGTGATAGCTTTGTAAGTGTATTTGTGTTATTCCTCTTGCTGACCACAAAGTAGTACTTGATCACCCACTTTTTAGTTTTTCTTGCGGCTGGATATTTAAATATTTAGAATAATTTTTTTTTTTAAATTCTCTTTGTGTGTTTTCGATAGATTATGACGTGTTATAATAGTCCTTGTTTTCGTATCCCTGACTGCCAGAGTCTCACACTTCAACAAAATAAGATGACTTTATCTAACAGATTAGATTATATAAGGACAACAGATGTACAGTCAAGTTCTTTGTTCTGTACCTAACACCACTTCACTCTGTAAACTCTGTTTTGTTATGCTTAAATGGCTAAAAGGAAAAACCAGACAACACAAAATTGGATTTGTAGTTGCTTTTCATCATGTTAAATTACAACGGAAACATTCAGTATGTACAGGAATGTCATTCCGTAATTTTGGTAGCCATGCCCAGTAAAATATGCAGATAATGCCACTACATTAGTTAGAATTTGACTGCAGTTGCAAACCCAAAGAGCAAAAAATGAAAATAATGTTATTTGAAAGTGTAACATGAGTGGTTTTGGGAAATTTCTGGAGAGCAGCTGCTGTTAGAACAATAAGAATGCATTTCCTTCACCATTAGAAAAAAAGAACTTCAAGCCATCTTAAATCCTAAATCGAACTCTAATCATGAATAAAACAACAGTGCTCTACTGCTCTAATTCCAACACTTGAGACAACATGTGAGTTCAGGTTTATTACTCACTATTGCAAGTACGCAACCTTTCCAATAACCTAACCACCAACCATGTTAGAGGTGACCCCTATTTATCCATAACCAGATTACTATATACAGGAAGTGATTACAACATCCAAGTGCTTCAATAGATGTTTCTGGGCAAGCATGTAATATACAAGAGCAGCAGAAGATGATCCTGAAGCAGGAAGACCGTGGTGGTTGCGATGCTTCTGAGCTCCTTCACCTACTAAAGATGCAGCAGGCGGACAAGCACGCAGCACTTTGCCGCTCGCCGTGAAAGGCCCATTTGTTCGAGCTCAAGTACTGCTGGAGGCCGTCCCACACACCAGGAGGGGAAAAGAAGGGAGTCTGCCTTTCTAAAAGACACATTCATCTGTCCTCTTAAAACGGGACAATTTGTGTAAAAGGTGCCATTTACAGTATATAAATGTCTTAGAGGAAGTCTTAGAGGCATTCTTTTTCTTTTACTCTGGAGAGGTTGCATATCTGGCTGACTTCCAAAGCTCTGTGCAAAAAGCCATAAAATGCAACTATAAATAAAACAAGATTTTAGATTTGATCATCTCTTCAAAGGGAAACTCGGAGAGAGCTATCTCACAAAATACATGTGTGTCTACCACTGATGTAATATGTTTCAGAAAAAGGGGGAAAAGGAAAATGCGCAATAAAACACTCTCTCTCTGACAAACAGAATAAACCAAAGTTTAGTGTAAAAATTTAAACAACATATCATTTTTGATTATATTGCTGATCAGTAACCAATTACAAGGAATCTCCTAGTTCTCAGGGACTTAACAAAACATCACTGTGTGTCATTTTTATTTTTAAATAATCGCTCATTTATATTCTACACAAAAAATGGGAAACTCTGCAGCAGCCAGATCAAATGACTTGGAGAAGCTAGTGTCAGTCATTTCTGTAAAGGTTGTTTGGTACTCTGGCTCCATCAAATCGCAGACTCAGTACCCTGCACTGGGAATGTTCTACCCTCGGGGTATTAGCAGAGGCAACTTAGAATATACACCAAATAAATCTGATTGTGTTTTGTACTCCAGTGCACCACTTACAGGTGGCCACAGTGCTAGACAGACGACCCCGCTAGAAGCAATGTTTCATAAATATAGGCACATTTCATAATTAGTCTCCATTTTAAATCAGAAGGAAGTAAAGTTCATGAGGATATATCTCTGGAAGAGGGCAAATCCACCGAAGCCAGTCAGAGCTGCAGTTGCTTGGCACACATGAGGAAAAGCCTCTTCCCCTAGCCTCTTGATGAAAACTAACAAATTATTCCCTAATAATCAGGTCTGTCCTGGTCTGTGTGTTGGCATGATGAGACTGTAGGAGACAAATGCTGTCTTTCCTTAGTGTGCCGTCCTCTGTTTGTTATGGGCTGGAGGGCACATGGATACCGTTCTCCCCGCTGCCTTTGGCCTTGTGCAAAGCAGCCTGTATACGAAAGTGTGTCCGTGATTCCATTGAGTAGTTTTTGTAATTTTGCCTGAAACAGAAAAAAAAGAAGATCAAGAAAGTTCAACCTGAACCCCAGAAATCCAAAGTTTATAGCAAAGTCAAGTAAACTTTATCTCGTATTCTAAAACACTCAAATCTGAGTGAAACCATGAAGATGAATGGAAGACGTATTTCAAAACATCAAAAGTGGAAATTCTTAATGAAAGGTTTCATGTGTACAGTCATGTAAAAATGAACATTTTGGCTGGACTCTACGTAGTCATATAGATTACTACATGTTCCTAATCAAACAGATTAATTGATCATCAGCAAGTGTGACCTGGAGCATTCAAGTGTCTCATGGAAAAGCCCAGGAAAAGCACCCCAAAGTCAGACAATGCAATGCTGAGAGAGTCTCAGCATGTTTGTGACAAAGTTCATCACAGTACAATTAAAGATTGAAGAAGTATGGTTTGTTTGGAAGAATTGCCAGGAGGTAGAGCGTAGCAGCACGATTTAGGTTTGTGGTCTGAATAAATTACAAGGATATCCTTTGGACAAAACAAGACCATACACAGCATATCAGCACACCCCATATTAACTGTCAAGCACGGTGGTGGAGGCCAGGGGTGATGATTTAAGCTCGTTTTGCAATGGGGAGTCATCTTCACAATAAAGGTAATTATGGAGGCTCCACAGGCTTCTGTGCTGGGATCAGTATTAATTCCATTTACATTATACATGCTTCCCTTAGTCCTTATTATTAGAAGGCATTACACATTTTCATTGCTATGCAGATAATACCCAGCGTTACCTATCCATGAAGCCAGATGACACACAACAGTTAGTTAAAGTGCAGGCATGCCTTAAAAACATAAAGGTTTGGGTGACCTCTAATTGCCCGCTTTCAAATTCAGATAAAACGTTTTTTGCACAAATCTCAGAAATATGGTGTTTAAACTCTGGATGGCATCACCTGGTCCTCCCGTAACACTGCGATGAATGTTGGAGTCGTTTTTGACCAGCCTACGTCCTTCAACATCCATATTAAACAAATAAACAGGAAAGCGTTCAGCTTTCAGGCGTCTTCTGTGAAATCAGCTCCAGTTTGGATTTGGGGAACAGACACCTTCTTTACTTTGAGACCACGCTTAAAACGTTCCTTTTTGATAAAGCTTATTTTTAGGACTGAATCGGGTGACCCTGAACCTTCCCTTCGTTACGCTGCCATTCAATTCAGTTATTGGTGCTACCAGCTAATGAATCATGGAGCATGTGGCTGCCGTCAGCAGCAGTTATGCAATTTGAGACAATTTTATGGTTCAAGTTACAATCCGCCAGATGTGCTGAGGATGCTTGAGTCTGACTTCAGTGAGAGAAGAGTAGAGGATGCTAATCTATCTCAGGAAGACTTGCGTTTCCTAACCATCATGGAAGAAGGAATCAAAATCAAGGCGGATGGTCACTGTGAAATGCCGCTCCCCTTCAAGAAAGATCGACCAAATCTCCCAGACAATAAGACGTGTGCAGTCCATAGGCTTCGATGTTTGAAAGGAAGGTTTGAAAAGAACAAACAATATCAAAGGGACTACACGACCTTTATGAGTGAAATCATAACAAATGGGGATGCAGAAAAGGTCCCAAGAGGAGAAATTAACAACAGTCCTGTGTGGTACATTCCTCATCACGGGGTGTATCACCCACACAAGCCAGGAAAAATACGGGTTGTATTCGACTGCTCAGCAAGATTTGAAGGCGTGTCACTAAATGATCACCTTCTTACCGGACCAGAATTAACGAACAGCCTGATAGGTGTTCTCTGTCGCTTTCGCAAGGGACAAGTTGCCATAATGTGCGATATCGAGCGTATGTTCCATCAGTTTCACGTCAAAGCAGAGGACCAGGACTACTTGAGATTTCTCTGGTGGGACGATGGAAACTTCCAGGCTCAACCATCAGTCTATCGCATGCGAGTGCATCTATTTGGAGCTGCCTCTTCCCCTGGTTGTGCAAACTTTGGGTTGAAACATGTTGCTGCCCAAGGACATGGTCACTACAGTGAAACGACCATTCAGTTCATTGAACGAAACTTTTACGTGGACGATGGGCTCACAAGTGTCGCAACCAAGGATGAAGCCATTAAGTTAGTAAAGGAAGCAAGGCAACTCTGCAGTGCTGGCAAACTGCGAATTCACAAATTCATTTCTAACGATCATGAGGTACTTGCATCCATTCCAGAGAGTGAACGTGCAGATTCAGTACGAAACCGCAACTTGGTTCTTGGTGAGTCCCAAATTGAGAGAGCTCTGGGAATCAAATGGTGCATTGTTGCAGACCAGTTCCATTTCAGAGTGATTGTGGATGAACGCCCACTTTCCAGAAGAGGAGTCTTATCAACTGTGGCATCCATCTATGACCCTCTCGGCTTTGTGGCACCATTTGTTCTGGTTGGAAAGCAAATACTCCAACAGATGTGTCAAGACAAGGTTGGATGGGATGAACCACTGTCAGAAGAGCTCAAACCACGGTGGGAGTCTTGGCTATTGGATTTAAGGAACCTGGCTGACATCAAAATTCAGCGCTGTTATCTCCCAGAAGGTTTTGAGAAGGTCGAAAGATATGAACTGCATCATTTCTCAGATGCGAGTGTTAAAGGGTACGGTGAATGTTCTTACTTGAGAGCAATCAGTGTTTCAAACCAAGTCCACTGCTCTCTAGTTATTGGCAAAGCCAGGGTGACTCCTACAAAGGTCACCACAGTACCCAGGCTTGAGCTATCAGCAGCAGTTATTGCCGTGCGAACGAGTGACCTGCTTAAAAGGGAGTTGGAAGTTCAAGCCAAAGAATTCTTTTGGACAGATTCGAAGGTTGTTCTTGGATACATCAACAACGAGGCTAGAAGGTTTCACATATTTGTGGCAAATCGCATTCAGCGTATCCAAGAAGGTTCCGATCCAGACCAATGGAGATATGTGACTTCTGAGAACAATCCCGCTGACCATGCATCACGGGGTCTGACAGCAAAGGGACTAATTACTTCCAGCTGGTTCACCGGTCCAGATTTTCTCTGGCAGGATAAACTTCCTGCTGATGACATTAAGGTGGGAGAGTTGGGAGCTGAAGATCCAGAACTTCGTAAGACTTTTGTCCATAAGACACTGACCACAGAAGATTCGTTGCTCAATCATTTCTCAAGATTCTCAAACTGGACAAGGCTAGTTAAAGCAATTGCACGACTCAAGCGATACGTCAACGAGCTGAAAGGTCTGACGTACAGAACAAACGAAGTCACCAGTCTTGAGGAGAGGAAAGAGGCAGAGCTTTTCATCATAGCTACTGTCCAAAACGAACTGTTTTCTGAAGAAATCAAAGATCTGAAATCGAAGCAGACAACAACAAGAGATCGTGCAAATAGGTTGCACAAACTGAATCCTTTTTTGGATAAAAGGGGTGTGTTAAGAGTGGGAGGTCGGCTGGAGCATGCAGATTTACACCCACACATCAAACATCCAATGATCTTGCCAAACAAAACCCACATATCAAAGTTACTGATTGAACACTTCCATCAAAGGGTTCATCACCAGGGACGTGGGATGACGATGAATGAGCTGCGATCAAATGGCATTTGGCTATTGGGATGTAGTCACGCAGTGTCTTCCTACATCTACAAGTGTGTCAAATGTAGGAAATTCAGAAGGAATGCTGAGGTACAAAGAATGGCAGATTTACCGCGTGAGAGAGTTGAAGCATCGCCCCCTTTTTCCTATTGTGGAATGGACTGTTTCGGCCCGTTTTACGTTAAGGAGGGAAGAAGGGAACTTAAACGCTATGGTCTGCTATTCACATGTCTGTGCTCTCGTGCTGTGCATATAGAGCTTCTCGACGACATGACCAGTGATGCCTTCATTAATGCTCTTCGAACCTTTATTGCCATACGAGGAAGTGTTCGACAACTTCGGTCCGATCAGGGTACCAACTTTGTTGGAGCAAGACGGGAGTTCTTGGTATCTGTAAGGAAAATGGACCAAGAAAGCCTAAGACAACTAGGTTGTGAGTTTGTCATGAACCCGGCATCTGCCAGCCATATGGGTGGGGCCTGGGAAAGGCAGATTAGGACGATTAGAAGTGTTTTGACATCCATTCTGGATCATTCATCCAGAAGACTTGACACTTCATCCTTGCGTACCTACCTTTATGAAGTCATGGCGATCATAAATAGTAGGCCCTTAACAACTCACCTGTTGAACGATCCCACTGGTCCACAGCCTCTTACGCCGAATCACATCCTGACTATGAAGTCTTCAGTGGTTTTACCACCACCTGGTGAGTTTGTGAAGGAAGACCTTTATCTTCGCAAGAGATGGCGCAAGGTGCAATACCTGGCTAATGAATTCTGGACCAGATGGAAAGGGGAATACTTGCTGAATCTTCAGCAGAGAGGAAAATGGTACAAGGCACGGAGAAATGCTAAGATCAACGACATTGTGGTGCTGATGGACAATAGTCTACCCAGAAATGAGTGGAAGTTGGCCAAGGTAACCAAGGTGTACCCTAGTGAGGATGGAATCATTAGGAAACTCGAGCTGCTAATCAGTGATGCGACATTGGATGACCAAGGAAAAAGAGTTAACAAGCCAGTGTATCTTGAAAGACCTATCCACAAAACAGTTACCCTACTTGAAGCTGAATAGTTCAGAATTCTTGTCTCTGTGATCTATGTGACTAAGGGACTGTATACACTTGCCTTTACAACGAGGTTCAGTTGAAAAATCATTAATGATTTGGTGGGAGTGTGGCTGCCGTCAGCAGCAGTTATGCAATTTGAGACAATTTTATGGTTCAAGTTACAATGAATAAGTGAAATACTTTATTGTTAATATATGTGTGTGATGTAATGTATGTTGTTGGCTGGAAATACATTTACAAGGGTTACAGAATGTTTCCGGGGTGGAACCAATGTTTAGTCTGTTGTTTGGGGTGACAATATTTTCAGTTACACGCCACACTCGGTAGAGCGCAGCATGCTTTTCGTCTCTCTCTGGTGGTGGTAGAAACATGTAGACGCATGCAACGGAGTGTTCGACTATGGGAAAGAGTGACACTACAAGAAGCGTTTCATTTAACCCCTGCAAGTTAATGCGGCCAATGAGTTCTCACTGTAACTCCCTCCAAGTTGAAAAACGAACACAAGGCGTTCTTGATTTACTGGCATCGTTACGGCATCTCTGGTGGCATCGTTGGTGGCGCCCGTGTGCAATAAATGCCAGTAAATCAAGAACGCCTTGTGTTCGTTTTTCAACTTGGAGGGAGTTACAGAGCATACTGTGAAAAGCGTTCTTTTTCACATGACTGCATAATGTACTGTTAACACTTGATTACACTACAACAAGAATGTGGGAGAGTATCTGATTCATACATATTCTATTAAGTACAGATGACTTAAATATGCTTTGCTGGTTCAAAGACTTACTTTGCTGTTTCTAGCAGTTTGATAGCGTCATCTTTTCTGCCTTGCTGCAGACACAGCAGGCCGTGTTCCAGCAGGGCATTGGGGACCAGGTAGTGGTCATACTTGATCTGAGTTTCACTGAAGACGAGAACAAAAATCAAATGTCAACCTGTTTTCACCAGAACACAACTGAAAGACTGAATCAGACGACTCTGTAACTGAAGCACTTTGAGGAAAGGCTCTTACTTGCAGAGGACGAGGGTAAAGTAGTGCTCTGCCTCCTCGTGGTGACCCAAGTGTTTGAGACACAGTCCCTTCAGGAGGCTCAGCAAACACTGATCATCTATGGAGAACTCCGTTCCTAAAAGTCGGCAGCAAACAGAAGACAGACTGGGTCATTCTGAACAAACAATCTCAATTATATCTACATCAACACCCGTCTCTAATATGTTTGGATTAATTTCTGTAATATAGCATTTATTTCAATCAGAATTGTCTTTGTAAATGTGCTTAATGGATTTACATACTTGGTAGACTTTCAAGTTGAGCCTGTGCCTCATCCAGTGTTTTCAGCATGCCTTCAGTTAAGTCTTTGTGTTTGCCAATGACTGTATAACCGTTCCAGATGTACATCATCTCCTAGAAGACAGACAAACACATGCACAAATCATGCACGGCTAACAACCAATAATAATCTTTTACTACAGGTCAACAAAAAAAGCATTTTCTCTGCAGTGACACTCGGGATAATCACCTTTAGCACTATGGGCACAGATGTGCAAACTGCTGTGGCATTTGACAGGTTCAGCCATTCAAAACAGATCCATGCTACCTTAACTGTGCAATGTGCCCCACTGGTGAAATAACAACCCTCGATTACCTCTTTGCTAATGCTGCTATGGTCAGTCACTAGTTTCAGTGCTTATTTGACACGGCGTAATGTTTATTTAGTAAATTATGATCCTATTTAGGGTAGAATAGATGACACAGCAGGTTGATTTAGGGAGCGACTAACTTCTGATTCATACGTCACTACTTGTATGAATGTGCAGTCTCAGTCAGGTCAAGCAAATATGAAACCAACCAAAATTACAAAGTTGAGGTTTCAAAATTATAGTTCACAAGTTCACCTATTATATAAAGTCTGTGGGTAGAATAGCACAGCTGTCTGAGCTATGAGTCACACATATAAACTGTCCATTCTGATTGGCTGAACCAGTACATTCACGTTTTACAGGGCTGCACCGCAGGGTAAATAGGAGGCAAATGTCAAGTAAAGTCTTTGGCTTTACTTTAATTTAATTTATGTTTACTGGGCAACATGCAAGATGGCGTCATCCAGTGCTCACCAGCGGAGGAGCAGGAAGAGGTACGGGATTTTCTGCCAGGTAGCGGCGGGCTTTCCTGATAGCAAACTTCTCCGTTGGCAAAGACTTTCCTGCTATTTTCTGCTTGAGCCCTGGGACCTGCCTGAAATATGAGATGCATTTAGTAATTACATATCCTCCAGACAGTTTTAAAAGCCCAACAGTCTAATCAAATGTTTTATCATGGAGCACCGTTAATGGTTACCACAAAAAATTAGAATATCTGTGACACAAAAAGAGTTTAATGCCAAAAACACCAGTTTAATTTCTGTCATATTACTCCTCTGATACACCTTATAGAGTATTCTTAAATATTAGCTCATATTATTTATCAAGGACAGGCTCTTTGGGGAAGATACGATTATGACATTATTGATACTTTCACAGTGAGTCATCTCTGCTTTGCTGAGTAATTTCAGCAGCGTCTTAATTCCTACCTGAACAGACTAAGTGCTGTCTCCCCAAAGGTTAGGCAATCATCCTTAGTCAGCATACTGAGGTAGGCTGCTTTCATATATGCATAGGTAGCCTGAGGGAAGGAAAAACGTGGTTACTAATTAAATCTCATCCTTCCTTTGAAAATGAGATGAGGAGGGGAAAAAAGACAAAAATCAAAAGTTGGACATCCACATTTGTGGTGCTTTTATATGTTGGAAGGATTTTGGTTCTTGTGACCTGAGAACAGTTCATGTCTGTTTCTGCTAAAATAACTGCACAGTTTAGTTTGAACAGCCCCTGTGATGCATTTGCAGGCTGTCCGTGGTATATCCCATCTCTCAGCCAATGACGGCTGGGATAGGTTGAAGCCCCCATACGACCCTGAACTGGATAAGCCGAAGAAAATGGATGGATGGGCGGATGGATGGATGGAGGGATGGTCGGTCTGATGATGGACCTGCAGCTTGTCTAGGGTATATCCCACCTCTCATCCAGTGACAGCTGAGATACGCTCCAGCCCCCCACGTGACCCTGAACTGGATAAGTAGTTAAGAAAATGGATAGATGGCTTTATTGACTCTTTGCAGTCGCTCAACAGCCAAAGTCTCCTGTGGCCCTTAATCATCTCTGCTCTCCTGAACTTTTGAAATGGAATTTGTAAAGAGTTTATTTAGAAGAGGAGACACAAACTCAACCTCATCGGGTAATAAAACTGAACTCCTAGTGCCTTTGCCAGATGTGAGTATATGGGAGGGTTGAGTCAAAAAGTAAAATCTGTGCCAAGACTGAAAAATAAATGGGAACCAAAGGTATATGAAATCAAAAAGTGTAGCACTACAGCTAAAGCCTCGGAAAAAATGTAAATGTTTTGTTATGTTAAAATGGAGTGTATAGAGGAGCACCTTCAAAGCTCTGGGATAGCTCCCCTCTCACATTAAATATTCCTTTTTTAGTAAAAACTTTATGAAAAATCTTAATATTTATTTTCTTGAAATTGTACTTAAGATTTAATGTATTATTTACTGTATTTAATCATATCTACATCAGAGGGAGAGCTCAGACTGAATAGTTAAAGAGGGAATGTGCAGAGGAGGAACAGCGGATAATCTGGGCAAATATGGAGCTGCCAGGCAGGAGGAAAAGAAGAAGACCACAGAGGAGGAAGCTGGAGATAGGGAGAGATGGAGGCAGGCGATTCTCTATAGCGACCCCTACAGGCAGCAGCCGAAAGAAAAGAAAGTATTTAACTGTATTTCATTTGACTAAGAACCAGTCTGATCCGCATTCTATCCTGGTAATGTTGTTTTTAAGCATATCATGTTTGTTTTATTTACAATGATTTTTGTTTTTTGCACCACGGTTGTTGTTTATTTATTTTTTATCTTGACTTCACTAACTTTTACATTTCTTTTATTACTTTGCCCGCTCAGATTCACATCCCACATTATGGTGGCCCACCTTGGACCATGAGTTCTCCTTGCTGAGCAGGTCAGCGTAGAAGTAGGCCATCTTCCAGTGCCTTTTGTATGTGAAGCACCACATCAGCTCCCAGTAGCACATGTGATGGAACTGCTTCCACTGCTGCTGAGCCTCGCAGCACTCCTCAAAACGCTTGATAGCCTGGAAGAAAGGCACGTAAAGGTTGAGAATCGCTGTTTGTCAAACATATGCCACTAAATTATGATACCGATATGATATGTTTGCAGAAGAGATGATTTGACTTTATCAGTATTTTAGTTAAGGACACAAAACTGGCAATCAATGTTTAGAAAAATGAGCAAAATACAGAAAAAAATAGTTATGACCTTTATTCCACATGAGGTGATTTGTTAAGTATTTGAAAGAGCTTTTCATTCTGGTACTTCACATTTTCAACATTCAGGATTCAAGACTTTATTGTCATTATGTAAGGATTAAAAGATGAAGGAAGTACTCTCTCACATGGTGCAAAAAACATAAATATACTGACATAAACAGAACTACAAAATACAAGATTTAAATACATTACTGATATGCATTAAAAATACACACACACACACACACACACACACACACACACACACACACACACACACACTTTCTCCAAGGGAAAATAAATTACTCACAGCATCCAGGTTGCCTTTGATCTCTTCTATCCGACCAGCAAAGAACAAAAAGATGGATCCCTGGATGAAGACAAACACAGTATGTTTGTGAGAATGACACAAACAATCATAGCAACATTTGAAAAGCACACACAGTCATTCATCCTGACATACCTTGGGGTATTTTTTAAGATATGGCTCCAGCAGTTTTTCTGCATCCTCAACGTCTCCTTCTCCAGTGCCTTTGCGAGACAGAAGGAACCCAGCTCAGATTGCATCTTTTAGTGTTAATTTGCAGATGTGCGTGTGTGGGTGTGTTGCTCACCTAGTATGAAGCTCATGAACGTGTGATAACAGAGGAGAAGCATGTTGCACAGGAAGGACCTGAATGTACTTTCTACTGAGCCCTCTTGAAGCTGCTGGAGACCAAACTCCTATATAAACACACACAGTTGCACACATTTTCTGAGTCTACATTAAGTCTTCATTTGTGGAAGATCTATCAGCCAATTAGCAGTAAAACCAGCACACAGAGAATACACTAAAGTAGTTATGGGAAAATCTTCTGTGTTTAGTCAGCGTGTTCTGGGGATAAAACAGCATCTGCTTGTCTACCACTTCTCTGACTCACAAACTGGCCTGTGTGCAAAACACGCAAGTACAAAATACAAGAAATGCAGTATTTGCATGTTCATAACCGGAAGATAAATCAGTCATGATGGTAATATTCAAAGGTCAACTGAGGTGCTGATGTGATGGCTTGATGAATGAAATCAGTAGTTACAACTGGTAACCACAATTTAGAGAAATAGTCATTGCTCATTATTATCAAAGCAACCATCATTTCATTGATGGTTGCAAGTTTCATTTCACGTTTCCATGAAAAATAACACGACAAACTCGTCTTAGTAGTAGTGTGATGAGTTCTACCACAGATGCACTTACAGTTCTCGAAACACTTCTCTTTCTCTGATTCATAAAGAGGCATTTCAAACAGAGCGGAAGGGTGTATCGGCTCGCAAAATATCTCCAGCCAAAGCTGTTAGAGAGCGCCATGTCAGAAGTCTGACTTCTCAGAAACGCTTACCTTATTACCAGAGAAACCGACAAACTCCAGCAGCTTGAGTGTCCGAGTAGGCAACATGGAAATCATCTGCAGGAAGCAAACAAGCAGTGGAAATGAAAAGGTCAGAAACATAATTACAGAGCATTTCATTGTTATTACAGATGCTGAACAAACTATGTTGGATTTCTTGCAGCTATCGCCATGTTAGGCTGGAGCAGCTCTTAATTTATGCAGATCTTCTGCTCTTCTGGTGCCTTTTTTGTTAACCAAGCATCACAAAATTAAGTCAATCAATGAGGCACAAGTGCAAACTATTACTTACTAGATTAAAAGCTCCCACTCCCAGTTTCACGCCACCCTCAAAATGCCCATGGTTGTCACCATGAGTGTATCCGGAGGACTGCAGGACTGTGTGAAGCTCTCTGAGGGGGTTAAGATATAAGCAAATTAAGGGGAATAAGCTGCGATGAAGTCCTGATGGAAGAATAAAAGGTCTTCCAGGAAACAGGGATGGAAACATGGATATCCTGGAGATACTCACTTGTAAGTCTGGTAGCTGTTCCTCACTTTGATTCCTCCTTTGATAAAACTGATCATGTTTTCATCCTGAGCACGAATGAGTTTAAAAACACAAAACAGAAAATGAGTGATGGTGGCAAACACATCAGTAGCACTGGCTGCTGTAAGCCTCCTGACCTGAAGGAAGGTGAGCGCTGCCCTCTGGAGGAGACACTCGGCGTAACAAACTTCAGCATGGAGCTCCTCTGAAGTGAAATCGATTGTACCAGTTATTGTCAATCAAACACGGGCTCCAGCATAATGACCAAACACACACATACACATGCAGAGGTACTACTTTAACATGGAGCAAACATTTAAACACTTACAAAGTCTAAACATTTTAATTATTTAGAATAATTTAATGATCATCTAATAACTTCAATCAATCAATCAATCAATCTTTATTTATAAAGCACTTTTCATACAAAAAATGTAGCACAAAGTGCTTTACATAGTTAAAAGCAGCCCACCCCACCCTCCAACTCACTCCCCACACTCTCATTGACATAAATGATGTGAATACACACATATTTTCCCCCCCCCCATCCCACACCCCCCCACACACACACACACGCACACTTAAAGAGTAAAATTGGGCTGGGTTCGCATGAGCCAAGTGAGGAAACACTATAACAGGGAGCCGTCTGCACCGAGAGCCGGTCACAGACCGCAGCCTCCAGGCCGGGCACACAGCAGGAGGGAGGCCAAGGAGCCCCCCAGCCAGGCTGAGAGGACCCTCAGAGCCCCAGCAGCCACGGTCGATCACAGCCCCGGTGCAGAGAGCGCCCTCGGAGGAAACACTGGAGATATGACACAATAGGCTATATACAGGGTAAAATGATAAAATAAATAAGAACAGGATACAATATAAATATAAATATAAATATAAATATAAATATAAATATAAATATAAATATAAATATAAATAGAGTAAGAAGATTAAAAAATGAATAAGAATAAAATCAATAAATATTAGGTAAAGCCTAAATTAATAATAGAATAACAGGATAGAATAAATAAGCATAAAATAAATAAACGTTAAATAAAATCTAAATTAAAAAGGTGGGTCTTGAGCCTGTTCTTAAAAACATGTACGTTCTCTGCGGCCCTGAGCTCCTCCGGCAGGCTGTTCCACAGACGAGGACCATACCACTGAAAAGCTGCCTCTCCGTGAGTATGTGTCCTGACTTTAGGGACAATCAAAAGGCCAGTACCAGAGGACCTCAGGGTCCGCGAGGGTTCGTATGGTAAAAGCAGATCTGAGAGATAAGAAGGCCCAAGACCATTAAGACATTTAAAAACCAATAAAAGAACTTTAAAATCGATCCTGAAACACACGGGGAGCCAGTGCAGCGATTCTAAAACCGGTGTAATGTGGGCCCGCCCTCTGGTCTTCATCAGCACACGAGCTGCAGAGTTTTGCAAAAGTTGTAAAGTTGAAATATTCTTCTTAGGAAGACCAGAGAGCAGGGCAGTAATGAATGCGACTGGTAATAAAAGCATGCATCAACATCTCTGTGTTGGCCCGAGAGAGAATAGGGCGGAGTCTGGCTATAATTTTTAGATGATAAAATCCAATTTTAGTTACATGTTTAATATGTGGGATAAAACCAAGCTCAGAGTCAAAAATAACACCCAGGTTTTTCACTTGTAGCGAAGGACATAGTGAAAATGCCTCTAATTTAGACAAGAGTTTCTCTCTCTGAGCCTCAGGACCGACGATTAAAACTTCAGTTTTGTCCTGGTTAAGCTGTAAAAAGTTTTCTGCCATCCAAGATCGTATATCTAAGATACAGTTAAAAAGGGCATCCTTTGGTCTGGTGTCATCAGGAGACACGGAGATGTACAGCTGCGTGTCATCAGCGTAACTGTGGATGTTCACTCCATGCCTCCTGATGACACTGCCGAGAGGGAGCATATACAAATTAAAAAGTACAGGGCCTAAAACCGACCCTTGAGGCACACCACATGTCATTTTATGGATCTTAGAGGAGCATGTATCCATACTCACCATAAAAGTTCTGTCAGAGAGATAGGAAGTGAACCAGCTGTGTACAGCACCAGAGAGGCCCACCATGTGTTTCAGTCTGTTTAAAAGAACAGCGTGGTCTACTGTATCAAAGGCTGCGCTTAGATCCAGTAGCACCAGGACTGAGAGCTTTTGGGAGTCCCAGTTACATCTAAGATCATTTAAAACCTTTAGGAGAGCCGTCTCTGTGCTGTGGTTCACCCTAAATCCAGACTGGAATATCTCCAGGATCTGTCTATCATTTAGAAAATCATTAATCTGAGTAAAAACAAGTTTTTCTAAGATTTTACTTAAAAATGGTGAGTTGGATACAGGTCTGTAGTTATTAAAATCATTACAATCCAAATTGCTCTTCTTCAGAAGGGGCCTCACCACCGCCGCAGGCAGCAGGGAAGACACCCAACTGAAGAGAGCAATTCATCATGTATAAAAGCTCAGCCTCAAAAAATCCATAAAGTGTTTTAAAGAGTGAAGAAGGGATTGGATCTAAAAGACATGTGGTGGGTCTCACTGTGGAGAAAACCTTCTGAAAGTTCTCAGCATTAACCAGGACAAAGCTGTCCAGTGTCTCCTCAGGTACAATCGAGCCCTCAGATGTGTTTACAAACATATGGCGATTAGATGAAATATCAGATCTGATGGCGCTGACGTTTCCCCTGAAGTGGTCTGCAAACTGCTCACAGAGCGAGTCTGTGGGGGTTCTTTGGGAGCTGTTAAAATCAGGGTTAAATAAATGATCTATGGTGGAAAAGAGGACCTTGGGATTATTTTTGTTAATACTGATTATTTTGGTGAAGTATGAATTTCTTGAGTTCCTTAATGTATTATTGTACATTTTAAGTTGCTCGGAAAATATTTGATGGTTGATAGTATTTTTATTTTTCCTCCACCTCCTTTCTGCTGCCCTGCAGTTTCTTTTGAGTGTTTTGACTTCTTCGTTTCTCCAGGGTGATGCATGTTTTACGTTAATCTTTTTGGTGGTGAGTGGAGCAACGGAGTCAAGGCTTTTCTTCAGTTTGCTGTTGAAATGATTAAAAATCAAATCGCAGGGTGCAGGTAAAATCACAGGGGGGCATTCGTCTAAAACCCTGGTAAAATTTGCAGCCACTTCAGAGGTTAGATAATTTATGCTAAAGTTATTAAAACCTCAACTATTAAACTGGACTAAAAGAAATACAAGCAGGTTCCTCTTTTTAGGGAATTCCAGAGCATATTCTCAGACTAACATCTGTTTCCTTGGTTTGTTTTTAGGAATAACACACAGACTCATATGTATGCATGACTGTACCGACCTTCTGTGAAGTTTTTTGAAAAGGAAGACTTCTTGCGTTGCCTGATGGAGAAACACAAAACGACATCACCCAATTTTCTAATCAGTTTAAAACACACACACACACACACACACACACAATCCTACCTTATGTCGCAATGCCCTGCATTTCCCCTCCTATCATGTTTCCTTTCAGATACGTGACTCAGCCTTATTCATCTAAACACAGGATGCTGAGACGCTGCACGATGAGGTTGCTAAAAGAAAAAGGGCTGAGTGTGCGGTAAGTTTCCTATGAGCAGTCAGAGTGTTTACACAGAGAAACTGCAGCTCTGACGTCAGATTGGCCGAAATAAACGTGTGTTTATAAGATGACTAATCATATGTGGTGCCCTAAGAAAAGCCTCTGCGATGGATTCTCACAGAGGCTTCAGTAATATTGTTTTTACTGAGCTGGAAGAGTCTCAGGATGTTACTACCGAAACTAGAGCTCATTAAGCTGTTCAATTTTGGGTTGAGACAAAATAAACTTCCGCAGCTGACTTGGCTAAAGAGGAACTAACAAAAAAAGAGACCCTGTCATTGTTAGTCAGCTGGTTATTATTTTATCAGCTAACTGACAAAGTCTCACCTCTGGCAGATAGCCTGTGCCTCCTTCATGGTGTTCCCTGCAACTAGGATGTGTTGAGGATCGAAGGTCATCATGGCCTGCATTTCTAGAATGGTGGCGTAGGTCAGAGCGTGGTACATGCTGTCTTTGTTTCTGTAAAACAAGCAAACAGAAAATTTCTGTTGTGATGCACAGGACGAAAAATATTAAATATTGCATTGTTTTACAATCTTTTACAGAACAACACATTAACATTTAGTTGCTTTAGATTTAGAATAATAAAACTCGACATCCTGGTTACATAAAGATTAAATCAAAAATATTTCTCATTCTGCAAAAACTTTTTTTAAATGATTGAAGACATAAAATATTAATAAGCAGTCATCTGACAGAACAACAGTGTGGCCACTAAATGACGAATACCTGCTGACAAGAGACGGGAGATACTGAACAGTGTCTGTTGGCTTTCACGGTGACAAGGACACCGAAGTACTTGGAGCGTGTACCACGTGCACTTTCCCCACATAAATACCGAAATACTTGTTCAACTTGTTAATAAAGCTTCCTGGTCCTGATCTAAACAGTTAAGCAGCTACTAATTAATCAAAACAAGTTAAAGATATACAACATATGTTTGTGCTATTAATAAGGAGTCCCACTGAAGTTATAGCGGACGGTTTAAACAGCCGTATGTATCCTGGGATTAACACATTTTCAAGCATGTCTGTTTGTTGGATCATATATTAAGTGACATTAAGTCAGAGGTGTGCAGGCAGGAATGCTGTCAGTCCGCATGGCCAACATTTCGCTGCTCTTCATCGCCAGATTAACTCATGTGACCAGCCTCTGGGATGTTACTCTGACCTCAGACCAGCTCACAATAAACAGATTTTTCACCCCATGAAAACTAGGCCAGCAAACATTAATCATGCTCTACTTCATGTTTCCTAATACAGCTATATCTATATATGTGCACACAAACTGGAAATAAAAGGCAAACGGAGATAAATGTGACATCATCCATGTGACTTTTTGCCTGTCATGAAAGAAAACTGCAGAATTAAGTAGAGACGTTTGTAAATTAACTAACTACAAACCTTCAACTGTTTGCTTAAATGAATCCAATCAGCTTTAACTCAGTAAACAAACACCAAACAAGCTCAGTAGCAACCTGGAAACAGAGAAGGCGCAGACTGAGAAGCAGGGAGATTTGCCTGGGTTACATTTCCATGGCGTCAGGCTCGTTTATGTGAGACAGCAAGTGAAACTCAGGCTGGGAAACCTTTTAAGATGGAGTGTGATTTAAATTTAGTCACATGGCAGCAAAATATCTGTCAGATCTCAGTGATGAAAAGGTCGTAGCACCTCTGATAGCAGTAAAGCTGGGTCTCCAACATATTTTCACCACGTAGTTCCATAATGAAAGGGAGGAGCTGCTTTGAGATTCGCACAAACACGTGTGCACCGACACACACTTTGCATTCAGTTGAAGACGATGGAAGCAGCAATGGTAGTTCTGATGAAATCCAAACATTTTCAGTGATTTCTGTGGAAATTTGTCACAGAAGCTTGTAGCTGATTCCTAAAATAACTCCTTGTCTGAATTAACCCTGATAATTTAACCCAAAGAAGACAACAGTACAGGCTACAGAGAAACAACAGCGCAGGTGTATCGAACACCATCCATGCAAACATCTGCCTCTCAAAATGAAAAAACACTTGACTGGTTACCGTGTGGAGCCATTACTCACGTTTCTATATTTTGCAAGGAAAATAGAAAAATATTTCTGTTCTTTTCAAGGACACACCACAGGCCACCTGAGCTATTCATTTCCATATATGGAAATACAGTATATAGGACAAAAACAGAGCTTGAGCAATTCTAATGAGTTTGAAAGTCAATATTTGGTATGACCTACATCCTTCACCACATGCTGAACTCTCTTAGGTAGCTGTAATTTCTGAAAGTAATATTCGGGAATAGTTCTTCAGCTCTTCTTTGAATGTTGGCTGTTTTTGTGTTGTTCTCTGTCAAGATGATCCCAGACTGCTTCAGTGATGTTGAAGTCCGGGCTCTGAGGAGTGTGGTTGGGCGACCGGACGAATATATCGACGATAGGCTGAGCCCATTGTCGATGGTCAAGGGCGATTTATTTATTTATTTGCCCATGAGTACGTTTGCTAATAATGATGGAGCTAATAGAAGCAGCCAACATTAAAAAAATAATAATAATAGCGCTGTTTTAACAGCACCCTCTTTCATCTGCAAGCAAATGCCCCCTCCTCAGAGATCACCCAAATGCTTGTTGATGCAGCTGCAGAAGCTGGTGATAGCCTAGCATACTCAGCCGGATGGTGGACACGTGCATGCTCATGCAAGTCAGTGGTGTTTAAGTACTTTGCTCGCACTACACGTCTGCACAAGTGTTTACATCAGGTTTACCTGTTTCATCTGGTTTAAAGCCAAAGAAATCCAAAATTGGGGACTTTATATTTTTTTAGTGCTGTCAGCGTTAACGCGCCGTCATCACGACTAATAATAAACCCATCTGGAGCGCAGACGGAGTCAAAATCCCTGAAATGTGTGTGTCAACGCATTTCGGGTAGTTTGTCCGAAGTTTGTTCATTCTGTGCTCCAGGAGGGCATCAAAAATCGCGTTAATCGTGACGACCGCGTTAACGCCGCGTTAACGCTGACAGCCCTAATTTTGGGGGGAAATTAGTTCGTCCATGCTTGGACTTCTTCTGTATTGTAAACGTGCTAATCAGTCCGTGCATGATTACATTGCTCCGCCCATCAAAAAGCCTGCGCATGCGTGAAAATATCGCCCATCATCGATTATTGGACTGACTATTGCCGGTTGGAAAATTTTTGCATATCGCCCAACCCTACTGGGGAGGCCAATCCATGACTGTGTTTTCCTATCCAGGTATGCTCCTTCTGCACTTGTAGAGTGTTTGGGATCCCTGTCATGCTGAACAATGAAGCAGTTGTCAATCAGATGCTTTCTAGATGGTGGCTCAAAATCCCATGGCAGTTTTCTGTGTTGGTGATTCTCTCAGTGGTGAGATACCCAACATGAGTGGCTGAAATGTTGCCCCAAACCATGAAAGAGCCTCCACCAAGTTTTACAGGTAGGTGTAGACACTCAGTACTGTCCCTCTCTCCTGATCTCCTCTGTACATATTGAACCAAACCAAAAACTTCACACTTTGATTCATCGATCTGTATGACCTGTTGCCATTAATTTTCACTCCAGTTTTTAAAAAAAGATTTTCTCCTTGTTTCCTTCCTCAAGGTTGGCTTCTTGAAGGCCATCAGTCCACTGAGAACATTTGTATTGATGCTGAAGGGCCAGATGGATCTGAAAGTCATGTCCTTTTTCATCTGCAGTACATAGTGTTTATGCCTTTATGCCACTTCTTTTATCATCCTCCACTTGTCCACTTTCCTCAAATTTTAGCTAATAGCCATTTGGTAATCCCCCTTTTGTTCCAAAAATATTATTTCCTGCCTGTCAAACTGTGTTATCTTTGGCATTTTTAATAGATTCAACTAAAGAAATGGGAATAAATTATGTATTTTTTATGACAAGCTTCTAGCAACAAAGTGCCTGAAGATATAATTCAAAGTTAGTTCTTTGCTAAGTTGTCTGACATGTGTAGACACAACACTGGTTCATCGGTTGACTTGAATGATTCATAGGTCTGAAACAAAAAAGAAAACATTTCTCTGAAGGTGCCCCGGTATAAGGATTGGACTGAAAAGGAGTGAAAACGCTGCCAAGTCCTTCGTAATACCCCGAGAACTATTGCTCAAGACCACAAAATGAAAAGAAAGGCTGGCTCATTGGAAACGAATGCAAAGAAATGAGGCTTGACTCAAGGATTCTGACTTCTAATCATAAACTACAAAACATGAGGACCTGTGACCTGAATCCCAGCTAAACCACAACACAGCATCTAAAATTAAAGGAATAAACAAATCAGTGATCCAGTAAGATTTTCAGGACAATCGGACGCTTGAATATCTCCACAGACCTGCAATAAGTTAACCAGCTACACGATGTACTTCCTGTGAGAACCTCCGTTCGGTTTCTGCTACTCCTCAGCTGCTATGGTTCGTTTGGCTTGGTGTCTAGCCTCTTCCTCTTCTGCTTCATCTCGCCCTCCAGCTGTCAGTCCACTTATGGTTTTATGTTTTTATCTGGATCCACTGCTTTTATACCAGTTTATTTATCACTGCTTTCATTGACTGTTCCACTGCCTCCTGATATGACGCACATTTTCAGTAATTTGACATGTAGTTTGTGGTTTTTCTATCACCTTTAATGGCCATTGTATTTCTCGTAAAGTAAATCAAGTTTCCAGTTTTACAACGGCTTTCAGTTAATGAGTGAAGCATAAATCTACTGTCTCCTGTGCTGAGCTGTCCACCTGCACAAACAGTGCTTAAACAGAGTATTGGTCCATGCTTGCTAACAGCGCACTAATTCCATGTGTCCGTAATAACCGACCCCGTCATAAATAACTGCGGCAGAGGACTTTAACGCACGAGTCTCGCTCAAGACCAAAGTTATCCAAAAGATTCAGGGTGATTGGCGATATGGTGACCGTGACTGTAAGGCACTGACTAAAGTCTCTACAAACACAATATTGTTCCACAGTCAGATTTCCAATTAATATGCACTTTGTATAAACGAGGTCTTGCTCCCAATGCATCCTGGGACGACCTCCAACTACCTGTGACCATAAACACGAACGTAGGGGTAAATGTAGCAGACACAAGATTGACTAAATAGAAACTGTGTCCACATATGTGTGTGTCCTTGCCCCACATGGCCGCGTCAGACTACAGCTGACAGGTGGAGGAAAACAAAGCAAATCCTGCCTGCAAGAAAAGGCGTGAGATCTAAAAGTCTGAAACTTAATGCTAACGTGTCTGACGAGCAGTTCAAGGCCGAGCAAGTGGAAGAACACAAAAGCTGCGGGATGCAAAGATTCACAGGCTCTACAACACATGATAACTCCAGAAAACATCCCCGCTGATGTGTCCAGGTGCATTAAAATGATATACAGCATGCTGAAAGCCCAACAGCTGTCATTTCCTCTCATAAAAGCTTTTTCTGAGGAGAAAATGAGGTTGTGGGTGTTATTGGGTTGTGTACAAAGCAAACAAAATATTAAAAAATCAGTTTAATTGCAGTTCTGCATGTAAATGGAATAGAGCCGGCTGCACAGGGAGAAACCTGTGAGGCAGAAATCAGGACACCAACAGGAGTGTGAGGTTTTAGATTTATCCACATCGTCAGCACGGGTAGAATATTTCCCAAATCCAAGTTTAAATAACAAACACCAGGAAAGACGGATCAAAAAATAATAATGTAAAAAACAAAGAGTGTGAGTTCATTCACTCTTAATGTCGTCACACACATGTCTCTCAGCAACAACACCACACACCGGTTTACTGTTTCAAAACTACAAACACAGTCAGGGCTAAAAGGAAGCTATTGTTTGATGCTGGGCAGCACTGGAAAGAAGAAACTGGGCTGAGGAGCGGCCCACAGTCCCAGAGGATGGATCAAAGCAGCGGCACGATAAAGGTGCTGATAACACGCAGTGGACACCGAGTAACACGATGACTCTGTGTTGGAGTACAAACCTGGAGGTGGCGTTTCTACGTGCCGTGTTATGTTAATGTAACTTAAAGCAGCACACGGTTCACATAACCTGTTCATGTAAACACAGCGGAAACTGCAATTACAGTTTATTGGCTTTAATGTATCTTGTCTATTAAGACTTTGACACCTTATTTCTTATATCTATTATAGTTTTAATTCTCTATTTTATCTTATTTAACTTTAGATTCAATTTACTTGCCCACTGTGGGTCCCTGCAATGCGGTGTTTGTCCTGCACTTAACAAAGAACCGACAAGAAGCTTGACTTTAACTGCAGTACGATGGTTCCAGCTGTCACTGATTCAGGACTCAAAAACATCATCTTACAGACTTTATTTTCCAAGCATGTTATGGGCCCGACAGAGCCTGCTGTGATTTGTCCCAGTTGCTGTGTCATGTTGTCTCTCCAGCTTCAGGTGCCGCACTTTTGTACAGCCAACTCTTCTCAGCAACTGGGTCAGAGCACAGAGGACAGCTCCAGACTCAGGCAGCATTTCTGGTTTTATATGTTGTGGCTGCCGAATGTGGGACCTCTGTGGTGCTTTGGGTGATTTAGCCTTTTTAACTTATTATTTTTACCTGATCAACTTCAGAGTTTTAATATGTTTCTCTTTTGATGGTGATTGTGGTCTGTCCATCTCTTTTAGTTAAACTGTTCGAAGAAACCTTCGCTTTATTTGCCTCCTTGTCTCCTTTTTCAAACGCGACACTTTTTGTTGTTTCCCCACATAATTGGACCTTCATGGAAACATCACAACACATTAAAAAGCTCCTTCTAATTGTGCAGCCATCTTCAAAGGCTGAATAGTGAATTTATCTTCAATATCTAAGTGTCCTCTTAATTAGAGAAACTGTACTGATCCTGCCACTGGGAAGAATTTAAAGCAGTGAGTGCTCTGAAAGCTCAAAACAAATAAAGCACAGCTTCTTAATTCTTAAACTTTTATTTTATTTTAATTCAATCTAATTCATTTAGAGACGGCTTCAGATTTTAACGTGAAAAACGTAACAGCAATCATGGCAGCATGTAAAAAAAAGTGATCATCATCAGAACATTTTCAGAAAACTGGGTGACAAAGCTAAAAGTTCCAGGTCCTGACACGTCCACAGTGAGAGACACAAACTACTAACAGAGACCTGCAACATTAGGGGACGACTGTCTAAAAGTCCTCCAAGTCACCAAAGATCCAAGAAAAACATTCAAGGAACTGCAGCAGGGTTAAAATAGAAGAGCAGTGAGGTGAAATCACCGCAGATCTAAAAAACGATTAGGAATCCTCTGAATGATCCCTTAACTCACATTTATGACCTTCATATCTTTTGATAAGTTCTTGGACGCTCATGAAAAAACATGGTCAAAGTTTCAAATAATGAGGCAAAAGCTCAGATTTTGGACTGCTGTCAGTCTGAACAGAAGCTCCGCCCACCTGCTGTTCAAACCCTCTGTTTGAGAGGGGGAGCCAATCAGCAGACAGTTGTCTTAAGGGAAGAGGAACTAAAACTAAACTTGTTTCAGACAGAGGCCCAATATCAGATAAATAAGAATTATTTTGAACCGTGAAAGTTACTGAGAACACTCGAAAGGTCAAAGGCCGGCGAGAACAGCACCCGTAGCAGGTCGTTACGCAGGTGGTGCTCCTACCTGCATCTGAGCCGCGCCTGCGCCTCCTCAAAGTCGTTTCTGAGGAACAGATCCAGGGCGGCCATACAGTCCTCGAGAGCCAGCGTCAGGTCTGACCGCGAGCAGCTGCAGAAACAAAACAAACAGCAAATCTGGATGAAAACATGCTGAAAATACATCATCGTCCAAACACAAGGACGTAGCTGTGATCAAAGTGTACACAAAACAAGCCTGTGTCATATAAGGCAACCCTAAAAAGTGTTTGTGTCTTTGACTGGCCCCAAGAATAAAAACACAATCTAAAAAACATTTTGTCCTGAATCGTAACATATTCATAAGTTATTAAATTCTCTGCACTCGAGACAGAAACCAGAAAATGAACACAGAGCGAGCCAGACGAGCAAACCGGCTGGAGGGAGCGCTTGTGGCGGGGCGTGGCCTGCGGTGCCGTGCAGAGGAGGCGGACGCACCTGCACGGCACCTCAGGCCACGCCCCGCCACAGTGCTGTTTGCTGTTACTGATTCTGCTATTTGAAATTACAGACATAATCATACATTTAGACAAGGACAAGCTCCGGGAGCAGTTTCTGAATCTTTTATTAAAGATAAAGAACAGATGCGCTTCGTGGCTTAAAAAAGATCACGTCACCTTGTATTCGTCACGTGACGGGCGTGTGTACGACCTGGAGTCGTCCATCTTTGATTTGACCCGCTGTAGCCATGAAACTTTAAACGTATGTTTCACTTGTTAAACTCGGGGAGAAAACAGCAGCCAGAATGTGAAAAACTCGTTAATGACGGTCAGATTAAACAGAGAGAAGCTAAGCTGATGGAAATTCTAAAAAACATTAAGCTGATTCGTTAACTTTGCTTGGATTGTTGCTTGTTTGCTGTGTAATTACTTTTTATTACATTTACTGGATTTTGGACTAAATGACGTCAATCCCTGCCATGAAATATACACAACTTTTTATTTTTTTTTACATTAAGTATTAGTTAATTAGCTTAATGTAATACTTTCGAAGGGTTTTCAGGAGAAAAGCATCTTCTGTCTAAAAAACAAATTATGACAGAACTTGTGGAACGATGCTCTCAGGTTCGACCAAAATGCAGATGTTTCACCAAAACGCACAGCACCGCCTTTGGCAAAAAGCACCCACAGCACATGGGTGAAGGGGAGAGGATTGGGGCTTGTTTTGCAGCCACGGGACCCTGGCACCTTGAGTAAAATCTAAAAACGCTTGAATAAAAAATTATTCAAGAGTCAAATGTGAAGTCAACTGTCTGAGAGCTAAAGCTTGGTCAAAACAGAGTCATTCAACAGACAGAGATCCCAAGCAGAGCAGCAAATCTGCAACAGAATAACTGGGGGGAAAAATCAAGGTGCTGCACTGGGCCAAAGTCCAGACCTCTCCCTCATTAAAATGCTGTGGTGGGAGTTTAGGAGAGCTGGGTAAAAATGAATGCATGAGAGAGGCTAATACATTTAGACAGGAAATGATGCTATAAGCATTTCTACAAGTTGGGGTGTTCTTAGATAAATGAATAAATCACAACCTGGTCTGAACAAGATTTTTTTTATTATATCCTGATACGTACAAACTTCAAATTCAAAGAGGGTGTACTCCATTTTTACGAAGCTAGAAGCCACTATTGCGTGAAATGACCTCACTGTCTACTCTCTCCCGTATTTTGTGCTTTGTCTTGATTGTGGTTTCTTGTGTCTTTCTGTGGTCTTGATTTCCCCCCTCGGCCCCTTCCAGTCTGGACAGATGGCTGCCCTCCCAGAAGGTTTTTTATGTAGAAAAAGGCGAGTTTCTTTCTTGGATCACTGGCTTTTTCTCTAAAACACCGTTAGCTCTTTACCTTACAACATAACGTCCCTGAGGGCAACTATCATTCCCATTTAAGTGCAGGAACACACTCTGTCAGTATTACCCGCTCAGCCCATGTCAGCATTAGACAGCTGCAGAGGAATAAAAGAGTCCAACTGAGCACTGAGGAAACGCAGCTACAGCTAACGTGTCTGACACATTCCTGTCCATTAGAAACACAAAGAAGCCATAAACTCACTTCATACATACACATACCACCAGCAGCATGATAGAAAGAAGCACACATACTGGTGCAGCTCTGCTAATGACATGCGGGTGACTGCTGTGTTCACCATATGACCGGCAGGCAGCAGTTTCCTGCTAACAGAAACCTCCTCTCACTGGTGCACTGTGCAAAACTCAGGTGACTTTTAGAAATGCTCTTTGTTGTCAGCAACAATACACACACACACACACACACACACACACACACACACACACACACTGACAAAATAATGCAACCGAAGCTATAAACAGCATTATATAAACATTAGCAATTAGCATACAATGATTAACTTATTTTACCATTGGCTATTTTCTAATTTAGTGTCCACAGATGATACTTTAATATGAAGATCAATAATAAAATCCAAGAGCAGCACATTGTGCGCACATTTATGTTGTTAATCCTGCAGAGTCACATGTCTTCCACCAGTGGCCACTGAGTGAATCCAACCAGTCCAACCAAAGCTGTTGGTACAGTCCATACCGGTTTTCTGTACGAGTAAAGGTACAGCGACTACAGAGTATTCAACCCCGTAAGCCACAGAGTCAATATTCTCACCTGCAAAAATCCCCAGATGTAGGCAGGAACAGATGAAAACACTGAAATACAATAAACCTGCAGCTCACTAATCCAGAGTGAAAACTGGAAACTCAAATACTGACAGAGTGCTTGTGCATTAAAGAGAGAATAACACACATATTACACTGACACAGTGACGCTGACTGCACTTAACCTGATCTAAGAGTTATGAAGTGCAACATTAATTTTAGTCACAGTAATACCCTGTGACCTCTCGGTCAAAGTCCCACCTTTAAAATATAACCGGGGCCCAGTTCAGAGTTTAAATGACAGGCCTACAGAAGAATTAAGAAATGCTAATACTTACACCAAATGTATAGCTTTGCCAAACATTTATTGTAACCTTACCCTAAATCTTTACTCGAGGCATGTTTAGTTATTATTTTAGATTTTAGAAAGTTGCTTTATATTGTAAGGTAAAGACACTACAATACAAGACAGAAAACCCAACAATTAGACAGTATCCTATGAGCAAGCACTTGGTGACAGTAGGATGGAAAAACTCCTTTATGACAGGACCTTGTAGTACCATATCACCCTATTAGAGCGCTTCGCTCTCGCTCTGCAGGCCTACTTGTTGTTCCTAGAGTATTTAAAAGTAGAATGGGAGGCAGAGCCTTCAGTTTTCAGGCCCCTCTTCTGTGGAACCAGCTTCCAGTTTGGATTCAGGAGACAGACACTATCTCTACTTTCAAGATTAGGCTTCAAACTTTCCTTTTTGCTAAAGCATATAGTTAGGGCTGGACCAGGTGACCCTGAATCCTCCCTTAGTTATGCTGCAATAGACGTAGGCTGCCGGGGGATTCCCATGATGCATTGAGTTTTTCCTTTCCAGTCACCTTTCTCACTCACTATGTGTTAACAGACCTCTCTGCACTGAATCATATCTGTTATTAACCTCTGTCTCTCTTCCACAGCATGTCTTTATCCTGTCTTCCTTCTCTCACCCCAACCGGTCGCAGCAGTTGGCCCCGCCCCTCCCTGAGCCTGGTTCTGCTGGAGGTTTCTTCCTGTTAAAAGGGAGTTTTTCCTTCCCACTGTCGCCAAAGTGCTGCTCATAGGGGGTCATATGATTGTTGGGTTTTCCTCTGTATCTATGAAGCGCCTTGAGGCGACTTTTGTTGTGATTTGGCACTATATAAATAAAATTGAATTGAATTGAATTGAAAAAACTCCAGCACTTCCAGGTTGAGGGAGGGGGGGGGGGGGGGCCATCTGCCACGACCGGTCAGGAGGGTGAGGGGTAAGGGAGGAGAAAAGGGAGAGCATAGGGAGACGGGACAAAATACTGACTATAGAAAATTTAATAGCATCCAGAAATGGAAAGATACAAGCATCACGGGATGCAGCCTGAGCCGACTGCAGCATAACTACAGGGATGGTTCAGAGTCACCTGATCCAGCCCCAACTATAAGCCTTAGTAACAAAGAAAGTTTTAAACTTAAATTAGTGGAGTCAAATTACCTGTTAGACTCAGGCCACAATGATACTGAGGTAGATAAGGAATCGTTAAAAACTGCAGTGTGTCAGCAGTATTAAACAGACGCCTTACGCAGCAGGTTTGTGTGCATGTTACATAAAAGAGGGCTGATTTTAATAATAAACCACATTTTTTGTGTTACTGGATTCCTGCTATTCAGATTTTTTAGATAAAGGCTGAAACCTGTGTCTGCAAAGCTGAGGACAGCAAAGCATCAGTGGATATATCATTTCCT
Organism: Aulonocara stuartgranti; assembly: GCF_965226115.1. Lineage (NCBI taxonomy): Eukaryota > Metazoa > Chordata > Actinopteri > Cichliformes > Cichlidae > Aulonocara > Aulonocara stuartgranti. The sequence goes on along the minus strand of NC_138958.1, from coordinate 2,439,860 downwards.
TATAGGTGGAAACCGACTCAACTGGTACCGGCTGACTGGAAAACAAGATTTTGGCACCTTGAACGCAATCTGAGAAGAACAAAAATAAAGGAAATGGACTGTGTGAAGGAAAGAAAAGGCAGAAAGAGGAGAGTGTGCGAGGTTCAGGCTGTGCATACCACGCATCGTCCAAATAATTTAATTAGGTTCAAGTCAGCAAGTCTCAAATTCTGCATTGATTTCTCCAGAGAGCAAATTACACAATGATGATCATTATCAGGCAAAGGCGCGCGCGCACACACACACACACACACACACACACACACACACACACACACAGAGCCACTATTCATACACACTCACACACCACTGCATGTGCTGATGCAAACCAATAAGTGCACACATGCACCCACACAACCACGCACACACCCTTTCCTGGAGTGACAAAGCATTAGTTTTATCAACTGTGTGACACAGAGCTTTCAGCATATCAGACAGGCTGGTATAACATGTTCAAAGGCCTTGTTACGGGAAACAAAAGAAGCGAGCAGCTCCGACAATAAATCGAGCGAGTTTGTCCACATGCCTGAGAGACAGGAGTGGAAAACAAACGTCACATGAGAATGGAAACACGGCAGGAAAAGTCACATTCGCAGAGCATCTCACACTCTCACGACTGCATGAGAAACACACGTCATCCCAACATGAGCGCATCTTACCCGTTCGACAGAGTCTCTTCCTCCCCTGACATTTTCATCTGGCAAAGTGTGTGTGTGTGTGTCCGGAAGAGACGCAGAGAAAGCGACTAAAGTAAGAGAGAGAAAATAGCAGAAGTGGCTGTGAGGCCTTTCCAGCAGTGCAGTGCGATGCTGTGTGTCTCTTTCTGTAGCAGCAGAAACAGCAGAAGGTTAGGCAGAGAGAGAGCGTGAGAGAGAGAGGTAGGGATGAATGAATGAGAGAGAAAACGAGGGAGGAACGAGAGGTAGGACGCAACAGCAGCCCTTAATAAGACTGGGATGACTATCACACATGGAGAGAAAGCCTGGCCCACCTCGTCTGATCATCACCCTCATGCTCCACACTGCAGTCTCCGCTCTGATTGGTTAATGCAAAATCAGGCGCATGGCTGAAATGCCCACTTTCACAGTCAGGGGATTTTTCTGTGTAGTGAGGATACTTCCAAAAACTAAACCCTGGAGGAGCAATGTGCTAAAAGCAGAAGTGTTCATAGTCACGAAGCCATTTTTCACCATAAAAAGACACAAACGCTTTCCGCCACTGTAGGTGGGAAAGAAATGTGGCTTTCTGAGGCGCAGCTGGTCAGGGCTGCTGCAGAGGCTGCTCACTGCAGCGGGCAGACGGTCCAGGAATAGACGTCGATGCAGCGCAGCGGCTCCAAAATGTAGACGCACGAGAAATAATGTGAAATCGTGAATGGAGAACGGGGGCAGTGCCAGGACTTGAGCTGTATATCACTGCGAACAGCCCATTGCCAGTCATCCATTAGATGTGAGTGAGTGTGAATGGGTGAGAGAGCGACATAAACACATGTCGGCTGTAGTGTCTCGACCCGCATCTTTAATAAGCAGTTAAAACTACTAAACAAGCAGCAGTAATCAGAGCTGTCAGGCTTTTTGTTTTACATTAAAGTCGAGGAGTTTAATCCCAGTTAGCTGTGCGGATTTACTTTTTTGTCTTAAATACTGAAACTACAAACAAGTCTGTGTCATAACATGATACCTCAGCACTGCATACTCTCTTTGGACCACTTTTGTTAAGCACCGCCTCCTTTTTCTTTCATCCCACTGGCTATGAAGCCGTGCTCAGATAATGCATTCACCAGTCAGCCACCGTGACCTTTGTGTAGTGTTTCCTGCATAATCATGGGTGTTGTTCCCAGAGGAATCATGGGTAAACGGTGGGTTCGCCGTGACCACGCTTGAGCAAATATACTTGATGAGTTTCCACCTGTGGCGCTGCACGCGAAGCCGAGGCTGACAGTCTTTGTTTCATGCATGACCCCAGTGTGTGCTCGGGTGTGTGGCATGCCAGATACTGTCAGTTTTTAATCTGCAACAGTGTGTTTGCTCTGAAACACCAAGATGCTAAATACATCATGTTTACTGTCACATTAGAAATGATGCAAAAGCAGCAAAATCTCACATCTGACCAGCTAAACCAAGGAGCAGCACTTCTACACTCAAGCTTTATTAAAGTAAATGTATTTTTAGTGAAACAGTTTTATTAGACAGCTAAGCGTTCATGCCACACGATCATATAACATATGCTAATTTGCTGTTTTTGCTTCCCTTCAAAGGTCTTACGGCGCAATCACAGCATGTTTATGAAGCCACGTCTTTGCCCACTAATGAACCTTTAGAAGTTAAACCACCACTCAGCCTGCATTGTTATATAGAAATTGCTTCCTTCCCAGAGGTGGAATGTAAAATACCCATAGCACCTATGTTTGCGTACATGATTATATTTTTATATTTAAATACTTTTTTTCCTGGTGCCAGGTTTTTAATGAGATTACTATGAGATGTAATAGAAATAGTCCTGATTCCTGGTTATTACTACAAACACATCTCTACTACTAACTGGTTTTGCCTCAAAGGCGTAACTGTTCCCACATATTTAGCCCAGTTTCTGGCCCGTTATTATCCAGTTACATATACTTCAGTGTGTTTAGTCATGCATAACCACTGGTAGCAGATAATGTATTAATTAGTTCAGTAATTAAGTGTTACTAACTTGCTATTGCCATGCTCATGTTTCCACTAAAATACCCCACTATTACCATGTTATTACCGAGTTTAATAGAAAGGGCCACCAGGTTAAATAAAGTATTCTTTATTCTCACTGATGATTTACTGAATTATTGCCATCAAATTACTGACAAAACAAATCCGATATAAAAATTCATCTGCATCAGTTTGTTCCTCAACGCTGGAGGAAAATACTGACCGTCAATGAGTCAGAATTACCTGTTTTCAGATACTATAACAGCCACACATATTATTCCTCTCTCCAAAGTTTAACTGTGAACTTTAAAGCAACGGAGCTCCACAGAGATCAAGAGACAGCATAAAGCTTACAGTCATGTGACCGCGCTAAGGGCTTCGTACATATTACTGTTTTTGCTCCCATGAAAGCACAATTGCGAGAACAAAGCTCTCTCAGTGTCCGACGCAGAAACAAGAGGGGAAAAAAAATCTATCTTTATAGAGAGTAGTAAAAAGAAAAGCCTAATTGTTGCTTTCATCTCTCGTGTTTGCTGTGAGGACATCAGAGGGTCATGGGTTTAAATTGAAGATAATTAGATTCTCATTGCCCTCCTCATGGTGCAAAAACACTCCTGCTCACTGCACAACTTGCAAAAACACATTCGTTTACAAAGTTTTGGTTTTTCACTTTGATCAGCCAAACAGGTCATGACATATTTAGCAGATAGTGGGTTCCTATTGGACACATCTATGCGCCTGTCACATGACTGAGGAGTCCAGGCTGTCGCACACGGATGTGAATTTCAGTTCACATCGATGTGCGATGTCTCCGGGGTTTTTGAGGACCTGGTTTGGCAAAATCAAAGATTTCAGAGCTCACAGACATGTGATATAAAACAAATTAGAAGCACATCAAATGTTTAAAGCTTTTACATACAAACAAATGTTCATTTATCAGCACAACTTAACACGTCTTCAATTAAAAACAGCAGATGTTCGCTGAAATAAAACCTTTTAAAAATATTTATAAAACTCAAACTAGCTGCCAGTATTTTATAAATATCTAAAAGCGTCCTTTCACTTTATTACGTGCTTCTGATCTTATCAGACAGACACACATTTCTTCTCCAGGCTCTGAACGCTCATCATAGTTTGAATAAGCGATGCTTTCACGGTCACACTCAGGCATAACTAAAGTGCTGAGAGATGATGTTATTCTCAGGTTCCCTCTGTCTGAATTATTGATATCACAAGCAGGAGAAGCTGCCCGTGAACTCCTGACGACTTTGTTACCTCAACATGTGCATCTTTGTGTCTCGATGAAACCAAACATTTCTGTAATCTAAGCCTCGGTTTTCGTGTATGATCTGAGAGAGCTCACAGGCCAGTCTTACCCATTCGATGGATCTGTTGACTCCAGACCATCTTTGTCGTCCGGTATCTGTAACCTGAAACACGGGAACAGAATTGGGCTGTTTTAGAGAAAGGAGAGCAATCTCGAGGGATGAAAACCAGCTGAAAGACAAGCTGTTGTTTGAGGAACACGATCGTGAGAGAGAGAAATATGGACACCGATACATGAGGACACTCCCAGGCCACAATGACTCGCTGATTTCTACAGATATGAACTTGATGACTTTCAGGGAAACCTGTGTGAGACTGGGCTGATGTGGGAGCAAATATTTAAACTTGTTAAATTACATTTGTGAACTTAAAGAAACTTACTTGAAGTCTGTGATGATGGAGTCCAGCTCTGGACTGTTTACATCTGACAACCTGAGATGAGAAATGCAGATGAGTCTGAGCGTAACCGCCTGCCAGAGTTGAACTTATTGTTATGCTGTAATCAGAGCCACGATTAGCAGCGGCTTTATGTTTTCTTTGTTCCTCACAGTACGAAAACATGACGTGCGCAGTGTCACCGTACCGGCTCGGGGAGTCCGGGCTGTCAGGTACGTCTTGTGGATTCATTGCATCCCTGTGAACAGGTCAAAGGTCAGCTTGGGAAAACCCCCCCCACAAGACTGAATCTCATTAAGGTAAGAGGAGGATGTTAGCTGGGAACGTCTGAGGAAAGAAGGGCTGTAGCGAGAACGTGAAGTCTAACTTTTGAAATACTCGATACTATTCCAGCATATGACCGAGTATTTTCTTCTTGTCAGCGTCCCAGCACGTTTTTAAATATGCTGCGGGCATCAAATTCATAATGAGAATTGTTAAATAAAACTGACACCATCGATATTCAAACATATATAAAATTTATGTAAATAATGTGGAACGCATTCTGATTTACCTACACTTTACATACAGCCTGAAGTAGGCTGCTAATCAATATAAACATCATACAATCAACAGATGTCCTGAAAAAAACTAAAGTTGTTTGTTTTGGAGTGAAATCGCTAAAATCGTCTGTTCTAGTTAGAACTTTATTTACACATGAATGTGTAACAAAACACAAGAGAGACCCAGCTAAGTGTTGGGCCCCTTCAGAACATCACAAACTACATGGATCATGATGATGGATCATATCAGTGGCTAAACACACGTAAGTGTTACATTATTAGACTTTTCTCCCTTTTTGAAACAAAACAAAGTATCAGATCCACTTCCCTCTTTGAGCCTCAAACAGCTGCAAAGTACCTGAAATGACCAGGTCAAAGGGAAAGGCAGCTTGAAACCTTGCAAGTATTATAATGGGACACTGGATAATAAACATTCAGTGCGAGTTATCTCTGGGAAAATAAGCCAAACATGGGGCAGTAACATAAAACTGGACTGTTTACATCAGCCTGTTAAATCTGACTTTCACTAACAGTAAAAAGCTCGCGTGGTCCTGACTGACACATCATGAGCGTCAGGTTGACTAACAGGATGCAGAACACAGACTGACACACGTATAATAATAAGAGAGAAGGAACAGACACCAAACATCTCAGGAGGTTTCTTCCGCCTCTTCCTTTATTAACTACAGAGACTCAAACACACACCGGTGGTTTGCGTGGTTTATTAAAGGGTCCTGGAAATCTCGTGTTCACAGGCTCCAGTGTGTGCTAAACAACAATCTCAGCGCGATGACACGATAACCTCAGGCCAGCGCAGTCACATGACGCCTTAGGTTTAAAAAAAAAAGTGCGATTAAATCCCAGCAGCCGGCTTGACTTCGGAGACAGACAAGCACGGACACGGCCAACCAAGACGCGCCGATCTCCGGGAGCTTTTTTCTTCCACTCACCTTTTGCTGTCATGTTTCTTCACGCTTCGCTTCCAGCTGTTCATGAAACTCATTCCACAGCGCGGGAGGACCAGCGGCGACCGGAGAGGTTTACACAGCGGCTCACACTCACGTCACACGGGAGCGAGTGGAAGGGAAAGCGGCTGCTGCGGCTGCTGCTGCTGCTGCGCGTCTTCCTCCTTCCTGACGTGGAAAGGTGCGCTGCTCATCAACGCAATGATGACTTTTATTTAAATGCACAGGAGTGCAGCCGCTCGCCCCGCGGTCCTAAAGCCGTCCTCGTTAGAACGACGCTACAAACAAGGAAGTAAACACAGGCGATAATAATATTCATAAATATGATCTTAAATGCCCAAAATACTAAAAGATATATATTTTTACAAAAAAATATATTTAAGCAAATAATGTTTATTTATTTTTTATTAAAATAATTTTGCTTAAAATGGATAAATGTTACATAGATTTTCTATAAAATTACAGAATTGCTTTGTATAATTTGTTTTAATTACCTAATTAATTTATTTTTATTTATTTGCCCAGCGTGTTTACAGAAATACTTGAAAGGTGACAAAAATGTAAACACGGGTTGTTTATGAGTACTAAAGGTGCTTATGATACTATAATTGTCTTTATAATATATTTACATCTAAATAAAAAAGAAATATCGTGACACTATAGTTAAATACTATAAACGAAATATATGCTCTTGTATTCAGAAATGAGGACATCAGAGGGACATCAGGTTGGGCAGTCTAGAGACTAAATCAATGAGGCTGAGATTATTTTTGGATGAGTAGAGGATGAATCGTGGATATATTGGAAAAGGAAGGTGATTATGGAACTGGCAAGTAGGAGGGAAAGAGGGAGATCCCAGAGAAGATTCGTGGATGTAGAAGGATGGCATGCAGAGGTGACAGAGGATGCTAGGGATAGGATGAGATGGAGACTGATGATCTGCTGTGGTCATCTCGAAAAGTAGCAGCCAAAAGCACGAGGCACTGAATCCAGGTCACCTCCTTTGTTGTAAATCAAAGTGACAACAGGTGCACAGGAGGCAACAACAAGGCAACTTCCAAAAAGGGAATGGTGTTGCAGGTGGAGACCACAGACAATTACGCTCTCGTTATTCCTCCTGACTGACTTCTCTCCAGTTTTGAAGCTCCTCCTGGAGGTTTGCTGTGTCTCCGGGGATCTGGTGCGTCGTACGAGGAGAAACAGGAGGGGCACTATCACGTGTGGATGACAATATATTAAGAAGATGCTCTGGGAAAAAAAAATGCACCAACTGCAAAACTACATATTTTTAATATTTATTCTGTTTCAATTAAATGCATTACATGGCCAAGGCCTTCCAATAATGATTTTTCTTACAAGTTAGGAAGTACAAAATAAAATACAATTAGCCTGAAGCTTAAAAAGCTTTATGGATAAGCCTAGAAACGTACAGTAAGTGGTTCTGGTTTTGAGAAATGTGCAGAATTGTTAAAAATGACAGTAACCTGTTTGAATACATGACAATGAAGCAATGAAACTAGTACAACAAGAGACCTGGAGAGCAGACATGCAGCTGTGCTCTCCCGTATTTACAATAAACTTCATTGTAGGAGAGCGAGAGCTCTCAGTAGGAAGTACTGCATGAGCCACAGACAGTACACTGGTTAGACATGAGAAGAGGAAACTATCTTCTTGCTAAACATTAAAGTAGTAAGAACAGGAAGAGCTGTCCAAAACATTGTGCATTATTTGATAAGAAATGAGCTAAGGTAATGAGAGAGCAGAGGCCTCTCGCACTTCATCGTAGCCTTTCCTCAGCAGAAAACCTTCTGTCACGTTTAGTAAAGCTTTCCTGTGCCGCCGTGTGGCTGTCAACAGGCCCGATAACACAGTGCAATGTGAGCGTGCATCCTCAGCACATCTGAGGTCTTTTGCAAGTTAAATCCCTGCAGATGTCGAGGTGCACGGCCAGAAAATACACCGCTCTAACGAAAAAGTAGAAACACTTAACAACTTTCACCGTGTTTGTGTAAGACTCTGAAATCCAGGGAGTCTCTCAGAGCGCAAAAGACTCCTGGATTAAAAAAAAGAAAAATCGTACAAATGGTAACAAGTGAAGCACCGACTCTGGCACACGTTGAAATGGGACCAAATGTTCACGTGGTAACATGACAACCGCACAGTTGTAGTTATCCACTCAGCATTCAAGCTGCTGAGGAGCCCTTGAGAGTTTCCCTAAAGGAGATCAATCAGGATTAATGATACAGCTAATGATCAGTTAAGGTAGGATCCACGCTTACATTCATCTATGACAACCTTGCGTTTTGTTACATTCTTTCATGTCGGGCCACAATGAATTTAAAAATTTAGACCGATTTAAAGATCCTAAAGTACTTGAGAGAAACTTAGTTTGTATGTTAGAAAAACAGATCGTGTGCTTTCTGCTCTGCATCCTACTGTAGTGTGGCCTAGTTTTTAATGCAAACCAAGTCATAAAATGTGATGGCTGTAGTTTCATTCATTATTACCTCCCCCGACACACACAAATCAGCGCTTTAATGCTCACGACACAGGTGCTACGGTGAGCAAGGTAGGACTGACATTTCAAAGGAAAAGGTAGCTGTGGCAGATTTGTTCCATTTTAGTATAAATCTACACATTGTACACATTTCACATCTTACAGGAGCCGCAACTTCCAGTTAAACACGAAGAAATGTTGAAATATCCTGACCTACTCTAAATGAAGACAAAAAAAATCATCTTCCCTGCATGAGAGTGGGACACGGTCACTCTGTTAGAAAGGGCCTACAGAGTTACAGAACAGAACAAACTGGGAAACAGAATCTCCCCAGTTCACTGTGGTTGCTTCAGAAGTTTAATCGAGAGCCAAAAAAGAAAATTTTGGGAATTCTTGAGTTCTAGAAAATTAGCACGTCTATTAAAATCTCATCACAAAGAGAGCTGAGATTTAATGAAATGTAGCGAGTTTGTTTAGTGGTTTCGAGCGCGCGCTACAATAAATTACATTCTGGGGACTTAACGCAGCGCTTGCTGCCTAGATTTTAAATGAAGGCAAAACGACATTAACACTAGAACAAGTTTTCTCTTGCATCTTCGTTCTAAAAAGGGGGAAAGAAAAAGAAAAAACGTTACGCTCCTCTATCAAAACCACGGAGACCAACAGAGCATGGACAGTCGGGGGGTTGAACGAGTTAGAGATGAGTTTTGAGTCTCTTCATGGGGTCAGCAGGTGATGCTGAATCAGTCCTGTACAATCCCCACTTTGCTTTGGTGCTTTCTGGGCCGGGCCGGGCCAAGCTGTGCCGTGCCGTGCCGAGCCAGACCGGTAGAGGGGAACGGGGCCTCCTCAGGAGAGTTCAGACTTGCTGAGAGCGATGGCCAGCTCCAGGTCTTCTTGCTCCTGCTGGGTGAGCCTGGCGAGTCGCTCCTTTTCCTCTCGCTCGCTCTCGCGCTTTGCCCACTCTATCATGTCTTCCTCGGTTGGATACTGCTCCATGAAAACAGAGGAAACAAAGAAACATACGCACACAATGGATGCAGTTTTGAAACTTTGAAAACCCACCAGCAGCAGACCTTTTTCCTTCAAAGTGGACACTTTGACTGATTTGTAATCACCATTTATGTGCCAGAAACCAAAGACAGTGAGTCAGGACGCACAATTGTAGGGTGCTAAAAAAAAAAAAAAAATCATGTATTGGAGTCTAAATTTGTAGCTCTGTGCCCATTCTGAGAAAGGTGCATCGCAATGAGGTCTAAAAGAAATCCAGACTTTTGCAGACCTCCCAAACAAATTACAAAAAAAGAAGAAAGAACAGGAAAGGCGATTGAAATTGATTTCCCTTTATCCAAATGAAAACAGTCCTCCCTCCAACATATATACCCTTGCAAAGTTCCTGCAGCCACGTGATCAGGGCAAAAGCAGGGACTGCGATGCTAGAAAAGCCTGAAGACAAACAGGCACAGCTGTAGGACCACAATCACATGCACTGAAAGCTCCACGGTCACAAAAAGAGTAGGAAGGAAACACAGTCCACTGGTTAAATTGGTTAATCATTGCAGACTGTGTAAATATGTTCATTATTCTTAACGAATGACAGACAGAAGCAACAGAGGTCATCCCACGTGCATCCAGCCATGCAAAGGAGAGTCTCCTAGCAACTGTTTTAGAGCCGATAATAACAGGTCACGGTATGAAGAGCATGCACGAGAAGACGTGTACAGAATGTGATGGATCTGACAGAGAACATGCACTTATCAGTTTGCAGACAACATCCCGCCAATTCTCTTAAATATGAATGAAATCAAACATAAATAAGATACATGGAAAGAGAAATGGTGCTTTTTATTCCACAGCTTTAAGAAAAAAACTTCAGTCTTCTTATTTGTTTTTCATGTTAAGATACTTTAAAGGATCATTACAGAGTTTTACATGTTTTAGTTCATTTACTTGACAGCGCACCGCACTGTAGCTTCTCAGAAATGTGATTTCCTGGTTTCTTTGTATCCGTTTGTCTCGCCGGGTAACAAATATACACACAGAGCAACCTGTGGCCAAATGAACCTTCCTTGATATGAATCTATAATGATTAATAATGCACCTAACTTTATTACTGTTGTGCCCATGTGGTAATTTATGTAATTCGCTGAATTACAGTCTCTGTTTGCAGTGGCACTTTAATGCAGAAGTTACAGAGCTGACAAGCAGCAGAGGGGTTTTTATGGGCTGGGAAATCATCCTAAATGCAACACATGGTGTGGGAAGTTATCAACAGTAAGCTGAAGCATAGTCCAAACCTCTGATAAATGAACTGAACGTGTAAAACACTTGATCCTTTAAACTCAGGGGTTTACAGGTGGTGATGTCATGGATGCACATAGAAGCCGGAGATGGTGGCCTTGATTCAACACTTTATTAAACAGAGGTGTAAAGAAACACAGAGAGAATACAGTCAATCTGCTTCTCCACAACACACTGCTGACCACACGAGGGCTCGGACACAAACTGATGAATGAATGGATGGATGAACAGAGGAAAGCCTGTATAAATAAACAGCAGCAGAGTAAAGGGGAAAGGAAACTTTGATGATTCGAGAAACGGTGGAGGCACTGGTGTAAGTCAACGAGAGTCAAAGACACAGTTAGTGCATGCAGGTCGGCGACTGACAGGTACATGCGAGGGTGCTCGCGTGACAGGAGAGGATCAACAGTGTTCTGATGTGATGCAACTTCACAGGTCATTTCCATGCAGCATTAAAAAGGGTTGAACTAATAGAACTACTCTGACCACCATGACCCGAAGATTAACCCACACAATCATCTTCCTCTTGGTTTCTTTTATTTATATTATTATAGATATATTAATTTTGGAAGCACATTAATGAACGAGAGGAAAAAGAAACCCCTCCACCATTCTTTGGGTTCAAGTTTTCACAGCAGCCTGCACTGATTTAATGTTTCGAGGCGACGTTAGGTGTTTATCCCAAATCAGTGATGTTATAAAACAGCAACTTACTGAAAAAAGTTTGAGGTATAAAGAGTATGAATGCAGTACTCTGCAGCTCATGAGTCAAGGTCAACTGATGCCACTATGCCCCATGGGTGGGGAAAATTTCCCTGAGACAAATTTAGTGTTAAAAGAAGAATAAAAACTCAGATAATTACATCAGTAATTATAGAGACTCTAAACTTGCACAGGAAGTAATGTCAATGTGACAAAGTTGGGATGGCTAATAAAAAGCCAAATACAAGCAGCCTGTCATCTCTCCATTCACTGCCAAACATTCTGGTTTATATAGAATATATAATAAGAATATATAAATGCATCTATAATTTCTATGCATTTCCTCACAAAGTAAGAGTGCATCTTCAGTCATAGAGTTATATGAGGTGGAATCTCATTATGAATCCATAATAGAGCGGGTGAAAAGAAATGTTTACAGGGTTAGACAGCATTGTATTATTAACAATAGTCTGACATATACACAAGCAGCAGAAATGCAAAAGAAACCAAAAAAACCCAAAACAAAAATACAAGATTTACAAGATTTTATTGTTTTAACTGGGAGAAGCGTATGAATCACGTAACATTACGAGCCTGTGCTACCGTGTGACGCTTTAATAAGCTGGTTAGTTCACTTTAAGGCTCGTCACTGGCAGTGGATGGAGTGATTTCAAGAGCTGGCCTGATTTGTTCGGGGTTGTATCCTTATTGAGTAACTACATGTTGGTTTACAAGGAGGGGGAAAAAAAAAAAACAAAAAACAAAGAGCGAGAGAGAGAGAGAAGAGGGTGTGGCTATTGACATTCAGGTGGAGGTGAGGGAGATGGGGAGAGGGAGTTGCTCACTTTGTCAAAGCTGGCAAATCCATCAGCTTCCCGTGCGTTGCGGCGAGGAGGGGAGGAGGGGGCGAAGGGGTCGGCTAAAGGATCCTTTGCAGGCAGGGAGGAGGAGGAGGAAGAGGAGGAGAAGTCTCCTGAAGTCTGTGGCATGAAGTTTCCTCGTCGATGGAAGGAGTCGGAGGACTCCGTTCGATTGATGGATGATTTCTTACCTGACAGGGCACAGACGGGCAGACTCAGCAAAGGCAGGTTTTATTTCATGAACACTGTTGGCACATCCCCAGACGTGTGATAGCTACACTGTTCCAACCGAACAGAGCTACAGGCACTTTTTGTTTTCTGGATAACAGGATCAACTGACCTGGAGGTGGAGGAGGAGGTCTGGTAGGCGTACCCGTTTTTGGCGGCAGGGCTGGGGGCACATCAGAGCTGGCAGGTTGGCTCTCTTCCTGGAAGAGGTTCCTGCTGTCGACTCCAAACTGCTCAGCACCATTTGACTGGAATGAAAAGGTCCAACCAAATCAAATATATCGATTACATAAGCAGGAAGGTGCATGAATTTACTTAAGAACAGCACAGAGGATGTGCGTCATCACTCGCAAGCTCTGTTGCACATCAGTAAAACCCCGATAAATAAAGGTACAGGTACTGTGGTGTAAACAGCAAGTGTGAAATTAGTGTTTCCACACCGAGTTCACAAGAGCTCTCTGCACAGTAGCTCAAGGCTGCAGAAGGCTGCAGGATTTACTACTATGCAGAGACAGAGGCATTTTTGTGCATATAGATTCCTTTCCATGCATACACGGGGCTTTTTATAGTTGCAAATATAAACCAAAACTAACATAAGACTGGATAATTATTTATTATATATGATGTATATACGATGCACGAAACAACGTGACAGAGGATATATTAAAAATCTGGAAATTACCTTTGCCAAAGCACTGAAATCTGCAAAGCCTCCTCCAAATGACTCATTACCAAACACAGCAGCAAACGGATCTGAAACATCAATGAAAAACCACCGAGTGCATGAAATCAGCAGCACTTCAATGCCTCATCCAGCATCTTATTAACAGAAAAGCACATTTTACTTTATTTATTTTTCATTATTTTCTTATTTGCTGCTATGAGTTCTGTCCCCAGTGGGTGGTGCCATGCCACAAGCTGTACCTGCATCTGAGGAGGCACTGACCGCGGTACCACCGGGAGCAAAAGGGTCATTGGATGCTGCGGTGTCCTTCTGAACACAAACAAACACATCAGACGTTTTTATAATCCAGCCTGCGTGGACAAACACGCTCACCTGTAACGTGATTTCCTACAACTAGAGCATGTACATCAAACAAAAACGTAGCAGTTCCTCTTTTGGCCACCAGTATTTTAACTCTTTCTGAGCCAATAAGGGAAGAAAACTAACGTATTCTATAAGCAGAGGGCTAAGATCCAAACTTTGGGACTCATTGCTATAAATTAGTTTCTGCTTCCTCTTAACAATTTACATGTCAGCGATATTAACACATTTCGATGCATTTAAACTATTATACAGAATATTTTATATAAAGTATATATAATAAAGTGGATGATAAGCGTTCAGACGTACACGCTTGGTGCTTCTAAAATTACTGCAAACCTTTAGAATGGTAATAAAACATCTGGGACAAATAATTATATTCCTTAAAATACTGTCACAAAAATCTTACTCAACACACTGTAAACAGGTTTTATTAGCGGGTCTACTCACCACGGCCAGATCAGAGCTCGGCGGGGAGCTGCTAAAAGGATCCTTGTCTCCATCTTGAGAACCAAACGGGTCTGCCTCCTTTGTGCTGGTCATTTTGCCTCCAAACGGGTCTGAATCAGCTGTGTTGTTCCCTTTAGAGCTGAACGGATCGTTGGATGCTGCCGCTGGATTGGTGGATTTGGAGGCGAAAGGATCCGGACCCGCTGGTACGGCTGCTGTATCGTTCACCTTGGCTGCAAAGAGGTCTGGCTCCGGCACGCCAGAAGTGGTACCGAAGGGGTCGGCTGAAGCAGAGAAAGGGTCCTCTGAGGAAAACGGGGTGCTGGAGGTTTGTGTGAAGAAAGTGTCTGCAGCAAAGGGGTCTGAGCCTTTGAATGGATCTCCTCCAAAAGGATCTGATTTAACATAAACAGCAGGAGAAACATAATGAATAATATGACCCACTCGTCAGATTTGACATACATATATATATATATATATATATATATAAATAAAACAATGCTGTGCTTGTGTGAGATTTATTGCTCATTAAATACTTTGAGCAGCACCTCCAACATCTGCTTTTCCAAAAGGATCTTCTTTGAAAGGATCGTCTACAAAGGAAAACACACCATCAGTCTGCCAGCGTTCATCAAGCATTAAAAAAACTCTTTTTTCCATCTTGATTTTTCACGATGAGGTCTTACGATCGGTAAAAGGGTCTGAATGGAAGAAATCCATCTCAGGCAGGGAGGGAGGGCTGCCCTGTGGTGGCAAGGAGCGAGGGCCAGGCTGAGGCGGAGAGGGGGAGCTGGTTGTTTCTGTCGGCTCTGCAGGCTCCTGTTTGCTCTCTGGCTCTGGTGATGCAACCTGTCGCAGAGAGGCACGGCGCTCTGAGCATTACAGTGAATCATGCATTGTGGTTATGGAGGGGGAGGGGTTTTAACACCCATCTGATGATTTAACACAACTATCAGGTTACATCTTTGCTGTCTGCTGTCAGTCTATGCACTTGTCTGGCACGCTGCATGTCCAACATCTCATATCTGTTTCTGGTACAAACAGCTTTTCACAGACAACATTTCAAAGAAATGTGGGTAAAACAAACATCGCAAATGTCACACTTGATGACAATGAAAACAAATACTAATGATAAAAATCAAGAAGAAGAACAGAAGAATACAAGGAGTCACAAAGATGCTGTTTATTGGTTTCCATGGGTATCCTTGAATAAGTTTACCTTCGGTGGGGTCTCCTTAGGTGACTCCTTTGCATCTTCTGTAACCTCAGAGGAGACACCAGGCGCAGGGCTGCTGCGTTCCTGCTTAGAGAACAGACGCACAACTTAAAAGGACAGCATCTGATGTTTTTTTGATAAAAGCTTTGAGTTAAAGCGACGGAGTAGCTCATCTGGTTATTGTAATGTGTAGGTTGCATGTTTTTGTTGTCGCTGGACAGTTTCCTTTGAGACTCACTTTGATTTTTTTGAGATTATCTGTGATGTTTTCCACAAGAACACGGCACAGTTGTAGCATGCATTAGGCTTTACAGCTGTGTCTGTCCACATTTAAAACTACTGTAAGAGTGCTTCTTATTATTATTCATGTAGTTTTTACCCTAACATTGCTCTCCCAGGGCTTGGCAAGGCTCGACAGACTGTACATATCAGTGTAGAGATCATCCAAGGCATCATGTTTCTGCTTTTCATCTTCCCCAGCTTTTGGACTCTCTTCGTCCTTCTCCTCTTCCTTTTCTTTCTCATTCACGCCACCTCTCTCCTCTGAATCTGAATGCTCTTCCACTCTCAGTTCTTTAAGGTCCTCCTGGAAGAGGTCCCTCTGGAAGAGGTCCCCATGGTGGAGCTCTGCAGCGGGGCCTGCTGATCCATTGACCATGACAGGAGAGCTGTCCTCAAGGGCTCTCTTCCAGCTGAGCTGAGCAGTCACCGATCGCTCCTCCACCTGAAGGTCGTTCAGTTTCTGTTGGACCTACGTGCCAGAAGAATAATTTTTTAAAAAAATGACACGATTAAAGAGCAGAGACAACACTTAAACACAGATATGATGAATTCTGTAGCCAGTGTACACAGAAAGTACAGCATTAGGAACACACTGGTGGAGCCACAGCAGTGTTGCTCCATCTGTCCACACAGAAATTCTGGAAGTGCTCAGTATAATCACTGCAGCTATTATTCATGCGTTTGGGTATGTAACAGTTGTGCAGCCTGCTGATTACAGTCGGAAAATAACATTTCCATCAGCTGCGTAGGTGCCAGAAAATGAAAAAATTTTTCTCTGCAGACATGCTGTACGAAACCAGGGAAGAGCTTTTAACCTGTGCAACTTGTGTGAAAGAGTCACGCACAGACTCCTGAAGAGGAGTGAGCTGCTCCTGGGCAGCCTGGACCTTCTCCTGAAGTTTCCGGCTCTCCTCCTGCAGAGCCAAAAGCTCCTCTCGGGCCTGGACCAGCTCCTCCTCATACTGACATATCCTTTGTTCCTGCTCCTCGTGCTCTGACTGCAGAGATGAGATCTGAAAGGAAAGTAACCAGAATTCGAGGTAATTACACAGCTCCTCAAAAGGTTACCAAAAAAAAAAAAGAAGAAGGAGGCAACTTACAAGTTGGGTCTCCTGGTTGGTCTGCTGTCGAATGTGAGTGAGCTGCTCCTCCAGGGAGGCCTTCTGTTGGTCCAGCTCATCTAAAGCATCTTGAACCTTCTGACGCTGAGTCTGAAGTTGCTGCAATACTTCGGTTTCCTTTGCCACCTCATCTTGAAGGTCCTGTGGACATAAAGTCAAAGGGGGGAGGGAGGGAGATTCAATAACAGAGAGGAAGTGAGCAACAAAGAGACTTTGGAAAACAACCTTTAAAGTTACTGATTTTTGGAAAGATAATAGTAATAATAATAAGATAATAAACTTTATTAATCAGGGAAATGTAACTGTTACATCAGCTCAACAGAATAAAACAAGAGAAATGTGGTAAAATAAAAGATTAAAAAGATACATTCACATAAAATGTAAGTAGATGGTTTTATGAAGAAGGTGAGAAAAGAATAGAGAAGAAAAACTGGTGAAACCAAGTGAAGGTAAAGGATTTTAAGAAATAATGCTGTGTTACAGTGTTACAGAGTAACCACATTTCTAGTCTAAATACTAACTTTTAATACCATTCCTGAAAAAGCTCAATCGGCTGTTATATGTCAGCTTGCCGGAGGGAGAAAGGCTGACGTCACAGTGTGGAATTATTTTCGTTTACAGGCTGCAGATCGTTTTGCAGCTCAGTGAGTCAGTGAGATCGTTAACATCCTTTCAGCAGCGGCTGTCGCTGAAAGGACAACGGCAGCTTTTAATCTCTATACTAATATCAGAAACAACACAAAGTGCTTTAACAACAACATGTTAAGGCAGAATAGATTATGGAAATAAAAGCTTGTGCTTTGCATGTATTTCTCTTTATTAAAATTCCCATGTTGGAAAATTTGTATTTCCTTGATTCTTAGAAAATCACTTCCTGTTTTGAGGCTGGCTTTCCAGGGTTTGATTTCAAAGGTGGTACGACTGCCACAAAACCCATTCTTAACCTCTGGGGAATGCTTGGGTATGTGCAGTATACCACGTCCAGGAAGAAACTCAGACAATATAAATAACCAGAAGCACTCGCACATAAGTACAATCGAGTGCAGCTACAAAATTCAGCTACATCAGCTCCTTCGATACCACCCTCGCACTCAGACTCATTCCTAAAGAACTCTGCAGCCTCGCCCCTTTAAGCCAAACAGCTCCCAAAATAGAGCCCAGACGAGGCAGATCAGCCTCTTCCTCTCTTCCTCTTCCTCTCCGAGTATCATTAACTGCATTTCTGAACAAGCGTCTCAGACTGCAAATCAAATGTGTTATTGATCTTCTCCTCCAGAACATTCAGCCCCATAAAAGTGAGCTTACCAACCTGCATTTGTTTTGCTTGTTTGTTGGTTTTTAAAGGGAAAACAGACAGAAATGCACACGTGCGTTTAATGCATATTAACTGTGCTCCAGCAAGAGTTTTTGTAAACCAGTGATTTAGAATACAGGTAAAATCTCACAAAGAGACCTCACCTGCACTTCGGTGCTGCGCTGTCGGATGGCCTCCTCCTTCTCCTTGATCTCCTCCTCCACAGAGCTCTTCTCCCTGGGGTTGCAGCAAAGGAGACAGGTGTATTTAACCACCAAGGAGAGCACCAGCCCACCAAGCCCAAGCCAGCTCTCTAGTGAGCATGCTTTACCCGGCCCCTGAACCACCACCAGCTCCTCTCCCTCGGCCACCATGATGTTCTCCTCGACTCCCAACTTTACAGAAGAGAAAGCAGCATCAAGTCCTGCAGCGAGAGCAGGTGTGTGTGAGCGCTGCGCTGTGGGCGACTGCGAGGATAAGTGTCGGAGAAAGCGAGCACGTACTTGCTCAGTCAAACGCGTGGGAGAAAGAGCGAGAAGCAGATGGCTGCTTCGGGGATGGAGGGAGAAAGAGAGGAGGAGGGACGAGTGATGATCTGCCAACCTCCAACATCTATCATCTGAGCCGTCCGTGTGCTCATCCTCTCTACGCTTTTTCAAGCATGCAGCAAGAGGGAAAGAAGAGACGGGTGGGGTAGAAAGGAAGCGTCATAACTTGTGCACAAAAGATACTTCAACTACCTTTAAAGGAATCCTGTGCTTGTGTTGAGTGCTGTGGTAAGGTGTTATATAAACCATTAGACACAAAAAAAGGGCCTCGCTGACATTTAACTCTGTTATTGAATATAAACGATTACTCTAAGGGATTTTATGCTAGTATTTTCAGCTCAAAGGAAAACTGAGAACAATTACCAGAAACGGGAAATAAAGAGGAAGCACATACAGAGGTAAAGAAAAGATCCTGATTGGTAGGGCTGTGCGATATGACCAAAACCTCATCTCCCGATATAAAACATCTATCGTCCGATAACGATATAAATCACAAAAATGTAACATTTTCTGTAAATTCTGTGAATCTCGGGCAGCTCGACTTGCGTGAAGTGTTTCCAGCTGCGCGTCGTGTAGCTGGAGTCGAGTGTTTTAACCGATGCTGAAACGATGCATTTTTAGACATAAGTTGTAACGGCGCCGTTTTCTTTGTGAGTATTTATTACACGGCGTGCTGCTGGCGGCTCTTTTTACTTCTCATCCATAAATAATCTGCATCTTTCACGTGATTCAGTTTATTTTGAAAAGTCTCAACAGGATCTTGAGCTTTATTGTGAAAGTTTTATGTGGAACATAAACAAGCGGACGCGCGATGGCGTTACCGTCGTTGTTGCTAACGACAACGCATAAAAACAGGCGCTTGTCCGTCTGTAGTGTGGTTATATTAAATATAAGAGAAAGAGAGAACTTTAATAAATTAATAATAACTCCAGTGACATCAGAACCATGAACAAAATATTGCTGTAAACAGTTTATTTTGCGACACCACGAAACAAACGATAGCGTAAAATGAAACGATAGAGGTTTTTATATCGTCATCAGATATATCGTTACATCGAACAGCCCTACTGATTGGTGTTTTTACTTAAACATGTTTTTCAGTAAGTATTTCTGCTCACTTGTTCTCTTACATTTGTTTTTGGTTCAGTATTTTTCACACAACCTTAACAAAACTAACATTTTAATATTGTTGTGTGAAGACACAAAAGAAATTATGCCTCAGTTTAACTTATTAAAAAACTATTCTATCGCTCGCCACACAACAAACACACAACTCCCCTGATAATCTACGAGCTGCAAATGCAAAGGGAACCGTTCCCAACTTCTACTCACCCATCAGCATCATCGTCATCATCACTGCCAACCTCCTTATCCTGAACAGAAGGCTGCTGCCCCATTCTGAAGCAGCAAAGACGCTTCATCTTTCCAAACTCTTATTAAATAAAATCTGTCCGCAGGTGATTTCTAACTCAGTTTCCATCCTTCTTACTTCAAACAGCTGTCGTCTAGTGTGTGTGAGAGTCTATGTGTGTTTATTGGAAGGCAGAGGTAGGAGAAAAGGCCACTTTCTCACTTCTCCCTCTCAGTTTTCACGAAAAGGGAAGCTACGTTCTGTGAAGTATGGAAATGAAATCCATTACTATGACAACTGCTCAAACCAAGACTCCATGTGCAAAGCATGCATGCAAATGTGCAGCTGCTGCAGCTTTTACTTAAAGGTACATCTGGCATTTAAGATCATGTGAAGTAAAAAGGCAAAAGAAGGTAAAAACATAAAGTCTGGAATCAGGTCGTGTCTCAGGATCTCTACTAAGTCAAGGTTATGACTTTCAGAAAAACGAATCACCTTGTTTTTGAACCGTTCTTTTTGCTTTGATCACAAAGGCAAACCTCAGGTTATGCACTGCTGCCCTCACATGGCCCTGTGTCGTTATCATTTTAAATCTATTGTTTTCTGAAATGTTGCGAGGCCTGCAGACCCTGACGTACCAATGTTCCCGCCAACATGCTTCACTGTGCGAAGGTTTCGGTATTTTTATTTATTTACAATTTTTCCATTTTTGCCAAAGAGTTCAACTACTGTTGTCACATCTACAGTTGTGGTCAAAAGTTTACATACACTTGTAAACAATGTAACATAATGGCTCTACCGAGTGTCCCGTTATTTCTAAAACTCTGATTTTCCTCTGATAGAGTGATTGGAACAGATACTTCTTTGTCACAAAAAACATTCATGAAGTTTGGTTCTTTAATGACTCTATTATGGGTTAACAGAAAAAAGTGATCACATCTGCTGGGTCAAAAATATACATACAGCAACATGAATTAGCAATTTTGGTGACTTAGAAAGTTGTCAGTGAACTGAGCTTCATAGCATGGCCTCTTAACTTCTTGTGAGTGATTATGAGTGACGACAGCTGGTGACTTCTCTTAGACCAGTTAAATAGGGCTCATTGGATACAAACGCCCACAAATGCTACAATGGGAAAGTCAAAGGAGCTCAGCATGGATCTGAAAAAGTGAATTATTGACTTGAACAAGTCAGGAAAGTCACTTGGGGCCATTTCATAGCAGCTGCATGTCCCAAGAGCAACAGTGCAAACAATTGTTTGTAAGTATAAAGTGCATGGCACTGTTTCGTCACTGCCAAGATCAGGAAGAGAACGCAAGCTATCACCTGCTGCTGAGAGAAAATTGGTCAGGAGGGTAAAGAGTCAACCAAGAATCACCAAAAGGCAGATCTGCCAAGAATTAGAAGCTGCTGGAACACAGGTGTCATTGTCCACAGTTAAACGTGTTTTGCGTCTCCATGGACTGAGAGGCTGCCGTGCAAGAAGGAAGCCCTTGCTCCAAAAGCGGCACCTTAAGGCTCGACTGAAGTTTGCTGCTGATCACATGGACAAAGATAAGACCTTCTGGAGGAAAGTTCTGTGGTCAGACTAAACAAAAATCGAGCTTTTTGGCCACAATGCCCAGCGATATGTTTGGAGGAGAAAAGGTGAGGCCTTTGACCCCAAGAACACCATGCCTACAATAAAGCATGGTGGTGGGAGTATTATGCTGTGGGGCTGTTTTGCTGCCAATGGAACTGGTGCTTTACAGAGAGTAAATGGGACAATGAAGAAGGAGGATTACCTTCACATTCTTCAATATAGCCTAAAATCATCAGCATGAAGGTTGGGTCTTGGGCGCAGTTGGGTGTTCCAACAGGACAATGACCCCAAACACACATCAAAAGTGGTAAAGAAATGGCTAAATCAGGCTAGAATAAGGGTTTTAGAATGGCCTTCCCAAAGTCCTGACTTAAACCCCATTGAAAACACGTGGACAATGCTGAAGAAACAAGTCCATGTCAGAAAGCCATCAAATTTAACTGAACTGCACTAATTCTGTCAAGAGGAGTGGTCAAAGATTCCACCAGAAGCTTGTGGATGGCTACCAAAAGCGCCTAATTGAAGTGAAAATGGCTAAGGGACATGTAACCAAATATTAGCACTGCTGTATGTATATTTTTGAACCAGCAGATGTGATCACTTTTTTCTGTTAACCCATAATAAAGTCATTAAAGAACCAAACTTCATGAATGTTTTTTGTGACAAAGAAGTATCTGTTCCAATCACTCTATCAGAGAAAAATCAGAGTTTTAGAAATAACGGGACACTCGGTAGAGCCATTATATTATACTGTTTACAAGTGTATGTAAACTTTTGACCACAACTGTACATAGAAATCTGTCCTCTTCTCAGTGATCTCTGGGTTTTATTTGTGTCTTTCCATTCACACCATTTTAACTTGTGCATTTCTTACTGTGGAGACAAAGACTTTAACAGGTGACTGGTGCAGATGTTATGTTGCTCCCCTGGGTTTTTTAACCTCCGTCACGACTAAAGGTTTTGCTCTCGGTGCACTCGCCTCACCACGCCCACTCCAAGGTTGACTGACAACACTCCCATCACATTTTTCTCTACACTGCTTATTGTAACGTGATTGCCTACAAGGTCTTTGGAAATTATTTTGTAGCCTTTCTAGGCTTCGTGGGTCTCTTTGAAGCTTCTTTTAAGATCCCATAAAAGTTGTTATAATGAGGTTTGTTCACATCAACCAAACTTAAAAGATGTGATTTAACCATTTGAATCAGGTGTGTTGGATCAAGGACACATCCAACACCTGCAGGTTCCCCCTCTGCTTCATCGGACTTAAAGTGGCTTTGGGACTTAGTAGCGCTGAGGTTCCCTCTGCACTCTGAGTGACCGCAGAGTCTTCAGCCAAGTGCTATTATTGTGTGTCATTATTTCTGTTGTGTTTGATTATGATTACTACTTAGATGACATTCAGACAATGCAGATAATCAGTGCAGAAATCCCATTAATCCCAAACAGTTTACACCCTCTCCAGGGGCGGATCTAGAGAGATTTTCTTAGGGTGGTATGGGAATCAAATAGAGTGGCCATCTCTTTACACGTGCAGGTGTTACATTCTGTTATATATATAGTTAAAATACATCAAATGGAGTAAGTTCTTACTGGCTTTCAGTTCAGACCCTTTCCACCTCTTGTCTTTTTAACCATCTGCTGCTGCAGTAACACAAGTGTTTATTATTTTTACTGGAACTTTGGCTGTGCTCAAAGAAGTGCGAGTGTGTCCCTCCTGCATACCTGAACCAGCAGAGGCTCACAAACACCCAGCTTGAACCCTTCATCTTTAGGCCAACAATATAAACCACCAATGAAATCATCTCCACCGCCATCACTCTGTTAATAACATGTAGGTGTTTGCCTTTTTTTTTTTTTCTTCTTTAAATGTGAGGAGAAATGATTACCTTTGTAGTTCAACAATCTCGTTACTCAGTGAGTCCAGCTCCTTGATGGCAGAGAAGTCGGCTGCTAGGTTAGCTGCATTGTTCTGGTGAGGACAGGAAAACTCAATATCACCAATAAGAAAGAAACACCCACATTACTGATATGCAGATGAAAGTACTAGAGACCAGCGACTCATTACAACTCTTAGCACAAAAGACAGTCACAGCATAAATAAACAAATGAACTACACTAACGGCTTTTCATCAAGTCATCTACTGTTAGAGGCTCAACAGGCAGGACTTGGGGAACAGCGGTTTTAAAAGCAGCCTAGCTGATACCACTTAAACTATACTACTGAGAATTTAAAAAATCTAAAACGTCTTCAAAGCCTTGATAAAAACACACAACCACAGAAACAGATACAGCGATAAGAGTGCATCTCAAAAACTAAAAACAGTAACCTTTGTTTCTCGTCAGCTTCCGTCAAAAGCACAAGGGCAAATGGAAACTAAATATCAAATTCAAATATTTAGGATAAAACTACGTCAGATAAGAAAAGAGGCAACCTGTTGAGAGTTATGAGATGCACTAGACTGTTTCTGATGAATCGCACTCACTCAGGATTGTGTCAGTGCACGTGAAATGGATGAAATGCAAAAATGCAAAAAGATGAGGTAAAGCAAAACTGCTGCAGAGAGAGGAAATAAGAAACACACACAGCTGCAAGCTTAACAGGAAAAATACACAACACACACACGCGCACGCACAAACACACCAAGAGAAAAATACATCACTGAAAGCCACAATTAAGACAAGCAACATAATTTATATCTAACAGTGCTGATGCAATGGAAAATTATAATAAGTCACTGCTGTAAACAGATGGTGAAAACTGCAACCAGAGTCTGTTTTAAGCTATAAAAAAGACAGCTGCTCCAATTCACTATCAATCAGTCTCATTATTAAGGATCTTTCAGCGTCCATGAGATCAGTTTTTGTGCGTTTTTAATTCTTGAATTGCAAGCGATTGCTGGGTTCTTAAAATCAAACCAAACACTAATATTTGGTGATTTAAATATCTGATATATCGGCTGATTTAGAAACTTGTTTTATCATCACAGAAAGCTGTAGATAGCTCGTTTATGCTCAGATCAGCGAGTTGTTGTTTGTTTGCGGTGTTGCCAAACAACCACCGCATTCTTCTTCCTGCTAAGGTCATCAGATCAGAGGCTGCTGGTGGCCCCACGCGCTCAATTTAAAACTCGTGGCGATCGGGCCTTTCAGGCAGCGGCAGCACGGCTGTGGAATTCTCTCCCACTGGTTTCACGCTGTACAGAGTCCACTGGTTCTTTTAAAAAGCAGCTGAAGGCATTTTTATACAGGCAAGCTTTTAATTAATTTGTTGTATTTTACTGTTTTACATTGTTATTTGTTGTATTTCCATTCTTTTCATTTTTCATTTTCTTTGTTGTAAAGCACTTTGTGATTTTTATCTGCGTAAAGCGCTAAATACATAAATTTTACTTACTTACAAAAGGGAAATTACAGAGTGCCCTCTGGTGGACAAACTATGCAACATCAACATTCATAACACAGTTGAAGGGTGTTGCTCTCATCTTTAGCTTACTTACTACTAGGGCTGCACGATTTTGCATAAAATGAGAATCACGATTTTTTGGCTTAGAATTGAGGTCACGATTCTCTCACGATTTTCTTTTCCAGTATAAATATTTATTGCACTTATTAACTGCACATCAACTTCGTAACAGTTGAGACTGAACATAAAAACAATAAATAAACATTTAAACAACAAATGTCTCACGTCGTCGTCGTCTTTTTATTTATTTATTTTAAATCGTTGTCATTTGGAAATGAGATCGCACATAAGTATGAATCGAGATCGCGATTTTCTAACGATTAATTGTGCAGCCCTACTTACTACATTTTCATTTATTGGCTGTTTTATCTAGAAACCGATATATGAGGAAAATGGCTAGTATCAGGCCGTTATTAATATAATAACAAATAAAATAGTAACAGCCTGGAAGCATTTATTTGTAAATCCTAGGTGACTTCCTTCTCGAGTTACTGCATTCACAAGATTTTCAGGAAACTTGACCTCTGGCCTTCGTTTTTAATAGTAGCCTTACAGTATCAATAAGAAAATGCTACATCATCTCGTTCTCAAGTTATTGTGTTCATTAACTGGATGTTCGTGCCGATTACCCGTCTGGCCCGTGTGGTGATGAACCTTTTACTGCTGAGGGGTAAAAAGGACCCAAACATCACTAATAATTATTCACAACTCGAGTGTTGAGAGCGACTCACCTGTTTGATGTTTTGTCTGTCAGACGGAGGAATCATCTCTGGGGACAGATTTTGTGGAGGGTCTAAGCCTTTGGTCAGTTTCAGATTAATTAGATAAAGCGCCAATGCGAACTGCTCTCGCGTCAGTTTCCCTATGTCTCCAATGTCACAGAGCTCCCTGAGGGGAAAGAAAAAAACAAAAGTACACAGGTTACATAAGACAGTAACGATTTATACTTCAGGCAGTGCCTATTTTTGATGGCCAGGCTAATCATTATGTGAGGGAAACCAATACACACAGAAGCTAATCAGCCACATGAAGATAAAAATCCATAATAAGATCATCTGCTGGTCGTGTGCATGAACACATAGTGCACTGCTGCATTTTGCAACATTCAATTATAGCTGAAACTAGAATATGTTTTTACATTTCACTTATTATAAATAAAGTGTAAAAATGAATGTTTCACAGATGTTTTATGAACATTGTATCTTTTCTAACCATCTATGCTATTGTTAAAACACATAAGCACCTTATTTTCCAACACTATTATTTCTCTCTAGTGTAAAATAACTATTTATCTACTTCTTATGACACGTCTCTCTGCAAATCATCCTTTGTAGCACTTCATGGAGTTTCTTCCTCCTTTTTCCTTCGTTTGTGTGAACAGAAGAGCAAAGTGCACAGGATGCCTTATGTTGCACAAATTGCAAAGCTCTCTGAGGTAAACACGTAAAACAGAGTAACTGATTCTTTGAGTAGAAGCTGGACAGAGGAGTCAAAGGAGGAGATTTTAGTGACGGTACTTACCAAACCCGTGCGAGTGTAGCGGAGGGCAGCCCGGTCTTGAGGAATATATCTCTGACTTCAGGGCCAGACACCAAGCCATCCATGTCGGCGTCCGTCTTGTTGAACAGCTCGTCGAATTTCGCCTTCTCTGCTGGCGATACTACCCACTGTACAGAGAGAGAAAACAAACTTAACCACACTCCTCGCCACCGCGGGAACATTCAGAACAACTTACAGCAACGAGAGATTCACAAACCTTCGCACTTCCTCTAGTCTTTTTCTTTTGAAAAACACACTGAACTAGCCAGTTTGAAATCATCGTAACTGTTGATGTACCAGTGTAGTAGTAAAATAATACTTCTCAGGCACTGCACTCACAGGAGAGGTGGAGCCTGTACTCACAGGGGCAGCTGCTGGTGCTGGGACAGGGGCAGGAGCTGGGGTGGGTTTAGGAGGGTGGGGCATAGTCTTAGAGCCAGCGTGGGAGGAGCGACTGTCTTTGACAGAGGGGGGCGAGGGTAACAGGGGCATCACGGGAGGCACCGAAGGTTTTTTCCTCTTGGAGGGTGGCACCAGGGGAGGCGGTAGGGACATGGGAACAGGCTCCCCCTCTAGAGCTCTGTACACCAGATACATAGCCTGGGAAAGGGCAACAAAGTAATGAGAAATGATTACCCAGCATCCTGCAGTTCAGTCTTCACACTTCCTCCTCATGTCTTGGATCTTTTCGATTCAGAACTATAGAAATAATTTAAGATCCTATGACTCAGTACACAGTTGAACAACCTAAAGTGAAACCAGTTGTGAACAAATACTAAAACCTTATTTGTAATATTAACTCGAGTCTTACCACAGAAAACTCATCTCTGTCCAACATGCCGTCTCTGTCTATGTCACTGAGCTCCCACACCTTCAACACACAGAGATATTATTGATGAGCATCAGTCATCACAAAACTGCAAAATAACAAGTGCCACACCGCCAACTCGCTACAGACTCTCACTTTCTTTTGACGCTTTAAATCTTCCGTATTAAGCTCCAGTGTTACTGTATGGTGTGGTTTCTATTCATTTTTCACTAAAGCAAAAACTTGAAACTAACATCAAAGAGTCCTGTTTGAGAATCATACCCTGCCCAGGATGTCCACCGGCAATTTGGAGTTAAGCAGGACGGGCTTGACCTTCTCTCCCGACAGCATCCCTCCTACTGGGCCAAGACTGTCAAAGATGGAATCGAACTTCATCTTCTCCTCAGGCTGGAAGAAAAATAAAACAGCTGCACGATGAAAATCACTCTAATGGAGGCATAGACTGATGTGCAGCTTAGGCTGGTCAGATAAGGTCAGTCTTATACACCTGTCCAAGTCAACAAACATTCAAAGCCACCACGTCTGTACGTGGGAACGTTCTGCAAACACAGCTTTGCTTTGATGAAAAACATCCCGTAATTCTTAGTCTTTAATTTCCTTTTAAACTTCAGTGGCTTTTTCTTCCCCATTTTCATTGCTTGTAAATCTAATTTTGCAAGCTGCATATTGGCTTCATTAAAGCATGTTGTGAATCTTGTATGTAAAAAGAGCTCTTTTCCTCCTCTTTTCTCAGCTGCTCCCTTTAGGGGTCGCCACAGAGGCCCGACATCCCAGCCTGTCCCTAACATCCTCCTGTGTCACACCAACCAGTCTGCACATCCTCCTCTTTGTGGTCTGCCTCATTTCCTCCTGCCTGGCAGCTCCATATTTGACATCCTTTGTCCAGTATTTCCACTATCCCTCCTCTGCACATGTCTACATCGTCTCAGCCTTGCTTCTCTTAACCACTCTTAAAGCCTGAACCACGGAATAATTCAGAGGTTTCTTTTTTAAACTTGAGTTTTTATTTAACCTTCTGAGATTGTTTTAAACTAAATATCAATGTGAGGGGTTTTTTTTGTTTTTTGTTTTTTTTGTTTTGTTTTTTTATTAGTGTCATTTATGTTACATCCAACATTTTGGTGCAATTTATTGGCCACAGTTTTTTGTTTTTAAACAAAACCATTTTGGGGCGTTAGGCTTAAAAAACCCATCACACTGTTGATGAAAAGGGTTTTACAAACTCGTGTATCAAATATGATAAACTTGGTGTTACAAAGTCACATTGTCTCCGAACCCTTTGACCCGATCTGTCCGTTTGACTCAAATTATGTCGCTGATAATGAAAATCTGAGCATCTTCAAACAATATAAACAGACTCAAGACGCTAACCAGCATCTCAGCAGCAGAGAAATGTTGGCCTTCAGCTGCACATAGAGAAAAAAGAAGATCATTTTGGTACTTCTGATTCATGCTTATTAACAAGTAGCACTGGGATTGCAGAACTATACATACTGCTTAAATGATCACAACGAAAAAATATGATGCTTCTCTTAAGGTAACAAAAAAGGAGATAAAACTAGGAAAACATGAGAATTAAAAAAAACAATCACAACTATATTTAGACAAAAAGATAGCACGTTGGAGCGCGCCTCACCTTGACAACCCAGGGAAGGTCAGCAGCCCCTCCTCCTGCTAACAGTGGGCTGCTGCTGTCATGCTGGAGATGAGCACAAATATTTTTCTATTTCAGTGTTTGCATTAAAAATACATTAAAGAATATTTTTAAAAGCCAAGACCAAATACTAACAGTTAAAGTTGTTTGTAGTGAAACAAGCACCTGTGAATATACCACAGATCTACTGTATTGGACTTCAAATAACCAGCAGTGACTTTAATAGCAGGCACAGTGTGGATTTATAGCACACAGGAGCAGACTTACAAATTTCGGGGGAGGAACAGCCACATTAAGACTCTTGAGCGCCACCTCCAGGCCATTCTGAGCACAAGCCACCAGCCGCAGGGCTATGAAGAATTGCTGAGGGCAGAAGAAGAAGAGTGACGTAAGCCTGGTGATGATGAACACATTTCTGAAGGAGTTCACTTTGGAGCTACTTGACAGTGTGCTGGTACCTGCTTGTTGAGTGCTCCCTTTCGTTCAGAGTCTGCCAAATCCCAGATCTAAGGAGACATTTACAGATAAAACATCTGTTAGCATCGATGAGAACATTAAAGCTAACAGAGAGCTGCGTCTCCACTCACCTTCCCAAGGACCAGGTCAGCCAGACCTGACCTCTTTAGGAACAGAGCTGCATCAGCTGCTGCCACTCGCCCGCTGCCAGTCAGATCAACCTACACACACACACACACACACACACACACAGACACACACACACACATTAAAGCTTATCTCATCTTAGAAACTATCAGTATAACAAGCTAAAATGCTAACAAAGACAAAACTCTTAGCTTCGAAAAAAGATGGGGAACAACTGAAAACCATGAAAATCGGCTTTGGAGCCTCTGAGTCATTTAAATCAATGCTGGTAATAAACCAAAGACATTTTCTCAGCAGTCTATTGGCTTAGTCGTCTTTCATGAGGCTCAAAAGGAGTGCTGCTGACATGTTGGGCAAAGGGAAACATTATTAATTCATTGAGGTACTTCCTTTATTGGACACAGGCACTGAAACTGATAAAGAGAAGTGAGATCACTGCTCGCTGCAAGACAGCAGTATAAATGCAGGTTTAGTTTGTGTGCTGAAACTACAAAAACCACATCCTCTCATTGGAAGATTTTATTTTTTTTGATTATCTCCATCTCCATCCAGAGCCATTTAAAGCCAAACTATGCAGGAGTTATATGCACACACACTGTAACCCATGGGAAAGATACAATGGCATACCTGACGATAGTATTTGTCATAGATGGGGTTTCCACTGGAGAGCTGTTTAAGGAGAAAGAGAAGTATAAAAATTTAAAACAGTCATTTTTACCTAAATTCAAAAATGTTCCTTATAACAATCTAACACTAATCGTTCAAATGATTTTTCAAAGTTAGCTCTGAAATAACCAACAAGAGTTTGACATCCACTGAGCCAGTTAAAGAGCTGCTTGTTATAAGTATAGCCACTGGCCAAATGTGTTAAAAACAACTAAAAATTACTTTAATGACTCATTTAGTAGAACGTTTTACCATTAAAGAAGCCACAGTGTGACTGCAAAACCAAAAAGTTTATAATGGCTGTGTTACAGGTGGGATAACAAATAAAGACAAAAACAATACAGCATCTATGACAATGAGTAGCAACAAGGTGCAGCAGTTTTCATCATTAATAAGTCAGCTGCTTATAATTACAATAAATCCAACTTTTACTCTTAACAAATGCCTGAAAAAAGCGATTTCTTAAACTTTCCTACTTCCTGCCATATAAGCACATCAAATATTGTGTAATTTTGCTTAGAAAAATCCGTATTTATGCAGCATTGTTAATAATTACCACAGTCTCCCCCCAATAAAATGAGGCAGTTATTTTGTCTTTTTGAGTTGAAATAAAACATGTCTGAAAATGCTGACGCACCTGAGCTGTATATCTGGTCAAAAACAAGCCACAACCTAAATATATTCAATTAATACAAAGAGAAACTGTTTAAATGTCACTGAGGCTGAGAAAATATCGCTTTTCCAAACAGCTGTTTCATTGAAAAGCTACTCTGCATTTCCTCGTAAAGATCTATACAAATACTCTGGAGAATGGATGGATGACTCAGAATACACCAGAAGGTTTATGCTGAGTTGCATGCACAGAGAGTGATAACTTTTGTGATAACTTCAGGATGCAGGCTACATTTCCTGGGGCCCCTTGGTCAGCTTTAGGCATTTACAACAAGGCGTCACTCCAAAGGCAACAGTTAGTCTGGCCTTCTGTCATGTCCTCCCTAAACACCCCTCTTTCCTCTGTTAAGAAAAATGTCTACCGTTGGACTAAAGAGGAAATAAAGCAGTGCTTCCTTATTTGTGTAACTGAAACTGACAACTGGTTGTTTGGTTTCAAATTGGCAGGTGCAAGAAAGCGAGGAAAGGGATGGACAGTAATTGTTTCAAGTGTGAATCAACCAGGGAGTGGCTGGTCAATGGAGGCTAAGGCTTTCAGACACATGTGAGATTACTCTCTACTGTAAAACAGACTTAGACCTGACACAGAAAACAACTCACGCACACAAAAAGCAAAGTTATCAGTCAGCTTTTTCACCCACCAGTTTACAGTGAAATAACTGTTGACACACACATATCTTTCTCTAGTCAATGCAACTTTTTTCTTTTCCCCTATGACACACAATAGTGTGCCTGGGACTGTTGGCGTCTGTAACACTGTGGTCTTTGTACTGGTGACTTTAATTGAGCACTGAAAAAACACCCCTCAATCATCCCCCAGCTAGCCCATACAAAACTGCAGCAGATAGCCAGAAACATCAGGGCGCAGGAGCTGGCGGGACAGGCTAGACTGTTCTAGAGATTATAACCACCCATGGTAATAAAGCACACTGATGTCACTATCAACACCAAACATGAGGCGAGTTTGGGGATTATCGGGCATCTGACAGGAACACTTGCAACAAGCACTGGTGCCTGACAGGCCAATGAACTCCCACAGCTCCCAGATAAACACAGGTTTTAAGCCATTTGAGAGACAAGGATCTCAAAGCTGCTCCTGGCAGGCAACTCTTGTCTGTTGCTGGAGGTAACGGCAGCTCAGGTAACAAGTCCACAACTGAAAGCTGCTAATTTAACCTGCCCGTAGCCTCCTAAACAACACAAACACATTCTGACGCTACATTATTTAGAACTTAATTTAGCTAGCAGCAACTGTGCAACCGTTTACCACAGTAGAGGTGGCTAGTTGCTTGTACAATTCACTTCCTCTTGCTAGTTACAACATAACAGCTAACGATATGAGGAGTTTTCTCTATTAACTAATTGTTAACAGCAGCAGCTAACAGGGTAACTGTTAACGCTGTCCACTTTTGAAAGGTCACAGGGGGGAAAGACACCAAGCCAATCACCGAAGCATGTTTACTTCTAATAATAGCAATAACAAGGCAGCCTATTCAGTCTAACCATGTAACAAAGCTACATACGAGGCAAGGAAATCCAACACATAGGCTACAAGCTTTACTGTATATAGCTTGGGTGCTTTATCAGAGAAAAACAATGTTAGCAGAGGCTGAAGTAGCAGAAATGTGACAGTAGAGCCACAGCAGAGCCACACATGGGCAGCCCAACACCCAAATAGCCTGCAGCAAACCGGGGCAGCACTAAACACGATTAGAAAACACCCGAAAGGAAACGAAGACGAGTAGCGCTAGCTTACACGGTTTATCTCAACTTTGATAAAGCGACTCTAAAGCAGCCCAACACTGGTCACAAACTAGCTGTTAGCTAGCAGGCTAGCTAGCTAGCTACGCCCTTACGCAGTCCCCAAAGAGATTAGGAAGAAACTTTTCCCAGTCACAGCAGGGCTAAACTTCCAAAAGAGGAACCAGAATCAAAGAAAGCCCGCGATTCTTTCAGCCAGACTTAACCGACGCTGCCGAAACATCTCCGAGCGTAACAGGCAGAGGGCAGAAAGCGTTTGCTGTCGTTATATTTGAGTTGTAAGACAGTGTTACCTGAGTAAGAGACAGACTGGAAGCCATAGTGTTTCTGTTTCCCACCGCTTCCAAGCTGCGCTGACGACAGGCAGCGGTAGAGGCCGCTGAAAACCCTGAAGCCAGACCTCAGGGACCGACCATCCCTCCGTCGCTGCGAGGAGGTGCACAAATAACAAAAGCCAATGGATGCAGAGATAAATAACAGATAAATAACAAATAAAGACTTGAAACACCCACTCTATGAATTTCTTTACTTTTAGTTGCGTCATTTTGCTATCGGCAATTCATTTTTCTATGGGTCGTTCTAAAATATATTTTAAATGTCTAATATATAAGGCATTTAAAAATATATAGATAAATAGAATATCCACTACGACCAAACACATTTTTATTTAAGTTCGAACACTAGTGAAACACAGCAAATTTTGCAAGTCTGACTTTACGTTTTCAAAGTAGAATAAAAATAGAAAAAAAAATGAAAAATAAAAATAAAAATGAAAAAAATGAACTGTTAACATCTGTTATTTTGCCTGTCAATCTATTGAGTTTAATAACAGGAAGCAGAACTGCCCAAGCTGATAAAGTCGGTCAAAGTATAGGAAAATGACAATGAGGACAGAGAACTACGACATTTAAATACAAAGAATATTTCATTATTCGACTGAAATTCCTGCAAAAATTTCAAAAAGCCTCATAAGACAAGTGTTGTTCACCTAGTCTTAGTTTTTAGTCTAGTTTTATTTAACTTTGATAACCTTTGTGAGTAGAAAATAAAATACAGACGAAAGGAGAAGATTCAAATGTAAATGCAGCTGAAGTATACCCAGGTACTGCAAACTGTAGTTTACCTTAAACCTTGAGTTTAAACTGTAGCGCAACCTTTGATGAGCCCGGTGAGCAGTAAAAATAAAATGATTGCCAAATTTGAACAGATATCCAAATCAAATGAGGGAACCAAATTAACATTCATCCATCCGTGTTCTTCTGCTGTGGCCTGTCCCAGTTGTCATGGGTCAAGATTAAGGGGTCTACGCTAACCAGGCCATCACCTACACAGTAACAAATTAATTCAGAGTCTTTGGACTCTGGGAGGAAGCTGGAGAAAACCCACCCGGGGGAAAAGGGAGAACAGATAAATAAAACATGTTGACACACACGCACAAAAAAAGACACAAAATTTCACAAGGATCTTTTCATTGTTTTCTTCTGGCTGTTTTATTGGACAGATCACCTGCCTTTGTTTTTATTTTACACAGCAACACAAAAATCGCCCCACTTCATTTACTACCATTAGTACAAAATGTCTTTTACAAAAGGAGCCTCTGTCAGACTGTTGGGACAGTGTGTTGGGGTACAGCAGTGCAGAAAACTTGGAATCAAAAATCAGGAAACGAGACGTATACACAAACGGCGAGGAAACCTAAAGTGTGTGCGTACCAAACGCCCAAATGTTCTGCTACTGGGGTGGTCTTAATGTACATCCTAAGTTTGAGTAGAGCTTATTTAGACACACGAGACTATAGTATGTGCACTGAAGTGGAAAAAGTGTTACCTATACAGTACAAAACTATGCAAGGGACTTCATCTTAAAGCACCTCATGTTACCATCCCACTGCAGACTGATTTGTTTTCTTTTTTTCACTTTTGATCAGGTTGTCAAATGTAGTGTTAGTCCTACTGCACTCTGGTTGCCGTGCCAACAATCCTCGTTTGAATCAGATAGTGGAAACAGAAGAAGGCAAAATAACCTGGATGACAACATCAAATCCTATCTAATCCTTCCAGCCCGACAGGAATGAGAGAAAGAAAAATGTACAAAAATAAAAAATGAAAGGCAAACAAAACACGTGAGGTAAACCAAACGTTTTGCTGGTACCAAAACCTCCATACCAAATAAAACTTCTCATCTCATCACAATATTACACTTCATAACAACCCAGATTTTGTAAAATGTAAATGACAATTCACACGTTTGTGTTAAAATGTCTGGTTTTGACATTCATTTGACATTAATTATGCTTATCACTAGTCCTCGTTTAATAATCATCATTATAATAGTAGTAGTAGCACATGGAAACAAGAAACAGAACATTTAATTGCCCTTTTCTGACCGATCACCTTGCTTTGTAAACAAAGAAATGGAAAAAGCCCTTCCCACCCAGCCCCCACCCCGGGGTGTCAGTCGTCAGGGTCTCAGTCTCCAGCCTTATTCCAACGGCCCACTGACACAGTCTGAGCAGTTCTTGAGTTTATAACTCATCCTTGAGGTTAGAGTCTGTGCCTTCCTCCTCCTCTTCTTCCTCCTCCTCCTCTTCCTCGTGCTCTTCCCCTTCCTCCTCCTCTTCGTCCTCCTCCTCCTTCTCTTCTTCCTCCTCATCCTCCTCCTTTGCCTCTTCTCTCCTCTTCTTGTTCTCATCCTCGCGCTTCTTTCTCTCGTCTTCCTCTTGGCTTTCCTTCATCTTCTTCTCAGCATCCTGGAGAAAATGCGAACAATGCAAATAAATATATCAACCTATATGAAAAGCTCATTCCTTTTTATTAGTGTTGACACTGACGTGAAATTAGAATTAGGATTACAGGGTACAGGGCTAAAACGAGCATACCTTAGTTTTGCCCCATGTGTCGTTGCCAACTTCCTCTGCCAGGTTTGGATCGTTTGTGATTAGAAAGTTGTCAAAGATAGTCCCAGACTTGACCTGCAGCCAGACACAAGGGCAACGCATATTTTGTTATCAAATCTTTAAAGAAAACAAGCACAATCACAAACTCAAAGAGTTTCTTCCTGGGAAAACATGCATAGTTTTCCCAGCAGCTCACACAATACAGAGCAAGTAACCAAATTGCTGGATCAGTGT
Source organism: Aulonocara stuartgranti (assembly GCF_965226115.1). Lineage (NCBI taxonomy): Eukaryota > Metazoa > Chordata > Actinopteri > Cichliformes > Cichlidae > Aulonocara > Aulonocara stuartgranti. Next base: position 2,404,114 of record NC_138958.1, on the reverse strand, counting down.
AAATAGTTTTAAAATATTTCAATAAATTTCATTATGCATTAAGATGTAAATACACATCCAGCTTACCTGCCACAAGTCGAGCCCAATCACCCCGACGCTGTCGTATTTATAGATCTCAGAATCGGCCGTGTACTCGGGGTTGTCAATCTCAGGGTGGATCCACTTGCCCTTGTAGGCAGGGTTGTCAATCTCTCTGGGCTTCCACTCACCCTGCGGACAGCAAACACACACAGAGAAACTGGGGTTAAAACACAAAGCGGCTGACAGTGTAAACAGAGTAAATATTTTTGGATAATATTCCAATCCTATTGTAGGAAGCTCGCTGATGTGCAAAGCTCAGAAAAATAGCACAGAATAAATACTGACTGCATGAAGAGTTAGAATCACTGGATATGCACCTTGTATTCAGGGTTCGTGACCATCGGTGGCTCCCACTCTCCATCCATCTCATCATCCCAGTCATCGGGCTTCTTGGCATCAGGATCTGGGATGTTCTCTGGTTTGTCCCAGTCCTGCAATGAAAACAAAAACAACAAAACATTTGAAACACGATCAACCTATCAAAACTTTTAAAAAATTGAAACAGTGTTGCACACGTGAGACAAGTACTATCATTAAAGTGATGCCCTGAAAGAATGCCAGGTCACACTGACCTCAGGTTTCTTATCGTCAGGGTCAGGAATCTTCTCCCTGTCATCCCAGTCCTCTGGCTTTTTGGCCTCGGGGTCCTTGATTTTTTTGGGAGGCAGGAAGTCCCAGTCATCCTCCAGATTGCCAGATTCCACCTTCTTATTGTCAATCTTAACCTCATAAGTGTTGTCAGGGTTGACGACCAGTGTGTACAAGTGGGTGTACTCATCATCCTGCAGGGCAGAAAAAAAGGTCAATACATGCAACTAACAGCATATTACCATGTAGTTTATTTTTAATTGTTTAAGCTCATGCGTCCTTATATTGTGGTGCTTTTTATTAGAAGTAGCTTTCCCATGCGTCACCTTGCACCGGATGTCCTTGTTGATCAGGTGGTTCTTGCCTTTGTAGTTGAAGATCACGTGAACTTTCTTTGTGCCAGGGCCGCAAATATCAGGACCTGAACGAGCCCACAAATACAAAGTGACAGTGAATGTCTGTGTGTAGCAAACACTGCTCTGTTTATCCAACAAAAGCAATACCATTTAACACACCATCCTTTGGTCCACTTACCAAACATGATGTTGTAGACAGAGTCTCCATGCATGTCCTCCTGGTTGAGCTCGGAGGGAAACAGTTTAATGTAGCCTCCGCCACAGTCGATGCTCTGCTCGTGTTTCACGGAGAACTGTATGACTAAAGGCTGGCCCTTGTTGCTGAAGTCATCAAAACGGGCTGACAGTGCATAAAAACGGGCATCCTGGCTCGTCTGCAGACCTGCAGAAATAACGGTGTTACTGCAGGGAAGATCAAGCTAAACCAGCGAGTACTCCTGTTCTGTCTTAATGAAACAGTACGGGTTAATTTGATGCTCTGTTCTCAAGTTGAAGAACAGAGAGGAGGAAGACAGCCGTGTTGATACAGGCAGAGCTCCACGAGGAAGCAAACACGCGCCTCTGACAGCAGGTGTCTGACAGGGTAGTACAGTGTAATTATGCAACACATATCAGCGCCTTCCTGCTTACCTTTGTCTTTCTCTTCATCACCGTAGAATTTCCCAGCAGTCAGGACAAACTTCCCATAATCGGACTTGTGCTTGGATTCCACCCAGCGACTCATCCAGGCATCTGCACAAACAGGTTCAGAGTCAGCTGCCCAGCAATCACCAAGACAAGACTCACAAAACTCTGTTAATCCAGCCTTCGATACAGAGTGTGTGTGTGTGTGTGTGTGTGTGTGTGTGTGTGTGTGTGTGTGTGTGTGTGTGTGTGTGTGTGTGTGTGTGTGGGTGGGGGGCATACTGCGGGATTTTGTGACCGCCTTCACAGATGAAAGAACAGGACAGCTGGGAGAAGGAGGGTAGCAGTGAATGACCAGGGGAGAGATGTGCAGCAGTGGGGGGAGGGGGGAGGCAGACGGGGTGTGATAATAGCTTTGAGGGCTGGGAAACATAAAGCAGGGAATATGAATAAATCAATGAATGGATGAGTGATCGGTTGGTCTTCTAGACTAATCAGCTGACGATGTATTCCACAAATTGCGGTAAAATCATGAGAAATAACCGTAACAATCCACGCCGATATGCGGACATGAAAAATAGCCATCATCCATCTCAGTCAGCACCACAGCATCTCAAGCATGTACAGCAGCAACAAAGAAAAGCAAGCACTTCAATCCTATCTGTGTAATGTTGTGTGAAAGCGCTCACCGCCGTCTTCAAATTGCTCGCGGAAATAAACTGTGGACTCAGCCAGTACAGATGCAGCCGACACGGCCATCAAAAGCAGGCACAGTGCTGTCATGGCGACGAGCTGAAGCAGCCGGTCAAAAACGAACCAATTACAAATAAAAATGCCCGTGTAGAAAGATTTTCTCTAAATAAGGCGAAGCAGCGTTGTCTGTCAGTGCGGTATCCCCATACAGTGATGCTACAGTGAGAGCCACCGAGACGCTGCCGCTTCTCTCCTCTCGCCTCGGAACAGATGTCTGAATCTGATTGGACGACGGTTGCTAACCTCAATAAGGAAGCGCTACCGCTTAAAGCCAATCAGAGGACAGAGAATCCGGACGAATACTTTCTGCAGCCAATGGGAGCAGACCACGCGTTTGCCTGATACACGCCCAAAGGAAGGATGATGCGCCGTGGGTGAATCACATGCAAGGGGAAAATGCAATATCAGTAACAACACGAGTATAACTAAAGCTAAACAACGTGAACTACATATAAATATACATCTAAAAAAATAAATGAAATAATTCGAATCGGTAGGAAAAAAATAATTTTCTATAAAAATAAATAATTTTTTACATTCTTAACAAATGTTTTCACGCCTGATCTCGTGCAGCATATCTATATCACCTCAGGCGTGATTTTCTTGCCTTATGTAAACTAAACTAAACACAGGAGATTCCACAGAAATATACATCACAGGCGTAACAACTCTGTAATAGGTCCCAGGGCAGATCTTTTGGGGGGGGGGGGGGGTGTCCTTACCTCCACATTGTACCAGAACAAACACAGCATAGCATATAGCAATAATAAGACATATCAATGGCATCAGTGCAGCTTGTAACCAGCACCACGGATAACAACCGCAGTCGGGGGTTGGGTCAGCGGACAAATTTACTTAAAGCCTACAAACACACACACAAGCCCAAAATAGATTCAGCCTTGCTAACGTAACATAAAGACACCTGTAATATGTGCAAGCTACAAAAAGCCACAGGTCCTCGCAGACTTACTCGATGGGCAAGCTTATAACAAGCACACTGATTTATAGAATTCCTCATTCAACAATTTGTTTTCTACATATATCACACACTCACATACTGACGAGTGCTTATTTTGAACATATGACTGGTACCAATGTTTCAAACCTTTAAACAAACTTCATCTCTCGGGCCTTGCATTCAGCAAAGTCAACACGTTCATAGGGAGCAAGAACAAGTAATTTAGTTCCCAGCATCTATCAAAACATTGTAGAGTGTAAAATTACTGTGTCAATATTTGCACAACTGAAAATGTAATAAAAATGTATAAAGCATAAAAATACAGGCTTTCCTCTAGTCCACTTTACTGTAATCCTGTCAATATAAGTACCCAGTGTAACATAGAGGAGGGCCCTCTAAGGTAGTTTTCTCGACTGGGTCCCAGGTGCTGCCCTGCCTGCCATATTCAAATTCGAACATTAATGTGGAGTCAAATCACTGAAATCGATGACGATTGTTGTTTACCAGGTTTTTATTTCTTTAAACCGTGTCTGACAGGTTCTCTCTGTGTTCTTATTGTGATGTGACCCTCAGCTTTGAAGCAGACTGTGTTGATGATAGATGAATTATACCAACAAAAGAGTAAAGCACACCACTAAGTAACAACTGTATATTAAGTAACAGTACAGTAAAACCTATAAAATGTTTTTATAAAACACAAGTATGTAAAAGGGTGAGTTTCCAGAGGTCCAATGCTTTAGAGACAAAGTCCTTCACAGTAAGAGCTTCAAGTAACACTTCCATCACCACTGGTCCTTGCACGTTCATTTTAAAAAGAATAAAAAAAATCTAACAAAATAAAATAAGTGCACATTTAGAGTACTCCACGAAACTAATCTGGTCCAGTAAAATGTTCAAATATGGCACAAATGATATTAATAAATAATCTGTGCTGATATAAGCACAATGTTTGACATGCCACTAGTAACACATGAATTACAAACTCATATGAACACAAACAACAGTGCGAGTCAGACTTTGGCCGAGGGGATTAGATATAAATAGTGAAAAGGAAAAAAAAGTCTCCCTCTGCGCCACACTCTGCACAGACACCATCTTCTTCACCCCTTCGTCTTGACAGGATTCAAACCAGGCAGGTGAAGAAGAGCAGCCACACTTCCTGTGACGCTGCCCATCTCTGCAGGCTGGGTCACGCTGCTCTGCCCTCTAACCCTGGATCTGCCCTGATGTCTGGCCTTCTGTGACGGGACCTGGACAGACACATGTTGCATCTGTGGGGGGAGGGGGAAGTATGCAGTGCAGAGCAAAGAAGACACATCTCTGTGGCTCTGTATGCAGATGGGCTGGTAAAGCAATCTTACACCTCCAGGTCCGTCTCTCTGTTTCCTCCTCGCTCTAGGGAAGAAAGAAGTTGATCCTCTGAGGTATGGACTTGCATCCTTGGGCTGAGAACAGTCTCTCCTCTTTGGGAACATACAGCATTGCCTTGGCCACCTCATCCAGCGTGGCTTCATCTGTTTCCAGACCTCGTGCTGCGTATGCGTCCCGTGCACAGAGCTTAATGTGACGGTACTCCAGGGGCAGAAAGGGCACAAAGAAGTCAATCAGGTGACCAGACATCAGCTCACTCTGAGCAAAGCCACCTGGGATATTAAAACAAAACAGGAAATAGAAACATATTTAACGTTTTAACAATGTGTTTTGGTTCTTTTTTATCATACGCTGTATATAAAAGATGGCATTCATGCAGTTTTCTTCCAGGTATGAAAAATAAAGCCAGTGTACTGATTCTTTGGTCAGCAGGGGGGCAATTCCTGAGGTGGTCTGTGACCTCGGTCATCACTTTCCTGCTAATTTTGTAACCAGAAACATAAACATGGTATGTTTTAACATGTGATTAACCACGTGAGTAATGAAGTTGTTAACCAGTAAGTGTACAAAATCCACCCCTCACTCATGAGTACCAGATTCAAAGATGAGGCTTCACAATAGGACCTCACTAACCCATGGGTAACACTATGCTGGTCTAAGCTGTTTTTATATTACTTTAGCGGCTTTCAGCAAATAATTTCAAGCCACTGAGCAACCAGAACACCCGAGTAACTTAATGGCTTAAAAAAAGGCTCAAAGCTTAAGAAAACCCACCAGGCAACCTTTACAAAAACTTTACTGCTCACCTTGAGACTCCATAGTCTCAGCTCGCAGCCGATGCTCCAGGTCTTCCATACCGATGTCCTCTCGATTCTGGCCAGAGTGCCAGAAGTCCAGCGCCACGTCGTTGATTGTTGCACCACCAATGTTACTGCAGTGACAACAGCAAAAACACAACATTATATGTCTACAGCTGCTGAGCTTCTCAGGGAGACTCGATTCTTTCTGGTTTGGCAGCAAAGTTTCTTTAATACAAGTTGCTCTTAGATAAATGATCACAGTTCAAAGATGGCCAGTAATTCACTCACATCTCTGAACCATAACTGTTGAGTGAAAAACGGCTTTTTCTATTTTTGACTGAACAGACTGTTAGTCAGGACAAATCTGACTTGAGGAATTGAAAACATGAAAAATCCATACAGAAGGCGACAGAAGGAGCTCCATCCTTCACCACTGATGAGCTGCCAGGCTATCTGGACAGGAAGTGCACAGAGAGCTTTACAGCTTCATCAAACTGTGCCTGAAACAGTCAGCTAACCTGAGGAAGAGGAAGATGGCCCTGCGGTAGCTGACCCCATCTACGTTGTCATAGTGATCCATGAAGGGCTTGATTGCGTCGATGAGGCCCGGATGAAGCTTTTCAGCCTCATCGAAGATGAACAGAGTCTGAGGGCAGCGCAGCACCATGTCTCGAATTGCTTCTCTCAGCTGACCCTGGATTTCAGGCAAAAAACAAACAAACAAAAAACATAAGTCAAACATTATTATCATTTTATAACATTTCAGATCTGACAAAAGCTGATTATTATTTCCTTTCAAGCTTGATATATAAAGATACTAAACTGGGCATAAAATATTACAAACTGAGATAACTTAAACCAACAGCCGACATTTATCTAGAATGTTTTAATCTTTTTAAACGAATATATAAATGTGCCATTGTTGGTAAAAGTTCTTTAAAAGAATTAGCCCTGTTATATGCCACAGAGGTTCAGTGGGAGGCTGTACTACAACACGTAGACACGTTAAAGTCCACATTTGCACACTTTGCAGACTTGAGGGCATGAGGGTAGAGGTTATCCCGTGAACTGTATTACCTATTTATATTTGGATAGCTCTGTACTATGCACCATGTATTAATGCTATGTAAACACAATTTTGAAATCAGCTGCAGTGACTGTGAAAAAATGCGCTCAAATGAGACTGAGCTGGCACCTCTGACCCGGTTGGACAAACGCCAGGTTCCAAACATCCATTTCTCTGAGTATTTGTGTCGCAGCATCAGTGTTGACTTAAAGCATCTGTCCAAACCATGACTGCTATCACTCTTATGATGAATTACAACACAGAATAAATATCTATGTAAGCAAAGCAGCGTCCAGAGAACACAGGTACATGTTCCTGGCACAGGACGGCCATCGCTGTGCCAAATGGGCTCACCTTGTACGTGTCCACCAGCCTGGCGTGCGGGAAGTGGAACGGGGCGATGAACAAACGGACACACTCGCTCTTCACCCCGTCCCGGTACAAGTTATCAGCAATGATCCGGGCCACAAAGTTCTTGCCTGTGCCGGACCAGCCGTGGAAGGAGAGCGTCAGGGGCTTGTTGGACTCGGGGTTGTTGATGAAACCCTGGATGGCTTTCAGAACCACGGACTGAGCCAGATGTTGCCCGTGGAGCTTCGTCTGAAGGTCTCTTGCTAGACCTGCACATGAGACCATAGATTTTTGATTTTAAAGGCACCGGCAAATATGAATAAAGTGCTCTGTGTTAAAATGTCTACTTTTAAAATATGTGATATAGCCAATAAAACGTAAAGTTGTTAAAGGGCTGCATCAGGCACTGAAGCTAAAGCCCTTATCAGATGATGAGTAACTGTGTGCAGTGTTGGGTGAATTCACAAACAGACGATTACAAAGAATAATGAGGGGAAACGACCAACACACGCTTGGGGCAAAGCGGGCAGCCACAGAGCAGCAGTGCGATACCTGTGATGTTGTTGGTTATCCTGCAGTCTCCGGACTCGCAGCACTGACCCAGGCTACAGTACCACTGATGCAGCAGGCTCATGTAGTCCTGAGGAAACCCTGCCCAGATATCCCTGGTAGGAACTGCTCGCATCACAAGAGCAGGGCGAGAGAAGTCCGTGTTTATAACAGTGTAATAACGAATCGTAAAAATAAAAATATTGCAAAATGCGCACGAGGCACGATGTAGCTTGCGAAATGAGCGCTTTCGTTATAAAATGGTTTTAATTTCTTTTACCATCTCTTACCTTGCTGGGTGGCATCATCCTGATTGGGCTGACACTCCCCCTCCCAGATATTGCAATAAATATAATTAAAATAGTAAGTAGAGACATTGCTAATGCTATCGAAATGGAAGAAGTCGGCCTGTGCCGAGACAGCCCAGAGCAGCAGGAGAAAGCACCGCGCAGACATCGCGAACAGGCTGACGTGAAGCGGTCCAAACGACACTGAACACGAAGCCCCGTTTCTGCTCTCCCATTTATCTGAACGCGGTGGTCCACCGGCGGCCTGCTTTGACTGGGATACCCCTCCCCGCCCCCGACAACGTCTCCCTGCTGAAGCCAAAGAGGGGCGCTTGTTGTGCGGTTTGCCGCGGGCGGGCGGTTACTACCCCATTCCCTACTGCTCACGTCAAATTTGATTGGAGCCATTTTAAATGGGAGCGAAGCCTGTACTGCAACGCCATACGGCAAATGTCACGCTACCGAGGTAAGAGGCTTGCGTATCCACAAACAACCCACGGTCAGCAACGCCAGCTAGATATTCCCGCCTTTGGGAGGTCAGCAAGTGACCAAATCGAACTCCTTTCCATTACATAACGTCACTTCCGTCGAAAAGTCGTACACTTGTTCTCAATCTTATTTACTTTTCATAGTTGTGTCATTAGACTTTACTACTCCACTGTTTGCACAACTGGTTTAGTAATATAAGATCAGTTCATTTGGCGCTCATACACGTCACCCATCGAGAAAGGGAGGAGAAAAACAGATGCACACAAATGAGTCAATAACAAATATTTTATTGTTACAAATTGAAGTCAACAGGATCAGGTCACAATCCACACGTAATAGGACGAGCAGGGTCTGAACACCGATTCCTGCAGGTGAAAATCTGTCAACATCACTTTCCAGCTTTTGAGGAAACAGCACCATTTAGATTTATTATGAAGTGACAGACTTGTGCTTGATTGTGCTTCAGTGTCTGAGGCTTCACACCTGTGTAGAGAAGAAATCATTAAAATACAAGTACAGACTACTAACAGAAGAGTTAACTAGCAGTTAATGACCACATGACCTCAGAAAAAAATGGAACGGTAAGGGTTATAATCAGCTTAAGTCATCTGGCAAAATCAGATCATCACTAGTCTTGTGGCCACCTTAAATAATTGTGATTCAGGACTGGACAAAAACACTCACCAGGTAAAGAACTTGAACTTTTCCCCATCTGAAAAAGAAGAATGAAAAACCTTATTACAAGTCAGCGACTGGCTGATTCATATTTTATTCACTGGGTTGCTCAGTGACAGACTGTCCACATGAGTGTTCAGGTCAGACATTTGTTGTAACATCACTGAACCCCTTATGACCATCGTGCACTTTTAAGTCAGTTTTCTCACCTCAGTCACTCTGGTGTGGTCCACACTGGGTCTCCATCCCTCACACAGAACAACCTGAAGATATGAGAGCATCAGTCAAACATGCACATCAACTGCAAAGATGAAGGAGTCAACGCTGACCTGGTCAGCTAGAGCTAATAAACAGACTCCATGGTTTAAAGTCAGTCTGTACTTTGTCATCACACAGGCCAGACTACAAGGATCAAATGATCTTTACTGCAAGAAAGTGATCCCAGAAAATATGCAAGTGGCTCCTTCAGACCCAGCTCTATAAACCTCAACAGCACGGGGCCCATTCTGGGTCTGAGGAGCTAAAAATGATACGATTTCATACTCACCATGAGTGTTTAATCATCTTCTGAATGGTGATGAGTCGCGAGCCCGCTCGTTCTGTAAAAACAAATTAAGTTTCGGGTAAATTTACAGAACCATGCTCACTTTTTTTCCCCCCAACATTAAAAATCCAGATCAGAGTCTGTTACAAATTATCCTCAACTGGATCAGCGACCTGATTCAAACTCATCACATCTGAAAGCTGTTAGCTGCTGTGCAGGGATGTCACCAGAAATGATACCTAACGCTAACATTTGATACCAAAAAAATAAATAAATAAAAAAATAAAAAAAAATCGGAGATCACGTGCTTTTCTTTGGTACTGCAGGCAGTGTATGTACTAAGCTGCCATATTTCTAGATACATTCTTACATATTAGAGGAAATCCAACAGCACAGGAAACACTACCTGTGGAAAAGGACCATTTATGCAGCCGCCATAATAGCTCCGCTTAAACTCATATGGCAGAGTTCGTATTTTGCTATGAATGATGTACTTTACACTTTTTAGGTGGAGTAAGCGATCAAAGAATGATGCAGTTTCATACAGTCCAAGCACCACAAGTTAACAAAGCACTTAAACTTCAAAGACTTAAAGCTGAGCAAGTTTTAATTCAAGGCATCATCCTGATGATGTTACCATTGAGACGGCTGTTATTTCATAGGTTAAATGGTTTGCTGTGGTAATTCTAGTCATGCTTATCCTTTTGTATAACAAGTCTATAAATGTGTAATTACCACACTATGCAATTTAGTCTGTGCCTTGTTAAAAGTGTTATTTGAGATAAATTATCTGTGTGAATGGTCATTTTGTCCATCAACTGTATTGACATGTGTAGTTCTATTGGTGCAGAGCATCAGGTTTGTGGTACTGTGACATCCCCGCTGCAGTGTTTGAGATTTAATGCTTACCAGCAGAGCAGCAACGAGTCAGACAGCAAGGTGTTCACATCTGAAGAGAAAGAACTAGATTATCACTTTGTTTTAAACACATCAGTGATTGTGGGACTACATAAGTTGATGCTCAGCTAGGAGCGAAAGACGATAGTTATTCTTCATAGTTTAATCTGTTGAACTATGCACTCATCACTGCATCGAGCTTCATTAAAAGAAACGTAGAGCAGGATTTCAACTCACCTCCACTTTGCCTTTTGTGGGACTCCTGAAAAAAAAAAAAAATTAAATATTTAAGTTTAGAAAGAACTCAAACCCAGTGACCCTCAAAGGTTGCAGAGGCCGACACATCAGCTAGGAGCGAAAGACAACAGTAATTCTTCACAGTTTAATCTGCTGAACTATGCACTCATCATTGCATCGAAACAGTTATTTTTACAGGCCGGCTCCTCAAAGAAAAAACCTACCTGCAGCTGATCCAAGAATGCACATCTGGATCCAACATCAGGACCGTCTGCAAAGCACGAGAGACGCATCGTTGAAGAGTCCAAATTTTAACATTCATGTATGTAATATAGTTTTAACTGCATCAGAAAAAAGTCCTCTTTCACTCTTTTTCAGAGAGATTCCCATCGTTTTAAAAACAAAAGTCATCATTAACAGTTTCTTATGGTAACACATGATCAAGAATTTACATCCATTACCTGTTAGCGATAGGACTCGGACCTGAGGACACCTGTGGGTAAAAATAAAGTGATTAAAATGATATAAACTTTTAAGCTCACAGGTTGGGAGTAAGTAGTGCCTCAGATAATACAACTTGGTGGTTGGAGTATCATCACATCTTCTCAAGAGTAGCAAATAAGTGTCATCACAGGAGCACAAATTTATGGCAAAGACTGATGCTTCCCTGAGGTGTTAGCAGAGAAAACTACACGTGTGGATCAGGACTCCAGGAACAGCGTTACAAGTCAGTGTTGTGGCCAAATATTTAACATTTTCATTTAAAATAGATTTCCTGTTCATTTGTTGTACATTGTGTACAAATCACACTTTGCCAGTCAAATGAAAGCAGTAATATCCCCATTAGTTTTACATGCAAATATTAGTTTATCCATGCAAAGGCACACTGGGGTTATTAATACTTAGGTTTGAAATATTTGTAAATATGGCCCCGCACCCAAGCAATTAAAAAGGCACCTTCAATTTCAGCTTTAGGAACTTTATCATTATAGTTTGATTTAAGAGCAAGTGTAGTCTCTCCACAGCGAACACCTTAGAGAAGCACAAGTTTCCTCTGCAAACACTCATCCTCACCTCCTCAGTCCCCTACAGACCAGTCACATCTCTGGGCTTTCACAGCACCTGTAGAAACACTCTTGTTAGGACTATTACAATGAATGGGAAAAGCAAGAAACTCAAAGGAAAAACTATATATGGAAGTCTCAGTGTAGAAAATGCTCAGAAATCACTTCTGTCCACTACTCTTACACTTTAAATCATCACCGACGTCCATTTAGGGAAACAAAATAAAAAAATAACTAAAAATTCAGGGTTTAAAGCAGAATTCCTTACCATCAAGCATCTGCTGATTTTGAGAAGTCAGGATGAGCATCGTGATCCTTCATCTTTGAAGAGCCGTCTGTATTTTTGAGTGTTTTAAGTTGTTAATCTGTCAGATTTAACCCAAACACGACAGGAAGGTTAACATTTTTAATTAAAATCCTCATAACTTAACACAAAGTTATATACACCCACTAAATACGCTGCGTGGCCAGCAGCAGGAGCCGTGCAGCTAAGCTAACCGGCCCACAGTTTCTCACAGCCTTTGCCCCGTCTTGTCAGGAATGTTGCCTTTACTTCACATCGACTCAGATGTCCCTAGCAACATTATGTCATCATATGTAAGCGGGACTAAACTGCACCGAGGCTGCTTTTAAAACAGGAGCTAACGATCCGCAGGCCAACACGCGATCTGTTGCACGTGGATGAGGCCTGCTAGGCTAACGCTTATTAGCTCTAAAGAGCTTCCACTTAAAAATGCCACCGAGTACAACGTTACCTACATGATAGGTTAACAGTTATTACTGCGGGCGTACAATAAAGTCAAAAACCACGAGACAAACACTAAAGCTGAAAAACCCCAACCAACTCACCAGTAAGTCGTCCGAGGAATGAGGCAGAGAAGCGGGCGCGAGGCGCTTTTATAGAAGCTACCGCACAGCCTGATGGGAAAAACATGGCTGGCTGAGCAGCGCCCCTGCTGGACGAGTCGGTCTGTGAACGCGCAACGTGTGCGACATGTTTTTGTATTTTAACTGAATACTTGTGCCCTGAAAAAACTCTGCTTTGATTCATTTGTAATTGTTCAGCTGCTCCCTTTAGGACTTCTCTCCTCTTCTGTCACACCAACCACCTGCATCTGCATTTCCACCTTCACAGGGAATGGATGGAGCTAGCTCCACATTCAACATCTGTCGTGTATCCACGGTTCCTCCGCACAGGTCTGCACAGGTCCAAACCAGCTCAGGTTCAACTGTTCAACCTCAACACTATCTTTAACTCCACTACCTTCCACTCCACCTCCTGTGCTACCGTCTCCATCATCACAGGTCTCACTAGTAGCTTGTAAACCTTCCCTTTCTGTCACAAATCACCCCTGATACTCGCCTCTACCCACTCCACCCTGAATGCACTCTCTTCTTCACCTCTGTTGTTTGTTGCTTTGGATGGTTGACCCCAGGTATTTAAACTCATCCATGCCTCTACTTCTCCAGGCTCACCTCCACCTGCTGCCTACTCTCACTACAGATCACAGTGTCTGTGAACATGAGAGTCCTTGAGACTCCTGCCTGGCCTCATCTGTCAACCTGTCCACCACCACCGTAAACAAGAAGGGGCTGAGAGCAGCATCACCCCCTGCCTTGAACCCATCTCACTCCTATCTGATAATGAATATTGAGAGAGACTAACTTCTCTGAATGTTTAGCATTTAACATTCTGTTGGTTCTGCATACCATACCTGTAACCAAGACAGTTACCTATTCCCTGGTGTTTTTGACATAATCACCTCTGTATTATTTGTCTTACTGTTTCATCTTCTCACCCTACAGGCTGTTGGTGCCATATGTTTAGTCTCTTTTTAGCAACCACATGTAAATCATCTTGTGTACCATCATAGATGGCAGAGTTTTTCAGTGGTTCAGGATCAGCCAGACACTCTCTGGGCTTGCAAGCCCACCGTTTACCAGGATACTTAATGAAGAGAAACAGGACTTTTCTTTTCTTCATACTGCATCACCCTCTTCATACAGAACCACAGTTCCTCTCTATCACATGCTTCCTCTTTGAGGCACAAACAAGTACACAGGTACTAAAACTGTGTTACACAGTGTAATCAAAAAGCCTTTTAAAAAAATTATTATTAAAAGGCTGAGATAGAAAAGCAAGGGTGACCAGTATATGTAAAAAATCTGCATTAACTGAGGTGAAATTTTAGATCCCAATGTTAATTTTCACTATTATGGATTGAAAAACGTATTTTTCCATAATGTAGGAGTCAAAGTACCCAGACTGATCCAAAAAATCCTCACATTAGTCTGTTTGCTTCTTAAATTAATGTAACTTTCTTGAACAACCTCCTCCTGCTGGAGCCTGCAGGCACACTGTGTCCTGCATTATTATTTAATCTGCAGGTCCCACCTCGCAGACGCGCCTCGTGTCAGGTTCTATTTTTAAAGTCCCTCGACACTTGCACAAGTGTTTTTGAATTCCCTGCCGATAAAGAGCGCAGTGAGGTGGAAGAAGGGCCACGCTCTTCTGAGAATAAAAAGATGTCAACAAACTGAGTGCGCAAATATAGACTGGAGCGGGGTGTAGCATTTCCACCACGCTAAGTGCACCAAAGGGGCAATTTAAAAAAAATGCTTAATCAAACTGCTAAAATCAACAGAGCTCAGATATTTTTGATAGCTGGGTGTTTAATAAATAGTTATACGTTTGATCCTGGAGGTGACAGGATACGTACACTAGGCTCAAAAGCAGTCCCCTGATAACCTACGAGGCTGAATAAACAGACTTCGTGTCACTTCAAGTAAACCAAACATCTCTGGGGTTTAGAGTCCGACTGAAAAAGAGAAAACACATAGTGAGCAGCAGGTGTTTAGCTGGAAATGCCTAGTTAATGCCACACGTCAACTGTGTGATACCATCATGTCCATATGGACCAAAGTCCCTTGAGGAATGCTTCCCACACCTCGGTGAATCTACCCACAAAACAGGAAAAGGCGGTCCAACACGGCACCAGCGTGATTTGAGGGGAAGCATGACAAAAAGCTCACAGGAGTAAACTCATGGAGATTTAATATTTTGCATCAATAAACAGGAGAATTGGATACAATCAATGGTTATGATGAGAAGGAAATAAAAAATACATTTGTTTTGATTGCTCTCTATCAGGCAATACTGAGCAGAACTGAAATGAATGGCGAGGCCTCCACAAACACAAAACATGGGAAAAAAATACAAAGAAATTTCTTAGAATCCTTCATGTTGATTATTTTCAAAAGGCATTTTTGTCTGATTCTGATGAATTCAATTCAACAAGCGTTTCGCTGGTTTTGCATACAGCACCAACTATATGCTCGTCTCTGCAGATCCCTTCACCAGATACATGAATATATGGCTTAAAGGGTCTCACTGAACACAATGGCCAAATATTTAGGAGATACAATAATCAAATCACAAAGATTAAAAAAAGAAGGGGGTCAACAGGGGGGCTGTTGTGAGCTTGCTACCGCATTTTCAGGCAAAGATAAATATATTTTTATTTCTTCATCTCATCCAACTACCATTGCATTCAGATCCAACCGATGCAGCTGCAAATAAGAGAAAGAACAATGGTTCAACAAAGCTGGGGGTGTACAGCAGGATAAATATGTGGTTCTGAAACTTGGAAAACAGAAGATTCAACCAGCAGAACAACGTCTGGACTGTAGCAGCACTATGAAAGTGCACCAGTGTTTTTAAAGGCCGTCTCACGTTTTCGCTCTTCGCACTCCGACAACGTGCAAGCGAATAACGAGGCGCCCCACTCTGATCTGAAGGGAAAACGAGAACAAAACCAGACTTTACAGACTCAGTTCGAGCTTTACGTCCTCTTCATGGACCTGCTGTCCAGAAAGACAAAAGTATGTAAACAATCATTTGTTCATAAATGCCTTCAAAACCTTCTCAGAAGACTGTTTTGGTCTCTGTCCAGACAAAAGTCCCTTCAGCCTTTTCTCTAAACCTTTTTTTTGGCATAATGGACAGAATTTGTCCTCCCACAGGCAAACTTTGTTTTTTCTATCAGTATTGCATATTTGAAATCAGCCACAACTCCCGAAATCAGCGTTTAGATGCTATGGCTTTCTGCAGGGCTTCGTTTCTGGATAATACTCGAGACACAGAACAGCGAGAGTGATCCAAATGGGTGGCAAAGGTAACTCTGAAATGGGAACGAAACATTAAAAGGCTAAATGGAATGACTCCTAAGGATGTAAAGGTTCAGGTTCAGATCCTCAAATATGTTTTTACACTATTGCCGCAAAGAAAAATAAACAATAAGAGCATTAGAAATAAAAAAAGAATATATATTTATATATCCATCATATGTATATCTATATATAAACAGTTCTAACTAGTTGCAGGCAAGCAGAGATTTTCCTCTCCCGCCCCTTTAAGATTCATCCGTTCCACCGTTATAAGGCTGTCAGACTCTGGGTGGGGGCACCAGCTTTCTTTCCTCAGTCACCAGATTCCCTGAGATGTAGAGCGCCGTTTTATTTCTCGTGCTATTACTTGAGCCAAACACCATTGACCACAGACCCCCACCCCCCCAGCAAAAAACTATAGATGTAGGAAAGGAGTGTTGCTCTGGCTCATCCTGTGGAGCTGCTGAAGGGTGTGGATGAGCGGGAGGCACGTGACCTCTCCACTCTGTGCTGCTGAGTCTCATGTTGGCAGGTGGCGGGTATCAGTGGATGAGAGACTGACCAAATAAGGAGAGGAGCTTTACTAATATTCATGTTACATCTTTGATGCTTTTCATTCATTTCCATATTGTTTTACAGTCAAATGCAAAGCAGTGTAGAGATTCAATCATCAGTCATTCCAAGGCTTGAATAACAAGTGGTTTCTGCAAAAGAGTTCTTATGAAGACTCTGTTGTGTGTGCATTCTTGATGCATCCGAGTGCGGCGCGCTCTTCTCAGTGCCTCTGGGAGGCTAATCTCTTTAATAGCGGCTCGTCGTAGACCCAGCACTCGCCGTCCTCGTGGAATAGCTACAGAAACACAGAGCAATGAGAATTATACTCGATATCTGAAGTATTTCTGAAAGTAAAATTACAATGTTGTCACTGATCTCTCTGAGATGTGTGGAATTTAAAGTTTGCGGTACGGAGAAGGCTTCGCTTCCATTGCCACGACAGTTATGGCTGCGATATGTCAAATACACCGTGTGTTTACTTTCCTTAGTGTCCATGACGACGACACAAGCTCAGAGAGAGACTCGTGTTAGCCTCTGATGGCTATTTGGTTCTGGGAAAGTGCAGGATTCATGCACGGTGCTCATGCACGGTGCTCATGCACGGTGCTCATGCACGGGATTTTGCAAATGATGCAAGAAAACTGTTCCACTAAACTAGTAACAACCTCGTTTCACCACTGCAGACAAAAAGCAGACTGCTGAATATAACCAGGCTACAAAACAGGGGACACTAGCAGATAGTGACGCCTGACCCAAACACATCCGCTAACTAGCTGCACTCCACAAGTCAGGAGGATCAAACGGTGAATAGAAATTCCTGATGCCTGGTCAAAAAGCTTGACCTAATATCCGGTTGTTGTTACTTTTCCTTAAACGTTCCACGGAAAACATTACCCGGGTGTGTTTTGTGCAATGAGCTGGTTCTTCTATAATGCTTTTCTACTCTACATACAACATGCCTCATTCACCCAGTCGCACCCGTCATACAAGCACTTGATTCCATGCTTAACACTCGCACTCCAATGGCTGCATCAGAGAGAAACCTGGGGTTAGCATCTTGCCCGAGGATGTTTGGCATGAAATCAAACCACCAACCTTCCGATAAGTAGATGACCTGCTCCACCTCCTGAGCTACAGCCACCCCCACCTCACTGGATATATTGCTGTGTCACTACTGCTGCACTATAACGCTTTGTGGCGATAGATTCCACGTTAAGTGGGTGGTGTGTCATGGATGACAGCAGCTCATTGGAAAAGAAGGATAGAAAGCGTCCTTCGTGTTGTTTGCACTAATAAATGCTGCTGCTGCCTGAAAGCTGCACTCACAGATAAAATGTTGCTCAGCATCTTCCTTTTATTGTCATAAATATGATTGTTGTACATTTCCTTGAAATGAAGCTACTTTCAGCTGCTCCCTGGTACCTGCAGCGGGTAGCTCTGCACGTTTTAGTCTGGTTGCTCTTTCTGATGCAGCCTACAAGTGATTTGTGTCTCAAGCTGGAATCAAACCAGCAACCTTTCACATGCATTTGTGTAAAACACTACACTTTGGAGCCACACTGCAAATATCCTGACAGAATTTTAAAGCTATATTGCCCATAATACTCAGATCCCATGGTACGCTAAGGAAATCCTCACCCTGGTCTCCCACTGCTGCTCCTTCTCCTTCCTCTCTCTGGCTTCAGCTCTCTGTTTCTCCTCCAACCGGTGCTTGGCTTCTGTCGCTGCATCGATGTCTTTTATCTTCAGGTTCAGAGTCACATCCTTCCACAGTCTAAAAGGGGTAAAAGTTTGAAAGTCAAACATTTAGAGTTAAAGGATCCCGTGAGACGGCTGAGGTCCGACACTGATCCTCTCCTCACCTTCGAGACTCGTACTCGAGCTGGTCTTCCAGCTTCCTCACTCTCTTCTTAACGATGCCCATCTTCTTAGTGTCTATGAACACCGTGTTCTCCTAGAAACATATGAAAACACGTTCACACACGTATTAATTCATTTAAGGTAGTGATTTCCTACATTTTGTAACGTAAATAAAACAAAGGACTCACTCCAGTCGCCCATTTAGCATACATGACTCCGTTCCACTCTCCCTCAATGGAGCAGAAAGACTTCTTGTCGTTTGGTGAACTGCAGGGACGGAACCAAACCCAGATGTCATCTTGTGTATTAAAGAGCAGACTCTCAGCAATCCTTAAATAATGTGATATAACCACATGGCTCTTACAAGATCTCTGCAGTGATTCTGTGCTTCTTTCCACCATAGAAGGGTTTGGTGTGGAACACGATGTTAGCGCTGTAGCCCGACTTGGAGCAGGAGATGTTGCACTCTCCACCAAGCTCCACCCACGGCACAGTGAGGATCGACCTGGACAGACAGGCGTAGGTCAGCGAAACAAAGTAACGACCGACTGAGCGATGACACAGGCGAGCACAGGGACGCGTTAACGGCACCTACCTGCCATATCCGTTAGGAAAGGTGAGAATGTAATGCTCATCGTGCTCCAAACATGACACGCAGCCTGGAGAGAGGCCAGAGGTCACTTAACACAAAGATTCACT
The DNA here is from genome assembly GCF_965226115.1 of Aulonocara stuartgranti. Classification (NCBI taxonomy): domain Eukaryota; kingdom Metazoa; phylum Chordata; class Actinopteri; order Cichliformes; family Cichlidae; genus Aulonocara; species Aulonocara stuartgranti. The sequence continues at coordinate 2,385,143 of NC_138958.1, read as the reverse complement.
GAATCACACTCATCAGAGAATATAAGGCAGAGCTTAGTGTACCTTGGCCGATGTTGTGGACGCCTATGGACATGCCCAGAAACTTAGATTTAGTCCAGATGTGAGCGTTGAACTGGATCTTCCTACTTAAGCACTCGGCGTAGAACGCAGAAACTACAGGGGAAAAATGCAGGAAATAATTAGTGGTGCAAAAACAGCAACACATCAGCGATCGTGCAGAAAATAAAACCCAAACATTTTTACTTTTCTAAAGCCTCCGCCACACCCTTCTGGATCTACATGTAATGAGCAATTCTGCGTTTACACTTACTGGGCGGGTGGTGAGAGACCTGCTCTGCCACAAAAGACACGCTGTTGGATGAAGCCCAGGGAACCGGGCCTTCTGATACCGTCTCCTGAAACGTGCGAGAACGAAGCACATTGAGAGCAGGATTGTGATTCTTGGTTAGAACTGCAGATCGACGATTCAGGAACTTGTAAAAGTAATAATTGAAATTATTACTGGATCAAAAATCTACTTGACCGCAGTGACAAACGGCCTCACCGTAGGTGGCGAAGGCTCCTCTGTCTCGCTGGGAAGATCCCAGTGGCAGTAGAAGACTTCTCCTAGGATTGGGTTGTACGGTTTCTTGGCCACTGAGCCTTTCCTTCCGGCATGGAAAGCCGACAGGTACCACCTCACCACCTGCACCATCCGCTCCCTGGGCTCTGGCTGCTCAGCGATACTAGCGAGTAAAAGAAACAAGTACTGAATGACGGCCTACCCTCATGCCAGAGTGTGCATGATGATAAACAGCTGAAATGGTACGTACCTTACAAATAAGTCGGGGTGTGCAAAGAAATCTGCATACATTTCTAACAAAGACCTTCTTTCTAGGATGAAGGTAGGCAGGACCACCTGGGAAATACAGTGAAGTGTTGTTAAAAAAGAAAACCTTACACCGACAGCGCTGGAGAGCGAAACGCCGCGACGGAACAATTAGGGCGGCTAAGACGCTAAGAGGTCCTGACCTTTGTGAGGTCCATGCCCAGTCGAACTTGAGACAGCAAATGCATGATGACGCTCTTGTGCTCTTCCACAGACTCCCTTTCACCGTCGTCGTCACGGTCATCGTGACAGTCAAACTGGTCTGAGGACAAGAGCAGAGCCACATATTTCACCATCATGTAGTAAAATATGATTTAAATAACGCCTCATGCTTAGAGTTTAATCAGTGAGGGACAATCAGCTGCGATGTGATCAGGTGTCTCGTGATTATTTCCCTTTTTACCCGTGTCTGTGGTGCCATTGGACATCGAAGAGTTGAGGGACTCTGTAGTGTTGGGTCGTTTCAGAGCAGTTTCTTCGTTAGTAAGGGGCGAGGCAGCTGGAGGCCCTGAGGGACTGGGTGCAGGAGGAGGAGCAAGGAAGCAGGAAGCAATAGAGATAAAGGGGATAAAGAATAAATATAAAACAAGAGGCAAACTTCTCAGATTGCAAATGCTCATGCTGTTGGATTTTTATTCAATCCAAGCAGAATATTTCTTGCTGCTGTACTCACTCTATGCAGTGTTTGGGGGAAGTGTTGCTCTGGTAAAACTCATCGGCGTCATAGAATTCGTCCTCACTGGAGGAGTAGGAGAAGTCTGGCACCGAGTGTGAGGGGAGGGGGATGTGAGCCGGGGAGGCGACACCGCTGCTGGGGCCTGACGGGCCACTCCCTAAAAAACACACACATGAAAAAAATGTAATCGAACGGTGTGCCTCACGCCATCAGCCCACTCATACATACATCTGTCATCCGCCTGTCTGTTTGGTAGGAGGAGCCAAAAGGCCTCTGTTGATGCAGAAGCTCGCCGGCGCCTGCCCTACACGATGCCATGGTGATGAAATCAACATTATATTGTTCAACTGGAGCCCCCGTTTCCCAGCTCTGCTGTTCAGCAGGATGTGCTCGGCACCAATAAGCCGACTTAACACAGTGAAGACTTTCTCTGCAGAGCGTATTGACAGTACTCTCAAGCATGCAGCCTGTCTGCTTTCTGCTCATTTTAACTTGCGTTCAGTGGCACGCTTTCACGCATTTAACAAAACACACGAGCCTCAAAATGCTCCTAAAAATAGCATTTTTGTTAACGACCTGTAACCTGTAAAACTGCAGTAAAACAAATTAGGACTGCCACGATTATGTCGATGACAAATTTAATAGACTGGTCGACTGTAAGATCCTAAAGATGCAGGAATAAGTAGCAGGATTTAAGAGTCTTCTCTTTACCGGCTTCAGTTAATTCAAAATGCAGCTGCGCGTCTTTTAACAGGTACGAGAATCTATGAACGATTCGCTCCAATTTTAACCAAACTACATTGGGTCCCTGTTAAATATCGCATAGATTTTAAAAGTCTTTTGTTCACTTTTAAAATTCTGAATAATTTAGCACCCAGCTATCTTTCTGAGCACTTACATCGTCCAATCACAGGCTCCTAGCACAACCTGGGTCTCGAATGAAGTCGAGAGGTGACCGGGCCTTTGCATCCGTGGCACCTCTGGAATAACCTCCCTGTTCATGTTCGTACTGCCGAGTCGATCCAGTCTTTTAAATCACGTCTTAAAACTCATCTTTTTACTTTGGCTTTTGATTCTAACTAGTTGGCTGGTCTAGCTTGTTGTGTTGTTACCTATTGTTTGTTGTCCTGTTTTATTGTTTGTTTTAATTGTCTTATGATTCTAGAACATAAACGACTGGTATCTGAGGAATCGATATTTCAGTATCGATCCGCACATCACTAGTGTCCAAATTCAGGGGCCGCATCCTTTGGACGCCGCATTAGGAGGCCGATCACGTTACAGTGACGTGACGAAGGCTTCGCAAATTCGAAGACTCCTCCAAATAAGGCCGACAAATATGTCCTCCTTTTCCCCAGATTTGAAGGATGGGTCGGGCGTGTCCTTCGTGGCCCAACCTATCCCAGAATTCATAGCTCAGCCAATTCCAGTTTCCAACAATGGCGGCAGCTCCTAAGTTTTAATATCACTCTTATTCCTCTTTCTGGGTCACAAAATAAACTTTTAACATATTTTCAGGTAAGAATGTAGCTGTGTAAACTAATATCTGCTCTGTTTATCAAGACATCACATATTTGTGTAAAAGTGCTCCGTCGTCTGTTAACCACCAGCTCGATAGCTAACCCGGGTTCAAGGCTCACTAGAGCCGGCGAAAAACACCAGACTCCCGGCACATAATTTTTAGATCCCCGCCATCTTTCGCTACTCCGGTTAAACATGATATACGAGTCACTTAGATAACTTAAAATGTTATTGTTTGGCTTTTTTTTAGTATTTTATTTGTTCCTGAGTAAATCGGTTTGGCTGAGATTAAAGTTATAGTTTTTACACAGCTGAATAAACGTCAAGCAGACAGCTGATTATCAGAAGTGTGAGATGCTCCAGAATTTACTCCGGTGTCCTGTTATATTTTAGATAGCAAGGAGTTTATTAAACTTCACCGAAACAATCTGCAAATTTCATTACAATTTAATAAACATCTTGTCTTTATTTTTAGTTAGCACAGACCTTAAACACTTCAAGCTGTAAGCTAATGATAGTTAGATAAGAGCAGATGCTGCTGGTGCAATAAGCTGTACGCTGTATGTCCAATGGATGATGATCTGATTAATCGACTATCAACAAAATCGTTTGTGGCAGCCCTGCTACAAATAGACAAAGACGGCACTAAATGTCATTTAAAGTAATTGTTTGAAGGTCAAGAATGAAATGAAAAAAAAAAAGGATCTTTTTTGGCCACTGGGGGGCAGTGGCATCAAATTATGTAAACACATTTCACCCAAATCACCTTAAATCTACTATTACATGTCCATGCTACTGTACTGTTTGCTATGTGATTGTAGTCCATTGTTTGGTGGCTCCTAAACAACATCATAACAAGCGATCTAAATAAAACCCATCAGGGTGCCAAGTTTGGCTGCTTAACTCCTGATAGTGCACGAAGAGTCCGAGTATGAAAGCTTGAACTTTTCATCAACAGATCGTCAGTATCATACCTGGTTTCCCTGTGGTTACCATGTCCTCAGGGAAACACATTCTTCTGTCCACTGTTTACCATTAAAAAAGGTTGTGTGCAGTTTACAGATCACACAGCTACAACAACAACAAAATAACTAAACAGACTCTAACCTGCTGATTGGGCTGCTCGGCAGTATGAGGAACCCGTTTCAATAACATATAGCCATTTCAGCATTTCACAAAAATTAGTCCAGTTCATGACACTGAATTGAATTCACCTGTGCTGTTGGGAGTCGGGGTCTGCAGACTGCCCATCACTGTGACGACGGGACCAACAGGTAACGTGGAGGGTCGTTGGTCTGATTTGCACACCTGAGACGCGTCTTCATCAAACGGAGAGAAAGCAGAGTTAGCGCCGAAGCCTCGAAACGAAGCCAGACCCCATTAAAAGCAGCATCTCATGCCACGTGGCAGGACGCTGCAGACAGAAGCTTCATCTGTGAGCGGGGATTACACCGTCTATTATAAGAGACCAAAATTAGAACGGCCTACTTCGCACTGCTGATTTTATAGCCTTTTTTTTTTTTAGTCTAGTCATAGTCATCTGACTGAAATAGCCAAAGATTTAGTCAGAGTTCAGTCAAGACATGTGAGGATTCTTGTTGAGTGGATAAACCATATTAGCCCACAAAACAGGAATCTGCTTCAACACAGATCCTTAATTTAAAAGAAGGAGAAGAAGAGAGGGAATAATGCTGCTAAACCCTGTGTGAAGGTTTACCTTCAAATACTGAGAGACTATTAAGAATATTTATCAATACTGGTGATGGTACTGTCACACTAGAACATGTTTCCAGTTGCAGCTGAAACATAATTTCAAATGTCATCCAAGGACAGAACATCGACAGATTTGACACATTTCTCTAACGGTTCTGCGATTCCAATCCCAACCACAGGGGGAGCTGCTGTCACCTTTAAGTATATAACACCAACAACCTCTCAGCATGTCTCAACACAGTAAGTGACAGCTGTTACTTTTAAATGTCTGCCACATGTTGGGGAGGCAGATGTACCTGGGGGTAGTGTTGTCTGTGTTGGCATTGTGTTCACCGCTGGAGTGTCCAGAGGGGGCTGGTAGATCCCATCCACTGGGTTGATGGTGCTCTGGAGGAAAAAAAACAAACACAACGATGCCCTTTACAACAAAAAACGACATCAGAGCTTTGCTGCAACAATCTCACACACACACACACACACACACACACACACACACACACACACACAGCCTGCTTACTGGTTTAGAAAAAACTAAATCGAAAGCAGTTTGGCTTTTAGTTCAGAAACAGTCCTACTCTGCAAGGATCCACCTGCTCCTTTATCCTCTCAAACCCAGAAGGGGAACAGTATGACCTGATCACAACTCTGTGCACCTATGTGAAGAGCGAACTAAACAATGCACCATCCAGCCGGCGCAGATCAATTTCCTCGCACTTGATTTCCTGGAAAGAGCGGCGTTGCCAAGCTTAATTAATGCAATCAATATGAAACCAACAACACAGCTTGACATGCAAACGCTAGGAGTAGCTCTACACAACTGCTAACGTTGACTCTTGACATCTGAGCAGCCTGTTTCTTCTTTAAAAAGGCCTGGGGGGGGTCGGGGGGGGTTAATAAACACTACAGTAGTAATCATTTGTAGAGGCCTGCCTTGATTCGTGGCAAACGCTGCATGCATACAAACAGCAGCCTGTCGACACCATGTGGTCACAGCCCCAACGACCCATCTGACAGGAACACCAGCAACCACACGAGATACACCAAAAATATCTCGCCCCTCGTTCCCCAACAGCTCACCGCCAGGAAACAACATTTAGTGACATTATAACGCAAACCTGACCTGCAGTTTCTGACTTCTACACCTTTTCTCTATTTTGAGATAATCTGAGCTCAACAGGAACGCAGCGACTTCGTGTTACGGCTGTGAGATTAGGCCGAGGTGTGACGTGAGGTTTTTACTGAACTGAGTTATAGGAATTACACTGACCTTGTTTTTCTCCGTTTATAGGTCAAGATAACTGACAATAAACCTTTATCTAAACGCTAAACAAAAAAGATACAGTCAGAGGTCAAGGATTTGCCCTCCTATCTCCAAACTTCCTGCGTCTGTTCTGTTCTTTCTCCTTCTAATGGTTCCAGCGTCCACATGCCTTCATAAACGTAACTCGACGGCTTCTAATTAGATCCAATTATGTATACGGACCAGCCTATGGCTATGCAAGCACGACATGAGAGGAAAAAAGCATGTGAAGAGCAAGGTCATCAAAAAAAGCTAAAAAGGGTTTTAAACTCTAATGATCAATAACCTCTCTACCCCTCCAAGTGAATGCAATATTAATGCAATGAGCAGCTCTCGCAGCAGTGCAACCCCTCAGCCACCCACAGCACATAAATTATTTTGACATAACTACTGAACATGCTTCTCGTGAGCTTGGTTTAAATGATTCTTGCACTTTGCAGCAATTCCCCAGGCAGTGCAGTTTGACAGGGTCAAACGTGCTGCTGACGCCTGGAGCATCTTAAACAAAGGCCTACGGTGCATGCATCACTGCTGTGCAGGCAGTGACAGACATTCAGCAGAGGTACGATTAGTGGAAAGCCTATGGCATACAAAGGTGGCACGTGCAGGTATGTGCATAGGCAGAGCTTTCGCTGTGCTATTTATACTACATAATACTATACTTAATGATAAGAGATTAAGCCAGCTGTAAGATCAATGCAGTCCTGTGAGCTAGCCGGCTTACGCGGAGGTCTTGCTTAAAGTGGGAGGTTGTGTTGTATTAAACGATCTACAAACACTTCTCGATCCTTTGCTTTTTCCAAAGATGGAAGTAGTGATATCCACCTTCAGTTGATTTATTTTGCAGGTCAATAATTAGTAGTCATTAGTATACATGAGACACATAATCTGGTATTAGGTCATAACAACTGTGTCATGTTTTATCGCCTTTTTAGGTCTGGTCATTTTTAGAGCCGTTTTATTTTGAAAAACAGTTAACAGGAACTCTTACTGCTGAAAGCTTTAGTGGTTCAAAACGTGCGTAAATCCTGTCGTGGCCTTCAACACGAATATCTGCAGAAGCCCAGGAGTGCTTTCTGCACGGCTTTCCAGCTATTAGTGCTCAGTGGTTCAATAAGCAGGCAGTGTGACAATGACCGATCAATGGTGACTTCGATTCCTCTAATTAGTAAGTGAATAATAATAATAATAATAATGGATACTTTATTGATCCCCATGGGGAAATTACTTGTTTTTCTCTGCATTTGACCCATTCACTCAGTGAAGCAGTGGGCAGCCCACTAAGCAGGCGCCCGGGGAGCAGTGTGTAGGGACGGTACCTTGCTCAGGGGTACCTCAGGGTAGCCGTTAAGTGGATTCGAACCGCCGACCTTCCGATCATGGGGCGACCACTTTACCTACTGAGCTATCCCTGCCCCACAAGTGATGGGCAACACTTGTATACGCAGGCATGCGATCACACGTGTCCCATGTGCACTTACACTAGTGCATCTCAGAACACCGAGTATTGTGTAAAGGTTTATTTTTCATAATTTAATTTAAAGAGATAAACTTTCATATATTCTGTAAAGTGAGATATTTCAGGCCTTTATCAGCTACAAACAGCCAGTATGTCAAATTATTAGAAGGCTTCCTCAGATCAAACAAAAAGGATCTCCATATGCCGACTTATACACTACACTGAACATCATCTGTATTTTTGGGGTTTCTCCTATTCCTCTTGAACAATGGCAGACGCACTCTTGTCCACAGTGTGGATAAAACACAGTGGATCAACCATCACCAGCAGACGGCACGGCACCCTAAAATCACCCTAAAAATGTGACCGCAGCAAAGAAACAAAAAGGGAAAAGGAAAATAAACTGACTTTGCTCATTAATAAAACTCACTGTCTGGGCAATGAGCTGAATTTACACTTTACAATACGAGCCCACACAGTTATGCTAATCAATTTCTTTCAGCAGCATTTCTCCATCGTGTGGAAAAATGACCCACTGTTACCACTGCACTTCTTTTCCTTAGATTGCGATATCTCTGGGATTAACTGTGCAGCGGCAGAAAGGGGAATTTTCCTGGTCCACTTAAGATTAAAGCAGCTGTATGCGGTCCATCAGATATATGGCTTGAGTTTAGAAACGCTCTTACCTAAAGAGTGGACGCCGTCCGCTTTTCCTGACAATCCACTCACGGCTCAGGTAATTGCTACTGCTTGTGCAACTGTTCCTACCACACTTTCCATTAACATGCTTCAAAACAGCTTTGCTGTGGCATAAACTCGATCTTCATCTGGACAGCTGTCGAGTCAGCGTTCTTCCCAACGACTGTGGTTACTAAACTAAGAGTGAAGAGTAATTTACTCACACTGAAAATGAAATACTTCAATAATTTGAGGAACTGAATAACAGTTATAGGCCATCGTCAACAAAATACTAACATTTACATGAATGTTTACCTTTTTGAATAAAATGATAAACTTTTCACAATACTTGACATTTTTGAGATGTACTAATATACACTCAATGTGCATTTTGTGTAGCACCATTTGCACATATACATTTCATGTCTTCATGAAGGAAAAATAGTTACAAAATAAATAAATATTAGATTTTAGAGGAAGATATTGATTTAATTAAGAAGAAGGCAGCAGGAAACATGAAGGAAAGCTTAGACCCAAATTAGACTGCATGCACTAAACAGATCTGTACATCTGCTGGTCTAACAGGAGAGAGTCTATTAAGCGAGAAAAGAAAGTTAGCAGTTTGTTTGATTTCGACTTTTGTCATGGACAGAAAGGGTCAAACTTACTATAGGTCCGTTTGCGTGTTGCTGTTCGTTACTTTGGTCCTTAAAATTTTAAGAAGACAGTGTTAGACTCATTGTATGTGAAGGTTCAAGAGTCATTTCATAAAAGCATCGCGAGCATCTGCCGCGGTGCAAACGAGGCCCGGGTCTCTCGCGTTAAGCTCCAAAACTTTCCCCAAGCTGCCACATACAGCGATCCTTTCATCACACGGTCAAATCCAGACTTGCCACTTCTTTCAGTAGTGAAAACGACAGGATTGCACTACTGTGTGAGATAATCCACGTGTGTGTTTTTTGCTTTCCTTATCAAACAGCTAACAAAGCAGAAACGATTGCTCCACTTCCTTTCAGAAGGCTGAACAGAACATGTGATGAAACGAACACTGGACAACACCCTCACCAACCACCGACCCAGATAGCAAGTGTAAGCAGGGAACTACCCCAGGGATGCGAGGTAACACAGTGCACACTCATGTGGTTTCACAAGAACAATGGTTATGAAGAAATGGCAAACTGCAGAGAGCGGACTCGTGCTGTGCTTACCTTGGCAATCTGCAGCAGTACAATACAGTGCTTGATGGACTCTACCATACTCTGAAAGGGAAAAATCACAGAGCAATTAATTAGGAAGGAAGTGACTTCTAAACCCAACAGGAAGGAAAATGTGTTCATTCTCTGACTTACACAAGTAGTCTCCTTCAAATGTTCAATTTTCTGTCGAAAGAACAGAAAGAAGTAAAAAATGAGGTTAAAGAGCAGAAATACTGATGCGAGTAATGACGCCTGACTGGCTTCAGCCGGGGCTTGAAACTCCAGCTGTGAAAGGTTTGATGCAGTCGGCACAAGCAACCAGGTAAAGTGACCAAAAGCTGGTGTTAAACTCAAAGAGGAAGTGGACATATAACCCCAGAGGCTAGTGCGACGCCCTGAAGGTTAAACGTTTACACCTCTAATCTTCAAACATTAGAAGATCATCTCGGAGAACTGACCGGGCCTGAGAGGCGCTACAGAGAAAGGAAGATTGTAGTTTGAACAATAGTCCCCTTTTTACATCATGTACTTCTTAAATTGTCCATTAGTCAGTTAAGTGACTGAGAAAATGAACCACAAACTAAAAAACTGAACTACTGAATCGATCAGCCTCGCAGTCGCCAGCAGCTCGGTCCAAGCTGAGGGCAACCTATGGTGTGAGTAGAGGTGGTGGCAAGTTTTGGTTAAGCTTAAAGCAACACTGGAGAACAGACGGGTCCTTTGTAGGGCTGCCACGATTTGTCGACTAGTCACGATTACGTCGACTATCAAAATCGTCGACGACTGATTTAATAGTCGACGCGTCGTTTGAAACTTTGTACGATCACAAAAGACGCAGGAATAAGTGGCAGGATTTAAGAGTGTAATAACGGACTGAAACAGAAGATGGCAGCATTGCATGTACAAGGATGTCAGCTACCGTTAAACCCCGAAGAAGAAGAAGAAGAAGAAGCAGCTGTGTCCCAGAATTCATAGCGCGGCCCAGCGCAGTTTCCAACAATGGCGGCAGCTAGTTAGTTTTAATGTTACTCTTATTATTCTTTCTGGGTCACAAAATAAACGTTTAACATATTTTCAGGCGAGAATGTAGCTGTGTAAACCTCAAATATCTGCTCAGTTTATCAGGACACCACATATTTTCAAAAGCGCTCCGACGTTTTCGGAGACATCTGTTACCCACTAGCTCGTTAGCTAGCCGGGGGCTAGGTCACTAGCGCCGTGAGAACACCGGACTCCCCGCAAATCGTTTTCAAACCCACCGCCGTCTTTCGCTACTCAGGTTAAATATATATAAGTCACTTAGATAACTTAAAATGTTGTTGTTTGGCTTTTTTTAGTATTTTATTTGTTCCTGAGTAAATCGATTTGGCTGAGACTAAAGTTATAGTTTTTACACAGCTGAATAAACGTCAAGCAGACAGCTGATTATCAGAAGTGTGAGATGCTCCAGAATATACTCCAGTGTCCTGTTATATTTTAGATAGCAAGGAGTTTATTAATCTTCACCGAAACAATCTGCAAATTTCATTAAAATTCAATAAACTATCATCTTGTCTTTATTTTTAGTTAGCACCTTAAAAGCTTAAAGCTGTAAGCTAATGATAGTTATATAAGAGCAGATGCTGCTGGTGCAATAAGCTGTAGTTTTACGTCCAGTGGATGATGATCTGATTAGTCGACTAATCGCATAAATAATCGGTGACTAGTCGACTATCAAAATAATCGTTTGTGGCAGCCCTAGTCCTTTGTCAGGACTACTGATCTTCTTCATGCATCTTTCCCCCATTAAGACGACGTCTGATGACGTCCCCTGTACCATTAAGGAGTTCTGACACCTCAGCATTCATAAATAAAGATGTGGTTTGATGACTATTAGATTTTCTGGGATTTTCTAATGCACATCCAGTCATTTTGGACTCTAAGCAGGCCTGAAATAAAGCTGAAACCACTCAGTTAAGGTAAGCGCTTCAAGGGTTACTCCTTGAAGGATTAATTTTTATTCTTCATGGCTGATAAATAAATATCGAGGGGACTGAACTTTAGCTTTTGAAATAAGAGGATCACTTCTGAAATCACTGCTGCTTTAGGCCAGTTTGGAACAGAAATATCTGCGATACACCGACAGCTATCAGTTTCCATTCGCCCCCTGCTCCTTTGTTAGCAGCGGCTCTAATGATGCTGGACCGGAGAGGCGAGACGCGAGGACAGAGCTGCGCTGCTGATACTCACTCTGCGTGATTCATCCTCTTTGCAGTCCTTGATCTTCTCATCAAACAGCTGTGTGGACAAGAGATGAAAGAAAGGTTAAAAAACAGAAACATGGAATAAGAGCTATTCCACTGTCAGATGACTGTACAGATGACACAGTGGAAAACTACTGAGAGCTTATCTAAGGAAGGACATGTTACGTGGTTTCCTTAAGATGCTGGAGACAGTGTCTACTTTCTTTAAATACAGTTATCTGGTTTGTCACCACAAATCTTACTCACAAGAACTTCTGCTTTACCGAAAAGTAGACAAGGAAATGCTCGCTGACACAGATTCAATCTATAAATATAGGATGAGAAGCCACTGAAATCTATAACATCTATATCTACCTCACGGTGTGGATTTCCGTCGTGTCCTACCTTTAACTGATCAATCAGAATCTGTAGGTAGGCGTCAGCTTCAGCTAGCTTCTTGTCAAAGTCTTGAACACTAGGAACAAATCCCGTCTCAGCCTCCTAAAGACAAGGGAAGAAACACAGCTGAGCATCGGTGCAGTCCTCGACGCAGGTGTTGCAAAAGGTATTTGCATATTCAAAGCACAAAACCACAGTCCATAAATCCAGGGCCGTGTATTCACATATTTATCTGTTCATTTACCAAAAAAACAAATAAAGGGGGGAAAGCCTCTCATATCCATCGCCTCCTGGTCAGGTAGGCTTTATAAACTGTTACACAAAACGGTGGAGAGAAACATCAACAGTTCAGGAGAATTTTCCAGCAAGGTACCGTAGTGAGGGAGACATGAGTACTATTGTTTAAAGGCTCGTCTACATGAAAGGCCAGCAGGTCTGCCTGGTTGCCTGATGGAGGCCAACTCGTTTCAGGCCCTGAAACAAAGCTGAAATCAGGACTCATGACCGGAGAGCATTCGGTTACGGGCTGAGGTGCACTCAAATTCATTGTTTGTTAATTAGCTTCCTTTAACGGCCCCCAGACTTCACACACACACACACACACACACACACACACTTTGTTACATAATAGCCATTAAAAGGTAATTACTAGACTATTGGCAGAACAGACGTGACCAGGCATCTGTCTGCCTGTCTGTGCGCACCCACCAAAGCACCTAGAACAATCCAGTAAGCTGTGACACAAAACCAAAAGACAGGAAAACGGGGGAAAAAAAATAATTCACCCCCATTTAATCACCGAGGCTGTCAACAGCAAGGACACCGAGTGCCCGCGAACACACAACACCCGCCCTACGTCAAGCCAGCGGACTCAGGAGATGACTAACGGCGTGTGTCAACGCACTTTACCACTTTACAGCAGTTACGTGGAAAAACGCACAACACCTGAAAAGCCGCTCTGTCAAAACGAAACAACTGCTGTCAGAAGTCAAACTCTTATCAAACCGTGGTGGGTGTTACTGCTGCTTTGGAGCTGCCATGTTGCAGAGTCCAGCTGCGTCGCGAGTTTGAGGCGCGTTTTCTTGCAAACGAATGAGCTCCGATAGGAAAGTGAAGAAAAGCCATCAACACAAAGTCGGTGAAGTTTAAGCTTCAGAAAAACAGCAGCCATGAAGCTATGAGGGCAAACTTCCTCAAAAGGATCAAAGGTGCTTGTTCAGCTTAAAGGGGAAAATGTAGCTGTCTGCATGAAGGCCTGAGCGAAAAAAAGAGAAAACAAAGAAGAAAAAAAAAGGCTGTTGCTGTGCGTCTTTGGGGGGTTTCACCCAGACTGGCACAAATCCTGAAGAAACTTGCCGGATAACTCGCTACACTGGAAACATGTAAGTGGAGTATTATTCCAGTAAGGCATCGCATCAGGATACCAGCGACACGCAGCGAAACAAGTCGGAGCGAAAATCTCTACAGGAAACTAATTTCACAGTAAAGTGTTACAAGACCGATTAGAGATGAACCACCTGAGCCTCGACGTTTACTCTGCACTGCGTGAAAAGTCAAAGAACAGAAGTGAACAAGACTCTACTTTCCTCCATGTGTATTTAAAGCTGACTCTACCTGCAGAACAGCCCGGCGCTCTGTTACCACCGAGCAAACGATGCGTCCTGTTTTGACAACACACGTGACACAGGGGAAGTGTTTTTCTTTCTTCTTTTAACGTTTGGGAGCAGAAAGTCAGAGGCAGGTGGTTGGTTTATAAACAGCCACTGTAGTGCTCACTTCTGCCCTGTTCTGGAAATACTCCCAGACTTCCACTCCCACGCGTTTGCAGCGCGCAGACTGTCCATCCCTGTGACACAGCAGCAGGGAGGTTTAAGCGTGGCCTCCAGTGTTAAATTAAGACAAAAAAAAAGAAAAACAACAACCCACCCCGCCCCCCACACCCACAGAGCAGACTTTACAAACAACACTGCCCTCGCACACTCCCCCCTCCCTCCCCTGTCTATTTGTCTTTCCACTCAGCGTGACCCACTTTAAAAATGCTGCTGTCCCAGTGGCGCTGCAGCCGCGTAGCTTCTCCCCTCGCTCTGGTGCAGCGGGGCTTTTGCCCGTCTGTGTGCTGTTACTTACTGGGTGCTGTGCTCCAATAGACATGCTGCAATAAGCCAGTGCATCTCTCAGTCCATTTAGCAGAGTGCAAGGTCGCTTTCTCTGCCTCCGTATCTCTGTTTTCCCCACAGCTACAAACCGCCAGCTCAGCTGAAGTCACATTCTTTCCTCCTCCTTCAGCACCACAGACAAACAAAACAATTCCCTCCCTTTGCTCCCCACTGCGGTGTGCCAACGTAAACCCTAGCAGCCTTCAGACTGTTAGCGGGGCTTCAGCAGCAGTTATCAGCTAAGCGTTGGGTCTGAGCCGACTTAATCCAGGACCCTGCCCTGACAGGAAAGCCACACTTCCTCTCGCACAGGCGGACGAGAAAACACACAAACCAACAGAAAGCGCTGAGAGGCACGAGCTTTAACAGCCACGGGGATTGGCTGAGACAGCCGAGGAAGATGTTTGGCCGATTGAGCAACCGGGTCTTGGATTGGGTAGCTGGGTCACATGATGCTTCGACAGCAGCGCTGCATAGGTGTGCGCATGCATGTGTGTCCGCACCGAGCACGCAGGCACACGCGTAGCACATCAAACGGATTTGCCACCAAAGGGAGAGAGGGAGGGCGAGCAGAACAAGAAAGGTGGGAGGGAGAGCAAAGCTTGGTTATGAGGATGAAGAGAGGCGATGAGGAGGAAGAAGCGTATCTGGATGAGGATGGGAGGGAGCATAGCGGAAGGTTTGTTTTGAGGGAGGAGAGCAGGGAAAGAGGTTGAGCAAAGAAACAACTGCAGGGCAGGAGGAGCAATTTCTACACTCATAAAAACAGATATAAACGCCGGTGGGACAAAAATGGCAGCAAGCAGGTCAGCAGCTGAGCAGACTTTCCATTAAACTTAAAAGCCTGCTCCTAAAACCTGTCCAGACTGACCACGTATTTCCAAACATCCTCAGCCTACGATGACGCAAATGTCAGCATTTTTCCCTTTAATACAGACGTGAATTATCTTTCAGCTCTGCTCTCTTGAGGAAAAAACAGATACGAGCAATACTCGTAAAGCTTAAAGTGCTGATAACCTGCAAAGCCCATTCAAATCCATCACGAGTGTTCGGGTGTAGTTTATGCAAATACAGACTGCAGTGAAAGCTCTGATATTATTTTCATGGCAGGGTTTTCAAACTCGTTTACCTCTTCATCTAAACCAGGATCATCTTCAGGTATCACAAAGAGCGGCACTCTCGAGTTCGGAAATACGAACTGTGCGACGGGAATTTGTATAAATGGCAGGCAAACACCAGAGGATCCACGGAGCAAACAACTCCTCTGTTAACTGCAGTGGATTAGACAGAAAGACACACATCCAAAGAAGCGCTTGGTTTCATACCCGGAGTTGGAGGGTGTGCCGGAGGATAGTTCCCTCTAAGGCGTGGATCCACTTCTCCCGCTCGTCTGCATCTCGGGCTGAGGACAGAAACACAGAGACACACCCAGTGAGCCACGTTTTCCATCTGACACCATCTGAAGCCCATTGAAAGAAAAGAGTAATGAGAGCACTAAGATGACATGAGTACTGGTGACGCAGTGAGGGACACTGAATATTCACCTAGAAAGTTTCAGCGAAAACATGTTTACAGGTTTATTTCTCTCATGTCATTCGGTGACGGCAACCAAGAGATATTCTGGTAACTGTTCCCCGTGCCATACATGAGAGCTGTACCGATCCTTAACCAAACTCATGCCGCCCAAAATGTCAAACTTTCCCTTCTAATCAGAGTATTCATCAGAGCTTATAGGTCTGTGTCTAAATTACATTAACATAAATGTCAATAAAGCCTCTTTGAATTTGAATGAATCTTTATGCATGTTTGAGCCTTCCACTGAATATAATGGAACTAAATGGGACTTGGTCTTTGTGCTCACAGTACCAAAAAAACAAAACAACAACAAAACTCTGTCTCTCTGGAAATCATGACCCGGTTTGCCCAAACCTACTAACCTCGTGGTGCGCGGTTTCATAGAGGAACTACACCCACTAAATGTTTTACAGTTTAGAAGGAAGTGTGCAACTACACGAAACTGCTCAACAACAAAAGGTGCACAGTTTCTTTCTCCTTTGTGTGAGCCAGTCAGAGTTTTTAAAAGGTGTTTTATTGGCGTTTGAGGCCTATAAAGTGAATTCAGTTCAATTTTATTTATACAGCGCCAAATCACAACGACAGATGCTGAGCGAGCGCTTTAGTGACAGTGGGAAGGAAAAACTCCCTTTTAACAGGAAGAAATCTCCGACAGAACCAGGCTCAGGGAGGGGCGGCCTCCTGCCACGCCACCTTCATTATGCCCAATGAGGCAGGAGTCTGACAGACAGACATTAAAACTGAAGCTTTTTAAATACGCTTCACTATATTTAACTCATTCAGACATAAAATCTTTGTCTGCATGACAGTAATGGCTGAATCAATACCATAAAAGTGACCAACTTTTATGGCAATTGTAAAAATGAGGACTTACAGCTCCTTTCCTGTGCTGCCACAGTACTGATTCTCATCTTTGTGTGAAGCAGAGCAGAGTGAGGCTGCACCCTCAGAGCAAAGACAGCGACATTAACCAATGACCCAGAACAGGCTCTGGCACATGCAGTACACACTGCAAAAGGCTCCTGGATGCTTTTTCCTGCCACTGGCATACGTAATATTGCATTTTCCTGCCAAGACACGGAATGAACTGAAGTGGATGGGTGCTAAAGCTGTACAGCACTGTGCCAAGTCTGAGCCAATCTGTTTACTTTTTGCTAAGAAAATGGGAAACAGGTTCAGAAATCTATTGAAACGTGTAAACATATATGGAACTACAGTATATAAGGCAAAAAACCCACAGAGTTTATACAACAGGAATATTTCTGCAGGACATTCAAGCTTTTGGGTGATGGCTCCCTTTTGTGGATTTCTGTCAATATGACCCCACGCGGCTCTGAGGAGCCCAGTCTATGGCTGACAGTGTTTTTCTATCCAGGTGAGCTTTTACTGCACTGGGCGAGTGTTTGGGATCATTGTCATGCTGAAAAATAGAGCTGCAGCCAAACAGATGCTTTCCAGGTGTTACTGCATCCAAATCTGACAGTTCCATTAATTTTGGCAGCCCTCAATAGCTCTACCATTACAGATCGCTACAGACACAAATTTGGATTCACGACTCCAGAAGACCCGTCGCCAACGATCTTTAGTCCAGTTTCTGTGCCATCTTCAGATCGTCTTCTTGACACCCACAGAGAGACTTCAGCAAACAGTAGATGGGTCAGATGCATGTTTGTCTGTTTCTAAAGGACAGGACTTTCTGTTCGTCTGCTGCAGACACGTTTTTAGTCCTGCACTTCATTTATTTTTAAGGACACACTGCACACCATGCTGAGATATGCCAAGTTTCCACACAAACCTCTTTGGGAATCCCCTTGTTGGTGGAAAAATGCCTGTCAAAATGTCTCATCTTTAGCATTATTTCTAGACCCGTGTAGACTTGTGTATTATATGCAGACAAAACACTGACCTGTGAATCATTTGAACCATTTAACAAAACAAAAAGAAAACACCCGTGTTAACTGGCTTAAAACACAAAACCAGAAATTTGCTGGAAAAGGTCAGGTGCAAAGACCGGACAGAAAAAGCAGCTAATGTTCCAGGTGAGGACAGTAATCAATACAGTCTCCAATCAATCTCCAAAAGCTGTTAACAAAGAACTAAATATGTCCTTGAATTAGCTCCTAAACTCCATCCTGTGTAAGAGTCATCTTTCATTGAGCTGGAAACAAGACAGAGCAGCAGATGAGCAGGCTAAGGAGCGCTACAACAGGAAAGCTTTTAAAGACATTAAACGGCAGCCGAGGCTCGGGCCAATCCACTCAGACAGCACCTCGCTGCCCTCTCGCTTTCCGACTCTGCAGGGGAACAGATCTGCTGCAGCTAATGTTGTTCAGCTCTACTCACGACAGCCAGGCCATCCAAGAAAAGCTAATACAGGAACTGTGTCACAAGTCCAATCTTTGTCCTAGTTACTGATTCACATCTGGAGCTGTGATTTGCTTTGCCAAGGAGGTGTGAGCACATTATTCATCCACCTGACAGGAACCTATTTTGTTAATACTCCACCAACAATCACGTTTTGTAGAATTTAAACACGTGACACAGAAAAGGGAGCACGCAACAGCCCGCCTCGTTAAACAATCTTTAACCTGCAAGCTCCCCAGTACAATATCTGCGTTATTCCCATTTGTGTCCAGGTGAGAAAAGAGCAGGTAATCGTGCAGTGAATTTACAATGAGCGACCGCCATGTGTCGTTTCTCCTGCACGCTCTACTCAGGAGCAGCTGACGCAAGCAGCCTCCTGCTGTGAGACGCGTGTGAGGGGAGGACATTCAGACAATGACTCGACCTCCTTCTCAACAATTTCCAGAAATTTTGGGAAAAAGAAAACAAAAAGACAAAACTGAATATGCAAATGTTTTCAGTGAATGTTAGCAGCATCTATAGTATGTGTTTGAATTCATATCCTTAAATAAAATAAAGATAATAATTAAGGAAATTTGGGGATTCCAGTCGTGCAGTTTTGCAGTATCGTCAAATTTAACCGAACAAAAAGGACAAAAGTCTGAAAGTTAAATGCTTTGTCCACAAATCTGCCATTAAACCCGCTCTTAAAGTTTTACGATGCCGTTTCCACCCTGTATAAACGAAACAGTCTGACAGCTCAGCTGCTACTGTCACAACACAGCAAAGTGTGCAGACCAAACCCGTTACTGAAAGCTGGGCTATCAGAGGCACGAACGGGAGGGACCGCACCTCACACCAGCAAGCTTCAGGTCAGCCACTCGCACGCGCTGCAAATATTAGAGGAAAACCCACAAACTTTCCCACACAGAACAGAAATCACTGCAAAATCTAACGGCTAAAAATAAGATCCCCAAATGCTGCTGCCAAATAAAGACGAGTTTCCACACATGTAGCAGCGGTGCACAGTTCCACACACAGCGGAGATCACCTCACATCCAGCAAAAGGAACCGATACTAGAAAAACATATTTACAAAGGAGGGTATGTGTTGGTAGAATTTTCCACAGGATACAGCTCGTCTCACGAACGCTAAAGTACCTGCTGCGGATCGACCGATGTGTACAGGAGAGACTAAGTGAAAAGTTGGGAAAACAGATGAATTCAATAATATGATTAATTTGATGTCACACATTATTTTTCCCTCCTGTTATCCTTCAAAATGCAGGAAAATCTTTGCAAGCTTCTTTACAGTATCCTGCTGATTGCACAACATCATTATATCACTGTAACTGAGTTTTTCAATGAATCCCTCCCCACATGCACCGAGCAGCTGCTGAATGGTTGTGTATTTGACTCTCCGGGGATGTGGCCAACTTTAAGTGAAGTCAGAACTCACAGCGTGGTTTCCACACTACTTTTAAGCTCGATTCTTGTGGTTTTAACCGTTTTTCCTTATCTAACAATCAGGAAAATGAAAGAACTGGATGTGCAAGGATTTTGTGCCGAACCCAAAACAACAACGCTTACGTTGTCCCTTAAGGAGACCAGGATACTATCCACATGAACAACTATACAAAAAACAAAAAAAAGCAATTCTGTGACTTGATGAGTCCGGCCCCGCGGACCGGAAAACCGCTCCAGCTGAGTATATAAACAAAGTTACGGTCACCTAAACTGTAAACAATGCCATTCACAGACAAGTAGACACACGACAGATGGTGCATGTGCAGTTACAACCAACACAGACAAATATCATGTCCAGTTTTGTACTTTTAACCCAAGGACTTCATGTTAAACCGTCAGTGACGTCTGCTTATGACGCTCAGCACTTCTTCGTTATGCTGCTGCTCCTTTTTCCCCGTGTTAATTATTCAGCCCACTTCTTTCTCCTCCTGCTATCCTCAGACATGCTATGAGACGACTGGTCACATGTCTGAGCAAGAAGGCTGATGCTAGACTACAAGCTGCCAATACTCTGACCCTGTAGCTCCCCCGGCGTGGTGCAGAAATCTTCTGAATGGTTACTTAATCGAAGGTGGATTGGTGGGAAAGTACTCTGTACTTTGCTCATTTAATGAAGATTAGAAGAAGATGAGCGTTGGCGACTTTTCAACCTGACACAAACACCGGTTTCATTCCTGAAATAACAGAGAGGTCGAAATGAAGATAAAGCTGTGAACAAAACGTATAACAAAAGGACAGAGCTGACAGTGCAGGTGATGCTGAGGTGAGGGAGGGCCCAGGAGAGACAGAACAAGACGGAGAACACACAGAGGTCTCTCATCCCGGACGTGTGCTGCCCGACTGGGAGAGAGAAGACAGATAGCTTTAGCAGATAACAGAAGGCCAGCAAAGAGCAAAGAGGGGAAATGAGGAAAAGGGCTCTCAGGCAGCTATGATGCACCGCCGGGGGAGAGAGGCTGATGAATAATGGATGTTTCTCTAAATAGAAGGAGCGCAGAGCCGCACTCCAGGCTAGCACAGTGGACTGTGAGCTCAGAACTATAATTTAACCTGTAATATGGACTGTGCAGTAGCAGCGTGCAGCTTAGAAATGAGCAGTTTTGACTGCAGGGATAAAAGGAAAAGCATCGCTCTGAATATAAGTTCTAATCTCAGTTTCTCGCTCGTTTCTTTACACCGGCGCACCATCCATGACCAGGAAACGCACACACTGGCCCATTGAGATGCTGCTGCCAGTCCTGTGAGACCGACTGCATAACACTCTTACTCCAGGATCGTTTTACAGCAACACAGAAACTAGTCCTGCCCGACATCCTCTTGATATCTCAGCTAACAGCTGATGCAAAATCTCATGTTCGGTGCCAATTTTTTGCTCGTCCTGCCAGCGGAGACACATGAGACACTTCAGTCCTCCGCTGGGTATTTGGAAAGCAGATGTGTCTTGCGTCAACTTTTCATTGTTTTCACTCAAACAAAAAGACGACCGTGGGAGGATTCGCTGCTTTCAAATCGACAGGTTTAACTCGAACGGCAGAAACCTTCGGTGTCTCACTGTCGCTGAACGCGCAGAAATTTCCCTCTTTGACTGATGATTGATTTGCTCTCATTAGAATATAATTTGCATCTCCTGCTCACACACTCAGTTAACTCAGATAAAAATAAATGCAATGGAAATATAAATAAATGCATCTTGACTGACAAACATCAGCTGCAGAAAAGCACCAGATTAAATAAAGACAATGATATTTGAGCCATTATTCACTGATGAATACATCCGCATGCGAGTTACTGTCCCGAGGGAGACAAAACGACGTCTCCACAGCGAACCAGCAACACCAGTAACATAAACATCCCTTTCTAAAATAACACAGCGAGTTTGTGCAAACATCTGAGGACTGTGCATACGAACGTTACCTCATCGCGGACAGTGACTAAACAGTCGTAGTCTGAACTGTCCTTGAACCTCGACTGCAAACCCTTTCTACCATGCACCACGGAGCGCACTGCTCCACCCTGACCGTACATCCCAGAAGACAAACAGACGACGCCTCCTTGCGATCCTTTCGCCCCGGGCTGGCATGCATGCTGACATCGTGGTTTTCTCCTTACCCTTGCGTTTGTAGAACCACAGCATACAGCTTCGGAACACAGACATAGGAGAGGGCATGGAGGAGGTGAGAAGGGCGGGGGGCCCATGGACTGTGGCTGGTGACCCTCAAGGAAGGAGGTGAAAGGGGATGCTGGTAGTGAAGTGTGCAGGGATTTGGTGGTGGCGAAACAGACACAAATGGACAAATGGAAGGGCGGAAATGAACCAAAGTTAGAGGAGGTTAGTTAAAGACCTGGCGGAGCGACAGGGTAAAAAAGGTGTCTGCGGTGTACTGAACAGGATGGGTCCCTGTCAAAAGGAGGAAGGGGCTGACAGGACGCGAGGGAGGGGGGCGATGCTGTAGGTGGGAGCCAATCCTGTCCCTACGGAGCGACCGGCTGTTAGAAAGCGAGCGACGGCAGCAGCGGTGCGGCGAAAGGCGAGCAGCGGGAGCAGCAGCAAGAAGAGACCTGAGCTCAGCAGTATCCCCTTATTATTCCCAGTGGCTCAACTGCAGAGACACATAAGCAGCAATCTTCCTCTTCAGCTGCAGTGGAGACGGCTGAAGGGAAAAAGAAGTCTTAATTGCTTCTTCTGCTCCAAAGGAATCTGTTTAGCTCGCAGTGGAACAAATCTTGTTTACCGAAATATGTCAGTCCAACTTCAGAGCTCGAAGAGGAAGAGAGAAACAGCTCAGACGCTTGCAGCATGCTTTGAGATTGTGTAGATGCCAGTGTGTGCGTGTCTGCTGGCAGTAGAGCAAACCAATCCAAGACGTTAAAAGGCAGGAAGGGGAGAGAGAGGGAGTGAGAGAGCAAATGGACAGCATGGCTGAATGCAAAGCATTCACAGAGGACTACATAGAGGAGAAGAGGGGGGCTGTAAGAGAGCAGAATTAACCGGGGGGACGCCTCACCTTGGAAATGGAAAGTCTTCTGGTCCACAGTGATGGTGAATGTGCTGTCGTCCTCGTCATCGATGCCGATCACAGCTCCCTGGGCAAACAGAAAGAGAGGAGGGGAGAGAGAGAACGGGAAAAGCAGGCAGTCAGACAGGGACACGTCATACTCCACTTTCCATTTCGATCTTCGTGCCCTCAACATGTCCCCAACTGGCTCTCATTTATTAATCAACCCTAGTCATTCTCAGCAGCTCACCCTCTTCTCTTCAAAAGCTCAATTTCCTGTTGCCTCGTCATCTTTTTCCTCAAAAACTAAAATAAATCACCGTCTCTCTCTCTCTCTCGCAGACACACAAAAATGAGTGCAGTCTTTTGGAACATGGTAGAGAAGAAGGGAGGGGAGGAGGTGGGATTTGGGAGAGTGAAGGAGGAGAAAGGCAGGGAAGGGTGGAGAGAGAGAAAAAGTACACCAGGGAGCAGCAGCCAAAAAGGAAAAAAGGAACTGCAGAGGAACGGCCTGCTGGCTGGCTGGGGCATTAGCTCCTAGCAACAGAAACAGGGCGTGTGACTCAGAGGTTGCTTACACAGCAAATCTCTGTAAGGGGTGGATAAAACAGCTGTAAAATCTGTTTGTTGACCCCTGAAAAACTCTGTTTTTTACATTTTTATTTTATACAACCTTTATAAAGTCTGTGCCATTGCTTTGAACTGACTTTCAGGGACACGTCTCTGTTCTGAGGGCTTCTGGATTGTACAGTATCCAAAGGAGCTTGCGAAGAAAAGCGTCTGGACTTCTTTAAGTTGCTTGAAGACGTTTCACCTCTCATCCGAGAAGCTTCTTCAGTTCTAAGGTCAAATGGTGGAGAGTCCCAGATATAAACCTAGTGGGAGTTTCCCCCCACAGAGGGACAAAAGGACCCCCTGATGATCCTCTAATCGCCTGAGCCAAGGTGTGAAACTGGGTGTGGGTCCCAATCAGCCAGAGTTTCGGGTGAGCTCATTGTGAAACCTGGCCCCACCCTATCATGTGATTTCCTGAGGTCAGATGACTCTCCACCATTTGACCTTAGAACTGAAGAAGCTTCTCGGATGAGAGGTGAAACGTCTTCAAGCAACTTAAAGAAGTCCAGACGCTTTTCTTTGCAAGCTCCTTCGACTACAATGACCTGGATGACTGAGAACCTTCACAGACATTGTACAGTATCTTGTGATGTGTTGTAAACCTGTAATATTACAGGTAAATTAATATTAATTTGTCTTATATTAAAAACTAAATAGTTAAAAAGCAGGTCACTGACAAGAGATTCATATTTGTATGCACGTGTCTGGAAACGCATAATGAAACGGATACAGACACCCAGCCCTTATCAAATGTGACAGATGATACCTGCAACCCTAAGTGCAGCAAAACTGCATTGCATGCACCAGCCACTTTATTAGGTACACCTGTAATTGCCAAGAGCAGCTCAAAGCATTTGACAGTGTAGCTATGATGAAGACAGCCTGCTGACGTTCAAACCGAGCATCAAAATGAAAGAGGATTTAAACGACTTTGAATGTGTCACGATTGTTGTTGCCAGATGGGCTGTCTGAGTATTTCAGAAGCTGCTTATCTGCTGGGACTTTCTCACACATCCAGAGTTTACAGAGAATGGTCTTAAAAATAGAAAATGGGTAAAAAGTATTCAGGAGAGTGTCTGTGATCGTCAAGCCGTGAAAGAGATGGGCTGCAGCAGCAGAGACCACACCAGGCGCTGCTCCACACCTCTTTATTTTTGATTTCTCAGTTAACATAAGCTCATTAAAATGGGCGAACATTCATGTAGATTTAGGGGTGATGAACTCCAGGCCTCACGGCCGGTGTCCTGCAGGTTTTAGATCTCACCCTGGGTCAGCACACCTGAATCACATGAGTTCATTACCAGGAAGACATGTTGAGGAGGTCATTTAGCCATTTGAATCAGCTGTGTTGGATCAAGGACACGTCTAAAACCTGCAGGACACCGGCCCTCGAGGCCTGGAGTCGCCCACCCCTGATGTAGATGCTAAAAGTTGCAGCCTCAACACTGCATTTAATTCACTGTTAGACTTGAGTAGCTTCACTCAAAGTGTACATAAGCCCACTCACAGTTTTCCCTCTGTAATATTACACTTCTACACATATTTATTATTAAACATTTAATATTGTAATAATGGACTACACAGCACTAGGAAAACAATTTCAGTGGACAAAATGTTTTTCTGAAAGTGGTCTAAATAATTTAGAGAAGTGCTCCCTTCATGGCATGTTCTTCATACCATCAACAATAGCAACTCAATGCAGAACAGCTACCAAAACCTGATTTTCATAGAGGTCGATTATCTCTTAATACAGCTCCATCCTCACTGTGGACGACCTTGGACACTGATGTTCCTCTAAAAACATGAAGGCAACAACTTCTCTGGCATAACTCAAATGTGCTGCTTGAAGTAGTTGGAAGTTTGCGAGCAAATCTTCATTTGGCCTGGAAACCAATCATTTGTTGGTCTATAAAAAGCTCTTCATGAACCAGGTGATCTCAACATTTATCACTGATTAAAGAAGAACAATGGCAGGTTTCTTGGCATTAATGTGGGCAGGCTAACAAACAGTCAGAGCTCTGCTGAGCTGAATATTCCTTCAACTTAAACGAGTAATTAATTAATGTATTTACAAATAATTTTAACCATTAAAGAAACATTTACATCCATACGGATTAAATACAGCAACTTTAGTAACTGCTGATATTAAAACCAACCTTTCCAAACCGACTTCAATAATTTCTTACGCATCGACATGTTCGTTAGAATCCCTGCAATTTATTTTTTATTCCTATTTATTCTATTTATCCCCTTTGTATATTTTATTTATATTTGTCTCTGTATTTATATATGTGTGTGTGTGTGTGTGTGTGTGTGTGTATATATATATATATAACAGTTCTGTAACTGTAACTTTGGTCGTTGCTGTGCTTTTTTTGGAAGTCGAATTTCCCAGAGGAACCCACCCGAGGGATTAATAAAGTTCTATCTTATCTTATCTTAAGCCCATCGAGAGGTTTTATCACACGTTAATGCTACCACGTCAAAGACGATCGATTTACTGACAGGCTACGTCCCACACACTTTTAATGCAGCTGTATTTATACCACTAAGCCACTAAAAGAGAGCAGTAGAGTTATCAGACTATATTTGGCTGTAAAAATCATATAAACATGTTGCCTAGTGAGATACTCATGCTCAGGATGGCGTGACAGCCTCCAGTAACAGTGTATAAAATCATGGAGTCATTTTTGATCAGATCCTTCAACGCGTATATTAAACAAACATGTAGCATTGCTTTCTTCAACAGTAAAATATCTCTAAAATTAAAAAAGCCATCTCAGAGTGATGCTGAAAAACTAGTTGATGCATTCATTTCTTCAACAGTAACTCCTACAATTCATTTTTATCAGGTTGTTCTAAAACATCCTACAAAAGCCTTCGGTGAGTCCGAAGCGCTGTAGCAAGAGTGCTGACAGGCACAAGAAAGACAGACCATATTTCTCTCACACTCACTTTTCTTTATTGCTTCCCAGTTAAATTTAAGTTTCCTCCCATACAAAGATAAGACCCTATCATATCTTACAGTATCATATCAGCCTAACAGAGCACTTCACTCTCAGAATGAATGCTGACTTGTTGTTCTTAAGACTTGAACAGGATTTCCAGTAATGCATCGACAGATGTTCATATACCACTGCAGCATATCCTGAACATGCGTCTTCTATCTTGTCTCCCATGTTGTCCTTTCTCTTTTCTTCTTCCTCTCACCCCCACTGGTCAGATGGATGCCCCTCCCTGAGCCTGGGTCTACCACAGGCTTCTTCCTCTCTTCCTTTGTTGTCTGACTGTTGGGCTTTTCTCCCAAATACTGCAAACTCTTTACACTGCTGTATAAAGAGCCTTTAGGTAACCATTGTTGTGATATAAATAAACCTGTATTGAATTAAAATCTCCGAGCACCATTACCTGCACCCTGCTGAATCAGCAAGGTGTAACTAATGAAGTGGCCAGTGAATTTTATAGACATGGAAAACTCCACCATCATATAGTTCCTGTTAAACCAAATATATAAACATACTGTGTGAAAGTGTAGTAAACATCAGTAAACACAAAACTGGACGCAACATCCAGCCTAGCCAGAGAGGCTGTCTGACAGTGTTTAGATTTAATAACATGTTGGTTGTGATATTAAAACTACACAGCGTTGCTCGAGGGTTAATAACACGCAGCCACAACAATGACTTTGTTGACAAGAGTTTAATTAATTTAATGACGTAAATGTACTAAACTGCAGTCACCACTGGGTTTGGACAGGGCGTTTTTCACAGGTAGTGAACGACTGACATGGTGCTTCTCTTTATAAAAATAGCACCGGCGATTGTCTGACAATTGAGGACGTTGTGGAGTGAGAGGGTATTGACCAAATAATCAATCAGGATAATGCAACCCAGTCATGAAGTGTGTTGACAGCATTAGCACAGTTCAGGATGGGGATGCACTCTCCTACATCCTGTCTGATTAAAATGTTTGAAACAAACGACATCATGTATGTTGACTGCTATTTCATTATCACAGAATAATGTTGACTTTCACTGCAAAACCACTGAATATTCAATTGAAGGAAAATGCCCTGCAACCAGTATAACGCTACATCGGAGGATATGACTTTGCTGCTATTTAAGACGGGTCAAAGCAGAGTGACTCGTTAAGAGTTTGTTCAGGGTTTTAATCTGATAGTTTTCTACAATCTCATTTGCCATTACTGCATGATTACATACGAGTACATGAAACTGGATCCTCTGTACAGATAGTTTCAGAAGATACTTCCTCTTTTCGGTCCTACCTGGCTAAAATAGTGAGTGCTTATTTTTAAAATAATCAACTTTCTCCTATTTTTTAAGTCAACCAGCCAACTGAAAACACAAGAAACTTAATATGTTGATGTGCAGCTTCCAGGAAGTCTAAAGGTTAGAAGTGTATAAAATGGCTACGTAGATACGGACAACAAGGCCAGACTAAGAAGCTCTGTTTTGGTCACATCAACAATCTCCTCCCTCGTCTCGAGTGTGCAAACTTTACTTCAACTCAACCTTTGATCCCAGTCATGTTAGAACATACAGTGAATTCACAAACCAAGGACAAACAGGTTTACTTTCAAACGCAGCAAACCAGCACGATGAGCAAAAAGCAACCAGACACTTTCTTTTAACCTTTTTATTGGTCAACAGACATAGTTCTGCTTTTTATCCTTCATGTCTTTAGACATTCACAATTATAAAAAGAAAGCTCATTCTTCCAAGGCTCCCTTGTTATGAAGAAGAAACAAACACACAAGTATGACAACTGCTGCTATCTAGTGGACAGCAGCCAAAACTGAAAGTGCTCAGAAAAGGAGAAGTGCTTTACTGGAACGTAGCAGCAGATTTATGAGTATGTGAAACTCGTCAAACTACGTCAACAAACAGAGACCCGTCAAACCAAATCATGTCAGATAACCAGAAACAAAGGTAAAGCAGGTAAGCAAGGACGCACAGGATACATTTAAGGAAAACTATCACGAAGGGTTCGAGGCTCTTACCCTGAGTCGTACGCAGCCTCTTCTGGATCCTCGCATCATCTTGTCTTTTGACTGTGAATCAATAAAACAAACAGTCAGGGATCAAAACATTTAAAGTATGAGAACATGATGTGCATTTAAATGCAAGCACATTTTTACATGTTTATGTTCGGAAATTTCAATAATTCCAACAACTTTCAAAAGTCCAGAAGTTCCAAAAGTCTTATTATAAGAAAATAGAGAAGATTTCTCCTAAAATAATAAAAGTAAATGGCAGAAAATGTGACTGATGTCGTGGCTTAATAATTCATGTTAACCATATTTTTAGAGTTACTTTAAAAAAGTTTCTTACTTTTTGTTGAAATGAATAACGCTCAGAATAAATTTGGACATGAGCAAAACAGGGATGCAAATACAGGCAGAAGTAGAGGTGTCTGTAGCTCAGGAGGGAGTGCAGGTCATTTACTAATTGATCTGACTGCTCCAGTCTGCGTGCCAAATACCCTCGGGCAAGACACCAACCCCGAGTTGCTCTCCGATATATCCATCAGAGCATAAATGTGTGTGAATGTTAGACAGAAAGCACTGTAGTAGAAAAAGCATAGAAAAAAAATCGTGTGCTTGTGAATGAGGCATGTTGCAAAAAGTGCTCAGGTAGAGTATAAAAGCGCTAAATCAAAGCCAGTACACACACTCACCCTGCGCATGAATGTCAAATACATACATACACTCTCTCTGATCTTGGAATAAGTTGGGCTGAAGGTTCTACAGTGTGCGTCTGATAACTTCTCCTGAGTGATCACGATACACTAAACTGGAGATTTCTCTTTACCAGGATAAAAAATACATTTTTTGACACTCACTGGATGAACCGACATTCAGAACAATGGCAAAGTCAGCTCTGGAAATCACTTGAGCCATTTGTAGACAACTGCAGATTCCAAGATCATCATTTTAAAAAACTATATAAATACAAATTATTCAGTTCTGTCAGCACTTCACTAACCTACGGAAGAAGACCCTGTCACCCTCAGATGAGTGACGCTTGCTCAGGATGTTCAAGAACCATGAAGATTCAAGCCATGAAGTGTAAAAGCACTGACCAAGAAGTCGACACCTTCGAGCTCAACTGAAATTGTCAGTGGCCCACACGGACAAACCAAATGGTGTCTAGAGAAACGTTTTATGACCGAATGAAGAAAAAGAAAATTGAGCTGTTTGGATGCAATGGTCATTATTTTTGCCACTATTACAGATTTATTTTTGTAGACTAAAGGTCAAGCTTTCAAACCTAAGAACATTGTACCAACTGTCAAGCATGGTGGTGGTAGCCCCAATATGTATTCAAATTCTGCAAAGAGTTAAAAAATATCCAGCCACAATTATGCCAGAAGCTTATTGATGGTTACCAAAAGTGTCTGGTGAAGGTGCAACTCACCAAGAAACATCTAACCAAATAATAGTCGGGTTGTATGTATATATTCGAGCCGCTATGTGTATTTTTGGCCCAGTGTGGATTAGAAAATCCTAGATAAATTCAAGTTCTTGTATTTTAAAGTTCTTAAAGAAATAAGTTGTGTGTAAACTCCTGATCACAACTGTAGCGGATATATTGGACAGAGAATCAACAAACTAGGGCTGCTCAATTAATCGAATTTTAATCACGATTACGATCTGGGCTTTCAACGATCATTAAAAATGACTGAGCCGATTATTAGCCCCTCCCTCCCTCATGCTTTACTCTTGCGCTGCTCCGTGTGGTAAATCGAGCGCACCTCTCTGCATTTCGAACACGCGTCACAACAATTAAGAGGACCCGAGGGAAGCTCGGAAAGCTAAGCAGAAGTTATTTGGACAGGAGAGTGACTGCCTTGGTTGAAAAAAGAGGTAAAAAAAAAAACTTCAGTGGTGTGGAACAGGGGCGGAGCGTGGGGGTGGCTTACTGGGCTTAAGCCCGGGTTGTTTTGTCAGAAGCCCGGGGTCTTTTGGAGTGTAATTTTTTCATAGTTAGATGCCTGGCTGACAACTGTATAAAACAAAAAGTACACACAATATTCGAAGCACATAGTGCACACTGTGGGAATTTACGACTGTGCGTGAATCCCCCCTGATATTGGTATGATCCGAGCTCAGGCACTAAGCGACTGAGCGAGGGGGCGGGGCAGCTGCTACCTGTTAGTGCGCTGTTGGAGAAACAGAGCCAGCCATACTAAGGAGAGCTCTCCTTAGTATGGCTGGCTCTGTTATTTTATATATTGTGCTTTGTATGTTGTTCAGTATATTTCTATGCAAAACAAGAGGGATTTCAGTACACAGCAGGATATTTACATTTGTAACCAGATATTTACATACACTTTATGGAGAAAACATAAAACATTTTTACTGTACAACATCAATTTAGAGTAAACTTTTGTTTTAGATAAATATTGAAATATCTTTTGAATTAGTTAAATGTCAGAATAAAGAGAGAGAGATCTGTCTATTTATTATCACTTTCATCAAATTTAGGAGTACATATACACTAAGTTTGTTAATTAATAAGAAAACTCCAGACGATTCCATTCTGAGCTGAAGAAGCTTCTGATAGGTTAGTAGAGTCCATGTGAGTAAACTGGTGGCACAGCTGTGGATGCATATAAGGCAAAACACAGAGCCTGTTTCTGTGACATGGGAAAATCAAGAGATGTCAACCAAAACACCAGGAAAAGAACTGTGGAGCTCCATAAGTGTGGCTCAATTTTGAATACAATTTGGTGCCATTTGCAATTAAGAAATACAGATAGTTTCTCTCTTTACTCTTAAAGTTAACAAATATGTTTTTTATATTTATCAATCTAAAAAAATAAACATTTAGTCTGATTTGATGTTACAATTAAAAAAGTGTTTGTTTTGATCTGAAGAGTTTGTAAATATCTGGTTTCAACTGTATATTTTATGATTGTCAGCACAAAGAGAGAGAGAGAGGAACAGAGAGAGAGAGCAGAATGAGGACAGAACAGATGAACAAGAGCAGGTGAGACACACATGTTAGTCAAATGGTCGTTTGCCAAAAGTATCACCGTATCATAGGTACTCATGTATCTCGTACCTAGTGTTTCTTTTTAGGTTTGCTATTTTTCAAATTCTATATTTATTAAGTTATGCAGGCTTGTTTGCACAACAAGGCTAAATAATTATATAAACTTTTCTCAATCTAAATATTGTACTTTGGTAGATTTAAAAAAATAAGTGTAGTGCAGGTCTATGATGATTTTTAGTGCTACTATCATCTAGTTCTGATTGTGGTTATGTCTTGGTTAAGTCCTCAGTAGTCCTGATTTTGAACTGTTGTAGTCCTGTTTTAATTCTGGATCAGTTCTGGGTCTGGTTGAATTGGGGTTTAGTCCCTGTGTCTTGATACAGCCCCGACTTCGTTCTGTCTTGCTGCTTAATTAAAAAACTAGTTTAAGGTGTCCTGCATGTGTGATATATATATTTCCCTATATGAAGTCATTCTTTTTTGAACAAAACTCAAAACAGAGCCTATTAATCTTTCAGTCATTTCTAACCCCCCCCCCCAAAAAAAAAAATCCCACATGCATACTACCCTTTAGGGCTAAGCCCCGGGTGTTTCAAATGTCTGGCTCCGCCTCTGGTGTGGAAACATTATGGGTTCGCGGAGTCAGACGTGTATCAAGTAGACATAGTGTGTAAACTTTGCTACGGTATCGTAGCTGCACCACAGAGCAACACTGCAAAGTTCACTAAACATAGATGTTTACATTTTTCATTTATTTCTTATATTGCAAACATTTGCACTGTTATCAGTATTTGCACTATTTTATATTATTTTTTAAAGTCATTATTCAATACATTGTTATTATTAACCCTTTAAAGCCAGTCAGAGCAGCATGCTCTGTTTTGTGTAACTATTTTTAAATCCCTGTAGAACCTGAACCATGTAAGCTAGCGCAATAATTTGTTTTGCATATGAAACCAGAGGAGTTGTACTTACATCTTATGCCATCAGCTTGTCCTAAGTCACGGTTTGCTTCCACATAAAGCTTTGCAAAAATTGCATAAAAAGCACTTGCAGGAACAAAAACATAATATTCCAGAAACACTTTGCTGATCTGATCAGCTGTTCTTAACACTTCCCACATTGAAAAAGACGTCAACGTGAACTGTCGCATTTCCTGCCCGAAACCGGAAGTGACATCATTTTCGCGGAAAATGTAGTTTTTTACTTGTAGGCCTTAAAAGCCTATACTGGTGTTTTTATAAGTCATGTTTGACTTTTCTGAATAGATTCCGTGATGCTTAGAACTCGAATTGCACTGCTGGAAATAGTTTATTTTGATGCACATGCTGTTTTCTTTGCAAATTTGCATCATAGGATTGTTTTTTTTTGTTTTTCCTGCAGTATATATAAAAATTGGTGTATCTCCAAAATAAAACTATGAAGCTACTCAAAATAAATTTCCTGTTGTTGTAAACTATTTTTTGCAACTTTTTTGTATTTAAAGTTTTGAGGGATAAACCTCTTAAATTTCTCCAAGTAGAAATATATGTAAAAAAAAACAAAAACGATTTTCAATTTTTTTTGTAGTTTATTGCGCTTTTTTGCAATTAATGTAGTTACTATGGACTTAATGCAGACATATTATTAAAATTTGGGCTATAACAGTTGTATTGATGTATAGCAACTTGAAATGCTCCCACAAATGGCACTACAGCATGTAAAAAAATAATATAAGCTCTGGCGGACTTGGTTCTATGGTAGGTCTTAAAGGGTTAAATAAATATCGTCAAATAATCGTGATCTCAATTTCAGTGAAAATAATCGTGATTATCATTTTTGCCATAATCGAGCAGCCCTACAACAAACTGATCAAAGACCCACAAGACAACACACATGCCATCAATACAATGTTGGACCGCCAATCAGGATTATTTGAGATCCTGTTGGCAGATTCTTCTCACACCTCCTCCTATCATGGTGACGACTATAATTCAGCACACTAACTGCAGTCACGGTTACCTGACAGCTCAGGTTACTGTGTTCATCCCTTCAGAATAACACTGTCAATCGCTCTCCATGTGAACAAGAGTACATTGATTTCTTTTTCACTCTGTCAGAGGAATGGACGGCACTCGCTCTTCCCTACAGCTTGTTTCACCGGTTATAACTTTTGCCTGGTTTACAGTCCACATTATATACTGCTCAAACACCCGGTGAGGTTAACTAACCAGCAGCCACTCTCTACCTTTGCAGTGTAGCTTTATGGCTTTAAGGAAACTAGTGAACGCTGTTCGCTTGGTTAACTATCAGAACAAAGGTCGCCTCTCACGCATCCACACACATTTCTCTCTTCATTTCCCCTGACAGTTTAAACGATCCATAACTATCTCTACGTGAATACTGTGGGGTTTTAGCGTGTAGCTGTGCTAGCTAGCCGCAATTGCGGAAGCATGGGCAAAAAATGCTATCACCCGATTGGTCAGTTAGCATTCGAAAGCCTCTGCTATTGGCCAACGTACGCATCCGTCACCAACAGAGACTCGCCTCGCTTTGCCAGCTGAGACTCCCAACTCCTGACAAACACAAGGCCCTTCTCCCACTTCTGCTGACGACCAGCCGCAACTTCCACAGTCTAACCTCCTGAGCAAGACATGCTGACAATCGCAGCCGAGATGAACGTACCGTGTAGTACGACAGCAGGCCGGCATTGTAGTCCAGAACAAACCAGCGATACTGCCAGCCTTTCATGACGTTGGTCCACTTGCTGAGCGGCCCCTCCATGATGGACGCCATCTTTACAACAGGCTCTGGGCGGGGAGGAGTCGGATATGGTGTGGGGTAGGCGTCATGGTATGAGGAAGATTATCGTTCTGATGATGATGATGATGACGCTCATCACATTCAGCATTCAGTGAAAATAAAGTAAGAGTAGTCACTTGACCAGGAGATCATGCTCTGACACAAAACGACTAAAACTATAAATAAATAAATAATCATCCAAGTAAAAGTCGTTTCCAGTGATTTTGATAAAGATGTTGTTATTATATTATTGAATCTTACCTTTTTTTTATATCCACAAACGTGTGAATTACCGGAGTTCATTTTAAGTGTCTGCTATGCTGTCCTAGTTTCATCAATTATTTTTTTTACAGAAAAAGTCAAATACACTACAGATGCTATGTTTGCTTTGACAGTGCTGATGGAGAACAGTAGAGAGAGTTGCAGGACATGTATGATGGTTGTAATACAACAGGGATTGGATCTGAGTCCCTTCTTGGTTGCCATGGTGATGGACAGGCCAGACCAGGGGCGCATCCAGAATTTTTTCATAGGGGTGGCCATATGGGGGCCACTTAAAATATTGGGGTGGCACACCAAAAACAGAACGGTGCATGGGTGCTGCAGAAGGGTGGGGGTGACAATGGGAATCGTGAGGGGCATACAAAAAGCCCCTGGGTCAGACAGGAGTCTCTGTGGACTATGGTGTGTGCAGACAACATTAGTAAGGGTAGGGAGTAGGTGGCAGAGAGCCTAGAGAGGTGGAGGCATGCTCTGGAGAGAAGAGAGAATAAAGTCAGTGTGAGTGAGATAGAAGACGTGTGTGAATGAGAGGGAGAAAGGCTGAACGATAAACATGGAAAGAGTAGAGGTAGTGAAGCTCGATGAGTTTATACACCTGGAGTCAGCCATCCAAACCAAAGGACGGTGTACAAGAGAGTTGATAGAGACAGGGCCTGCTGCTTGACAGTAAAGATTTTCAACTTGAATATTTTATTGATCTGTATCCAATGTGTAATTTTAAGTGTTCCTTAAGCTTTTGAGCAGCATATTTTACACAGAAAGATTTAATTCAAATCAAGTCAGTTTTATTTATGTAGTGCCAAATCACAACAAGAGTTCTCTCGAGGCGCTTTGTGTTGTAAGGTATAGACCCTAAGATAAAAAAGAGAAAACCCCAATGTTAAAGATATTCTATTATCAAAGTACTCAGATGCAATGAAATATCACTCAGACACTTAGAGCAGTTTTAAACGTGCACGGGTGAGAGACTCAGGGAGAGACTCACACACCTCCTTGGTGCAGTCTGGCTTTATTTATACACATCATGAAGCATACAAAAAAGGAAATATCATCCTTATCTTGTCAAGAAAACAGGTGTGGTTTATCAAAAAACTTCGTGTTCTCTACAAGGTTGTTTCTTACTCGTGGGTGGCGGTTTCCTGCTAGTGTGAAGGCAAAGACTGATAATGTGAAGGCAAGCAGTTTCCGTTATAAAGCAGGGAGCCAGCAATTAAAATATGCAGCTGGTTGAGTACAGAACAGAAATATAAACACTCTTAGCTTTTTATTATATGAATAATAAAACCTTTAAAAGCAAAAATACTCTGACACCCAAATAACAAATGGCCCTCATATTAGCAACACTTGGCTAACATCGTCTGTTCCACTTGAAATTTACTGCAAATAAACCACAAACCAAACAATATTCATCAATATCTTTATTATTTACAATAGGCTTAACACTGATAAGCAAAACTTCACAGTAATATAATGTGAGCTTTAAATAAAAAAAACAAAACACAAAATATATATTTTGTACAATAAAAAAGTTAATGTTAACATCTGCCATTTTTCATCCCTGTTTAGTTTCACATATTTCATTACGGTGTGTCTGTGTGTTGATTTTACATTGCACTCATACAACTGAAGACGCGGCCTTTGGTATATTGATACGTACGCACGTTCTCCAGAGCTGTACTCCACAACAGGGAGACATGAGAAGACAAAATAAACAGATCTACAGGATCAATGCAGTCAAAAAACATAAATAAAGTCAATGTAAAGGACTGAGGATGAGCAAAAATGTTGTGGTCAGGCTTAAATATTAAACAGCATTGGTCTTGAGATCAGGCTTGTGAGTTGGTACGAAATCAGTTCGCTGACAATCAACAATTGAATCCTTAAAAAATAAAATAAATAAAACTGTTTGGAAAAGAAATGCGTGATTTCAGGATTTTTTCTTTCACCATCTAAAAAGGCGTATCACACAAAGTAAAGAGGAACTAAGGCCAATCTGGTGCTAGTCAGTTCTAAAGGTTTTAGACTGAAGTGTGATCAGATCAGGCAGATTTGTGTGACCGGACTAACAGCGCTAACAGCGCTAACAGCCACAAATAAACCCCATTAGTTACAGATTTTCCAAATAGAGTCCGACTGATACAATTGTTGATCCAATATTCTTTCTTTCAGACACACAGAACTAAAAATATTTCCTTAGCATTTATTGGGGTAATCTGTTCATGTATTTATTTATGCTGTGTTGCCAACATGAAATTCGCAGAGCACCCTCTGGTGGACAAGATATAGAATATCAACATTCATAACGTGGTTGAAGGGTGTTTCTCACATCTCTTCTAAATTTTAATGCATTTATTACAAATGCTGACACCAACTGGCAAATATCCAATATGGCCAAACAGCACATGTTGGCATCGGGCCGTTAACCTCCAAATGACAGAAACCGGCAGTGCAGTGACAGGATTATAACGATGTCATTGAAATCGAAACATACGCATGAGTTTTAATGAGGGACTTGAACATTCTGTGAGTCCTCGCAGTGGACAAATTGTTTCACAAAAAGGCACCAAGAATTGTGAAGAAAGGTGGCATTTTTCATTTCATGTTATTTTAAATGCACAAAAATCAGCTCGTCTAAAAACAACCTGTTTGGCAAAAAAGGGCAATTTTACTGACGCACAATAAGAAGAAAAATTAAAGGATGAAATGCACCACAAAAAAAAAAGACATGCCATTGAAAGGCATTAAAAGTGTTACGGACTTGCAGCAGTGTTTACAATTTTACATGTACAGAGCATGTGTCAATGAACCAATGAGATCGAGGCTGTATCCAGTGTACATAAATATGAGAACCAAAGAAAGGAAACAAACAAAAAGGAAAATAATACAAGTTGTGTATGTGCTGTACACAATTCTGCTTGTGCTCAAAAAACAGAGCAGATATCTCTGGACTTATTTAGTGTGATCGAAACAAAGTATGGGCCAGTAAGTTAAATGGAAAAAAGAATATGGCACCTTAAGGGATTAAAGAGACACGCAGTTGAACATTCAACCAGGTTGAGAACAGAAGAATACATTCATAAAGCAGATAATCAGATCTGGGTGGATGGGCCTTGAAATACATCTCTTCAGTCAGAAACATTGTTTTTTATGCTGTGACCACAGATAAATCTTTTGATTGCTGGATATGAAAGAAGTCAAATATTTACATAGCTTTTCTTTTAAAATAGGTCTGTGCTTTAAAAAAACCCCAAACAACAATAATTTAAAATTCAAGTTCATACATAGACATTCTAAAAAGCATTTTTCTGTGAACCAAATAATGTACAAATTGCTCATGTGCTGAAGACATACTGCAGTTAGTTGAGAGATCAGTACTGTGTGATTAGTGTGAAGTAGGTCTCTGCATTTCGCAGCGTTCTTACACTGAAGAATGAGGCACTGAGGCCATGACTAGGCTACAGGGAATCCAGCACTGTCCACACTCGCAAGGACACTTATAAAAACACTGTCCCAGTTCACCTGCTCGTGTGCTACCCTGTGCTCTATCTTTCCTCACTCCACGTGTTTCAGCTCCATCGTGCAAAACAACGAAGCAGCGTGCGAGGATAACTGGACACGAATAATGAAATGCTTTAAGGGGCTGGGGAGATTCCCCATTCTTGTGGCACTACGTTAAGGTGTGGACATCAGTCACAGAAGCAAAGACAAATTCTGTGTTCGTTCATTATGTGTCAGTGCTGTGGGGAATATCTGTGAAATGCACACGTTTACTTTTGTAGGCAATCGCTAAAACTTTTATTATGATTAGGTGGACATGAGGAAATTTCACGGTTACTATTGAAAAAACAAAACAAAAGCAACCAGACTTTAACCCCACACAAGGGACAAAGCAGGTGTGGGTGTTATTTATAACCTTTTTACACTTGTCCAACTGGCCTATGAGAACACCCCCCACCACCCCTCGTACCTCGAAGGAGTTCACATGAATGTAATTTCCGAAATGGCTCACGATCACTTGGTTCTCCAGACACAGAGGAAAACGGTACACTTACATATTTGTAAAACAATTCTTGAGTTTAAATTGAGGGGAAGCAGAGTGAGCTTTACCTACTCTGTCGGCTGGCTACACACAGCTGATACACTCGACATTCAGGCAGCAAGGACGCCTTTACATCAAGGCCACGTAAAAAGTTGTGGTGAAACGTTTTATGGTGCGACTTGAATTTAGTTTGGTATATTATTTCTCAATATGTACAGGTTAGAGGAAAATTAGTGTCCACACTGGCATTTTATCAAACTGATTTGTAAACAATTTAAAAAAAAAAGTTATTTCTTGTAGTGATAGTGTGAGGTACAGCAGAGGTGCGTCTCGATCCGTCCCCAGAAAGCTGTCAACAGAACCTGAAACATAAAAAAGGAATCAAAGCGACCTGTTGGGTAGTTAGAGGTGAAGATTTGTGGCGTCACGGTGGCTACCTCTGCACTACGTCACTAATCTCTTTAATACAGCCGTGTAGGTTATCCAGTACAGTGTTGGACCCCACGCCACCCAACCCCCCACCTCCTGACGACGAGGCTCTCAGTTCTTGCAGGCTGAGCTCCAGCTTCCCCACTGCCTCTCGAAAGGCAAACTTGTTCCTCATCTGAGGGATGCAGTCCACATAACCTGAGCAGTAGTCTAGCAGCTGATGGCCAGCGTCCAGAACCTGGCTGCTGGAGGGGCTTTCGGAGCTGGCGTGGAGTGCGCTGCTCAGGCATTCCGCGCAGTCCAGCAAGGCCTCGCGGCTAACCCGCTCCAAGGGCGCCCTCTCCACTTGCTGCCTAGTTCGCCGCAGTGCCACTTTGGAACCAGCAGACAGTGCTGTGTGCGAGGGGGCAGTGGTGGTCGCCCCATTGGCCATTTTAGTGGGCGTTGTGTTTGTGGTGGCAGAGCAAGAAGAAGAAAAGGAAGAAGCTGGAGGCACTTGCGGTGGTGGCACTGATGGTCTGCCTGTCATCATTCCTCCTGACATTCGCCCTGACCTTTGACCTTTTAATGTGTCCCCATTTACTTCCACGGGCATTCCTCCGACTTGCTCTTCTCCGTCGCCGCTGTAGGAGTGTTGCAGACTGCGCAGAGTAGGGGGAGGCGGCGGCGCACACTTGGGTTTGACGAGGCGTGGCTTGTCTCGGTCTGCTTGGTGCTCAGACAGCAGTTTAAAGCGGTTCCCCTGAGAGTCTAGCCCGACCAGGTGCACGTCACCTGGGCTGTGCTTCAGTGTGGGAGAGATCAGCACTGGGACTTTGTGGTTGTGAGTCGGCCCACCTGCTGCAGCTGATGACATGCTCAAGCCCGAGCACTTGGAGGGAGATGTCCAACTCTGCTGCCTGTCCAGTCCTCCACTCTCCTCTCTACCCTCCCTGACTCGGGACAGGCTGTCCGAATCCCCAACTTCCCCCCCGACCCCCGGTGCCCTCACCCCTACAGCAGTGCCCCGGGGTAGTAGCTTGGCTTTGGGCCTTTCCCTGATCTGTGCAGTCCCCTCATCCATCCTCCTCAGCAGAGTTTCTGACGGTCGTGCAGCCCCGTTCTCTGGCTGAGAGGTTGTTGAGGCAGTCCTCTCCAGAGGCGGTTTAGCACTGCGGTTCCTGGGTAACGTCAGAGCCATGCGCTCCAAATCAGGCAGCCCAGCTGACATTGAGGAGGTAGAATTGGACCTAGGGAAAGGTTTAGGCCCACCAACTATATTTCCACCCTCGTCTGCGGAGCATGTCTTTCCTGTCCGTAGCCCCAGGGTCTTTTTAATGAGTCTAGGGGTAAAAAAGCCAGCCAGCCCACTCCAACTGCTACCACTTGTCACCTGTGAACCAAAGCCTCCCCCAGAGGGTTTCTGTCCAAAAGCTGCCCCGCAGCAGCGAGACTGTGCCTGGATAGGTTCCCCATGTGAGTGGGAAGGAGACGCAGAGAAGCCCCCTAAACTGTCTGACTGGGGCAGGGGAGGAGGAGCACTGAAATCGGGTGTAGGCTCGTACTTTTTGTGAGGTTGTGTCTCCATCTCCCGGAAGGAACTGCTTCTCTTGGGTGGCATCGGAAGGTTCTGTTGGTGCTGAGAAGACTGTGACGAGGAAGATTTCTTTTTGATAAATGAGCTAAAGAAGCCAGTCTTGCGGTCTCGTGTAAATGTGCCCACATCCTGTGCATCCTCTAAAAGGCTGCTGGGAGATTTATCTCTTGACTGTTGCTTTCTGGGGAGGGCTGGGGAGGTGCCTGATCGGCCGTCCCCTCCGAGCAAAGATGACGCCCAACCTGGAAAGAAAAGAGGAAGAGGAGGAATCACAATCATACAACAGACCGACTGAACTCAGCAGGAGCACAAACATCTGTTAAAAGCTTGCTTAATAGCTTAAAAGAGACATAATGAATAACTGCTTTTTGGCTCGCTCATCTATACATCAATGTCACTCATGTCAGGCAGCTGATGCTGCTGTATCCTGTATCTCCGCCTTTGGGATTCACAATCTGAGAAAAAGCATTCGAAGAAGGTGAACAGACTTGTCTTTGAGCCCGTGCCAGTCAAGGAAAAGCACACAGTAATTCAACGATTCACAAGCTGCTGTTTCAAAAGATAATGAACACACTTCAGGGACTGAACAACAGAAACTGCACAACTTCTCTAACATGGAAAGCTGCTGTGTCACTACGCTCAAAGAGGAAGCTGCAATTGTGTTACACTTCTGCTGACCTTTAAATCGGCACAGAACGCCGGGCAGCTTCACCAAACAAGCAGATGAAGTGAAACGAATGAAAGAGGAAGCTGCAAACGCTTTTTCATTACATTTAGAAAACCTGTGATGTGAAGCAGCAGATAGGAAAACAATAAACCTCAGACACACAGTTCCTTATCTTTAGGAACATCATATACATTTAAAAATAAAACAGAAAGAGGAAATGCTGAGATTCAAGATGTTCATTCAATGTTTGTGCACTGATTATTTCCTTATGGGCACTTTCACGATACCAGTGACGAACCAAAATGGGGTTTTAGTGGACTTTAGTTTTGCTGTTTATTGTGCAACAAAAACTCATTGACACTTCTTTCTTTATTGGTGAATACACAAGTTCTTGGACCAAAGCCCTAAAGACTTATCATAGAAGCATATTTGGTTTTCTTTCAGTTCATTTACACTTAACTTCCTGTGGTTGCTCCACTTAGTTCCTGTATTAGTTAACAGACACAGGTAAACAGAGGCATCAACGCCCTCCCCCCAGCACATGGAAATGATTTTTATTTCAGTGAACCAAAATATTTATTGACACCTTGTTTTAGTGAAGTACGACCACGTCCAGACAAAACTGACAGTCACATAAGGAGGTGAAGAAAGGTACACGCAGGCGAAGGGTTGACAAACCATTTTACACACCAGACAAACACACAAAAACCCAACACAAAGCAAATAAATAAGTAATAACTTAAAATAAGATACAACGTTATGTACATTTAATATTAGTGAGTGAACAGTGAAGTATTGATGTATCATCAAGTATTAATTGGAGGAATAATATTAATGGCACAAATAGACCAGGAGAGAAAATAAACAAAAGCTTATGTTAATCAGATGATGACTGTGTCACAGTGAAGATGCAATTATTTATTTGAACATAAAGACAGGTTATTGTATTAGAGGAGTTTGAGTGCTGGTGTCTTTTTACTTGAGGATGCTGAAAACATTCGATTTT
The DNA here is from genome assembly GCF_965226115.1 of Aulonocara stuartgranti. Lineage (NCBI taxonomy): Eukaryota > Metazoa > Chordata > Actinopteri > Cichliformes > Cichlidae > Aulonocara > Aulonocara stuartgranti. The sequence continues at coordinate 2,343,102 of NC_138958.1, read as the reverse complement.
AATGCAATTAAAAAATACAGCTGTACAGGAAACTTGCAGAGTGAGGCTGTAATGCTGTTAAATCTCAGGCAGGACAACAGTCTGAGGATAACAGACTAAAAACGAGATGTTCTGTGATCGTGAGAGACGAGAACGTCATTTTAACCCCCGTGCACAGAGCGCACTCATTCTGTATTCCTTTTATTTCATTGTTGAATATTTACTCGTTTGTGGGGTTTTATGCTTATTTAGTGTGTGCAAGCTTCATGGGTGATCAAAAAAAAAAAAAAAAAAAAAAAAAAAAACATACTTAAAAAGTGCTTATGAAAAATTGATCAGGCAGTTAGACATAAATATGCTGACCAATGAATGCATGCAGGCTTTTGCTGCTGGTCGGCCAAATGAATGACAGATGTCAGATGGTGATCGATCAGCTGTCGGGGAAAATGACGGCCATTCTTTTGAGGCGGCGGGCCAGACGTCGCTGCAGCTGACTCTCTGAATCAGTGTCCTCCGACGTACCTGCAGAATCATAAAGTGAGGCACCCGACTGGTTGGTAGTGACATGGGCACGGCTGGCTGTACCTGAGTGACCGTGCGTGCAGTGGTCGGTGCGGCCGTCCAGTCCACCCTCGATGTTTTCCTTGTTTTCTGTGTGCTTGTGGAGTGGGCGAGATTTGGAAGGCAACAGGGGCATATCATGACTGAAAGACTGCAGCGGCCCGCTGTGATCAGAGGATGCTGTCTTACAGAGCTCCTCTGCCACCTCTGCAATGTGCAAAGAAGAAAAGCATTCAGCTGAGAGGCATTTACTACTCTAATCCAGCAAAGTACACGCTGCTCGTTTACTGACCAATTAAACCTGAATATAGGAGAGTGAAAAGAAGATTCCAGTTTGTTAAACTCCTGTTTGCACATGTTCACTTGTTCTTTCTCTACTCTCACATATTTAACTGAATTACCTGAAGCTGTGTTACTAAAGGTCAGTAGGCTAAATAAGACCCAGTTTGCATGATCAGCCAAGTCAGTGCATGTATTTCAGAGTCACAGTGAAGGTTTAGAGGCTACATGTCATAAGCTGCACGTTCCTGTACCTTCAGAAATGCTCGAGCCGTGAAACATCGTTTCGAAGGCTTGGTGGATCTCTGCAAACGAAGGTCGATCCAACGGGCTCCACTGCCAGCCTGACAGCATGACACAAACACAAAGACGAGAAAGGTTTTATACATGAAAGCAATGAGACAATAGCATTCGACTTCAAATCGGTTATCAAGCCGTCAATCTTTGTTTCTTTGGTTTATTTATACTCTTTTGTATTTCTTGAAAGACGTTATGCAAATTTACACATAATTGCTGTTTCACTTCATTCAAACATGTACAGACGAGCACTCCCTGCGTGTCTCTGAAATGTGGAGCAGCAACAGTCAGGTAAATAAAAACATGCACTCACATGCCCTCATCAGCTCATAAACTTTGGGCGGGCATCCCTCAGGTTGCTCCATGCGATAGCCTTTCTCCAAGAGATCGTAGACCTGAGACAAATCGATACCCGGGTAGGGAGACATGCCATAAGTGGCAATTTCCCAAAGTAGCACTCCAAAAGCTGTCGGAGAAACGAGTTCAGAGGATCAAAGATGAGCACACTGAAAATTAATTCAAGACGGCAAAACGATGCTGGAAAAGCTGCACTGCTCACCCCAGACATCAGACTTGATGGAGAAGGTGTTGTAGGCAAGGCTCTCCGGTGCGGTCCATTTGATGGGGAACTTGGCCCCAGCGTGGGCGGTGTAGGTGTCACCGGTCATCAACCGGCTCAGGCCGAAATCGGCAACCTTCACGACATGATTCTCACCGACCAGGCAGTTCCTTGCTGCGAGATCCCTGAGGGGTAAAGAAAACAACAAAATTGGACATTTAGAAAAAGACAAGTGAAATATTATACACGTAAAAGAAGCAGCATAAACACACACACACACACACACACACACACACACTACCTGTGTATAAAGTTCTTTTTCTCCAGATACTCCATGGCAGAGGAGATCTGCGTTGCCATGTATAGCAGCGCAACAGCATTCACCTCATCGCGTTCACACTCTCTCAAGTAGTCCAGTAGGTTGCCATGTGGCATATACTCGGTCACAATGTAGAAAGGAGGCTCTAACGTACACACACCTGTGGGGGACAGACTGGTTTAAAATAAATACTGAAGGAAACGTGAAAATTACGGAAAATCAAAAGTTATCCTCAAAATGAAAAAAAAAGGTTTAGCAGCATTCATAAATACTGACCCAGCAGCTGAACGAGGTTTGGGTGTTTAACCTCTTTCATAACTGCTGCCTCTTTCAAAAACTCCTCTACTTCCATGGTGTCTTCCTGTCATTGCACAAATAGAAACAAAAGAAAACATTTTTGTTAAAATCAGTGGTCTGGACAGAAATGGGAAATGGTGCAGCAACAATAGGCTTAATCACATGTAATACCACTGTCCACCTGCAGGTGGTGGTCTGTGATCATTTTTGGGTCATGCCCTATAATTCACAGCTGCAAATATGAAAATGTGACACTTTAGAGCTGCAATCTCAGATAAACAAATAGTCAACATGTAGAAATAACTCTACGCACCTTTAGTGTTTTGACAGCCACAGTGAGGTTGTACTTTTTCCACACTCCGACATACACCTCCCCATACTGGCCTCCTCCCAGCTTGTGCTTCATGGTGATGTCTGTGCGCTCCATCTCCCACTTATCATGGATGGGTGACACACCGTACACTGTAGGCTTGTTACATTTGGGTGCAGGGTAGTGCAGCGTGGTGACCAGACCATCAGGTACAGTGGAGTGGTGATGGACCAGCTCGGCCAGAGTGGCGAAGCGGCTTTCGGATGTTACGTACACCTGATGGGGAGGAAGCATGAAGGTGGATAAGGATGAAAAAGAAAGAAAAAGGTCAAGATTATGAACAGACCGAGTCTGTCCAGAAAACATCACTCTAGTGAGCCCGTTTAATAATTTAAACCCAATCCTTCTACCTTTCCATCCGTGGCTGTGTTGATCCGGTAGTGGTACACTCTGCCCTCATAGCGCAGAGATATGGACAGCTGTCCGGGGCTGCTCTCGCTTTCTCGCACCAGAAAACTGCCATTGATAAGTGATGAGAGCAGATACTCTGCAGCGCTGCGGGAAACGGGCCCGTGGTACCAGCTATGCTTCTCCAGGCTGTTGACCGGTGTGATGTAGTTGGAGGGAACCCATCCCTGACCGTTTTTAGACCTCACTTCACTCCACTCTCCATTCTGGTTGTAGCCCAGCACACGCAGCTTCTCACCTGAACACAGAAGGAGTGGGTTGTGCAAACATATTAAAAGGTGCCGATTATAACGAAGGAGTAGTCAGCTTATCGGTATCTAGACAATCCTGTTTTAATTGATTTGTTGTCTGTTTTGTTACACAACATGAAAGACAACTAGTTCAAATAGTCACTACATTCCTGTAAGACTTGGATAACAGGTCAAACAGAAAGAAGAGGTTTCATGGGCATGACTCGCCCCTCAGTGAAATTACATCAAAAGCGATGGAACAATAAAAGGGTTGGGTGCACATCATATCTGTCACAGAGGGCCAGGCAAAACTAGGCCTGTACTGACTTGGTGTGTTGTCTCTGTCTGCCTCTGACGTCAGCGCGAGAGAGGGAGCGGAGAGGCTGATGTGCTGGATACTTTAACAGGGAGGCACAAGAAAACACTGAAAGGAGCGGTGATCAGACTTGCCAGTGGGACACAGGTTTAGGAAAAGAAAATAGCTTAGTGTGGAAAAAAACGAGGGTAGATGTAGGTTAGGTGTGATTGTAGAAGAAAATAAAAGGAAGAGGATATTAAGGCTATCCATCTTTTACACTCACCCTCCACTAAAACGCCAAGTTTACTCACTAATCCATTAACCTTTCAGCATCTTTCGTCATGATGGACTGTGTTGGTCTGTAGGGGGCATTAAAATAAAGCGAGGGGCTTTGCTGGTGCAATAAAATTGGAAGCAGGAGGTCGAATGGAGAAGCAGATGAAAGTGGACAGAAGTTTATAAAACTCACAAACAAGATTTTGCAAAGCTTATCTTCTATCACAGCTTGCAGGATAGAAACACACAGACTGTTCTGACTCTTTGCTTTGGCAAAACAGGAACATTACTGCAAGACGACCCTGATGCCTCCTGCACTGCTGCGGTCATTTTTTAAACACAGGCTTAAAGTTGATTGAACATAGTGTTGGGCTATCATTAGTTAGTTTAAACTTTGAGAAATAGCAGATACAATGATTCTGTAATAGGCTGCTCATATTAAGCACTGCAGTCCAATAAACACTTAACTAAAATAGCTGCAGTGTTAGAGCCATATAACATTCAACTAACCAGTGCTACAGGGCTAGCTCATAAAACTAAACAGTGTACTAGCAATCAGGAGAACTACATTAAACAAAGATGGTTATCCATATCCAGCCCACTAATCCACTGGTCTCCTCTGTGTCTGCCTTGTGTGCCCCTAGGTTTTGTGGGAGTGGAAACACTGACTGTCTTGCTGCATCACACTGGGAGCCACATGTGCCTGAAGCAGGGCTTTGGTCTGGCCTAGCCTAGTCAGGTCTGGCACAGAGAAGAGACAATGATTAGCCCCAGACATGGCCTGTTAAGACCCCTTCTGTGACCGGCGTCCGCCTGCTGCGCTCGTCCACCTGTTATTATTACAGTCAAGCCGATTTCATATTAACACAACATTAAAGGCCCACTGGGTGTTTTCCATGCAACAGAGCAAAGAGTGGGACAGACAGCAAGAGAGAAGTGGAGCCTGGGAGCGCACATGTGCATGCATGTGGGCAGGAATCTCAGATTTACTCCATGAGTCAGGGTCTAAACATCATTTCCATCCCAGGCAGCTGCCATGGAAGTCTTAAAACGATGGATAATTAACGCGCTGCCACATTAAACACATTAGACTGGATGGTGACAGAAGCCTGGATGTCTGAAAAATATTACGAGGATATTTTAAGCTTATTGCCCAGGGGAGAACTGGATGAGTGGTTAAGTGCTGCTGAATGAGAGAAAAGAGGTCTGGTCTGGACTAAAAGTGTGTGCATTAAGAGGCAGAGCGAATAAGATATTTGTAATTATGGCAAAGCATGAGCATCACTGGTGTTTCAGGTATTATTCAGTGTGGAAACTATAGCTCATAAAACCTCAGCTGGTCATGTGTGGGTGTCTGAGGATCAGGTTATTGATGATGTCATGAGATAAGCTCTGTTGACACAGAACATGCCTTTGGAATAACTGGACGACACCTTTCCAGGTGGTGCCAACTTGATCCCTGTGCTCTGTTGCAACACGTGCTGTTTAGAAAGGTGTGGGTATAATGATCAATGATGTGGAAAAAAAGCTCAAGCGCTCAGTTGTAACCAGACAACAATGTTTAGCGATGATGCACAGAAAGAATGAAGTTTTTGTGAAACCAGAGGTTGTGGCAGTGAGAGAGTTAGTAAGAAAGTATGAACCATCTAAAGAGGTTATTCAGTTTTCCCCCCTCCAAATTCAGACTTGGGTTTACCTTTGGTGATGCTGAGTGTGTTGTCTCCACTAGCAACAAAGTCATAAAGTGCAACAAAGAGGTTAGGGTCGCTCTCGGTCGCGCCCAGAAGGTTCTCCTTGGAGCTCCAGCGCACCGCCTCTGTCAGAGCTTCTGGTAAGAAAGGACAAGCAAAAGAAAAGACATCACATTACTATGATTATCAGAGAGATTTGATTCACACAGGTGAACAACAAGACCACAACTCCACTGCTGGCTGACACCTTCAATGAATTTTGCCAGCTTACAATCCTCTTTGACAGAAACTGAACACAAAAAGCAGCACAGCAGCATTTATTGCGACCCATAAATCCTAAGGTTTTTCCATAATCCTAAGACCCCGTCCTGCTGCCCGTCTACCTGTCTTTCGAGGTCGAGTCCCCAGTCTGAAACCTGTGCGGAGTTTATGGCCACTCAAAGCAGCCCACTCATCTTCAAAACTGCTGCTTGCTTGCAGGCACCTGAGAAGCATCACTTCACTCGGCCAACTCTCCTTAACTCACCTATCTCTAGCTACACAAACAGGCCTGCTGTGGGCCAGGTACAATCTGAGATGGGAGTGTCTTTGCATTTGTATTTATGAAGGGAAAAAAAGAGGAGGAGCTATTAAACCAAAGGGAGGGGAAAGCACATAAAGAAGGGCTGAATGACATACACACAGAAATGTAGCTAACACGTACATGCTCTACAGCTGCTCCCAACATTGCTGCATGTCTGGACAGCTGGTTAAAGAGTGGGAGAGGATTGGGAATGAAGGGAAGCAGGATAAAGAAAAGTCACATCAGTACAAGAAACTGAAAACAAACAGAGAAGCTGCTACATGCATGTTTTTGCCATAAAGAGGATGGAAGTCGTGTGCCAAAAGTGATCGAGTAACCCCCGATTGTATAGTTCATCTTTAAACATATACAATGTGCTTGTTAAATAAGAACAACGCCTAATCCATGTAATATGCTTGTAGAATGTTATTTTACATTTTAATTAGTGAGAAAAGCATTGCTTTCTCAAACATACACAGATTGTAACTGAAAGCAATAACCCTAAACTCTGAGTCATATTCAGAGTGAGATGAGTTTATTCTGGAGGCTGTAGTTTCCAAACGTATAGGATTTCACTACTGATTTATGTTTATAAACAAAACAATACAAAACCCCAAAATGATGGCAGCAGAATAAATGCAAGTGATATAACACATGATGTCACCTCTCGCTACCACATACATGTACAGGCAAATGTTTAACAAAGAAACTAGCTGATTCATAGCAGATTTCCTCCTCTGGGATCAGCGTCACTAAAGTCACTTTGACTGTCAAACCAGACTGTCCTGTTAAACCATCGTTTGAACCGACTCTGTGTTGGCACTTAGAGGTCGTTTTGAACTACTTACTGAAACAGACCATCCTGCCATGCAACAGCACTGCCACTGAGACCACAGACATGCAGGTTATGTTCAAGATGACACAACACGCACCATCTACTGTCCAATCATCACCATAGCGTCATGATTCCTGGAAGATCCCAGTCAACCTCATTACACAGGAAGTACAAAAGGGACTCAAGTTTTTAAGAGACCATCTAAATTCTTGCCTGATGCGTCTGATGCAACAATGATAAATTCCTACGAGTAACAGATTTGCTCTTTATTTCTAATATCAGCAGTCTGCAAAACTAACAAAAACACAACTGCTGTCATGCTACAAACACAAAACCTAGAATAAAAAAAAAACATGATATTGGCTGTAAAACTGAACTCTAAAACCAGCAAATGGGAGAACAATCACAGACAGCCCAGACGTTCACAATTCTTTTGGTAGACGAGGTTCTGATGAAAAACTATATTTTAATTAAGCCTGAAAGATTAAGGAAAAAGCTTTATCTAGTTAAACCATGTTAAAACGCTGCGTTTCCACCAGAGCAGTCCAGTCAAATTTAAAACACTGAGTGGCAATTATGTTTTAATCACAGACACACAAAGCTGGCAGAAATTCATCAAGAAATGATCTTTTTTCCCCCCTTTCTTAGCCTTCATAATTTGGCAGGTACACAGTCTACATGGGAAAAGCTCTCTGCTTTCATAGCAAAGGCTGTAAACACAACCGAAATCTTGTCTCAAACAATGCAGCTGTATATTGTCGGTTCTTTCCAGTATCTATATTCAACACTTGCCCACCTTTGTTCCGGACCAGCATGCACTGCAACGCAGCACTAGCTGTGACCTGACTCAGCCACAGTTCCCAGTACATCTTCTGCTTTGGGTTGGATGGCAAAAAGCCTCAGTATCCACAAAAACGCAGTTTCTCTTCATTCACTGTGACTCCAAACTGTTTTTAAAAAAACATCCAACTGTGTCTCAGACAATGGAGACTGAGGAGCACATTACTCTGGCAAAAAAATGACTGAGGAGCTCAGGACAGTTCTCCAAGTCATCGCCTTCACTGTGGAGTACGAAGATTGTACACACAGCAATCGGAGAGCGAGAGAGAGACACAAAGGCATCTCCAGCCAAATTATTTACCGATGTAGTCTTTGACTTAAGCCACCCCGACTTCTGTTATTACCGTAGTGAATACCAGCCTCCTGCTGAAATCTACCCACTAGCTTTGATGTGGCCTAAGGGAGTCAAGATTTCCAGAGTCCATCTGGAGAACACAGACACCCATGACTGATGTTTGGAGCCTGAACCCACTCTGAAAGACGGCAAAAAGCGGCAGAGAGAGAGAGAGAGTGAGCGCAAAAAAGACATGTGGTTGGGGGCCATGCATATACAGAGGTTTGGGGGTAGGGCAGGGTATATGGCAGTGAGGAAGGACGTGTCCATATGTGCGTGTATGTGTGCTTGGGGAGTGTGTGAGAGCTGTGGCCAACAGCAGATGGCCGGTCTTGTTCCTCTAGGGGGGAGAGGTCCTATTGACCCACACTTTTCTTCTGATGCATGTGCATAAACGATCATGGCTCCAACTGCTGTAGTCAGGCTAAGCCAACTGTCAGAGCTGCTCCTCTTACATATCTATGTATCAGATTGCGCTTCCCAGGAATGTCTAAATGAAAAAGGGACACAATGCCATTTCTCAAAAGGTCTCAATCTGAGAAATCTCAATTCTAGTTACAAGAGAAAGAAACTCCATCACTAATTATTCCAAGGCCTCAACCCGATCACATTAAATGATGAAATACTTCAGTCAGGCAAAATGCTCTTGGCCTCGTATGCTGAAATGTTTGACTGAGCGAGCAGTTGGCCAGCGCGGGTACGTCGTGTGCCCGTCCGGGTGCCTCAGTGAGTGCGTCTGCTGTGATGTGCAACACATGTGCGCACTGAAGAAACTATGGCTTTGTGCTGAATGCTGGAGAGCGGGTGTTTGTGTCTGTGGGGTATAGCAAGCCTGCACCCCCAAGACAGCTGCGACAGAGGTGACCCTTGTACCAGGAGCACACATACTCACATATCAGCGATGACACCCTTCCCCTGGATGCCTCAACAGCTGTTTGAATGTTTGCGCCTACAAGTGTCTATAAAGAGGTCACTTTACCAGCCAAGCACCTTGTGGGGAGTAGTAAACAACACAGTAATATCTTCTGCACACCCTAATCAAAAACAATGCTGATTGTATCTTAAGCCCGTGACCAGTAGGGCTGAACGATATATCGCATTTGCGATAATATCGCGACATGATCAAGTGCAATTTTCTAACCGCAAAGGCTGCGATTATACTCTGGACATGTCCAAATTCATGGGCTGCATCCTCCTGAGGCCGCATTTGTAGACCGATTACGTCACAGCGACGTGCCGAAGGCTGTCCAAATTACTACCATATCCCAGAATTCATAGCGCGGCCCAGCCAAACTCCAGTTTCCAGCAATGGCGGCCGCTACTAAGTTTTAAAATTACTCATACTAATCTTTCAGGGTCACAAAATAAACTTTTAACATATTTTCAGGCGAGAAAGTAGCTGTGTAAACATCAAATATCTGCTCGGTTTATCAAGATATCCCATATTTGCAAAAGTGCTTCGACGTTTTCAGAGGCGTCTGCTACCCACCAGCTCGACAGCTAGCCGGGAGCTCGAGGGTTACTGATGCGGCCGAGAACGGCACAACTCCCGGCACATCATTTTCAGATCACCGCGGAGTTTCGCTGCTCGGGTTAAACGTGATATATAAGTCACTTAGACAACCTAAAAATGTTATTGTTGGGCTTTTTTCAGTGTTTTGTTTGTTCGTGAGTAAATCGGTTTGGCTGAGATTAAAGTTATTAGATTAGATAAAATAAAACTTTATTAATCCCCCGGGTGGGTTCCTCCTTGGTTTTCACACAGCTGACTAAACGTCAAACAGAAAACTTATTAAACAGAAGTATGAGACAGTCAAGAATTTACGCCAGTGTCTGGTTATATTTTAGATAGCAAGAAGCAGACGGCCGAGTTTATTAAACTCCACCGAGACAGCGGTGACGCTAATCAGAACTAGCCTTCTGATTAGCTAATCAGAAGGCTAGACCGTCCAATTTCACGCCTTTAAATTTTAAAGGCGTGTTTGTGTGTGTGTTTATACAATTGCTATTATGTTTGCACTTTATGTGTAATGTTACTGACTGCAGAGATCAGTAAGATGTGTGTATTTTTTATTTATTAGTTTTATTTATTTAATATTATTTTTTAATTGAATGACTGTCTAGTAGTTCACAGATGTCGAAAAACTGAGTGTGGTAAAGCCACTGATTTTTTTATGTATATTTCTGCAATCTGCACATTGTACTGACTTTCATTTTAATGTTTACACCAGGGTTCCTTGTCAGCACTTTATGCTCAGATGTTTGTAAGCTAAAAATAAACTATTGTGTATGTTCAAATATACTGTTGTGATTGAAGAAGTTAAATAAAAATGTCAGTCATCAATTCATGCATCACCTCATGTCATCATAACAGAGGTCTGTCTTCCAGGAAAGAACAGTTTAAAATTAATGTAATATAGTATTGGCCATACTATATGATGTATTGCTTGTCTTTGTTTAATAATACAGAAGACAAAGACCTTAAAAAATAATCGCATATCGCATCGCAATCGCAATATTGGGACAAAAAAATCGCAATTAGATTATTTTCCATAATCGTTCAGCCCTAGTGACCAGTGAGGTCAGGTGGTATTTTCAGCTGCTGCAAAACAAAACATGGCAGCATGACATCCAGGAATAACTCTGCAAAGCACACAGTGACGACGGTGTGATGATAAACGGCTGGCTGAATGCCGGAAGTGTGAACAAAACCCTCATACAATACTGCGGATGAGACCCGCTTACACAAGACGTTATGTGAGCCTGACAAGCCTGATCAGATCCTGCACTGTATTCACTCCATAATCCTGAAAATGACAGACCTGGGGGCTGAAATGCATGCTATAACCTGGCACCACCAATTATCCTTTCATATTCAATGACGATTATCCAGTTCTTCATAATTCAACCTCAAATCTCGCAAGAGTTTATGATGTTTTTCAGAATTAGAGGAGACTTTCTAAGACATTCATGGAGAGTTTGAAGTCAAGAAAAAGCCTTTCACAAATGGACATGTGGCTTTACATTCTGTACAGCACATTACGATGTCTACTTTTAAACATCTGGATCAAATAGGAAATCCACAACATGTCTGATGCTGTTTAATTGTACGAGTTTTAAGCAAAATTTAGAACACTCGAATTGTCTCAGATGTGCACCGCTAAGCTGAATTTTTATTGACATTACCATTCAGGTGAGAAACTCAGATAATAAACATGTCAGCTCCCTAGTACAGTGTGACTAGATCACTGTCCAGTGGATATACAGTCAGCAGGAGGAAGGCATGGGCCCTACCAGCACTCTTATCCTAAAGGTCTTGCTACACAGCAGAAAGCACGTCTACAGTACTTTGTCTCACTCTACAGTAACTCTATGAAAAACGAGTTCACAATTTTAAACATTGGTTTGTTATTTAGGTTTAGATCGTCTGCTTCTGGTTTCGGACTTCTAACTGACAAAACAAGAAAATGCCTGAGGAAACTATTAGTAACTGATAAAACAACTACTTGGCACATTTGTAACATGAAGCCAAGGACACGAAATACTGCTCACACTGTGTACTGGCTACAGTATGTAATAAAGAAACTAGGGGTGGGCGATAGAAACGATATACGATAGAAACGATATAAATTTGGCCAACGATAGAGATTTTGACTATGCCGCTCTATCGCATGTCGATGACGTCATCAAGCTGCGCCTGTTTTGGTCGAAAGCATCGCAGCGGCTACAACCATTATCATCTGCTAATTATGCTGGGCGACAGTCACAGCAAAAAGATGAAGCACTGTTGAAATATGGGGAAAGCCAAAAACTGCGCTTCCTCCACTTCCGTAACATTGATTCATTAATGTTGAATTCTCTCTCTATTCCCATGTTGTTGCAGTATATTAATGACTAACCTGGTATTGTGGATGAATGATCTCAGTTGTTCTCCTGACTGAAGTTTGGCCCGTGTACAGCATCCTGCTATGCGATTGCATTTGTGCCTGACCACCAGAATCCCTCACGTTAACTTTTATCAAGTGGAAAAAAGTTGGCGTTCATCCTCCAGCTTCACTGTGCTAATGTTATGCTAAGATAGCTGTGTCGCTAGCAATCACGTAGCACAAGTAACCCTGCAAACGCCACTGCTGTTTAGTTTTCTGTCTTCATTTATGTTGGAAGTGGCAGCAGAGCTGTACGTTTGAATTAGTTTCAAAAATCTCAGTCAGAACATGCTATGAAATGTTTAGGTGTAAGCTAGCGAGCTAACTTCCTGCTAACTTCTAACTCCGTTAAATTTAATAAATTCTGTTTTCATGGATGCCTGGATGTTAAACTTAATTGTTACACCTGGTAAAGCAGCAACACTGATGATTTTATTAAAGATTAAAGAATTTAGACCATTTTTAACTCTCGGTGTTCGTTTGAATTTGGGACCTGAAGCAGAGTTTTGGACCCAGATTACTCCGCGAAGCGCCTCACTACGGCAGCCGTAATGCTCTGACAATCCATCAAGCAGTGCAGCTTACTAAAGTTGTACTAAAACATTTTTAACAGATTTCTGCAGCCAAAATCGGTTTGAGGTCAGTAAGTACAACCAGAATTCATACATAAGGCACATTCTCGATTTTTGAGACAATTAAAGGATTTTAAGTCCTTATAGTGTGGAAAATACGTTATACAGAAAAAAAGAATATATCGCGATATATATCGTTACTGCACATGCTTCAAATTATACCGCGATATGGATTTTAGGCCATATCGCCCAGCCCTAAAAGAAACATCCTTCAAGTAACATAGTTTTGAATAAAATAACAATTTAGACTTGAAGTGGTTTCAAATGAAATTGATGGAATACGTTTTTTTAAATTCATGTATTTCAGTAACAAAACTATTTAAATCACCATTGAGCCATACATTATATGGAAACAGTCACTGTTAAATGAATTTTGAGGTCATAACCAAGTGTGTAAAGCAAGGAGCCTTTGCTTTACTTTAGATACCTAGAGCTTTATGCAATTTCTTGGTATTTCTGGCCACATGGCAAACAATTTATTTAATGCTTTAGTACATTACACACTACTTAAAAAGTGCTGTTTGAACCCCCCCCCCAAAAAAAAAAAAATCTGAATACTGAAAAAATATAAAAGAAAAGGCAAACATTATGTAAGTAAATTAATCTGTTTTTGAGACATCAACAACACTGAGAAATCCATCTGTACTTTGTGGAACAGTCAACAGTATCCACAGAAATAGGAGAGAATCAGTTGCTGTTCATGTGGACAAGACAAAGGACAATAGCCTCATTAATGACATATCACGTGTGTGTGTGTGTGTGTGTGTGTGTGTTGGCTCAGGAATGAATTCCCTGAAATGCCCTTGCACTTGATAAAATGGAAACATGGAGCTTCTGCTTGCTGAAACAGTCGCTCAGTCCATCAGCTATGGCTCCATTGCTGACATATACGCCTAACAATCACATACATGATGCATCTATGCTCTTATGCATACAGCTCATTCTTGTGACTACCGGCAGAGTTACATCACCCTCAACGGTGTTGCAAACCCCTCTGAGTAAACACTAACACATGCACTGACAGGCCCCTGTTGGAAGCGCCTCTCGTCTATTCATCCATTACATGCCCATGTAGAGCGCCATGGCTACATCAAACACACCAATAAGGGAGTGGAACATCAGGACAGGCCTAAGTTGGATCATTCAGGAATGTAGCCTTAATTGATGCCTCGACCAGTCTCTCGCGTTATGGGTTAATAATGAGTTGTAAATGGTAAACGGACTGGTTCTTATATAGCGTTTTCTAGTCTTCTGAGCACTCAAAGCACTTTATACAACTTGTGCATTCACTTGTGCACAAGCACATTTTTCTAAGTGCTTTCTAGCTAACATTCACACATCGGAGAGCAATTTGGGGTCCGTATCTTGCCCAAGGATAATTGGCATACAGACTAGGGGAAGCCAGGAATCGAACCACCAACCTTCCGATCAGTAGATGACCTGCTCTCACGCTTGAGCTACAGTCACCCCAGTATGAGTGCTTCCCTCTAGGTGTGCTGGCAACAGTGCTAATTGCTACTGTAATGTGACAGCAGGGAAGAAGAGGGCCATATGATGCTAAACTGACCAGTCATCACCAATCGATGCTCATTACACTAAAATAAATACATATTATTACACAAAATAATCCCTCAGACTGCAGGGATTAAAATATTAATTTCTTACATATGCAGATGAACAAAACTTCAGACCAAGGTGTTTATTTTGACAGCGTCCTTCAGGTAAAGAGGTGTGACCACCAGGACAGAACTTTCCAAAGCCTGAGGGTACACTCTCCTCGCTACCATCGCTGTGTTTGTCTTCAGTTTTTGCAGCGAGTGTTTACAAAAGGACCCGGTGACTAATCTTCATGTCTGAACAGCTAATCGGTGTATGGTGTGGTTAAGCTGTGCTAGGGTGTGGGTTTAATCTGCTTTACCCTGAGTCATTTTAAAGAAACAACTGGAGCCAAAGGGGGGGGGGGGGGGGGGGGGGGGGATATCACATTATATGCATATTCACAATATAGTGGAAATGCCCCTGGCTGCAAAACTGACCCACTAGAGCGTTTAAATTTAATGTAAATGCCCTGTCAGCTTACTGCTTGATTAGATTGTTTCTCTACTTGGTTTAAACATAATCTAATTATCTATTTAACATTATTTACTGCAGTATAATTATGTAAAATTAAGCCTACAATCCTTAACAGATCAAATCTCTGAGAGCAATGTTTACAAAACCTCTTGCACTTCTGAACTCTAAGAGTAATCAAATGTATCACACAGGATATTGGAGCACAGCAGTGCCATGAGGCACACAGACCGGTCAGCTGGTGGGCAACTAGCTTAAAGAGAAGGACGCACCTCATAATCCGCAGTAAGAGCTTCACCACAATACACCTTCACTAGCAAGGATGGAAAGGACGAAAGAGTGTACGAGCACATAAATACAAGTGTGCAACTGCTTACAGTAAGCATGTGCAAGTGTGTATTTCTAGCCAAGTCTCCAGCCTGCAGCTGAGGAGATAAGCAGCAACGATAATGCCAGCAGTAGGGGGCTCATTCTAAGAAGCGATGATAATGCCAGCAGCAGAGGACTAAGCGAATCAGCGTTTAAGGGGTTTGGCTCGTAAGCTATATCCAGTGCTACACCATTGCAGTTTAACAGTGAAAACTGATTTCACTGGGAGCCACTTCAACAATTTGGTTAGATCGTCCTACAAAGTTTAAAACATTTGGTGTTTTTAAGCTGACAGATGAGGGAGATGACTTTACCATCTGCACAGCCAATCACTCGCTGTTCTGATTAATCCTCACCCTTTAATGATAAAAGCCACAGAGAGTTGAGGCCAAGGAATAAAAACTAGGATTGCGGTTTTGGGAACTACAACACCAACTGGTAGCAGATGCAAAGGCTTAAGGCTGCAACTGGGAGTTGAAGAGCGAGCAAACCAAAGACTTTAGAAAAGAGCTGCCTTTTCCCCAATCTCTACTTTGTTATTTCTTCTGTTTTATCAAATGTCATAGCTGACACTCAGTTAACTGAATTCTTTCCTGCATGGTAACATTTGTTCATCGCAAAGCACTAACATTTAACAGACATTTTACTCTTCTTAGACTGATTTGGGATCGAGGCCCATCTCCACATCCAGGATTCAGCAGAAGTTTGGGCTAGGAGCAAATTATCGGTCTGCTTGACCGAGAGGTTTCAGTCGTTTGCAGTACAGAGCAGCTTTGGCACGAGGAGAGCACAGACCAACATAAATTATTTAACACACAACCATTCGAGAGTGCACAACGGTGCATGTAATCTTCAGGCATAAGTCATATTTATCAGTGTTAAAATTATCTGCACAGAAAGACTTTGCTTCTGTGCAGCACCCACTGTATTGCACTTAATACAATCAGACTCATCGGTTTTACCCAAATTTCTCACCCAGAGGAGGTGTGGTCATGGCTCCTCCTAGTGGTTAATGGGAGTCATTAGGACTTCTTTTATCAACATATTATCTTTACTCCAAGATATTATCTCAGAAAGGGAATTCAAATCCTCCCCATAGCCACTGAGGTGTGTGAAACAGCCATCTCAGGATACTTCACTGGCTGCTGCAAGACTTATCCTGGTTGTTGGGAGTTTTAGCACATAGAGTCCACAGAAAAGCAGATCTGCCTCTAATCTAATTTCACCCGTGATGCAAATCAGCTTACGTCCTTGAATCCTGGATCCAGAAATCTCACATCTCCTCTGGGCAGATTTACCAGTACTGTATTGTAGATAGAGCTGGCTCCATGTGCATCATCAGTACTACAGTTTAAGAGGAAAAAAAATCCAATCTACTGATCTGTCCCAGTTTCTCTGATCTGTTTAGAGTAAAAATAGATCAGACTGTTATTTTGTTGAATTTATAAACCTTTCAGAAGGAGTGTGGGTTTTCTTTACACCTTTAAATGTAGGTTATCTTATATAAAGGTGTTGTGAAGGGTGACAAACTGCAGCACAACCTTGAATCAGAAATTCTATTCACAGTTTATCAGCACATTTGCTCTTCTACAAGAGCACAGGACACTCCCCTCACTGCAGTGTATCAGATGAACCCACTGCAGACATGACATCTCTGAACTCCTGACAGTGCTGAAGAGGGAGACCATCAATATGTTGCAGCCACTGATTCACCAATACTGCAACTGAACCAATAACCCAGAGAGGCGACTGTTTGACCAGCTTTCTTTGCATCAGCACAGAGGCAGTCTGCTCCTCGTTCAGCTGAGCGTTTTTAAAGCCGGCTTGTCTTTCTCCCAGGGTTTTATTTGTAGACAATGATGCCACATTAGAATTGAACTGAGGAAACCTTCAGCAGGGGACAAGGGCAGAGTCACCTTTTTTTAAATTCACTAAAGAGAAAGCCTGCCCAAAGCTGCAATTTACAGATGTCTCAGAGCGAAAACAGAGTCCTTGAGCCAAGCATATCGACAGCCAATTTACACCAACAGGCCCGGCCTCATTTGTCACCCTAAAACGACAAATGCGGCATACTGATAAAAACTCTAGAAAGCATGTGCTCGTGTAATACCCTCTGACACGAGAAAGACAGGCAGCAACACAGAAGCATGAGTTCAGCAGACAAACATGCATTCCTCATAGACTGGCACCTTTCAATTACATCTCAAGAAGGCATCATTAAACCCAAGAAGTATGCTAGTCTGTTATAAAGTTTGTTATGTAGAAGCAGGATTAATGCAACTTGTAGCTTTCAGTGGTGTCAACAGCCATAATCCCACAGATGTGTAACCAGTAATGCATACATTTAAAAAACTTTTTTCAATTAGTTAAAAAAATAAAAATCTGTATTTTAGGATTTTTAAACGGTTGTGTTTACGATGTTTTGGTTTTTTTGGGCTGCATACTCTCACTAATGCTGTGATGGAAATACATATTAAAGCTGATAATTGGGGTTAATGTCAGTGGATACAGGGTCACTGCCTGGTCAAACTTTGTGATGCTTAATTGCCGGCCTGGCATCGTTGGAGTTTTTGTTTTTGTCCTTTTTTTGTGCGTTAGCAAGCAAATAAGCAGCTGAGAAATCACCAAACGTGTCATTTTAGACATTTTTGAATACTGAAAACATCCTAAACATTTAGGACTTTTTGAGAGTCTGCATAGTTAGTACTGCTAACATTATGCTGTGGACCTTGAACTATGGAGGCCTACATTTATGACATCTGCCCATATCCACTAACAGTGCTAAGCGCTCCTTCAGCTGTTCGACACTTAAATACATATCTCAGGAGTGCAATGACTGCTGACACTCTTAGTGGACGTGCACCGACTGGAACTGATGCTGAGGCTGTTGTGTTGGAGTACAACAACAAAGCGATGGAGAACAAACTTCCAATCTGGGAATTGAGGGTAAACACACATTCCTCTGGGGTATATCCAGTATAGGTGTTTGCTGTTGGGCTAATGTGTCTGCTGCTAGGCTAATCAGACTTCTATAGGGGTGTGTAGGTCACTCAGTAAACTTTCAGATGCCCTCTCTTGTGGTCTCCACGCTGTAGGAGATAGCACACCATGTTACTACCCGCCATGAGTCCTGCTGGTGCGACTGGCAAGCCATACATAAACATTACAGTACTGTGCAAAAGATCTTACACCTGCCATTTTTACATTATCCTATGAAAATGGCAAAGCGGATACACTGGTTTATTGAAACCTACAAATATACATGGAAATGTGATATATGTCAAAAACAGATTTTATACAGTTCCAACAACCTTAAGAGTCAGTATTTCATATGACCACCTTTATTCTTCAACACAACTTGAAGTCTGTTATGCAAGCGTTCCTGTAATTACTTTAAGCAGCTTTCAGGAATAGTTTTGCTGGCTTCTTGAAGGATATTCAAACCTATTCTTTGAATGCTGGCTCACTTTTGTTCAGTTCTTTGTAAACACGATCCCACAATGCTTCAGTAATGTTGTGGTCTGCGCTCTGAGGAGGCCAATCCATGACTGATAGTGTTTCCTGATAATGTGTTTTTCTAACCAGGTGTGCTTTTATTGCACTGGCAGTGTGTTTGAGTACACTGTTATGCTAAATAATGAAGGTCTTACCAGTCAGATGCTTTCTAGATGGGGTTTGATACACCATGCAGTACTCACTGTAACCCCCCCCCTCCCCGACCACCACATCCACACCATGTTAAGATATCCCAACAGTTCTTTAGGAATCACCTTGTCAGTGCAAAAATGCAATTTTATGTCTGTCAAACTGTTTTATCATTGGCATTTTTCATAGACTCAACTACAGAAACGGGGTTGTTTTTACAACAGGCTGCCAAAACATACAATTTAAAATTGGTTCTTTATTAAAGAACAAGTTATTTCTTATGTGTACCTATGGGTTAGGCACCTCGTATTCCTGAATGACTCATAGCACAGTGTTAAGCAGCTTTACAAACAAAAACCTCTCTCTCTAAATTCTTAGGACTGTACTGAATATGAGTGACAAGGCAGCCAACTTCCAAAGAAAAGTTCTTTAGGAAAAAACCTTCAGAAGGCCTGGAGCACTATTGCTCAACAACACTTAAAACAAAAACAAAAAAAACCCCATAAATGACAAGAACATCTGGCTGCTTGGAAACAAAATATAAATAAATTAAGCCTGACTCAAGTTTTTTGCACATTACTGTACATCAAAGAGTAATTTTGCAAAAAAGAAAAACCTCACCTACTTGGTTGACTCACACAATATATTAACATTTAATTTTGCTGCAATGGAACCGGAATTTTCCCACATAGGATCAATCAAACGCATCTCAACTTTGATGTCCAAGTGAACAGATAAGCAATCTCAAACTATATAACTGACTTAAAATGTATTTGTTTTCTCACAAAATAATGATAAACAATATGAACTGAAGGAGCTTCCATACCTCACAAAACATTATGCAAAAACAACAAGTTGCTTTGTGGCTTTTGGTCATACTAAAACTGCAACAGTGACACAAATTTCAGCTTTTAAAGTGCAAATATATTGGATTTGCTAATGCTATTTACAAACTAGCAACCACTTTTGTTTTAGCCTAAACAATGAGATATTACTTCCTAATAATCAAAAGAGCTTCCTTTAAAATGTAAGATAATGCTATATCATTATCGCATGAATAGACTACCAGCAAAGAGGCAGTTTTATATTCAGTGAAAGACTGAGAGCACAGTTCCAAGCTTCCTCACTTAAGAGTCTTTGTTCTATTATTGTGTGCTTTGAAGAGTAGCAGTCTCTCTGCAGAGTGGCTGTGTGACTGCATCCTGGATGCTATAAAAAGGCTACTCCTGCCCCGACACTGGAGAAAACAGAACAGTGCCGACAGTGAGCGGTGTTGCACTTAGTGGGTCTGCCTGTCTGTGTATGCACTTCAAGCTGAGGACTGTTACTTTTGAGATGTGAGAGCCAGGAACTAAAAATGCTTTCCATTCCCAAAAGGTTGCACCTTCCATGTGTCCTTGCTCACTGCAGTGATGGGAGGGCGTTTGGTCTGGGACATCAGTGGAAAAAACTAGGCGAGTTATGCCAGCAGTTCTACATATATGCGGCATGTGTGACGTAAACATTCATTCAAGGGCACAAACGAATGAGAAACCAAGACAGCAGCATGTACACATCAAACTTTTGACCGAGGTTACGTTCAGAGCAGAGTGTTCAATCAAGATGTGTGAGCAAACAATTAGGAGAAGCTCTTTGAGAATAAAATGCATTATAATGAATATGAGATCATGCAAACCTAATGGATATGCTATAGCCTCCATTACTTATAACCCCAGAAGTCTCATTAAGCAACCAGCTGAGAGGGCTTTGAGGAAGAAGGCGCGCCGACTCTCCATGACTCAAAAGAGAAAGATACTGAAGATCTGCAAGCAGATATCAACTTGAATACACTGCTTTGAAGCTGAAACACGGGTAGCACCTCCTCTGTTTTTTGTGGGGCCCAAACCCACATTGCCTTTTTTTTTTTTTTTAAATCATGAGTTACCTTATGTATTATCTGATCTTGAGGACAGACATGACAAAAACAGTATAACAAGAAAGGAATAGCCTTAAACCTTGATGTTTCCTCGGTGTCAACATATAATCACAGAAGGTCACTTAAATAATTGACACGTTTCCCATTAGATCAATCTGAGCAGTCATCTTGCTGAGCCTGTTGTAACAGTAGACAGAGGATAGAAGCGAGCATGTGAAACCCACTAGGTGCTGTAATGTGAGCCTGAGGTGGTTTCTATTGTGAGTTAATGGAGTGGAATTGTTAGTCAACCACTGGAGGCAAGAATCAGTGTTTCCAAACCGGGTATCACATAGAGGGGCCTTGGAGTAAACAAGTTAACCTCTGGGTATGACCCCTTGAATCGAGCACAGAAGACTCTTCCTCTCTTTAGGAACAGTACACCTCTTTTCGGATCATTTGGTGACATGCATCACATTCATACGCCCCAACAAAGTAATGACTTGGTGTGAAATCACGGCAATCTTGTTACCACTATTCAGTAAATAACTGACTTCTGTGTGCATACACAAACAATAGCGAAATTAACACACAGTAAAATGGATGAGGCATGGAAAGCTAATGTTGGATGGCATGGCTATTTCCGCTAACGCGTCGTTGTCAAATAGCATGGAGTCGATTAGCGAATCAGCAGAAAAGAAAAAAAAAACCAAATTAGATTTTATCTCCGCTTGTAGGTTGACAGCTACTTATTTCTCTTTACCTGAATGCTGCGTGAATATATTGATGCCTGGATCGGGCACATTGACTGGAGCTGTCCTGCCTGGCGGTGTCCCGGTGCTACTGCCGGGTTCCCGGGGTCTCCTCCCGACGCCGCTCCCCCGGTTCCCCTTCCCTTGGTGTGGTTGGGGCGCGTGGGGCTGTGGTGGCTGGAGCCCGGTCGATGTACCCTCACCGACTCGGCCAACCTGCTGTCCCATCCCGGTAGTTTGGCGTGAGGACGAAGCAAGCAAACCCCCCTGCGCGCGTCTGGTTCACATTCCCCCAAAGCTGGAGCGGCCTGGCCCGAATACTCTTCCTCAATCCCTTCCCCGCCGTTCTTTCAGTGGGCTAAAGTAAAACTAGCCCGTGTTAGCTCGCCTAGCTAGCCCGTTAGCTAACGTTAGCTGCTATCAGTGAAACCCACCCACCCTGCCTTTAACAATAAAATCCCAACCCCGGCGTGTGACAGCGACTGCCTCTAATTCCTTGCTCCGGGTGGCATCCGAGTAGTAATAAAAGACACCCGGTTGGCTATATTCGGTCAAATTGAAGCTAGTTAGAATCGTTTTGCCGTTGTGCGGCCGCTGCGCGCCCCCTCTGACGCCGCCATCTTTACCGCAGAATAGAAGATGTGTGTTGCACAAGGCGGGGGGTTCGCCTGGATCCACTATCCACTGTCAGCGTGATCCTCCACCTCCAACCTGGTCCCAACAGTTCCCCTGCACCCGCACCTACACCGCTGGAGGGGACATGTAGAAAAACTAAAAAGTTTAGAAGTTCTTCCCCACTTTTAAAAGAATGTGATTACCAAGTTTAATTAACATATGACTAAGATGATATAGTCGATGTACTCATCAATATTAAACGGATATATTTCCTTTATTAAAAAAATACAGCTCAAACATCTGAAGTCAATACACGTATAACAGCATACCTTTTCATATATTCTTCAGATTTCAAGAGGTTATTTAAACGTAGACACCTGTATTTGAAATTTAAACATGTAAATCAACACAATAAAGACATTATTTATTTTCCACATGGGCTATTACATACACTTGAATAAAATGTGTAAATAAAATACTTTCATTTTATTTAAATTCTTCAGTTTGTACATGATGCGCAAAGAATGAATCAAAACTTTGTCTACAATCCAAAGATAGACATGATTCATAAAAATGTCACGTGACACGATACCCATGTCGATTCAATGCCAGAAGACATAACAATGAACACAAACACCACAGTAAGTAGGAAAAGCTCTGGTCCCCGAAAATAAACCTCTTATGCAAATAAACAGGATTTATACAATTTGGCCTTTCACTGTAATAAATATTCTATTTATTCATAAAATCGTAAAGGGATGAAGCTGTGTGAAAGCTTCCTGAAAATGTCTGCGTTATCTGTGCATATTAACAACAGTTTGCTTGTGATTATATTTGATTATTTTGGAAAAGAAATCTGGAAATCTCTCGCTAAAATGTGCAGAGATTAAAAATAAACGCTTTAAAACAGTGCCACCTTGTGGTCACTTACTTTTTAGAAGAGCACATTCTATTGCTGGTTTAACTTTGTATGGCAGGCCTCATTCATACAAATAAACACAGTCATCATGCATTTCAATGTGTAACGACCGCTGATTCAAAATAATGCAAATAGTGCCTGAAACCCATTCAAAATTAAAAGCAGAAACCAAGTCTGACTAACCTGAAATGGCTTGAACAAAATGCATAACAGTGCACTTTAAATAACAATGTTTTAGCCCTTAGTGCTGATCAAGTGTCCTTCCAACCTCAGTGTTAAAACATTTTAGCAGCCAACTGCAAGTTTTACAGAAGTAGACATTTCTGAAATCACTGTGCAACACGGAACAAAACACATCACTTAACTATCCTCAGTGACAGTTATTGTATGTTCAAACCTGTTTAACTTAATCATTAATACATCCACCAGTCACACAATATTAGTAGATCCATAAAGCTCCGCTTTCACACTTTACATTCGGTGCATGATCAAAATTTTTAGATTATAACTACAATTTTATGTATAAATACAATTATTGCATGTCCTGCTTCCAACTTGTGTCTTGATACATGGAAATCAACAGAAAAACGGGAAATGTGGAGCTTAGGTGCGTTTAACTCTGCACAGGTCCACTTAGTGAGTGAAATGTCCCCACTGTTTTCCTCTTTAACTGACTGAAACATCAAGATTTTATACAAAACAGCAAACAGTGGCAGTCTTTTTCAAACTGACTCTTATTGGCACTGAAATAGATATCATTGATCCTGTGACACCGACTGTCCTTCAGTAGAGTAGCAACTGTAAACACTTGTTAAATATTAGACTTTACTGCATATGTGAATAATGTTTGTATTCAGCTGCTATGTCACTATTGCCACATTCATAATGGCACAAGGAGTGATTTCACAGTTTATCGAGGCAAAGGGGAATATGGAAACGTCAGAAGATTAAGGAACGAATAAAAATAAGAGTCCACGTGTTCCGTTGTGTGAACGATGATTTTGTTTTGGAGTTGATAACTTAAAACAAATAAGGCATCATTATAACTTTGCTGGCTTTTTTTTGGCAGAGACTTTTTCCATACATTCAAATAAACTATGAACCTTAAATAAAACAAAGTCCAGAAGTTGTGACAGTAGCAGACAGGCTGGTCTCATTTATACTGATCAGCAATAATCGTCGTCCCAGCAGCTCAGCTGTAGGTCACAGCCCATCAGAGTCTGTCATCAGGCCTCTCACAGCTCCAAGAGCGAGGCTTCAGTAGCTCAAAAAAGGAAGGCTGGAACAAAAATAACAATTAAAAGCTGAATTTGTGTCTACTCTCACTCTGAATAACTGAATTTCACTGCATCTTTGGAAAGAATATACATCATGTGGTTTTTATAAGCAGTACCTCCTTCAGGGGACAGTAGCGCTGGGCATACCACTCCTGAGAGTACAGACAGATAATGACTCCCTGACCCAGGAACAGGGACGTCCACATGATTATGTTCCAGATGGGGCCTTTCCTTTTGTCATGCAAAATGAAGTTGAACATCACTGTGAGAGGACAAAGAGAGAAGATAATGAAAAACTGACATACAGATTTAACTTGACTGGGTTTACGTGACCCAGACATGATACCACAATCATCTGATGCAGTACAACTCAAGTAATATCATTTTTATTAAAGGCGACAAAGTCTCTTACTTCCAAAGCACATGAAGAGGCAGAAGAGCACAGGGTAGAAGAAACCAAAGCAAATTGCAAGAATGTACTCATGAACCACTGCAGACACTGTAAACACGAACAGCATGGCGGCTGGTCGGCAGCGCTTCTGAGAGATCTGGAAACAGAGACATGAACACAAATGTTAAAAAAACAAAACGCACAATCCACTTTAAGTTTGAAAGTTTTTTAAAGTACAGCGTGTAAAGTTCTCACTGCTGGATGCCACTGGATTACAGACTGCAGTCTGAGTTTATATAAGCTCTGACGATTGCTGTTCGACAAACATGTTTTAGTCAGTCACTGGACTTTGTTAGTGAATAAACTCAGAATGCAATCCAACTGTTTAACAGAGGCAAAGTCAGATTTTTAGGACACTTTAGCTCAAGACTACCTGGCATAATGTCAACCTATAAATAGGGATGGGTATCGTTTAGGTTTTATCCGATAACGGTGCCAAATTTCATCAGATTCGAGGAGTTACCTCTTTTGCACAGCATCAGCTTAAAGCACTTGTTGCTGCTGAGTTTGCATCTTTTGCTGTGAAGTACAGCCAGACTTTTGACCGCTTCGCCTTGGGCATTTTTAATCTGTAGCTCTGCTCTAAAAGAACCTACGTACCTGGGCCCGCCTACTATCCTTGGAAAGGTAAAATGATTGGCTGGAATTCAAAGTGTGTTACATCTCAGGGAAAAAAAGCACCAAAATGTGCGCTGCTTTTCGGTCTGGTTACTACCGTTTATGTCGGTACCCATCCCTACCTATAAACAGCTGCTTGAGGTTTAGCCAGGATGAATATATGTGTAATCTGCTGACAATAAGAAATTTCACCAATAAACAAGCATGTTTATTCCCCGTTGTTTGACAATTTAAAAATATGCCGGTGGGTGGCGTCTCTTTCCTTCGCGCTTTTGTTTCTTTGGTGAAGGGAACGCCACAGATATGATGTCTGAAGGTGCGTACATGAATTTACATCCATGGCACACAAACGCCAGAGACTTTTATGCATGTGGCCATCCTCTAACCGCATATGTAAAACACGATTATTCAGAAGGGAGACGTCTTTCCCAACCATTGTATTCAAATACTGTGAGGGAACATGGCAGCTTCCACAAACCACAAATCCACCATTATGCACTTTTAATACATTAACTGACAGTTTATGAGAATGCATCAGTTTATTGGAAGACATAATTACACACTAATCCATGTATATTTATGAGTACAGTGTCCTTTCCATCTCTGCTAAATAAACTCAGTAAATTACTGACTCCACTTACATTAGCATTAATTTATTTCAGACATTTTTGAACAAGCTGCAAACTTATGAAGACTGCTGGTGCATTTTTACAATTGTGTGCTTTTACAGTCTCTGCTGCATCAACAGAAGAGCCACTTACCCACAGGAAGTCCCGGTAAACGTAGTAGTACAGCCAATCATGGACAACTACATTCCAAGTGCGATAGTAATTGGCAAAAGAGGTCGAATTCCACCAATCCTGTAACGTGTAGTCAAAATCACACGAGTCAAACACTGAGCACAAAGAAGATTTAGTCCAAATTTTAAAACGAGGGTAAAACAAGTACCTTGTAAAACATTCTGTCAGCAAACCGAAGCATCTCAGCAAAAGCATTGAGCCAACAGTGGAGGAAGGCAAAGAATCCCAGGAAGAGGACCAGCACCCCTGCCAAAAACACATGACTGGTCAACAAACAGCAATAACACATCTCTCGCCTTCAAATATGAGAAAAGATAAAATCAAAAATAAAACATGAGGTTTTCACAAAAGTTTGTTTCTAATCTTACCTGGTAAGATTGAGTTAAAGACACAGAGAACCATGGCTCGCAGATCAAACAGCTGCAGACTGATGCTGCGAAACTGAGGTATGCACAGCCGCACAAACACGTAATAGGCATAAAACAGACAGCCAAGTACCTGTGGAGTGGGAGTGGTCAAGAAAGTAAATGTAATTTAAAAGTAATGAGCTGCTTGGACATTTAAGTGAAGTTGCTATAAATGTGTCAGAGGTTGGTACCTGAAGTAATTTTGAGACCACGTAGCCCCACCGAATCACCGGATTCCTGTAGTAGGCAAGAAAGGAAAGGGGCTTTTACAGCTCTACTGTAAAACAAAACAAAAAAAGGGTTCTATATATGCTCCATGAGAGAGAACAAAACACAGTACCTGGGGTACTTGTCTCTGTAGATGAGTGTGGGTGCAAACAGGAAGTAGAGATACTGAGAAACCTGAGGGACCACTGGACCAGGGCCTGCAGATGACAGTGAAAATATATGAACACAAACAAACAAACAAAAAGCCATCAGAGAGGAAAGGTGAGCACACCGTCTGATAATAAATGTAAATGGAAACCTGGTTGTATTCAAAAAGTACCATTTTTTTCTTTACACCATGCGAGGACTCTTGGTACATTCTCCCTGACAAATGAGTGAGCTTTCATCATTAGACGCACCTTAAATAGATACAAATAAAATAGATACAAATCAAAGAAGCTACATTTCAAAGGGCAGCCTTATGCATGTCAAGATATATGCAAAGACTCTTCACAAATGTAAACTAAGCCATTCTGATCAGAAGAGAGACTAGACTCTTCATCTACCTGTTCCAGGATGATGATGAAGCAGGACGCAGGCGGGAAACTGTTGGTCACCACCGTATAGGTGGGCAGGAATCCTAGACCCAGAGCTTGGTAGAGCAGGAATAAAGTGCCAAACAGCAAAGAATACAACCTGAGATGGCTGTGGGAGCCAGAGTGGCTCTGTGCCCACAGGTAGAACAGGGTGTAGGGAATAAACAGCACAGACAAAAACATGCAGATCCACGTGCACACCACCAGAGGGAACTGCCCAAAGGCATAGACCAGCAGATCAAACTCCAACACCAGTCTAAGGCAGAAGGAGAGAAAGCAATCATCAGTAGTCTATCAACAAAAGCAACAGAAATAGACAGTCAAATAACACAGAATCAAAAGAGAAACGATTCATAGCAGGTTTATATTACCTGCCTTCATCAATGAAATCTACCACAAGTGTACTGAGGATAAAAAGAATGAGCAGGGCAATGAACATGTGGTAGATGGTCCTGATGTGGTTCACCTCAAACAGCTCACTGTGAGGAAAAACAAAAGACTAAGTGAGGAACTGTGAAGTCAACAAACCATCTTTCAACAGCACCGTCGCAAACACGAGTGATAAAGTATCCAGACTGCATCAACTTACTCTAGGAGGGATCTGCGGCTTACAAACAGCTTTCCCTCACCGTGAGGAGGACGAAAGTGCCTGCAGAAAAACACAGTGATGAGCTGTCGTCTTTTTAACACGAGAGTGGGAAGTAGAAGGGCATTAGCATCTGCTGTAACCAAACGCCAGATGCAGCTTTTCATTTGGTAGCATAGTAAGCTGCAGTACCTGAGTTTGCTCCGCTCCTTGTCTGACATTGGAGGTGAAAATACAGCAGGTACCGGTGCGGGCTCCAGGCTGGTCGATTCCTCAATAAGACTGTCCATAAAATCATTGACCTGCGTGTCAAACTGACGCATCAGGTCACTCTTCAAGTACTGGGCAACAGAAAAGGACACGGAAATTGTTATTAAGTTACAAAATATAGAAAGTCTGTGCCAATAATTATTTTCTTTCTGCATATGCAAAATTAGTTTCTCACCTTACAGCTACTTTTAACGACTGATTTTACATATTATAAATATGCCCTCACCAAGAGTGGATTTACTGCACCGTTGACTGCATCTTAAATTCAAACCCAAGTTTGTGCACAAAAGCAACAGCTCTGCGTTATCATTATGACACATTCAGTGCCTTTTATCGCTGCATTTTAAACACACAGCAAGTGTGAAAAACATTAGAGACATAGCTTGCAGTGTTGTCCAGCGTCTAAGTGTGCGATGTTCTTATTCAACCTTTAAGAGGTCTGAATTGATCAGAATACTTGCTCAAGCATTTCAGGGGGGGGATCAGATGATGGTGGTCATTCTAGCAAGGATTCACATTTGCATGGTTTAAATGATGAATGTAACAGAAGACATCAAATAAATAACCGCAGGGATGTCCTGGCCCAGGTTAATGACCAGAAATACATCAGCTGCAAGAAATCCACTATTGCTCACATTTCCTTAGTACACTTTTAAGTAAGCAATTTTAAAAAAGCCCCCCCCCCCAAAAAAAAGACATGATGTTGAGTCATTTCTTAAAGAAACGACTAACCTCTGCTTTCTTTTTCAGTTGTAGTTTTTTGCTGATGACGTGTTCCACTTCAATCCTCCCTGAAATTGAATGAGACACACATATGTAAAAAAAAAACAACAACCCCAAAACATATGTGTAATCTTCTTATTTTAAAATGTAGTTCTGATTTTTGGGCACAGCAATTAGCAATAGTGTCAATTAAATCAATCATGTCATCTGTACAAAACTTTCCTATCACTATCAGTAATAATATCTGTATTTTGACACTGAAAATGGCAGTAAAATAAATAAAACGGTATAATGTGGGTTTGGTTACTGTGTTGTAAAATGCTACAGTCTGTGACATAGCAGAAGTTACATCATACAAGTCTTCAGTCTCCAATCCAAAGTTGCAAAATCCAAAGGGAGACACACCTATGACAACATGCAACAAGTACAATCACATGTCCTGTGGCCGGAAAGCTAAGCAAATGCAATTAATTGTGGTCAAGGTTACTGTAGGTCATTAGGCTTTACAGCTGTCTGATGATGAATAGGTTTGTTTACTTTAACTGAGGTCAGGCACACAAATGACTTTAAGCACAGTAGCTTTCCACCCATCACGCAAGAAAAAGTCAACAATATAGCTGACGTTGTCACAAAGACGTGCATTGTATTATCATGCTTTGTGTTTAGCTCTTTCGTAGAAGCATACAAAGAACTAATATAGTCCCGAGGTAGGTGTCAGACCAGTATTTCATTTCTCACCTTTACATTTTGTCTTTACTGGATCATCATGACTAACTTGGGCGTCATTTGCCCGGGTTAACCAGAGATCACGATGATTGCTTAAGAGGAACTAATCCCACATGAAACTTTCAGTTAGTCATACGTTTGACCCAAGAGGGGAAATTTACTGAAACGATGATTTTTGAGCTGTTGAGTCAACAGATTCACTGTATCAGAGGTCACTGCCCTCTCGGCTGGCCCCACTAATGAGGGAGTTGAGATTTTCTCACCATTGCTGGTGATGTGGTTGTCTTCACTGCTTTGCTGTCCTTTCCCCGGACTGAGCTCCCCATCCAAAGAGCTTTTCAAGTCAGGGAAGGTAGGCATCGTGGGAATGGCTCGGCTGCGGAGCCGGAGAATAGCGTCATCCTCGCTCTCCATCCTACGGAAGCAAATAGGTTAATCATTAAAACAAGGGAAAGAACCGGCGGCAGCTCTTGAACAAACGAGACAAGCCCTGAGAACACACAAGGAAGACAAGCTAGCACATCACTGCTGTGCCACCTAACATCGATGCTGATATTGACTGACAATACAAACCCAGTGGGCAAACACATCACTCTCACATGACACGGACACGCAGCTAGCACATGAGTTAGCTCCCGTCCAGCTGGCATCAAGCCTCAATGAGACAGGCAGCGGCTAATTCATGGAGCTCGCTGAACTAAATCGCTACCTGGGTTAATATCATACACCGCTAGCACTAACTCTGATACTAAATCTGCCTGTTGACGCTCGCGAATATTGTTAGCATGCAATACAAGCTTTACTAAAGCTAGTCAAACCAGCCAACTTGATGTTTTATCGTCCGCTCCTGCGGGACGGGTTGACCGACACTGACAGAAATGTAAAATTGCGGGCAGCACAATTTCCTGAATACCTACTCGTTTCAACCGCCAGGTCCTCTCTTCTCAAGCCTCTCTCTCTGACGTTAATGAGAGCGAACCCAGATGTGAAACTCCTCTAATCACCACAACCCGAGCAGCTGCTCACCTTCCCCATTCTATAAACACTACAGAAGATGAGCAGCACCCACGATTCTGATTGGTCGAAAGTCTCTCCTCCTTTTGACGTCACCGACGCTAAACTGCTGACCAGCGCGGTCAGACTCAAACGTCACCCGCTTCGTAAGAAATATTATTTAAAAAAAAACAAACAAAACGGTTATATTTGTAATGATTAACAAATAGATAAAACATAAATGGAGCGATGTATTCCTGCTGCAAGCTGAAATAATTTGTCTCGCAGTTTAATTAGATTCAAAATAAAAATCTTATTATAATAGATTATAATGTGTCTTTTCCCGAACTCCTCTTACACGCGTTAATCATTCTTTAACCAGTGGTGTGCTACACTGTAAAGTACATAAATACACAGCAAGTATTACTGATACATTCAGCCTATAAAGACAGTTTATGTAGGGGAGAACATGTCATGAATTATGAGATGAATGTCATTAATATGGGGAATGTTTGAGGTATATTTTTATATATCAAAAAAACAAGAAACCAAACCCCGATTCATTTACCACAATTTAGTGTGCTGCATCCTAAACTTAAAGGATAGAAACAAAGTATTGGTCCTAATGCACTAGTATCGATACCAATGCCAGCGCTGGTATCGTGGTAAATTGACTGATTTAGCGTTTTTCTGTTCTCGTGGAGCACTCAGTGTTAGGGTTCCTGGGTCGGTGACCCAGTGTTTTGTGTTTCTGGTTATTTGATTTTGTTATTTTATTATATTCTAGCTTTGCTTTACGGGTTTTTCTTAGTTAAGGTCCTCTGGGCGGGGTTTGGTTAGAGTTTTAGTGTTTTGGTTTTCTGTCTGTGTTCCTTTGTTGCTGTCTCCCCTGTCTGCTGTATTTCCACGTCCAGTCAGTGTCTGTGTCTGCCCTGGTCCCACGTCTCTGTTCCCTTTGTTTTAGTGCCTGCCTGTGAGTCTGTGTTATGTTTCCTGTTTTACTTTGGAAGTCCATGTCTGATGTTTATGTGTCTGGTTTTGCTTCCCCTGGTCTCGTTAGGCCTGATTTGCCCCAGCTGTGTTTCCCTCCTGTTATTCATTCCCTGATTGCTCCCTCTGTGTATTTAAGCCCTGTGTTTCTCTGTGTCCATGTCGCGATCTACCGTTTATTTTGCTGTGTGTTTTGCCAGTCCACCGGTGTTAGTTTATTTTGAGTTTTTTCCAGTTATGTTATGTTTGCGTTCAGCATTAAAGCTGTTTTGGTTTAGGTTTGTCTCTGGAGTCTGCATCTTGGTCCGCACACAGCCACCACCTAACACTCAGAGGGCTTTATACAACATGCCGCATTCACCCATTCATATCTTCTATGCTTCAAAGCTAACATTCACACACATTTAGTATCTTGCCCAAGGATACTAAATGTGTGGCATGCTGGGGGAGCCAGGGATTGAACCACTAACCTTCCAATCAGTAGATAATATTTGGATCCACCCACCTGTAGACAAAACTCATTATATGGATCATATATATAAACTGCCCGGGGTAGCAGGATTATAAAATTAACCATCGGGATTTCTTTTTCTAACACTCAAATCCTTAAAAAAAATTATGTGTGGTAGCTGATCTCAGAACAAACGGCGACATTACCTGTACGATGCTGTCTGTAAATACATTTAGCAGCTACTTTTAGTGCAGTGGCATTCCCGGGGTCACTGGGATGTGCTGTCATGCATAGCTGTAAATAAGTGTTCATCAAACAGTGACGATAATTGTAGGTCTGACTGATTGTATTGTCTTAAACAACGAATATGTAGCTTGCAAAGAAGAAGAAGAAATATATGTATTTGTTATTTATTTCTTTGGTGTTTCTGAACAGCTGTTCTTGCTGCCTGGCTGTATAGGTCTGCTGTTATATAATGAACATGAAAAGAACTTAACTTAATAGACATGTTATTGGTCTTTTTTGTTTTTTTCATTTTAAAGTCAGCAAGTACAACAAGCCTTCAATGATGCCATCCATAAAATGACTTAAAAATATATATACTTCAGCCTTTGAAGATGACCATATCCTAACACACTAGAGGTGTGGCAGTCTTTGTGTGGGACAATGCAGGTTAAAGCTCTGGCATTGATCATTTGAAAGTCAAATATACTGTATTGTATTTCAGTGCAGTTTTCCTAACTTATAAATACACTAACAAATGAAGAGAAATTGTAAGCTAAAGCTTGTTTTTATTGTAAAATGTAACCTAATCTGTTCCCTTTGTCCTTCCCTTCCATTTGCCAACAAGCCAAACCTGTAGCTGTCTGGTAATCACCAGGTTTCATTAGTGAAAAAACAATTCTGTGAATTAAAATAAAATATGAATATAGGAAACAACTCTAGTTTTAGTATTGATCAATTTGGTAAGTATTGCCCGATGAGGTTTTTGATGGATGTGTTAATTGAGACTTTGGATGTCTACAGGACTGTGAATCACCTGCTTTCAAAAAGTTCTGTTTTTATTTTAATAGCAACTGATTTTCCTAAATCTGGCCTCTAATATTTGCCCTAAATACAGTAATACAAAGAAATATTATTAGTAATTCTAACAGTCTTAAAACGTAAACTAAAACTAAACATTTTCAAACAATAAACAATACAATGAAACAAGAAAACCTATGTTTGTTGAATTAAAAAGAAATTGTCAAAACAAAATAAAAACTGATCAAAAAACAAAAACTATACAAATTCTGACAGTGGATAAGAATGCGGTGCAGTCTAACATAAAGTGAGACGTCTGGTCACTCATCCACCTTTTCAAGTCATGTTTGTTGGTATTTTGCTTTAATGGTTCTTATTTCTCTCCAGAAATACAAAATATCCACACAGTAAACCCACCACACCTTTCGTTATGTACCATGAATCAAAACATATTTCTAGGAAGAATAGGCTGTTTTTTAGGAGAAACGTTTACAATCAGACAGAAGCATGGTTTATCAGTATGTTACTTTTACTATTTTTATGCTACATGTTTTTCTTTTTTATCACACTCCACATCTTTACACTAAGTTCACAAGCCTAAACAAGCAAAGATATGCTAAGTTATAAAGACATTTCATGGGAAATATTCACAAGATTTTGTTTTGTAAATTACTGCCCCAT
The DNA here is from genome assembly GCF_965226115.1 of Aulonocara stuartgranti. Taxonomy (NCBI): domain Eukaryota; kingdom Metazoa; phylum Chordata; class Actinopteri; order Cichliformes; family Cichlidae; genus Aulonocara; species Aulonocara stuartgranti. Next base: position 2,309,346 of record NC_138958.1, on the reverse strand, counting down.
TCATTTAAAAGACAGTTTTGGAGCCCGTGTGCAAGTTAAACGCGTTTTTGATGGAGCGCCTCTAAGTAGAGCGTGACATGCTGTCAAACCTTCATATAACTGGTCTCATGAGCCTACTGTGGCAAAACGGTTAATTTCAAAGAGACAACAAGACATTCACTGTATCAGACATCATAAGGATGGTGCATATAACCATGGAGCTTCCTGTGGTCTGTGATTAAGTCAGTCCAAAGGCTCAAGAATGAATTAGGACACTGAGAATGGAAGAATTTCCCCAACAGGCTTGTTATAAAAGACATGTTGTGTCTCTCTATGGTGAACCCAGCCAGAGTCAGCTGCCATACTCCAGCCACTCTTTCTTCTCCCAAGAATATTAAAATTTGTTGACATCACTGCACTCGGATGGTTGAGAAGATGCAAACCTGTTCACAAACCAGTGCTTCTACAATACTGGGAACGTAGGAATGTGGCACTAGGCCTAGAAAACATCAACAAGTTTTTACTTTGTAACTATTTGAGGATTACCCCTTACTGTGTGATGTGCGCAGGCTCAGTACAAACAAAACAACGGGCTCTGTTTCATTCAGAGCCGTTGTTTTATTTTGATAGTGCGGGACGACATTCCCCTGAGTTGAGGACAAAGTAAAAAACGAAGACTTTTAGTGTAAATACAAAGTTATAAGTCAAACTGAACTGAACATTTGATGCTACATTTTCATAACAAAAATGTTTCATATGTCAAAAATCTAACAATTTTACAATTGAATAAATATACAGCAAAATACAAAACTGAGCACTTTTATTTCATTATTCATTTCAAATGTACATATTTTATATTATTCCAGCTTTCTGGATGATAGGAAGCTGGAATAATAGTCTTTTTTCCCACCTTGGCTCATGTGGTGACTCATATGATCAGTATTGGGTTAGCAACCTTCAGGACTTACTCCACACAGGACACCCACCACTGGGGTTTATTTCCTGGGAGTCTCCACCAGTTGCTTTAAGAACCGAAAAAGCGTATTGGATGTGATGTGAAACGTCTTCACAATCCTAAAGACGTCCAGCTGCCTTCTTTCTTGAGCTCTTGAGACTTTCATCGCACACAGACACACCGGTCACAAGAAGCAGACGGGTCCCAATGCCACAGAGATCTCAGAGACAAGCTTGGAGACACTGCTCGTCTCTACACCCAGATGTCTGACAGGAAGTAATTCCATATCTCCTTGAACCCTGACAAACAGCTCCAGCTGGAGAAGCAGCAGACAAAAAGCAAACACAAGGAGATATGTTCAGTTTGTTCTTCCTGGATTCATAACTAATTCCAGAGACTAGACCCTTGTGCATGGCGAGGGAAATGATTTTTAGCAGCTGTATGACATCTCTGAGCAATCTCAAGTCTAATATTGTTTTATTAAATCTCCTTTATTCCCATAACTATAAAACGTGTGCAATTTACCTTGTAAGGCTATCGTACAAAAGCTGAAATTAAAAAGTTCTCATAGTTCAGACAGTGTTTGATTTATTTGTACCGCCACATGACTTATTTATCTTTTGGAGACTGGTGTTTCCTTTCATAAATTTCCATCACAATAAAAGGACTCTGATCTGACACAAATGTGATGCATGGTTCCTGAAAGTAATCGATTCCACTTCTTTTTCTCAGACGCCTTATGTACAACAATGTAAAACGAATGTGTTGTTTGTATTACAGTCACAGTTATAGAAAGATGCTGGCAACGCCCCCAAAAACTGTCACAAATCGTTTAGTCTTACCTCAGAGTGTTTTCTGGACACTGTGACAAAGTGTGAATCGATTTCTTTGCCAGAGTCTCCCAGTAAGTGGATAATCTGACTGGCTAAATCATCTGTGGCAGCAGTACTCGTCTGGTTTTCTGTACAGCTGAGAGTGATGTGCTGGAAAGATGAGTGGCTGTGTAACCGCAGAAACTTTAGCTGGACAGCTTCCACACCAGGGTAATCAAACTATCAGAAAGAGCATTAATGTTAGAAAGCACATCTAGAAATAATAGTTTCCTGAATCTAGCCACATATTATTTAATACTTACTTTTTGGTGGTGAGTAAACCTCTCCACATACGTCCTCATCATTTCTGGGTCCCTCCATATTTGAATCTAAACAGTGGGATATGATGTATATTTTTGAAGCCATTCATAAAAACACAAGATTTTTGTAGTAGCATTAATCAGAGAAGAAACACACACACACACACACACACACACACACACACACACACACACACACACACGCACACACACACACACACACACACACATTACTTTTTCCTTCAATAATCTGACATAAATGCAGTCCAAACTATCTACAAACATTCTCAAGTTCCATGTTTTGTAGCTGATATTGTGATAATGAAGTTAGTTCTTTGATAACGTTAAGCTTCACAGGTGAAAATGACTGAACCTTTGAGTAAAGAGGTTCTATGCAGGTTGCTCCACCTCCTGTGAAGTTACAGAAGACCTTCAAGGCATCACAGGGACAGCCTTGGTTCGGGTCCATGTAAAAGTAACCTGAAAAAAAAAGTTGAATGGAACGTACTGAAATATATAAGGGAAAACGTAATAAAACAGTCATCAGATACTCACCATCATTTAGATGTGGACGTATGAGTCTCAGCTCATGGCAGGTGGTTCCAGGATCATCTCTGGTGCCCAGGGGCCAGCTGAAGAACTCTGCTTCATCTTCTTGAGACCATCTCCTTGTCACTTCCCTGGCCTACAGGAAAACAGTGTTCAGCATTCACTCAGTCGGCTTAACATGTTTTACTTTTAAAGCTAGACTGCAGAGCAAATGAGGACATTCTGTGACTGTATATAATGTGCACGGAATAAGAAAGCTTGCACCAACTTTTTCTTGCCCTTCGCTTTGCTTCGGGAGGCCGGGGCTTTGCTTTGAACTCTGTGCAGTTTGAAAACTATATTTTTTAACAGGTCTTTGCTTAGGCTTCCATTTGCCAGGGGCTCCTGGTTTTCCCTGTGAAAGGCATGGCATGATGCAAACTTTCAGGATATTCGGAGAAATGGATCAAGCTTTACATACATCTCAAAACAATCTAGCATGTTGCATTTGTGTTCAGCGATCAGGTCCAAAGCTTCTTCGCTTATATTGTGTTTGCAAACTCTTACTTGAGGTCCCGGCTTGCCCTTCGTTCCCTTTGGACCTCTCCTTCCTCGGACACCTTTCATTCCCTGTAGTGACCCAAACACAATTCAGCAATGAACAACATTGAATTAAAATTGACTAATGCTAAGACTTAAACATTTATAGAAATACAAAGTCAGTCACCCACTTTCACTCCAAGGTGGCCCTGTAACAGAGACGAGTGTATCAAACAAAGTTTTTAGGTTACAACATGACAATTTTTAAAATATTATTCAGTAAAACTTCACTAATCAAGATATTTTAGTAAGTCATTACAAAAAACTGAACATCAAAGCAACTTACAGGGATTCCTGAGAAGCCTTCCTGCCCGGCTGGACCACGAGGACCCGTGTCCCCCTGTAGTAAATGGTTAATTGATAATTTATTGGATACAAATAATTAAAAACAATGCAATAATGGGAGTAAAGTGTGACTGACCTGTTTCCCCTTATCACCCTTTTCACCTTTAAATCCCTGCAAACCAGGATTCCCCTGATATAGAAGTCAGACATGTGGTAGATTAATCCAAAATCCACCTTTTTCATTTAAAGCATTTTATATTTAAATTGACTGCAATTCACCTTTAATCCAGGTGGACCTATTGGTCCACGTATCCCTGTATCACCTGGGAGACCCTTTGTAGAAAGAAAAGAAATTAAAGGAGTTACAAATACACAAATATATGTTAGATGAGATTCTGACATATTGAATGAATATATGCACAAAATATGTAACTGACTCTTACCTTCGTGCCAAGACTTCCAGATTCACCTTTCTCTCCTCTCAGCCCTGGAATACCCTGAACCAACAGCAGCAGATGATGCAAATGTTCACACTAACAGGGGTAAGGTTTTTATTAGCGATCACGTTCTGCTCTCTAATCATTTTACCTTTGGCCCAATTGGTCCAGGAGGCCCACGTGTTCCTTTTAGACCCCTCGTACCCTGAGATATTTAATAAGACCTTAGTAAGAAACATTTCAACAATGCATTACATCAAACAAAATAAAAAAGACAAATTTATAAGCACCACTATGCTATAATATTAACGTGCTTATAATAGTCACCTGAAATGTATAAATGATTGCTTACCTTAACCCCCCCTTCTCCAGCGTTTCCCTTAATCCCAGGAGATCCAGGTTTTCCCTGCAAGGTATGCATGTATTTAATACCACATAATGCAATAATCTGTAAGAAAAGCTTAGCTGCAAAAGACTTATTCCATTTGTAATTGTGCAGATTTGCATGTCATTCATTTGCTTAGTGAAATTACCGTCTTGCCAGGCCTGCCTGGTGTTCCAGGAGCTCCTCTGTGACCAACGTCACCCTATGAAGTTAGCAGGGGAAAAAGAAATTAATAAAAAATTGTGAAATGTGTTAAAATCAATTTTAGTAAGGCAAACTTTCTTACCGGATCTCCCTCATTACCCTGAACTCCCAGCAACCCATCCAGACCGCTCAGTCCCTGAGAATATGATCGCAAAAACGAGAAAAGACGATCAAACGAAATGAGCATTGTTGGTGTTTCGTGTTAAGAATTGCATTTGTTAGTTGGGATGCTTACAGGTTTTCCAGGTGGTCCAGCAGGTCCTGACCTCCCCGGCAGGCCTTCAGGTCCCTACAAAAGAGACAAGAAACTTCACCTGATGAAATCAAGGCCAAAACCGCTTAACCTTTACTGTTAACACTCATTGTTTATTATTTAATTCAGAGTGAATCATTAATTAGGCTTTACAGAAGACTGAATAATTAATCTGTGTTTATCAGACACCCAGTGCAAGTAAGTAAAGTTTATTTAGTGCTTTTCACTGACATAACAGTCACAAAGTGTTGAACAACAATTAAGACACCAGATAATCATGTTAAAACAGATTAAAAAATAGCATCAAATTGGTAAGACAGCATAATACACACCCAGTGCACGTGGGATTTATACTATCCGTAAATGTTGAAATAAACTATATTTCATAATAGTCACAGTAACTAATCTTGTAACTCCAGTCTGAGATGTGAAGGGACACTCGGCTTAAAACAAAACTCACAATTTGCCCAGCAGCTCCTTGTGTCCCTTTACTTCCTGGCTCACCACCTTTTCCCTTCAAAATGAATTCAGTGACATGAAAGTTGCATGAAGCAGGTTAAAAGTACCTTCACTATGATAGCTTTATTTAAGGGAATTAAGAAACTGCTTTAGAGTTACATGTTTGAGCCACGCTTTCTTCTTACCTTTGGTCCCTGGATTCCTTTAGTTCCTGGAGGACCAGGAGGGCCACCAGGTCCAGTTTGACCTTTAGGACCTGGAGAGCCTATGACCCCCATCTTCCCCATTGTACCCTAAAATCACAGTGAAATATACTCAGAAATTTCTAGAATCACACTATAATAGCAACAGCATAGTATAGAAATGTAATTTTTGGAATTGAAATATGTCAGATGATCCGGTAAGATCATTTAGTCATTTATGGCACTTACTATTAAGTATTAAAACTGCAATTTAAATGCTTAAGAATGCTCTCTTACCAGTCTTACCACTTTCCCTCGTGTTCCAGACTCGCCTTTTACGCCTTTCATACCTCTGATGCCCTGGGAAACAAAGACAGTTATGCAGACACATGGCCTCACTGTGTTTGCACACATGATATTAAATATGCTTGACCATATTTATTATGGCCACAGAGTGAAACAAATAATGAAATCTAACCACGTCTCCCCGAATGCCTGGAAGACCCAGCATACCCTTTTCACCAAGACTGCCCTGAATTATAGAAAAACCAACAGAGACAGTTAAAAACCAGTGAAATGTTTTAGCTGGACAGTTAACATGTGTGAAAGGTACAGTATACCTTTGCTCCAGGCACTCCACCTTTACCTTCAGCACCTCTCTTGCCAGGTAATCCCTAAAAACAGACACATAATGTATAAATAACTTACATATCACTGAAACAACTAAACCTTTTTTTTTTCACATTCAGGCCTAAATTAAGTTATATATTTTAAATATGCTCCACAACACGTCACTGTTGCCTATCCACAGCACGTTATTAGGTCCACCTGTTCAAATGACACCTGCTGAAGTTCACACTGAGCATCAGAATGGGGAACAAAGGGGGTTTAAATGACTTTGAGAACAGCTGGTGACTCAGACTGGTTGATCTGAGTCTTGTCCCCTTCAGTCCGGGTCGTAGCTCGAGCCCATGACATTGTGCTAGAGGTCAGCGGCGCATCAGGGGAGACTGTTTCGAGCCGATAGCAAGACAGGCACTAACTTAAATAATCACTTGTTACAACAAGGTATGCAAAAGAGCATCTCTAAATGCAAATGGGCTACGGCAGCACGAGCTTACACCAGGTGACACTTCTAGAAGCTAAGAACTGGAAACTGAAGCTATAGTTTGCATGCGATCCCCAAAATTGGACAGTAACTGAATTCAAATGAAGAAGAGTCACGTCATGGATGTCCAGCCAGCAGATCTGCTATCATGTTAATGTCAATATATGTTTCCAGCACCTTGGTGAATCTATGCTACAATCATAGCTGTTCTGAAAACAAAAGGGGGTTGATATTAGTACTTTAAGTGTACCTAATAATGTGTCCGGTGAGTGTGTGTGATTTAGTTAACATTTTTAACTCAAATTCAACACAAACACATCGAGGTGATACCAATATCGAACATTTAGTGCACATTTTAGCACACAGTCAGTATAATAATGGAAAGTTAATGTTAGGTAAAGTAAAACGTACAGCTGGTGACGGTCCAGTGGGTCCAGGAGGGCCCGTAGTACCAGGAGGACCCTGAAAGAAAAACAGATATAATGTTGTTCAGCAGCATTATAGTCAAACATGCATGTTCTGTAGAGACATATAGACACAGCACATGTTGTTAAGATGACTGAAGCAAACAGAGTCCCCCTCAGGTACTAACAGCGAGTCCCTGGAGCCCTTTCTGGCCTTTCGTTCCTGCTGCCCCAGTTTGGCCTCCAGCTCCAAATGGCCCACGAGTGCCTGATAAAGCCCTGGGGCCTGGCTCACCCTGTCAGTAAATCATCATTATCACTATCAGGTTTTCACTCAGACATTTTGTTTACAGGCAACACCAGTTCTCAGGTTTTCTTCATCATTGTTTCTACATGTATGAGTTAAAATGACTGACCTTGAGTCCTGGGGGCCCCTGCTGTCCTCTATCTCCGGGTGCACCCCTGTACCCCTGAGAAAATCACATGTAGTAAAGACAAGGCAGAGGCGATGCACAGTCTTCCTTATATTTGCTCTTTTTGAATTAATATCCCTGTATGGAAGTCAGTGGTGTTACAGTAAACTATACTTTAGGATTACTACATACCCGTTTCCCTTGTGGCCCCTTCGGTCCCTGTGAACCTTGGTTTCCTCTTTCACCCTCAGACCCCTTTGGTCCTTTCTGCCCAGGAGGTCCTGTGTTTCCCATAACACCCTGAAATCACAGTTTTATAAGTAACACAATTTTCACGAATGCTGCAGTAAACTGATAGCAAAATTAACCTTTATTCTTAATTTTGGGATTGATATTGGACTCACAGATAAGCCTTTTTGGCCGGCTGGCCCTTGAAATCCTTTCTGTCCGTTTGGACCCTAAAGACAAGAACAACGCTCAGTTTGTCCTGTTTCATGGGCTCATATTCCTGAAGTTACTCTAACAGTTATGATCTTCTAGGTCTTTCATTTTCCTTTGATTTTCTTTCTTTCTCTTGTATTATCTGTGCTTTCTGTACTCTTCGCATCTCTAGTTTTCTTACTTTAGGTTTTGTTAATTTTATGTTAAATGGAAATTGAAAACAGTTGAATCCATGACCAAGCTAATCAATCTACCTCCTCACCATCGAGACCAGCAACTCCCTCCTGCCCCACAGGTCCTCTGGATCCCTGAACACAGGACATGTAGAGACAAACAGAAGAAGAAGAACCGTCTTAAGTTACTTCAAATGACACAGCATTATTGACGTGCACTTGCATACAGCTTTTTCTGTATTTAAGTAGGCGATAAGATACTTAGAGAAGCTCAGAGGTTCACCTTATCTCCTTTTACACCGCCTGATCCAGATGGCCCCTGACTTCCATCTTTACCCTGCGTGTTAAGAAATTTAAGATAATAACAGGGAGATAATATAAAGAAACATCCTATCAAAAAAGGAAGACAGCTCCGTCTTAGTGAGCTCGCAGTTTGGTAGAGCAGGTTTTTCTACCAAATATATTTTGAATTTTAATTTCAGGGGATGTATTTGCTTCATGTTCATTATACCAAATACTGCATAAATAATTGTTCTATAATTTGATGCACAACAAAGAATAAAGCAAAGATTATAATTCAACGTTACTATTGGTGCATCGAACTGCTCGGCATTAATGCCAAGGCATAATTTTAAAAAGCACCTTTCTGTCAGAGATATCTTGAAAATTAATATTATTAACAATATCTCACAAAAAACGGCGGCAAATTGCCTGTATTTGCCTGAACAACCATAATATTCAACCAAAAGTCGTCAAATTATAATGGTGACTCGGATCCATCTTGTCTTTTGAAAAGAGCAGGGTTAAAACCATGAAAATTAATCGTACATGCGTTGGCTTATCAAAGTTTTCGAATCAGTTCAAATGCGGTGTAAATAAACCCGACATCATCATCCTTCCAACAGGTCTGGTGACACCGGGCTCGACTTGGTCTGGTGACTGACCCAGAGAAACTAATTATGAGTTCATGGCAAACTGGAAAGAAAGAAAGTGTCTGTTCGCTCCCGAGTGTTTCTGCAGTTATCACAAGAGGACTGTTCATCCTGCAGTTAAGCAAAACTGCAGAGAGATTCGCATGAAGGCTTTGTGACCTTTCACGTGGCTGACAGTTGACTTGATGAACAAAGTGTGACTAATGATGTGTTCTGAGTCTGGGATTTTGGGTTTTTCTAGTTTTGTATTTTGGATTATTTTCCTTGTATCCCTGTTTATTCATGACTCTCTTATGTTTCCACATCTGGCTTCTTCTTCATCTTTGTATTTATGATTTGTAACTTGTGTCAATTTAGTCTTGCATCCTTTTCAGTTGTGGCTCTCTTCCTGTTTTATTTTGGTGACTGTTCTTCTCTGTATCCTTTGTCTTGGTTAACGTCCTCCACAGTCATTATCTTAGGCTACGTTCACACTGCAGGTCTTGATGCTCAATTCCGATTTTTTTGTCTGCTCGTTCACACTACAACTAAAATGCGACAGCAAACGCGCTCTAGTGTGAACGCTCAAAGCGGCCCACATGTGCAAAAGAAGACGTCACACACAACGCGCTCTGTTTAGACCCAGAGCAAACAGTGTTGTTTGACAGATGGCCCTTAATATAAAGACTTCGGACTTTACATTTCCCAATTTTTGCTTTAAGTTATTTTGTTATTTACATAATAATGTAAATAACCTAATAATGATCCTTATTGCTGTTTAAGAGAGGAGCGGTGCTTCAAAGGATAGCTGCAGATTTCTGTCAGAATCTGCAGATTATACAGAACAAATAAAATGTTCACGTTGTCTTCCCAACAGTTTCACTGGATGGCCAGGAAGCGTTCGCGATGTCTTCTCGGGCGCTGATAATTGGCGTCTGTCTTGTGTCAGTGACGTAAAAGACGGATTTAATGCGACATGACCATCAAACAGCAGTCGCTTTCTAAAACATCTGATTTGTATCGGATTCAGTACCACATACGAAAGTGACCCAGATCGGATTTGAAAATATCGGATTTGTGCCGTTCACACTGTCACACCATGATCGGATAGATGGGTCGCATAGGGTCAAAAAAATCGGATTTGATGCGCTTTCGCCTGCAGTGTGAACGCAGCCTTAGTTAACCCCAGCTGTGTTCCTACTTGGTTTTTTATCTCCTCATTATGTAAAATGCCTGAGTTCTGTACACAGCCAACCTTGACAGTTATGTTGGACAGACTGACAGAGCTTCAGTTTGTGTATGAAATAAAACAATTAGGCTCCCAAACTTCTAATTATATTTGAAAACAAAAGCAAAAACCCCCCCAAAAAACAACAAAACCTTACAGAGTAACCTGTAACTCCAGGAGGACCAACTGGGCCTTGTGGACCTTGACCGCCTGGAAGACCACGGGACCCAACTTCACCCCATGGTCCAATGTTGCCGTGGATACCCTGTTGGATTAAAGTATGTTTAAAAAACAGAGAAAAAAGTTCATAGACTAAAAATATTTCTTGGTTTTATACAATCTGATTGAAGTCTGTTAGTTAAATACTCAAAGACGTTCACATGCTGTGTGTAGAAAACACACACAGCTGCAGTCATGTGAAAAACAAAGCCCACGCTCGGAGCTCGGAGTTTAAGAGTGAAGGTAGCAGCAAGCTGCTGCTCATCAAATGCACTTGATTAATCAAGTGTGACCATCTCTATAGAAGCAGATGTTGGTCTGGAGCTTTCAGGTGTGTGCTAACAAATTAATGCCACAAATTTTTGAATTTTTTGAATGCAATACAAACAAATTGCAAGTCTGCATTTTGGGTCCTTTGCTGCCTCCCCGCACACAGACCATGACACAAATGGTACCAAACCTCAATGAATTGAAGCGACCTTAAAATAAAGTTCAAGAGAAGTTGGACAAAATTCCTCCACGACACGAGAAACTGGAAATTATACAGAAAACTATTACTTCAAGTTACTACTGCTAAAGGTGGTGGCACGTTATCACAGGACTGCACAGAGTCCAATGAAAAACGTTCTTTTCCACACACCTGCCTTCATCTAATTCTCTAATTAACTCACAAACCAATGCTGACGTGTAAAAACTCAAACCGCTGACCAATCAGTGCGTCCGACCTCCTGGGCTACAGCATTCTCACATTCTCAAACATCAAGACATTTACCACAATAAAATCAAAGGCATAAGTTGACCAAAAGAATGTGTAAACAAAGGACTGGATGAACGTTTTGTATGGACAAATAATTAAAATGATCTTACAGGAGCGCCTCTGTATCCCTGTGGTCCAGGCATGCCCATCTCTCCCTGGAGAATGACAAGAACTTGACTTTAGTAAGAAGTTAGAGAAACATTTATAAATAATGAACAGGCGATAGTAGAAAATAAGGGACTAATTCACTTACTCGGGGGCCTTGTATTCCTTTCGGTCCCTCCTCTCCTCTTGTACCCTTCACAGCACAAACGTTATCTTAGCATATGAGGAGCTAAATAACCGAGTGACTGATAAACCTGCTACTTAGTAATGAAGATGTGAGGCTCATACCTTAAATCCTTTACTTCCTGTTAGTCCGCTGGGGCCTTGTTTACCTACAACCCCCTAAAGGAAACATCAGGATTGGATTTTTTGGTCTGGCTATAAAGAAAGTACGACAAATTCCAGAAAGTCTACATTCATATATCATTGTTTGGGTTGAATTTTCAAGGCTTCATTATTTTCTTTCAACAAACACAGGAGTACTCTCCATACAGCTGCACAGTAACATACTCTCCTTCCTGGCTGTCCCGATGTCCCCTTCGTTCCTCTGCTGCCAGATTCTCCCTGGAAGTCGAATGACACAACGCTATGATCCTAACGTCACATAATTCACTGTGCTGAGTGATCACAGGACACTGTTGTAAAACTTTAGATCCTCATCTTAATAAATAAATGAATTCATTTATTACAGTCACTCCCATAGTCTCCAAAAATACTAACAATGTTTCATGAAGCAAGAATTTAAAAATTGCCTTACACTCTTTCCTACAGGGCCTTGGAATCCAGGAGGTCCTGTTTTTCCAGGCATTCCCTGTGGAAATGAGAACATGAGATAATAACTTGTCCCACTCCAGGATAAGCAAATGCAGCTGTCATATAACAGGACGAGCTCACTTTAGGTCCTGGAGGTTCGACCGCTCCATTCACTCCATTTGCACCAACAGGTCCCTGAAGCAAAGATCATATTAGTTCATCAAATATCTGTTACCCTGGTAATATTACTGCTCAAGTATCATTTCTGACAGATTAAATGTTAACTATTAACCTAAAGAAGAAAGGATCAAATCTGATTCTGGAACACTTAACCCATTTTGTTCTGTAGGAATAACAAACCCATAACAATAAATACATAAAAAGAAAAATAATTCCCATTAATAAGGGAGGCTTCTGTTCCAAACACAGCACATGGTTAGTCTTACCGAGGCTCCACGACTGCCATCCTGCCCCTTGTGGCCCAGATGACCTTTAAATCCCTGAAAAATGAAAGAAATGTCTCCTTTTTTCTATTTGTTTTTTCTAGTGTGAATAAAAAAAAGGAGTTAAAATTTACCATATATTTGAAATCCATATAAATACAATACAATTTTATTTATATAGCACGTTTAAAACCAGGGGGTACACCAAAGTGCTTCACAGTAAGGAACAATGGCAAATGATTACACTGAACAGTAAGTCATTAAAACAAAGTAAAATAGAGAAAATAGAGAACAAACAAAAGCATAAGTAAGTAGAGATCAGAGATGATTATGCAGAGAAATGAGTATCTGCAAAAACTCAAAATCTCAGCAAGTATATTTGTCTTATTTCTAGTCAAAATTATCTCATTACACTTAAAATAAGACAAAATCAGCTACAAAGCAACTTTCCAGTAAGATTCAGGAACTTGTTTCATTGGCAGATTTTTTCACTGAATACAAGATATTTTACCTTGAAATAAGTGAAAAAATCTGCCAATGAAACAAGTTCCTGAATCTTACTGGAACGTTGCTTTGTAGCTGACCAGATGATCATAAAGAACAGCTGGGAGTATAGAGACTGAGGAGGTATATAAATAGTGCCATCATCTGGATAGTAGCTTAAGCAGATGTCATGTGTGGTGGATAGATCAATTCTGTTTTAAAGCTATAAACATGTGTTTCTCTAATGTTTACATGTACAGCATGGTCACCTTCAGGCCTTTTGAACCCGGCATCCCCGGGACTCCAATCTTCCCCTAAACAGATGGGGTACACAATCAGGTGCAAACACAGTGTGAACTCTTTGACATGCCTCTGTTTAATGCAATAGTAAGAGCTTTTTCAATGCACTGATTGGTCGATGCCTTCAGTCACAGATGTAAAAAAAACAACAATTAACAGCGCAGTCATGCAAGTACAGAGTAAGAACTTTAACCATATAGGAACCTTAATACCAGGTTCTCCTTGAAGTCCCCTCTCTCCTGATGTCCCCATCTGTCCCTGCAATAACAAATAAATACATAAATAATACAAACATAAGTATCTATACTGAACATGTTGTCACTTATACTCACAACAGGACCAGGGATTCCAGAAAATCCCGCTCGACCTTCCCGACCCTTTGACAAGAAGAATGACTGTTAATGGTTAAGAAATGTTACAACACTGCTCCCTCTACAATACTACAGTTCACATATTTTTGGAAATATTAAAAGTAAGAAAAAGCTGAAAAACACCTCCTTTGCAATTTTATGTTGACTTTGCTTTTTAAAATGTCTTTTAACCCTTTAAAGCCAGTCGGTGCAGGCACGCTCTGTTTTGCGTAACTATTTTTAAATCCCGGTAGCTCTGCAACCACGTAAGGTAGCGCAATAATTTTTTTTGCATATGAAATCGGAGGAGTTGTACTTACATCTTATGCCATCAGCTTGTCCTCGGTCACAGTTTCCTTCCACATATAGCTTTGCAAAAACTGCATAAAAAGCACTTGTAGCAACAAAAACATAATATTCCAGAAACACCCTTTGCCGATCCGATCAGCTGTTCATAACACTTCCTATGTCCATCAGCACTGCCCGAAACCGGAAGTAATGTCATTTTGCGGAAATGTAGTTTTTTTTACTATCAGGGCCTCATGAGCCTATACTGGTGTTTTTAAAAGTTATGTTTGACTTTATGACTTTCTGTGTCGTTTCTGGGATGCTTAGGACTCATATTGCACTGCTGGAAATAGTTTATTTTGATGCATATGCTGTTTGTTTTTGCAAATTTGCATTATAATATTTATTTTTGTTTTTCCTGCAGTATATAAAAATTGGTGTATTTCAAAAATAAAACTATGAAGACACTCAAAATAAATTTCCTGTGGTGGGAAACTAGTTTGTGCAACTTTTTTGTATTTACAGTTTTGAGGGATAAGCCTCTTAAATTTCTCTAACTAGAAATATATGTTAAAAAAACAAAAACGATTTTTAATTTTTTTGTAGTTTATTGCACTTTTTGGAATTTATGTAATTACTATGCACTTAATGCATACATATTATTAAAATTTGGGCTATAATGGTTGTATTGATGTATAGCAACTTGAAATACTCCCAAAAATGGCTCCACAGCATGTAAAAATATAATATAAGCTCTGGCGGACTTGGTTCTATGGTAGGTCTTAAAGGGTTAAATACCAAGTTTGGCCTCTGATCTTTAAGGTCACACTGAGATATGCAACATTCTGTCAAACTAAATTTCTGTGCAAATATATTGATGTATTTTAGTGCTGTCAGCCATAACTGCATTAACGCGTTAAAAAGCTAACCGCGCTAATGTGTTGACGCCATGCAGCCCCACGCACGGGGTGATCCGCGGTAAGTCGTTAACTGAGATTTGCCGCGTTAATGCGGTTATGGCGTTAACGTCAATTTAACGAGATTAACGCTGACAACACTCATTTATTTTTATAGATATGAATTATTCAGACTCCTTACCTTATTGCCTCGAGATCCAGGACTTCCTTGAATACCAGCTGGTCCTCGGTTTCCCTACATCACATCATATTTGCACAACAAAATTCACTTTTCAGCAAAGAAAAAGAGTCAAGATGAACAGATTCAACTATTTGCTCAAACTCACCTTGGAGCCATCTTTTCCCTGCTTCCCTGGCTCTCCCATGATGCCATCAAAGCCCTACAACATTGGATGAAGATATGAAATAAGATCTGATATTACAGAAGCTTTAGCATCATAAGTGAGGATGTTTTTTTAAATATATATTTATTTTTTACACTCACAGCAGGTCCAGGAAGTCCTGGTAGCCCTGCATATCCTCCAAGTCCCTCAAGTCCCGTTGGCCCTGCGTGCCCCTTTGATCCCGGTTTACCTGGAGGTCCACGAGGACCCTGAACAAACAAAACAAGCTGATTCACTGATCTGATCAGTTAACCAACCACAGACCGGACAGATGGACAAGAAAATTACCTGGGCTCCCTTGAATCCTGGATCCCCCTTCTCACCTCTCCTGGATTTGACACCCTGGTGGTGACAGAAACACATAAGTAAACAGAAAACAACAGCTCAGGAGACCAAAAGGGAACATCAATTAATGTCATGCATTATAAAGGTTGTAACCATTTTAGCAAGAGTGAGAAATTAAATTCTTTTAAGTAATCTTACGGGATCACCTGAGGATCCAGGCTTTCCTGGATTCCCACTGGCTCCCTAAAATAAGGGGACATTGCTCAGGTAAACTCACTACAGCGTAAACAAACGCTGCACAGCACACTTACTCTTTAGTCTAATTATCTTACGTTTAGTCCAGGTGGTCCAGGTTGACCTACTTCCCCTTCATCTCCTGGATCACCCTGGTGAAATGTAAAAAACAGAAAATTCAAACGGCAGTGACCCGAACTGGTAACTGCGTACGTTCACAAACCAGTTTGACATTTTATGTCTTCAAGTATACTCACAGTGCTACCTTTAGGACCTGGAGGTCCATTAGGGCCTGGGTTTCCCTGTGAGGTCATTGATCAAAGTGTTTTACTCACAATTAATTTTTCAACATGTGATAAAGAACTTTTTTTTTTTACTCCTAAAAAGATTTACTCAGGTTTATCTTCCTACTCTCGTTTTTAATCAATATTATCTCATTTTCACCTTCCTTTGTTCACAAACTACACGTGACCACACCAAAAACGTGCAACTTTCATTTACCAAACGCTGAACAACGTGTTGGTTGTTTCACACGTGATCATTTCATGCTATACAAAAGCTTTACTAATACCTGAGGGCCACGAACACCAGGAAACCCGACTGTTCCATCCGGACCGGGCTTTCCCTAAAGCAATGCACGTATGTATATTTTGGACATTTACTGAGGTAAGTGACAACGTCTGCTAGAAAGGGAGCAAATATAAGTGTTTTCTCACCTGTGACCCAGCTGCTCCTCTGGGGCCCATTTCACCCTGATGACCCTGACAGTTTAAATAATTGCTCTATAAATGTCTTTAAAAAACAAACAAACACCACTTTGAGTTTGTTTACTTTACTTACTGTTGGTCCTGTAATTCCTCGGACACCTTTTCCTCCTCCGGGACCCATTTTGCCCTGAAAAGAAGGCAGATTAATAGATGCTCATTAATAGTATCTCATGTTTAATTAAAAATAATTTTCAGTGTGATGGTTTTGTGGGAGGATATAACTTACCGGAGGGCCTCTCGGACCACAGAAGCCTAAATCCCCAGTTTGTCCCTGAAAACAATGAAAAGCAACAATGAATGCAAAGTAGAAACAGTAGAAACACCAACACAGATCATTTTTTCTATCTGTTTGTGTGACACTGACCGAAGGCCCTGACGGTCCTGGGAAACCGGGAGGACCTCTTGCTCCGGACGTGCCCTGTAAACATTGGACTTTTCAGATGTAGCTTTAAAATGTACATAATTTGAGAGCAATAATTAATTTAAGTCATCTGTTTTACAAATATTAAGTAATAAAAAGCAACTTTTTGAATGTGCTGGGAATGGAGCTGGTCATCTGAGCTTACTATGTAGCCAGGAAGCCCAGCGTGGCCTCTGACTCCTTTATTTCCCTGTAGGCACAAAGACACGGATCAGAATCCCGTGCAGCCTTCCTGCAAAACGACAGCAGTTCTACAGATGACTCGTCTGACCTTGTCTCCTTTCTGTCCTCTGGGTCCCTGTGACCCCGCCTCGCCCTGATAACCCTGCAGGCAGAGAAAATGTTTGACTCTTAATATAAATCTTTGACACTTTAACATATACAGTTATAATAGTATGAGCAAGCTGCACAAATAAGTGGCTGTCGCTGAATGCAAAGGGAGACAGATACACACTCACTGGCCAAATCATTAGATACAGATTTCTAGTGGTTTCATGGTGCTGGGTCATTTTGACTCAGCAGTTTTAGTTTCATGTGTTTCGGTGTTTTTTCTGTATTATGTTTTTTTTTATTCTTTAGTTTTCCTGTTTTGAAGATGTAATCCTAATTTTCAGTGTTATTCTGGTTAAGAGTTTTGTTCTTAGGTTTAGTTCAGCGTCTAGTCTGTGCTTGTCATGTTTCCTGTTTTACTTTGAAGGTCCGTGTCTCATGTTAGCGTGTCCAGTGTTTCTCTCCCCTGTGTTGTCCTTATATTTTCATTCGAGTCAGCTGTGTCCTCACGTGTCTCCACCTCTCCTGATCACCTCATGTGTGTATTTAAGTCCTCCGTCTCCCTTTGTTCATTTGTTCAAGAGCTCATATTACCCCAGTTCTTCAGCAGCTTCACTGGTTGCCCGGAGAAGCCAGGATAAACTTTAAAGTCTTACTTCTCGCACACAAGTGTATCCATAAATCTGCTCCTTCCTATTTGTGTGACCTGCTTCATATCACCACTGTTTCCCGCCCTCATCTCACCACTGTGGGGATCAGAGCCTTCAGTCGCTCCGCTCCTCGGCTCTGGAACTCTCTTCCTCCAGCTGTTGTGGCCGTTTTTGTTGAATGTTTATAAAATGCAATTTGTATTCATTTTTGTTTTTTCTTTAAAGTTGTAGGAATATGCTGACCTAGTTTTGTTATGTAAATTTGTAATTCATTTTATTGGAAAAGTTTTTTGGAAAGTGATTGGTTTATTGGCTTATGGACCCTCCCATTAATCAGGGGATTAAGAGCACCCTGGGGTGGTAAAGATGGTTTTTGTTTGCCAAACGTCTGATGGGAAGACGAAAAATGATTTTTTTGACCACTTTTGAAGTTGTTAAAGCAAATTAAGTTAACCTACGTTTAATTTTAAGTTTTAAGAAGTTATTTGGTTGATTTTTGTTTATAATTTTCCACGAAATAAACGGCAGATGATTTTTTAAACAATGGAGTCAGAAGTGCGTTCGAAAACAAACCTCCCGTTGCCACCCACGGCCTTTTCTTGGACTTTTTTGGCGTTTGGAACATAAAAGGCCGTGACACCAGCCATAAGAAATATAAACTCTCTTCCAATATTTAAGTCACAGCTCAAAACACATCTGTTCAAACTGGCTTATTCACTTTAGTGCCGATTTTATCTGTTGTCAAGTTCTGTTTTGCAATTTTAACTTATTTTATGTATTTTATGACTATTGCTCCTTTTATTAATTTTGTTCTTTTGAAAGGCGCCCTCAAATAAAATGTATTATTATTACTATTATTATTACTATTGCCGCGTCGTGCCAGCTGTTTTGGCCACTTTGTTTCAGCCATAATAAAAGCTCGCCTTTCGTTCAAAGTTCAGTTCCGTCTTCTCGCCCGTGTCTGCTGCTGGATCCACCTCACTCAGTCCACTCAGTCCGTGACAGGTTCCTCGTGACTGTGAAAGCCATTTCATTACATCGACGTCCAAGAAAACAGTTTGAGGTGCTTTGAACTTTGTGATGGCGAGTCAGTAAGGGCTGGACATGGTCAACAACAAGACTCAGGCAGGCTGTGGCACTCAAACGATGCTCAGTTGGTGCTGAGGGGACCAGGTGAGCCAACAACATTATACTGAACTGTTGATACAAGGCAGGACGGATCCATGCTTTCTACCATCTGATAGGTGAGACTCATCAGACCAGCTGACAGTAATGGCAGCTGCTGTGGTCTTTTTCTGTAGCCCGTCTCTCTTGTCCATCCAGAGAGGTCTCCTGTGTACCTCAGGCCTAATAAGTAGTTATCTGAATTACTGCTGCCTTCCTATCAGCTCTGTGTAAAGACTAGTGATGGTCGATCAGGCGTTTCTGAAATACACAGACCAGCCTGTCTGGCACCAACAACCATATCATACACTCAAATAACCTTTCTTCCTGATTCTGAAGCTCAGTTTGAACTTCAGCAGGTCATCTTGACCATGTTTACGTTCTTAAATACACTGAGTTGCTGCAATGTGATTGGCTGATTAGATATTTGCCTTTAACAGGCAGTTGAACAGGTGTATCTAATAAAAAGGCCAGAGAATGTATGCTGTCTATGCACGTGCATGCTAAAGCCTCCATAGTTATAATCCTGATAACATTATAAGTTCAGGACAATCTTACCCACTCACCCAGCTCCCCTTTGCTGCCCTGCTCTCCTGTGTAGCCTTTGGGACCCTGTAAGGACAACTAAGGAGTTAATTCCCCAGGCACCAGTATGACTAACTTAAATCCATACATGGAAACTAAAAAGAAATAAATACATGTTTTCCAGGAGATTTACCTGCTCTCCAGGTAAACCTGAAGGGCCCGGGTCAGCATTGTGTCCTGGGGTCCCGTCTCTTCCAGGTCGGCCCGGGGGACCCAGGATACCCTGTGGACCAGGACTGCCCTGGAGTACAACGCAACATGTAAAGTAGGTAGAAGAATAATCACGAGACATTACAGAGCAGATTTACAGACAATAGTAGTAATATCTTTCCTCTCTATTCAATATAAATTTGCTTCTACCCAGAATTCCTATTACTACTAAAATATATCCAGGAAATATTAAAACCTCTGTCCTGACCAACCACAACAAGCCAGCATCCACTTAAGCATCATATTAATGTCTTAATCCACCATAATATCGCTAGAATAATATACAAGTTATCACCCTACTGATCGTCCTAATCACGCTAAAAACATTTGATATTTACATAGTCAGCTGCTTTGCAATAAAGCATTAATCATCTCATTTTGCAATATGTGCGTGAACCTTAGCATGTTCTTTGCCTTACACTTATTTTTAGTTGTCATGATGTGAGCCCCATGATCCTGCACTCAAGTAATCAGATGCAAAAAAACAAAAACAAATCAGAGAAACGTACGATGATTCCTTGAACTCCTTTAGGTCCTTGCTTTCCAGGAATTCCAGGTAGTCCCTGGAGAAAAAGTAACCACTGGAGTCTAGTTACAGTCCTTTATTTGTATTGTCAGGTAAAACTTTCAAGTTGAATTTAGCCATAATGTCTTTGTCTACTTACAATTGGTCCATCATCTCCAGGAGGTCCAGGAGGACCCGGAGGCCCTTTAAGTCTCTGAGAACAAAAACACACAGTGTTACAGCTCAGGCACAACATGTCTTATCATAACATTCAAATGAAAATGTGCAAAGAATAATTTTTTGATTAACCTAAAAAATAATCTTCTCAGAGTACCAAAGTTCAGCTGCTATAAGAAAGGAGTTACTGTAAAAAGTCATTTTAGGTGCATTCATGTTATAAAACAAACGCCTACCGGCCACGAGGACACCAGCTTTTTGTAAATTTGCTTTTTCTGCAAGAAAACAGTGAAGAATGGATTTTTTCAATCATGATTACTGAGCGTTCACACACAGAAAGAAAAGCTTATTCATACTTACCCTGACAAAAACAAACTTTAAAAATAATAACACAGCAGTGGTAACTATAGGCTCTGAAATAATTACCGATTTAAATTGTCACAGTTATAAGAACGCATCCGTCAGCAGTGAAAGTGGACAAACATGTGATATAATGAAACACAAGCAGACACTGAAAAATTAAAGATCCAATAACATTAAAACTGCTTATATATCGTAGTCAGTACAAATGAAACAAGTCAGTCTCTTCTAGATCGCACATGAAATGATTCAGTGGATCCAGAAGGATCACGTTTGTATTTTCCTGTCTCTCAGTTAATCTGATTTCACTTATTTCAGTTCTCTATATATTTGTCAAGCAAAAGTATCTTATAATGTTAAAAAAAAATCCTTAAAAAATGACACATTCAAGAAATAAATATTTAAACAATTTTACTAAAACTAACACTTCTTACATTTGCTAAGCAGAAGAATGTACATCTCCTGTTTTTATTAAATATGCTCAGTCTTGGAACACGTCTGTTAAAATAGTTTTCATTTCATCAAACACAGCAGCAGCTCACCTTGAAAGCCTCCCACTCTTCTTCAGAAGTTTTAAACACAACAATAGCCGGCATCCCAGCTGGACCAACGGGGCCTCTGTATCCAGTCTGCCCGGTCCTGCCCATCACGCCTGGGTATCCCTTAGAAGACAAACCCCCCAAAACAAAACCAAGAACAAGAACAAGAATTTGACATTTTACTTAAAGTTTATTAAAGATTCATGAAGACAATTTACCACCAAGAAAAATACAAACACGTGAATGTGAAAAGAAACCAACAAATCTACGCCTCTAAAAAACTAAAAAAGAAGATTAACGCAATTGTAAGCCATGCTTCCGAGCTCATTGCAATATCTATTTATGAACAAGTGCTTAAATTACACCAAGATGAATTTTATTAAGTTTAATTTAACACTCACTTTATCTCCCTTAGGTCCCGGTAGACCAGGTAAACCGTGCAATCCCTGAAACAAACAGTAGAGCTGAGTCATTGGATCATGTGAACCCAAAATGATTTTAACTAAGATTACTACAAAGTGAACATGATGGGTAAAACTAGAATTTCTTTTAAATACACACTCATTATGAATTTGATGTGTTGCACTAGTTTTTGACTTATCACACATGTTTTTACACATCTGGAGCAGATGCAGGTATTTTACCTTCTGCATGGGAGCTTTTAATGTGAAGCCTTGCTATTTTAATAGGTGTAGAACATTGTATTCGATTAGCTTTCTGAGATACGCAAGACCTTTAATGAAGAGAATGATGTCTGGATGGTTCCTCCTGAAGGAGGTACCAAAGATGCTTTTGGGATCTTTGTGCAAACAACCTCTGAAACATGCGCTGCAGCCCCAAACAAATCTCGGAAGCTGGCTTTTAAGCTGCCGACGAGATTTGTTTGGGTCCATCGTCTCAAGCAGTTGGCTTCCATGAGTTTCACTAGTAATTGAATTTTTGTGATGCCTCATACCACAGGCAGTTTCTCCCGTACTGTTTCTCAAGATTCTCCAAAACTTTATATTATGCACTAAAGATGAAATTTGGCATTTTGACAGAACATTAAAACCGTCTCCATATTTACCTCACAAAGACTCTCTACAGTGTTGCCAGTTAGCTTAAGTAGTTGCAAGTTATTACTTTCTTTTGTTTTTCTCCAAATGCCTGTGTTAAAACTGCTTTCATGTAACCTGCTCCTCCATCTACATGCAGGTAGAAAGGCTTATCATAGTCAGGCAATGCTAAAACTGTATTTGTCTGTAATGCTAGTTTTAAGTTACTGTCTTCTTCTTCTTTGTAGATGCAACACTACATTTTTATTTAAGGCATTTTAGGTCATTTCTATTTTTTTCAAAGAATTCACACATCTTACATATTTCAAACTTTTAAGTTAGGATTTAAAAAAACTTCTTTATTTGAACTTTTCCCACAAGGTTCCATTCTTCCTATAGCAGCTTCATATAAAGTCTGCACCAGGCTTTTAATCTCAATGTGGATGCACTGCTCACAGCTCTAAAACAAGACATTAGTAAATCATATGCCTAATCATTATGTGTCACTGTGATCCACAAGTATGATCACAAATGTGTTTTTCAAACCAACAAAAAAACAAAAACAAGTTGCTGATGGCATGAACGCTTTACACACGAGTCAGGACACAAAAAAACTGCTGCCTGCCAGAAACAAATCAGAAGTGTGAGGAAAAAACTGAGCTCACAGACAGCTGCATGTGTGAGCTTTAATAGCATGCAGCAAAATGTGTAACTTGCTCATCAGCTTAGCAGTGTCCACATATTTAATTCAGCTTCTCAATCCTGTAGCTTTAGCTGTTGTCTACAGGGTTTAGCTTATTAGTTGTTAGTATAGGTGTGCTCTACATCTCAGCAAAGTCTCATCTAGGATGACAGGTTTTCAAGCAGGTCAGCTGCCTCTATGCACTTAATTAGTTTAGATATTTTCTTTATTTCCTTCATCATGTCGTTGTACTGAACTTGAGCAAACCTTAAGCTTGATGCAGACTACTTCTAACAATTATCCACCTCACATCATAACTGACTGAGGTGCCTCTTCATATTAATATTATGTCATTATTAATGTTATTATCTTTATTTATATACATATATATATATATATATATATATTAGGGGTGCAACGATACACAAAATTCACGGTTCGGTTCGATACTTTGGTGTCACGGTTCGATATTTTTTCGATACAAAAAAATGTTCATGCTAGGGCTGCACGATATTAGGAAAACCTGCGATGTGCGATAACTGTGATCAATACTGCGATAACGATATGACTTGCGATAAAATAAATAGCAAAAAAAAAACAAAAAACAAATACATAATTTCCGTTTTACTGCACAGTTTTATTTAATGAAAGCTGCTGTATTAGCAGTGTAACAACAAAGTGCAGTCAAACATTGAAACATTGCCCCCATAAAAAAATTTCTGAGGCTTGAATTCTGAAAGACATCCTTCCCGGTCTCTATAATTAGTTTTAAATAAACATAACTTAAATTATACTGCAAATTATCTCTATGCAGTTGTTCATCATTTTACCACTCACCAAGTAGTTATGATGCAAGTCAAAACTGGAGTGGAAACTTTACTAGATTAAACTATAGGTAAGAACTTGTCTGCTGTGGGAACACACCAAAGAACAATTGTCTACCTTTGTGGTCGTACTGGCCAAGACTAATATTATCAACAATTAAGAACAATGTAGGTAGTGTATTTTTGTAATTTTTTGAAAAAAAAAAAAAGGTTTCTCTATCTTGCATTCATCCTTCCTGAGTGAATGTTTTTTATGGCAAGTTCTTGTTAAGGAAAACCAACATGTTTACTCTCCAAGGTTTTAAACATGTGCGCTGACATGTTACTATGTTTCCTGATGTACTAAAAAGTCTCTCTGAAGGTGAGCTACTTGCAGGTATGCAGAGATACTTCCTTGCAAGCTTGCTTAGCTGTGGGAATGTCATTTTGTGGAGTTTCCACCATGCCAAGGGGTCTTCCTCACTGTCTATGGCCGTGGATAGCAAGTAGCTGTTAAGCTCAGCTTCAACAGCTTGTGAGAGATGCATAAAAGAGGAGGTAGGGATTGGAGCTGCCTTGAAGAAACTGCCCAGGGACTTTTTTGCCTTCTTCAGGGGACGACTGGGTGGATCATCTGTCTGGGCCTCTGGTTCAGCGGAGCTTCTCTCCTGGAACAGAAAGCAGATTATAAGAAAAGTAAACATTTTGGACTAAATATGAATTGAAAGGTTTTATATATAAGCATGCATGAATACCTTCTGTGCCACTGCTTCCATTTCTGACATCACTCTGGTCTTGAGACTCGATCAGTGCTGGTGTAGCTGACTTTAAATCTGGGATCCATGAAGCACGCCATGTCCATAAGTTCCTGGGTAGCTGGATTTTCATATTTAGTAATCAGGTACTCGAGGATTTTCTTCTTAATTGATTTTGTCAAATCACTGTCTTCTTCCTTCTCTGCAAGCACCGACGTCTTCATCAGATGAAGGACTGGTTTTACATATGAAACACTAACGTAGCTCTCACCAGACAGGGCATCTGTAAAGTCTTGCAGGGGGTGTAATGCCTGGTTGACAGACTCCAGTACCTCAAGATCCTGCCAAGTAGGAATCAAGTGTCTTGATTTCTTGTCTGCTGAGATGACATCAGAAATGGCCCGCTGCTGCTCCAGGACTCTCTCAATCATCTTCTGCCTGGAACCCCACCTGGTTGGGCATTCTGTGATCAGTGTGTGCTCTGGGAGGTTGAGCTTCTGCTGTGCTTTTTTCAGAGCCATCTTTGCTTTCCAGCTGTGGCAAAAATGTCCAACTAACTTTTTGCAAAGTCCAATGGCTCGGGCAATGCGGGCATCATCTTTGATAGAATTTTCTGGAGAAATAAGAGGAAACAAAAAAACTGTCATGTTTAAAACCTTTTTTAAAAAAAAAAAACTAATTGAAATTTATAACTAAAGTTGTCTAAAAAGGTAACATTATCCTTATCAATATCAATTTGATAATAATGTATAGCACATTTTCATTGCTAAAAAGATCTGCCTTGAATAAAACTTACCGATTGCAAGGTGCAGCCTGTGTCCAAAACACTGAAGTCTGACCCAGTTGTTTAGCTCCGTGGCTCTCACAACATTGGCACCGTTGTCTGTGGTGATGCACACTTGTCGATCTTCTTTAAGATCCCAGCTGGCTAACACCTCACGTAATACATGGGCTATATTTTCACTAGTGTGGGAGTCTGGAAAATACACAGTCTCTAGACACCGTGTTTTCAGTTCAAAGTCTTCGGTGAGGAAGTGCACTGTGAAACTCATATATGGTTCCGTTGTACGACTTGATCATAGGTCTGTAGTGCTTGCGTAGTTTTCAGCTTGGCTCAGTTCAAACATGACGGTCTTGCGGCATGTTTCATACATTTGTGGAATGGCGACATGTGAAAAGTAGTTTCGTGAGGGGATGCGGTTTCTCTGGTCCACTTTATGTATCAGACTGGTGAAGCCCTCTCTGCTAACTGTATTTATAGGCATCATGTCTTTAGCCAAAAAATGTGTAATGGCCTCTGTTATTTCTTTGTACCGCTTCGACGTTTTCTCATAAGGAGTTCCACTTGAAAAACTCTGATACAGAGACGGCTGTTGGACTGCTGCGCTCTTTGTCTTAACATTAGCAACCTTTGTTTGGCTAGCCCTGTCTTTCTGGAACTCTTCAAACAGTTCTCTGTGGTTGTATTGAAGATGATGGTGGAGATTAGTCGTGTTTCCTCTGGTGGTTGCCACGAGTGTTCGGCAAGTTTTGCAGAGTACCTGTGTTTGGAGAACGTCGTCTTTATCAAATCCAAAGTACCTCCAAATAAGTGAGGTACTATTTTTTTTTTTAGCCACGAGTTCAGTAGCGTTCTCGTCACGCGTCTCGCTCTCAGCCATTACAACTCTGACTCGTTGCTGCAGCGTTGTTCGCGCCCGACCTGCGTAGGAGGCGGGCCTCTAATCCATTTGATTGGTTAATGCCGTGAAGGGCTCTATTCGACTGGTCAAATGTGTAAATGGATTTCTTTGATTGGTAAATTCTTTACAGCACGTGTGTAAAGATTTTAAGGTACCCAATTATCGCAGTTTACGCCGTCTTTTGCGATGGGCCCATCGCGCAGGCTGATATCGCGATGACAATAAATTTTCGATTTATCGTGCAGCCCTAGTTCATGCCTTTTTAATTTGTCATTTATTAAAATTATAAATATATATTTTAACTCAAAAGTACAGTTTTTAAATTTAACCCTAACCCTTGTGCGCGTTTTTTATTTTGACAGCAAATGCGCACCTGCGGACCACTTATGTGCAGCCCTGGTTATTTAGCTCGTCATATTGCAGCCACAGAAATTCTTTTGTCCATGAAACCATAAAGCTGCACTTTCTTTTTGCCTTATAGTCTCATTTGTCATAACTTCTCAGTTTTGTGGTAAGCTTTTCTTTGGCTGTCACTTCTTCACCCTGACCTGTCTTATTTGGCTCAGCAGAACTGAAATGCTTTTACACGCTCACTCACATAACGCTCAGCGATTCTCTGCTCGATCAACCTCTCACATGTTTAAGCTGCGGGAGATTTCACTTGTCATGTTTGCATAGTAAGCTAACGATTAATAAGACGATGTCAGAGGAATTGGTGCACAAATTATCATCACTCACAGATCAGTGCTGTCATTGCAAAGTGAAAGCAAAAAAACAAGCGCAAATTCAAACGCGACTTCAATATGTCACATATTGACAGTGGCTCACCGATGCCAATGACATAATTACCCAGCTACATTTCTGAAAGAATGCAAAAGCATTGACATATATTTTTCCTACAATAGCCCGACGGGCAGGGCAGAGAGATTTTTGTAGCCCGACTGGAAAGATCGCTAGCTCCGGGATGTCGGGCTAGCGATATTGTGAGCCCTGTATCTGATTGAGGAATCACTCATCTTTGGAAAAGAGAGTTTATTACAGAGAAATGGCTCTTTCCAAAATAAAAGCTATACTATCCGCTTCTTCTGGGCTATATTCTCAGCAGCATAAGGAGAATCATGTGCTAACGGCTGTCTAAATGACTCGGGTAAAGTTAGTAGCATGCTTGTTGTTTTTGTCTTTGCACTAGGATGATGTCGGAGTAAATGTGCAGTCATATTCGTTGTGTTCCCACTAGTGCTTTCAGGTTAATCTCGTTGAAATGACCTTAACGCCACAACACGGCAATTCTCCGTTAACGAGCTACCGCCGATCGACCCGTGCATGGGGCTAGACGGCCAACACGTTAACGAGCTAACTGCGCTAACACACTAGTTCACACCAATGTAATTGAGCATTGCGTGGCACATCCAACATACTGTTTTACTTTAGTCCATGACTCGCTTACCTTCAGGGTCATACGTCACATGAAAACCAAAATAATTCCAAACGCCAGATCTGAATGAGGGTGGGGGAGGTCCATCTTGCAAGGAGAGCTTAACTTCTGTCTCGCTAGCTTGCCCTGTGCTCTTCCTCCTGACTATGCTGTCTGTGTTGAGCGCTCAGTGGATCTGCGCTCGACAGTGCAGCCTAGGCGGAGTAGTCGAACACAGATTCACTGAGCGCTCAACACAGACAGCATCGTCAGAAGGAAAGTTGATAAAATAAATTACAAATGTTGTATTGTTCGATACATATGCGTACCGAACCGAAAGCACTGTATCGAACGGTTCAATATCGATACGAATATCGTTGCACCCCTAATATATATATATATATATATACATATACATATATATATAACAGCAATAGTATATTACAATATTTTATTTATATTTTATTTTGTATCCATCAAGCGCTGCGGGTGATCTGCAGTTTCACCCTTTCCCAAGCTGGAGACATTTTCCTTCTCACACACTTTCCTTGGCTGAACAATGACACAACCTTAATATACCTTATGCATCTCTCTATTTCATTTAATATGTCTTCGTGTGAATTATCTGCTTTCATTCATTCTATTCATTCTGGGCATGGACGTCATCCCAACTATGTTTCATTGTTAATACCAGTTTACAGGTTGTTATCCTTGCTATTATCAGTTTGAATACATTAGAGATAATTTTGGGTGGCTGTAGCTCAGGTGGCAGAGCAGGTCAGCCACTAATCAGAAGGTCGGTGGTTCGATCCCAGGCTGCCTCCTGCCTGCATGCCAAATATCCTTGGGCAAGATACTAACCCCATGTTTGCCTACTGGTGGTGGTCAGAGGGCTCGGTGGCGCCAGTGTCCGGCAGCCTCGCCTCTGTCAGTGCGCCCCAGGGCAGCTGTGGCTACAATGTAGCTGCCATCACCAGTGTGTGAATGTGTGTGTGAAGCGCTTTGGGGTCCTTAGGGACTAGAAAAGCGCTATACAAATGCAGGCCATTTACCATTTAGAGATAATTTAATTATCTCTAATTTAATTTAGCCTTTTGTTTATTCCACTTTATTCCTCTTGTATTTACATGTATTCAGTCGGGTCTGTATCCAGCCCTTTTTAAACTTCTACTTTGATCTCTAATTTTTCACTTGGTGAGGGATTATTATGATCTTCCTGATATGGATTATTTATACAAGCTGGTTACATGTGTGTACAAAGTTATTCCAAGAACTCAAAGCTGAGGTTCCCCTTTTCTACATCTGTATGTTCTCAGGAAAGAGGAAGCTGTTAGTTGCTAAAATAAGTTTATCACTCAAAAGTTGTTATATGGCTACATTTCATGTAGCTGATCGCACTATGTACAATTTTCTTTTAACAAAACTATACTTTAAACGATGACACACTGAACATGAGTGTAACTGGGGGTGTGTTATGTACAATAAACCAAATATATATTTGTTGGGGGAAAAGGAAAAAAGGTGTAGTGTAGCTGATGACCTTACAAATACGCCTGAGGGTTACAGTGCCACAGTTTAGCCAGAGGAGGGAGCCAGTGCATCTCACTGGAGAGACTAACCCCCCTCCCCTACACACACACGGTTTTCTAGGTGCTAGAACTGACACAGATATATGCTGCCATCGTAGTCATCAAATCAGCTTTGTGCAAATTCAATTTCATCCAAGGACACGGCCGTAAATAAGCCGAGAATATCAGACAAATGTGATTAAAATTTCCTGTGTGCTTTGTTTATAATTTCATTAAAACTCTGAATCAATGTGAATGAATCTTTGTTTATAGTACCAAGACCCACAAAGGTAAAAATAGCTACAGTAGTGAAATCAAGTCTTATTCATACATAGTTACTGCAAAGCATGAACAAATTCCTACCCTTTGACCTCTGATCCCAGGTGTTTGACGTCTGACTGTGTTTGTAGGAGGCGGATTCGCTGCTCTGTCAGTCTGCTGTGGAGGTTCAGTCTCTGACTGGATGCTGAAGCCTACGGTGCTAAACTGGGAGATCAAATCAGGCGAGGGATGACTGTAAAACCTGTCACCGTCTGCATGCCCTTCCTCCACCTCTGGATCTGTTTCATTTTCATCTGTCTCCGTCCCATTAACTCCATCTCCACCTTGAAACGGGACTGTTTTTCCTGTGGGTGAAACAGTCTCAAACGTGTCTTCCATTGCCTCCTTTTCTATTTCCTCACTGGCTGAAACATTACTCATCTCAGTTTCTGTGACCCTGGGACTCAGAGCTTCTCCACTTTGTAGTGTGGGGGTTACAACCGTAGCTGCCCTTTCCACTGATACGTCTTCCTCTGTTGTTCTGAAGTCTTTAAAGGAGGGAATAGAGACTACTGGGACTGGACTGGTAACCACTGATGACAAAGCCTGTTGTCTAATTTTGCCTGTTTCCACTTTTTCTGGTAAAGGGTCCACAGTGGAAGCAACAGATTCTGTGGTGAATCCTGAAGCAGGAATAGATGAAACCGTCCCTGTTTTTGTTTCTGTATGAGTTCCTGATGAGGCAGCTGCAGCTGTGGCGTCCTCAGACTGAATGTTAGGGCTGGCAACTGTCATCTCGGCAGTTTGTGCTTCTGAGCTCCCCGTCCCAGTTATGTTAAGATGCGACTTGGAAAGCTGCTCATTTCCAGTCGAAGAGCGAGGCCTCGGTTCCGGCTTTGGCTCGTCTGCTTCTCTGTTGGTTGAACTTGTAGTATTTGTATCTAGATCTGCATGATTGTTCAATACTTTGGCGTTTCCATCACGTATGGGAGGATCAGGATGCGACTTCAAAGGGGAAGCGCTGCTTACTGGATCCAGCCTTGGCGTCACCTCAGTGTGACCAGCCTGCGAAGTCGAGCTTTGAGGGGAATTTTCTGAACTGGATGATACTCTGACTCCAGGCTGAAGGTTTGTCTCATCTACAGATCCAGCCTGCAGGCAAATCTGACCACAGTGAAGATATTTCACATTTTAGTCCATTTTCAACCATCTTGCAGTTTTCATTTTGCTAAACATTTAATTAAAGCATTTGATGCCTAAATGACATTCCTCAGTAAACTGCTTCTCGTGGATTCACACACAAGTCCAAAGCACAGTTACTCAGCTCGCAGACAAACGCTCCCTCTGTGGCTTCCCCCAGACACACCGGCCAATACAAACACAGACTGTACTATGGAAAAATGTTATTAAATGTCATAGATTCACACTTATTTGTTAACAGAAAAGCAAACAGGGCAGCACAGTGTGGCCTTATGAACTTGAAGCGTGAAGCTGTAGGGCTGAGGAGACATTACTAAAGGGTGTACACACTATCAGATAATGCTACTGCGTGGGTGTGCACCAGCTAATCCTAGCAGATATCTTCAGCTTTGTTGTGTAGAGATTACTGACCCTGTAACTTAGTCCAGCTTTGAAAGCCTGCAGCTTAGGCTGGCATCTAAATCAAATCTGTATAACTGTTAGTAACTCTTGATTACTTTAAGAAAGCTAAAGCATAGAAACCAGTTATGCTACACTCCACATAACACAGACATCATCCGTAAAAGGAACAAAAAGGAACACATATATATTAGGATGAGCAGCAGCAACAACTGATCTAGTGTGTTTTAGACACCTTAACGATCTCTGATAACAGGAAAAATAAAACGCTGTCAGAAATCAAACGATGTGTTTGTTTGTTGACTGTCACAGCGTTGTGTGTCTGTTAGACATGAGCACATGATGCTCTCATCTCCACGGCGATGCTCAGCTGCTGAAGGCAGAGGTTTGCCCAACTATAACTACTACTTGCTTAATCCTGACCCCAGATTCAACCTTAAACCAAGTCTTTGCCATGAAATGTTATGATTCACAGAAGTCGATGCATGTTAAACACATATAAATACCAGAGGAAAAACCTCACTTATACTTTAAAAAGGTGAGTTCTGTTTTTATTGTGGTGGACATCGACATCTGCATACCTCACTTGTCTTCACTTACTTATTTATTTATCTTCCATAATTTTTTATCCTTATTTATCTTTATTTATCTTGTTCTTTTAAACTAACGTGGTATTTGTGTACGGACAGCAAAGGAAGAATTTCGTTGCTCAGAGAAATGTCATTTCTTCTGTACATATAAACGCTGCTCATCATGCTACATGGTCTCAGCTGTGGCCACACGGGGATGCCAGAATCAGCAACATTAATATCTCACACAAACAGACTTCAGATGTTTTACTACATTTATATACATTACCATTCAGTGGTGCCTTAGTTTTTACTGTATTTAGCATATTATGACATAATATTAGATTATTATTATGTCGTCTGACTGTCCTGCAGATGACATAATGCTTTATTTTGTTGTTGCTCTTTCTGTATAGAAAAAGCTGACAAAGAAGGGTGTTTAAATCTCTCATAACCAAAGAAAAACCAGACAAAACCAAAAAATTATCTATGTGAACAATAAATATGTCAGGTAAAAATGACCAATAATCGATTCCTTTGTGAAAACATGCATCTGTCCTTCAGGCAGGTTTAGTACACTGACCTCTTCTGTCTGTGACTAATATGAAGGTCAAAACATTTTAAGGGGTGAAATTATTCTTTTGCAGAGAGAATATTTTATTTGCTATGTTGCTACAGTTGAAGTAAAAGTCCTCCACCATCGATGATTGTTTCATTTGCACATATAACAAGAGCCAATTACTTGAAACGTGTAAATAAAACAAAATTATTTAATTGCTACAGTTACTGAGAGAAACAGAAGAGGAGCAAAGGCAGGTGAAAACAGTAAATGTAAGTAAAGTGATTCTTAGTGTAGATGAGTGAGAAATCTACAGCGATCTGGTTTTTCCTTTACATTTCAGAGCCTTGTACCTTTACTCTTAACCTAAACAGAAATAATTACACTTTCTGCTTCTACTACTAGTTGACAGTCCACTGGAAAAATTAAACAGAAGTATATCAGCAGTATTTTTCAGAGATAAAAGTACTTCAGTGCAGCCAGACTTACGTAGCTCAGTAGCAGCAGCAGCACAGAAGAGCCCTGCATGGCTTCTGGTAACATCCGGACTCCTCAGTCTGAACTGTGTGCCAGCGCTCTGCCTGATAAACACCAGAGGATGCACTCCCCCCCCCTCCTGGAGGCCCGAGCCAAGCACTGGCCCGGCTGTCCGTTTGTTTGAGGCTGTGGTCATTTGTTTGATAAAATCGAGGAACCAAACGAGACAGCTGAAGGCTCAGCATGAGAGAGATGTCTCATTTAAACATTGTGGCAGCACAAAATCACATGAACATATCCATCTGCTGGTGGACGCCAGTGTCTTTGATCTTCAGCAAGCTAGCAAGTGCCTCATATCTCACAGTGTGAACAATGACAGACACTCGGGGGTGTTTTCGTCTAAGCTTGCTGCTGCACAGAAGGTGTAAGTCCTTTGTTTCTCATGTGGCAGAGACTGTCTGAGGTGAGACTTCACAGACGACACCACTGCACTGAGTTGGGCTTGGGATGAAGAATAAGACGACTACCTGGAGAATCACAGATTCACAAGCATAAGTGAGACCAGTGTTAAAAATTTACATTTTCTCTGCCATAAAGTTTATTTTTGGACACAAAAAGTAACAAAGACGACTTTTCTGTCATGCAATCGACCTATATGACCCCAGTCTGCCTAATTCACCATTGAACTTCACACTGATGCAACACCCCCATTCCCCCCACCTCAGTCTTCTTTGTCCAGGGTCAGAGGGGGAGGACTGTGGCCCAGGTGAGGAATGTGACATAAGGATAAAAAAGTGAGGGGCTGCTGCCTCAGAAGGGGATTTGTGACCACGGTTTGGGATTACAGTAAAGAGTATGTGGTGACGGAAAGCTCCTCCCAGCAGGATCAAGTTCAAAGTGTTGTTCTGAGGTAACAGTCCAAGTACAGGATGAATTTTGGGAGGGACTGGAGCCTATCCAAGCTACCATAGGACGAGAGGTGGGGTACACCTGAGGCAGATCACCAATCTGAGGGCCAGCACAGACAGAAAGGCATCCCTCACACTTGCATTCACGCCTACAGCAATTTATAATCATCAGTCATCGAACCCGTCTAACGGCATGTGTGTGGGAGAAAGCTGCAGCGCCCGGAGAGAACCTACACAGACCCAGGACCGTGCTCCCCGATCCGTGCGACACGTGACGTGCTGCATGCATGCAGTCAATGCACACGCACAGTTTCCAGAAGAGTCCACAGATTTTAAGTCCATGGTTGTGACATCATAGTGAAACTAAACAGTGTCCTCACCGAGCGCTGCTTCACGTGTTGATGTCAAGTATATCACAAAGCTGTCAGATTCACAGGGCATTAGTACTCGGTATGGAAACATTCAAGGTCAAGTTAAAGACCTTTGAGCTAAATCCTTTCAAGCTGCACATCATGGAAAATGAATCCATCCTAGATAAACAAGCCCACTGCAGTCAGGTATGACCTTGTGAAGTCTCTTCCGAGAACATGCGTAATCTGTTTATCTACTGAAGACGACAGTCTCTACTTAGTTTGCATGTTAATTTGTGAGTAGTTTTGTTCCATTAATGGGTTTCTGCCTCAGAGAAAACAAACAGTAGCTTATTACAGCTAAGCCAATTACTTTTCAGACTGACTGATGCGGTGATGCAAACAAAGGTTTTGCCCAGCAAAGGTAGTCCCAGTTAGATGTTTATTTTTTAAAAACACCACAAAACTTTATACCTGGAAGAAAATGTGTTTAACAAGTTTCTGTGTTGCATTTCACTGGTAATATTTACAGAAGGCTGAATGCAGCATCTAATATCCTCTGTAATAAGTGCTGACTGCTGGTCCAGGAGCAGCAGTATGTTCACCTCGGCAGACATATGATGGATTATTGATAAGGTGTCTGAATATCCAGCTCCCAGAATATGCGATGATAGAGCAGCAAATATGTTTTATACAACTAATATACAGCGAATGACTCACAAACCCACTGTGAACATAAAAATCAACCTTGATGAGGCTATAGAGGCTGATTTTAGTGAAACTTTTGCTTTTTTACCCATTAAAACTGGATGTGATGACTGTGAGAGGAGACTGACTGATGGCTGTTGAGTTGTGGGTCCGAGTCTGCTCACAAAACAAACTCGACCTCTCACCTCCGTCACTTAAAAGCCCCAGCCTGCTTAATCCTTCACACGTATTTATTTTGGGAATATATGTGAACAACAAAATAGAAACACAAAAAACAGCGTGGGTATTGAAAAAGGGAAATTTCAGGCCAAATCTGGATTTTATGAATGTGTTACTCGTGTAGATGATTCCCAGTCGAGCTTCCAACTCGTGTATTTTGTTCACTGCACTTTCATGCTCTCTTACAAGAATTGCAGGTATTTCACCTCCATTTAATAACAGTGATGGAAAAAGGCATAACGAGAAAGTCAAAGGGTCGTACATCCAAACCCAGTGGCCCCAGCTGTCTACTGGATTTAAACCAGCTTCTTCTTGCTGTGAGGCAACAGTGCTAACCACTGCTCGACAGAAATGGGCAGTAACGCGTTACTTGTAACTTTAACGAGTAAAGTAAGGGATTACTATTGCAAAAACGGTAATTAGATTACCTTTACTTTCCTGTAGGAACGCTGCGTTACTAAAACCGTGATTTTCTTGCAAGAATGTCTCATGACAGTGACGTAAGCGAGTGCGACATTCGTGACAACAGCTGTGTGCAGATCAACAGTGGATCATATATGAGTGCAGAGAGAGTATGAGCGTGCAGCAGTACTGACCTTACTTTGAGTTTGAGTCCATAAAAAGTGACAAAAACATTAGTGTCCGCTGTGCGTGGGAAGAAAACTTCTTTTTACAGCGAAAAAAACCCCTAAACTTCCAACAAGCACCGAGTAGCTACGACGTAATGGGAAACTCACAGAGAAACTCGCGGATTCTTCCACTGACCGCGGCACACCTGCACCAGGGTAAACCTCCGCCTGCCCCACTCCTGCTTTACAGGTGAAAATAGAGCAACAGGACCGCTGAGTCTTTGCCTTTATTTATTTTCTGCTGTGTTTTACTTGCATCTATTTGAAAGACTGAGTGTAAACACAAAAAATATTTTATTTTATGAGCTGGAATGTGCAGAAAATCGGTTTAAATGTTAAACTAATTTCTTCCAGTCAGAGAATGTTGCAGATAATTAAATTTTTGCTTGATGCATAAAGTTAAAAGATTAAAACTAATAAAACAAGTTTTAAAAAGAGACTTTTCCATTTGATTACATTTTGTATGATGGATTATGCAGAAAAAGTAGAATTGGGCTGAAAGATCTATCACTTTATCACCTACTCAGGTTGTAAATTGTGTTTTTAAAAAGTAACTAAGTAATTAATTACTTTTGAAAATAAGTAATCAGTAAAGTAACGGGATTACCTTTTTGGGGAAGTAATCGGTAATTAGTTACTGATTACTTTTTTCAAGTAACTTGACCAACACTGGTGCTCGATTTGGTTGCACGCAGCCAAATTCTTGGCAGTGACATCACTCAGTGAAGAAAAGTCAGGTGACCTCTTTTTAATTGTCCTTTGTGAAGCTCGTAGACAGGCATCATGAATAAAATAAAAATGTAAAGATTGCAATAAATTAAACATGGATTTATTTTGTACAGTTTATACTACATATTTACCAGAAAGCTTCTCTATCTAAGAAAT
Organism: Aulonocara stuartgranti; assembly: GCF_965226115.1. Taxonomy (NCBI): domain Eukaryota; kingdom Metazoa; phylum Chordata; class Actinopteri; order Cichliformes; family Cichlidae; genus Aulonocara; species Aulonocara stuartgranti. Next base: position 2,273,002 of record NC_138958.1, on the reverse strand, counting down.
CCAGGCTTGACAGGGAACTCTTTGGGTGAGTTTTCCCCAGGCACAGATTAGGCTCTTCTGTACAGACAGTAAGGTGAAGTCCTAGGCTGCACTGTACATGCTAAGCATGGCCTCATATACTACAGGTAATCTAACTGGTATACTGTATAACTCAAGTCTTGCAGTCAGCACACTTCAAAGGTGGTGTTGTTGCTAAATGACACCGTCTCTTCATCGCGACTTTACGTTCAGGTCGTCAGCGGGTGACTTTGACCCCTCAGATATATCCCGTTTTCACATTTCAAACTCAACATATTATAACAACACAACAACACGTGATATAAATATACATCTCATTTAGAGGGAACGACAAATCATCTATAATTTTGAAATGTTGCAGAGGGAATGCCGGGAATAAACATTTCTCTGCTTTGCTCTGTTTCATAATCACATTGTTGGCAAAATGAATCTCAGTTAACATCATGGGCACACTAAAACAAAAAGTAATCAGGCGTCTTTAAGACACGGCTCTCTCACCCATCTCTCGTTATCGCTGTCACCGTGATCATGCATGTGGAAATTACTAGAACTCTGAAGCTCGGAAAATACTGAAAAGCCTGCTTTTTGTTTGTTTTTTACTGACAGAAAGTGATGCGGTGGGAGCACAGAGACTAACCAAACAGTAGCTTTGATTGCTCTTTTGTTGAAGCATCCATGTTGCATCACATGTATGAAAGACATCAAATTCCCATCACTTCTGTCATTACACGAAAGAAGGCAACACGCCCCGAAGAGGACACATCCCCGGCTCTATGTACAGGAGGAACATGGCTTTTGTCACATCTCTAACGCATCAGCAGTCGTTATTCAGCACAGACATGTGGAAACTGAACATCCATTTGGCTTCATGTAGTAACAACACCCAGGCTATCGGTCCTACGGATGGCTGTCCTCGTGCCAAGGATTTTGTGGTCTACAAACGGAGCAGATGGACACGATAGGATCTGTTCAGTTCTTACGTTAGTCATGATCGCACTATGTTGACTGACCCGTAGGGTAAAGAGTCACTTAAAGTCCTTCAGATTTCATTGGAGATCCCGAGTGAGTGTTTTTCTGCAGAGGATTTCAGAATTCAATGGTCTGGTATCCTGAGACAAAACCTCTCTTACTGTGTGATCTGCTCATCATTTGCACACACACAGCCCTGGACTATACTCCACCTTCATATACTGTTGCTTTGACATTGTGGCAAAAAAATAACTCTGTTACAGCTGCTCAGTTCACTAAACATCTGGTACTTGATTTTCTGTATTGATTGATTAATGCCCATGAATCTTGTGGATAATCTGCTGTAAACAGGAACTGTTGGGAATGGCTGGCTGCCCGTTATAAACTTGCCAAAAACATCTTTTTGTTTCAATGCACAACAATGCACAGACTAACAGCGACCTCCCCAAATGACCTGAACATGAAACTAAAATACATTCATCTTATTACATGTTTACATGCTACCTCAAGCTTCACTTACAGAAAATGCACTTAAATCAGTGTCTTGGATTCAGCTAGAAGATTTCCACATCTCACCATATTTTGTTCAAATAACACTCAAAACACAAAGTTGCGTGGGAAGGCTTGGCAACATGTGGGTTTGCCCGCAGTGAGCTACTAATGGTATTTTCAGTCTCTGCTGTTTTCGTGATTTGGCAAAAAAAATCTCTTTTAAGAGCGCACACACAGAAATTCACATCCGTGTGCACACATGTAGTCTCCTCCAGCTACAACAAACGGACACAAGGACACATGCAGACAGACACCAGCATCCAGATAAACAGCAGTGGGACTGAGTCCTGCTCGTAATGCTACTGGCGCTGAGAACATCGGGTTCTCGGGGCCGCTGTGGAGCTAAAGCGTTGTGGTGCCGCGTGGGCTGTTCTGAGGTGCCCTGTGCATCCTCTTCATCGTTCTCTCTGATTGTTTTTGTTGTTTTTAGCAGCGATCATCCTCGTCTGTGTCACTTAAGAGCTCGCTGGCGCCAGCTGGACTTGTCTGGCCCAAGTGCTTTCGGAAATGCCCATTAGGGACCTGCCAGGAGTGTCTGAGCTGAGGAGCCGAGCTTATGGCATTGGCCCGACCCAGGCTGGTGGCCACGGCAGTCTCAAAGGTAAGCGTCTCCTGCTTCTCACTTGCTTCGCCACTGCTTAGGTCCTCGTGGAATGGGAGGTAGGGCTCCGATATGTAACGATGAGGAGAGGGGTGGCTCGGTCCGGAAACGTGAACTCCGGATGACCCCTGGACTGCAGATAAAGGCCTGCTCTCCTTGTCAACCTTCAGTGAGGCCTCTGTGGGGCCAGCAGGAGTGTCCTGAGGCTGGCTCTGTCCCTCATTTGAGGCTGCGGCTGCTGCTGTTGTGGAAGAGGTTTGGGTTCGGCAGACGAGAGGAGAGTAGGAGATGTAAGGCCGTGGGCGAGAGGGAGTCTGGGGCAACTGGCGGCGATTACGAGGAGTACCAGACTCTGAGGCTGAGTGGGCAGGGCTGTCTGATGTGTTCACCTGCAAATAAATCAAGCACAATATTGAGTAAAAGACTTTGCCAGAAAAGGACTGTTGGTTCTCATCCAGCAGTAGAAAACAGATCCTGATCCTATTATATGACAGATCTGCACAGTGGCCGGGTCAGGAAAGACTGAAGCACCTGTTTCTGTAAGGTCTGTGTGCGTCCTTCGCTAGGTGAGCGGGACCTTCTCCTTTCGCACGAAGGGTCTCGACTCCGCTCCTCGGAGTTGCAGCGCGACACATCAGGGGACAGCAGGTGGCGGCGCTCCTTGGATCGCCCTCTCTCGTGACTAATTGTTTCTTTGTGGTTGATTCTAGGACCTGAGAGAACAAGATCAAAGTGCCTTTGAGTCTGTGGCACCAAGACTTTGCAACAGTCTCCACCTGCATTCAGCCTACGTACATTATCATGCATGCCCACTCCCCCCCACTGTCACTCAGCACCGGATGCCTGCAGGGCTGTTCTCAGCCCCCTGCTGTAGACCCTGTACACACAAGTCTGTACACCAACACACCCCACCAACGTCTCATCTCTGATGGAGATGATGAGACAGGGTACAGGGCCGAGGTAGTGCTCAGAGAAAACCTGAAGCTTAACATCCTTAAAACAAAAGAACTCATAATGGACTTCAGGAGGCACAGACAGGTCCTCTGATCGCCATAAATGGAGAATGGGTGGAATCTGTCTCCACCTTCAGGTATCTGGGCACCCACATCTCCGCTGATCTCACCTGGACCCAGAACACCAACGCCCTGGTAAAGAAGGCCCAGCAGCGGCTGCACTTCCTTCACCCAGACCGGGAGCTGCTGCTTCCCTTCTACTACTCCTCAGTGGAGAGCAAGCTCTCCGACTGCCTGGGTGTTGGCAGTGAATATGGCAAATATAGAGATTATATAAATTAGGCATGGAATCAGGATTTTTTTCACTGAGTAACTTATTGAAACAAAGATGTAAACAGAAGAAGAAATGTCAGAAATTCTTTCAGCCTCTAACGAGATGTGGCTGTCGGTTAAGAAGAATTATTTACATATACATTTTATTGCTTTTGTGTTGTATTGCAGTACAAATATTTGCTCAAAATCACTCAGCAAAATATAAAGAATGAGAGGTGGCTCAAGACTTTTGCACAATAGTCTTCTTTTGACCAGTTTCCCCCCAAAACTTTACTCTGAATCAGAATCAAACCACAGCAGCTGCTTCACGGTTGTAATTATGACCTCTGTAGCTCCTCTGTCGGGGCCTGTATGTGGCATCAGGGCTGATCCTCTCCAGAGAGTGCTGTTCCTGCCAGAGACCGTTCACACACTGGTCTCCGATGGTAGAGAAGGAGCGCTTCATCAGCCTACTGTCTGCAGACATCCCAGGCTATATACATGCAAAACAACCAGAAGACGCATTATTTAAGTAACCAGGAATGACACCAACGAGCACACAAACTCACTCTGGTGTCTGTAATAGTCATTTAAAATGTGCGGGCAAATTGTTTCTATTCACTGCTGTCAAGGAGCAAATACGAGCATAATAAATGCGCCCTGTGTGGATTTTAATAGTTTATTGATTTTTAAAGCACCTACTAATATAAGATCTGTTACTGAATATAGGTTTGAATAAAGGTTATTACTGTTTATTACCTGAGGATCAGCAGCCAGCCTGGGCATGGACGACGCTCTGATAGATGCTGTACGCTGAGGTGATTTCATTAGCGTTGGGTCCTGCCGGGCCTGCTGCAGCACTTGGTTATACTCTACTACTTCTGGGACCTGCACAAAGACCACAGAGGAGCAGGCTGAGCAAACCTTATACACTGCTTTTGCTCACACTCGACATTCAAACATCGAATCAACCGCACTGTCATCCTGCTACGAGACAGCGCCGAAAGCTGAAAATCAACATTTTCTCAACCTTCATTGGAACAGATGATTTCGATTTCATAGTTGTTACCAGTGTGTGTAAATGATGATGGTGGTGGTGAATGCGGTAGGGGTGGTAGGGCGAATGGTAATCATCTTCATCGTCTTCCTCTTTCTCCTCTCTGGGGCGGGACAGCGGTTGCAGGAACATCTCTTGGGGAGAGATCGGGCTGAGTGCCACAAAACCTCCTCTGGTACTAAGTGGACGCAGAAAAATATCATGGGTTTGCTTCAACAACCAGAATTTGTATTCTCTGCCATCATAAATAACTGAAAGCTAGTAACTTTTGGAGGAGATTAAAAGTTTAATATTTACAGAGCAGATCCAGCACTATGCCTTAGGAATGACAGGGATTTGGCGTTGCATAGGATTTCTTGTGGAAGAGAGGAAGCATCCATACGCTGGAACATTGGAGCGTGTTTCTACGAGGAGACAAAGAAACATATGGAAACAGGAACAGGTCACTAGGATAAACATACTAGGGTAAGAAACATGAAAATCAAAGGGCCTCCTAACAACACTGCTTATGATACATATGTCAACTATTTAAACAGCTGTTTTATGTGTTTTTATGCGGCTCAGTGCTGCTTTTAAAGCATTTTTTGAATGTCTGTAGGTTCTCGGTCATTCGGGTCATGATGGGTCGTGATAGTCTTAAGAGCCTGAGTTGAGTTCCAACTGAACTTCTCTTTAGCTTCTTCAAGACATTTCACCTCTGATCCAAGAGGCTTCTTCACTTATAAAAACTGATGAAGAGGCCCAGGCATTTAACCTCTGTAGGGTCGTCCTCATTTACCGTGAGAAGGTGAAAGTTGCAAACGGTCCTCGACAGCTGTGAAGCTGTGGGTATAAGGGACTGATCTTGTGGCCATGTTGGCACGGTCCCTGCGAGTGGTTATGTTTTACGGTTCAGATTTTTGTGAAGCTGTATGCAGAGTGCTGTGATAGCACTGGAGTCTTGACCTGTATGTTTCATTTTAGGCCCTTTGCTGTGAAGCATTTCAGTTTTGGGATGTTACTGGGTTTTGGTTTCTGTGTTTAAAAGATCAAATAATCTCAAACTAGTTTCTCAAACAGGATAAATTCCTTGTACTCAAACGGTCTCCACAATCACTAGATTTCATTCCAGTAGAGCACCTTCACTGTGCTGTGGAACAAGAGATTCACACCAACTGTGCAAGTCCATCATGTCAACATGGACCAGAATCTCTGAGGAATGTTTGCAGCATCTGGAGCTGAAGTGCAACTCACTGCTGGAAAGATGCACCTAATAATAAAGTGACCAGTGAGTGTGTAATGTCTTTGTTGTAACATGTGTTTGCTCTCTTCCTCTGGTTTCCTGCGAGCGTGTGGATGTCTGCTTTGTGCTGAATGTGGACTTTTATTCTGCCTGCCTCACCTCCTGCATTTGGGCCTTTTACTCTGCAAACCACAGCACATGCAATTATATTTCGTCTGATTAAGTTAAGTTTTACTTTAATACTGGGCTTGGAGATGACGCACATTTAAAAATAATAACCCTAAGAGCCTAATTTAATATGTAACTATGGCACATTAACATCAGTGGCGGTTCAGCAAGATGAGCAATTTAAAAAAAGCACCTGTTCCTCCAGTTGCTGTCGAAGCTTCTTGGCTTTGCTCTGCTTGTAATAGTCCATGATCATCATGGCAGCATAGATCTTACCTATGGTCATGTCACTGGCTGTAAAGGAGAAGGCAGAAAGCAGTGAGATATTATCCACCTCTATCAAACTGAAACTATTTTCCTGAAATAACGCTGGTGATGGCTCGTAGGGTAATGCAATATATTTTTTTACTGGTAAGTCACGATGTTGATTTTACCTTTGTGAATTGGAACCAGTAGGTCCAGCGTCTTCTGAGAGAGATGAGGCCAGATCACACTAATCTCCTTCTGCAGATCCAAATCCATCTGATTCCTATCTTCCCCTCCTTCAGATAAAAAAATGCCCAAAACACAAAATTAGACATAGAAACTGACCCACATTTAAATAAATGCACGGTGTGTCTGTTTCTGTCTAACCTCTGGCTATCTTGACTTCAAGAGCAGTGCGGATGAGGGCCATCAGGGTGGAGGTGAAGTGGACCGTCATGTCATCGTCCACAGGCATGTTCATCAGAACGAGTCTCTGTTGACATCAGCAAAGGTTTCATAGTCAGTCATAATTCACAATACCAGCCGGCAACATGGCACAGTGCAACCTGAGCAACGACGGCTGTGACTGCTTATCGCTACACGAATTCTGATGCAGAGGTACGTGTACTCAAGCTAATTTTCCAAATACTAATTTAGCAAATGTTAAAATCAAAACATTGCAGAGATGAACAGTTACGAAAGCCAAAACATCACATTCATTATAAAAAACAACTTGATATCAGTGTTCCTCATTTAGATATATTTACATATCTAACATGGGGATAATTAACGGGAAACGGTTTCCCTGTAGCTTAGCTTTAAATTTGTTTTAGTTAAATCCACTTTGAATGAGATTACTGTGATCAATACAGGAGGAGAGAAAAGGCAAGCGGATCATTATTTCTTTAAATGAAGACAACATTTGTATTTAATGCCAAAATAAGACAGAAATAAGACAGATAGCCCAAAAAAAATATTCTTTTACTTGCCCTCTCTTGTCCTTCTATACTTGAAGGTTAAAAAAACAAACACATGCGATGGAGCATGCTTGCAGCTTCACTCAAACAGCATGCATAAAGCGCACAAAACAACGAGGCAACAAGAGGCTGTGGCAGGAGGCACATGCAGACAGGTAGATGGAAGAAACTAAAGTATGAACGCCGTGAGATCATCTGACAACAGACGCTGGCAGATCCAGCATGTCGATGTTTAACAACTTTCTCGTTTACGTCCCCTCTCTGGCTAAATAATCAACAGCAGTAACAATCTGTCTTTCATCCGTCCGAGTTCTCTGCCAGGATGCAAAGCAAACAGGCAAATCATTACTGTAGCGCCAACCATGCCCCAGTGGACACAAACGCAAACTTAAAACTGCTTTAACAAGCAATACTGCATCATATGATCGACACACACAAAAATGCTTTGCCTTTTTCAGTGTGGGACACACAAAATGATGTTTTACAGAGCTCATCTCTGCTGATTGAAATATGAAGGTGGTGCCTGTTAGTCTTGGTGTTCAGTCTACCTTATATGCCACCTTGGAGGGGCATTTCTTGCCCAGGCCTAGAGGTGGTGACATGTTGGTCAACATCTCATACATGTCAGTGTAATGGATACGACCACTGGGGGCGCCAGGTAGCCATGAAGAATGAGGGAATGACAAAAAAGAGAGGAAAGGGAAGGGAAATGAAGTGGACGATGTTGGAGGTGGAGGAGAAATTGAAAGACGATGGAGGTGTAGGGGAAGTGCAGTCCCAAGGGATGGTGGAGGAAAAAGAGGGGTAAAAAAAGAGGAACAAGAATAGAGGAGATACAAGAGAAAGGATTATTCCAGGCAATCACACACGAGGAGACTAAAGCAGGTTGTTTTCTTTCTATGCTGCCAACGGGGCATAGAAATCTGGGAAAGGAGAAAACCTTGGACAGGATGAGAAAAGGAATGACAGCCTTGCTGGATCTGGTGTAAATACTAAATACTTACATTGGGCTGTGCTGTGTGGGAGTGGGAAGAATGACAAACACCTTTAAACCAGATCCAAAAGGTAGAAAGACACTGGACTCCCTCAAACTGGTCAATTATTGTATCAAAATGAGACTCGAAGCATCACAGAGGGGTTTTAGTGTAATTAAAGTGTATCTACTGATTTACAGCTGTGTGGAAATTGAGGAACGTCATGTGCCTTAGTACCCTAAGACTGAATTATTGCCATTCTTTGACCCGATTAACACGCCCCTAACGATCAAGCGGCGGGGAGGGGGGGTCACAGTTGGTGAAGGGAAGGAAAGGCAGGAAAAGAGGAAGTCAGGAAGGATCCAACATCAAAGAGGCAGAGGGGAGGTTTGTTGATATGGGGGAACCAAACCTTGCAAGCCACCCTGTGGGGGCAGTTCTTTCCAAAGCCCAGGGGAGGTGAGATAGTGCGTACAACTTTGTACATCTCCTTATAGTGGATCCTACCACTGGGAAAAACATACAAGTCTTTAGTCACGGTGTAATTACAGACTCATACTATAGTGCACAATAAGGGCCAATGAAGCGCTGTCCTCTAACTCAGCAGTTTTAGAAATTGCAAAAATAAATTGGTGGTGAATAAATCACATTAATCGATTCTTAATCGTCTGATTTTTAAATAAAGCAGTAATACTTCCAGCAGACACAGGTCACTCGCACATTTCCCAAGTCCTGAAGAAAGAGAGTTAGTTATTGTTTGCTTTGCTAAACCCACTGTGGTCTGCAGATCGAACATGTAACAGATATCACAGGATGATTATAACAGATATACCAGGATCGATAGGTGGATGGATATTTTGAACATTTTCCACATTTGTAGATGCAGTTGTTTGGAGATGGTTGAACCTCTGTATAATTCTGCCTCTCTGAGATGCCTGTGAAGTCCTCGTAGTCTAAGGAGCTTGGAAAGAAAAGCATCTGGACTTCTTTAGGTTGCTTGAAGATGTTTCACCTCTCATCCGAGAAGCTTCTTCAGCTCTAGGGTCAAATAGTGGACAATGGACCCCCTAAATGATCCTCTACCTAATCACACGAGCCGAGGTGTGGAGACAGGTGTAGGTCACAATCAGCCGAAGTTTCTGCTCGTGTGATAAAGAAGAAGTAAAGAAGTCCAGACACTTTCCTTCCAAGCTCCGCAGACTCTCTGAGATCCCATTTTAGACCCAATAATGTATTTGACCTGTTACTAACTAACCCAGCAATTAGTTGCTAAACATTCCCCCAGCTGTTTCTTTTTGGTAACAGCTGTTTTTGCTCAACGTGCTGCTGTCATAAAATCCAAAATAAGCTCATCATTTTCATTAAATAATCACATTTTATGTGTTTTATTGTAAATAAAATATGGGTACATGAGACTGACAAACCATTGGATTTTGTTATTATTTACATTTCACGCAGCATTTCAGGTTTTGGAATTGGGCTGTGTAATCATAACGTGGATCCTATCCATGAGACGTATCAGACAAAAGATATTCAACCATTAATATCCAAATATGTTTATTGTTCGCACGTTTAAGGTGCAAACAATAAATGTATACGGCCATTCTCTAAGTAGTGCGATTCATGCTTCACATTTCTGCATCATACTTGTGAAGGTTGCAAGTTGCTGCTAATTTGGTGGAGAATTTTTCACCATTTTTTCACGACTGCAGAGAAACTTTCTTCTCCTCTTGTCTAATTAACAAGCATTACCAGTGATAACGGCGTTACTAACGGCGCTACTTTTTTCAGTAACTAGTAATCTAACTAATTACTATTTCTATCGTTACAACGCCGTTACCATTACCAACAAGAAAATGCGGTCGCGTTACTATTTTTCAACAAACAGACGGTTGAAGCTGTGTTCAGCTTACCGCATGTAAGTAATCTGGGCGCTACAGCTTTTTGGCAAAACACCTGGAGCTCAGGGGGCAAAACAACCACATCAGTGCTGCTGTTTGACTGAGGAAGAGTAAAGTAGTCATGGTAAGCCAATCACATGACCATTTAAAGACAAAGCAACAAGGTGATATATACCAGTTTATAAATTGTGTTGATAGGCCGCGTAAAACCAGAGTCATGATAAACAATATTTTTATTTTTTCCTCAATAGTTTTGTCACGTTTACTGTCTAAAGACAGCGCAGCGAGACCTCTTATTTTTTTGGAGTGGCACAAATAATTTGTGGCATCTTACTGAAGAACAGCTGATTGTTCTGTTGTTTGCCAAAGTTGTACACAGGATTTTAAAATTAATAATTTCTATTTGCATTTAAAGTTAAGAAATATGATTCATTAAACATGTTTGTGGTTGTTACAGTAAAAAATATAACTTTCTACTCTGATTTTATGTTTTTTGTCTGATTTTAGATCAATTGCGTTAATACAGTCTGTCAAAATGAGAACATGACTATAACTTCAGCCACGTGAGGCTGTGCTGAAAAGGATGATACCAAACAAGGCAAAGTAAGTAAGGCAGTTTTTAAAGGTGGAATGTGGAGGGAAAATCAAAAGTAGTTAAAAATGGCCAATTATACCCTGAACCCCAGAGTAAAGCAATAGTTACTTTTCAAGTAATTAATTACTTTTAGAATCTTGTAACTCAGTTACTTTTTTGAAGAAGTAACTAGTAACTATAATTAATTACTTTTTCAAAGTAACTTGCCCAAAGCTGGGCATTACTCTTCACAGGGAATATTCATGAGCGTTACCAGAGAGCACTTGAAATGAAATCTCATTATTCCCTTAAAGTAAAAATATGTGAACGTGCTCTTTTAAAAGTGTCAGAGACCAGTTCATGTATTATATCACAGGTTTCCACATCATATCATAATCATAATACCACCAGTAGATCAACTTTGTGTGTAAACTGGAGTAAAGACTCAAGGATACTGACCAGGCAGCTCGATCGTACTCCCCCCAGATTCGAACAAACTCATCTAGGTGGTGGGGACCCAGGATGGACGAGTCTCGGGTGAGATATTCAAAATTATCCATGATTACAGCCACAAACAGATTCAGCATCTGAATGGAGAAAGCACAAGCTGCATATAAATGTGCCAAACGTGCTGTGGGAAAAACTATGATTATTCTTGTTGCAAATAAATAAAGGGACGAGCAATGGCCAAGATTTTTTTTCTCTTACCAGGAAGGAGCTAAAAAAGATGAATGAAACAAAGTAGAAATAGGCAAAGTCGGAACCACAGCCCCCTTCCGGGTCTGTCGACTCTGATTGGAGCAACGGGTCCGTTTCACACTTCTGTCCTCCCAGACAAGACAACATGATTTCCTGCCACGACTCCCCAGTAGCACTCCTGGATACAAACATTAAACGACACCAGGGGGAAGTAGTTGTCAGGACACAGTCATGCCTGCCATCTGGAGGGTGCAACCAGAGTAAGACTTGCAGCTCCATTTCAGAAACAGCTTTTAGATGCGAGATTTAGTTGTTTAGTGGATAAAACTGAATACTGCAGCCACACGAAGGAAAACACTGGTTAGAGAAAACTGCGACCCTGTCCAATGAACGTGCACGGTAAACTTCTGGACAACCAGCTGATCACCACAACTATCTGCGGATAAAAGCTGAGTGCAGTTAGTGGGCAAGCACAGATTTGTCCTTACTGTAAAGAGGATGCCGTCCTATTTGTTCTGTAATGTGACGGAAATAATGCTAATTTATGCAGTTGTTTCTTTTGCACTGTGTAATGTTTCTAAACGTTGCACTAAATACTTAATAGACTAAAACCTTGACATGTCCTGAATGTATGAGTCAACAACCCAGTTTGCCCATTTTTCATTGATGTTTCTTTTGTTTGCTCATGTTTCCTTTGGTGTCCTAGTTTCCTGTCCCAGCTCTCCTGAGACATTTTTGTGTTTTACTGTAAATAACATATAGATGAGATTTTCATTTGTTCTTATTTACGTTTTACACAGGATTACGGTTTTTTACCTCTGTCTCCCCTGCTGTGTTAGCTCTGTGAAGCTGGCATGTCTCAGTCCTGGACTCCTGGTGTTTTTTACTTCCTGTTTTATTTTGACAGTCGATTGTCCTGTGTGTTATGTTTTGCTTTCCCTTTAGTCTCTTATTAGTATCAGCTGTGTTCCCACCTGTTGCCTGTGTGTCTATTGTCTCAGTTTCCTGTATGCGCCGTGTGGTCCGTGGTTCTTAGTTTCTGCTTATCCAGAATTATTTTGTCTACTCCGGTAGTTCTGCTGCCTCGGAGTTTCTTTCTGAGTTTCTCCTGCACTTGGGTCCTACCTTACCTGCCACACAGTCATCCTTCAAATTTATGCCACATGAGAACAATGTTGAACTCCACCATGAGACATCAACACAACTCAATCACTCAACGCTTCCTTCCAGACATCTGTTTACACGAATCTGTCAAAACTCTCAAAGTGTCTGCCAAGCAATTTGATAACGAGGTAAGAAGTTCAGTGCACTTGACTCAGGGTAGCCCCGGGGACACTGGGACAGTAAAGCTCTTCGCTACTGTAATCTCGCGACATAATTCAGACTACAATAGAGAAACTTATTTACTGGAACTGGAGCGCTGTTAACTGAACCCACATTTTTAGATTACATAGCTTCCAATAGTGCATCTATTTTAATCAGGTTGCAGGTACTGAAGTGTCCTACCTGAATAGCAGCATCAGAGCACCAGAGAAGGATTTAAAGTTGTTGTGCTGGTTAATGTGCGTCTCCTCGTTCAACTTAATGTTCCCAAACACCTGATTGACACACACAAACAGGCAAACGAGGACAAACTTACTGTTGCTCTGAAGGATTTATTTCACCATAAAAATACACCTAGGATGCAGGGGAACTTCTCACCTGCATGCCAATGATGGCATAGATGAAGAAGAGCATGGCAATGAGCAGGCAGACGTAGGGCAAAGCCTTAAAGGACTGAACAAAGGTCCACAACAGAATACGGATGGTGTAGCCTTGTCTCAGCAGTTTAATCAGACGGGCTGCTCGGAACAGCTTCAAGAAACTCATGTTGATCGTATCAACAAACTGGCAGAGAGACACAAGATGGGAGAAGTTGAATACTGTGACAGCATATTGAAGCAGAGGAATAGTGCTTTTTGTTTTTTACCTGCAGGTCTACCACGATCTCAGTGATGCTGCCCAAAACGGTGATGAAGTCAAAAATGTTCCACGTGTCTCGAAAGTAGTTCTGTTGAAACAGGAAAGCTGCTCTGAGCCATTTCCAAACACTTGTTGAATTCACTCTAAGGCTTTGCGTGTTTTTGTCTCCTCTCACCAGAAAGCCAAAGGCCAAGATCTTAAGGATGCACTCGACAGAGAAGAGAACAGTGAAAGCCGTGTTCAGGTGCTTCAGCACAGCCTCGTACGCCGGCGGGGCAGAGTAATACTGGAAACGCAAAAGCGGCAACATGTAAATATAAAGTGATCTTTATTATGAGGAGAAGTGGATCGTTTTCCAGCCTGTTCACTGCGCATCAACCTCCTCTCTGATGGGTGTGAACCCTGCACTCTGTAGATCTGCAGGTTGATGGAAGATTCCTACAGACCAGTGGCGGCTCCTGAAAAAAATCTCAGGGGGGGCAATTTTTATGATATCGACTAAAATGACCCATTTAACCCTTTAAGACCTACCATAGAACCAAGTTCGCCAGAGCTTATATTATATTTTTACATGCTGTGGAGCCATTTTTGGGAGCATTTCAAGTTGCTATACATCAATACAACCATTATAGCCCAAACTTTAATAATATGTCTGCATTAGGTGCATAGTAATTACATAAATTGCAAAAAAGTGCAATAAACTACAAAAAAATTGAAAATCGTTTTTGTTTTTTTAACATATATTTCTAGTTAGAGAAATTTAAGAGGCTTATCCCTCAAAACTGTAAATACAAAAAAGTTACACAAACTAGTTTCCCACCACAGGAAATTTATTTTGAGTGTCTTCATAGTTTTATTTTTGAAATACACCAATTTTTATATACTGCAGGAAAAACAAAAATAAATATTATAGTGCAAATTTGCAAAATAACAGCATATGCATCAAAATAAACTATTTCCAGCAGTGCAATATGAGTCTTAAGCATCCCAGAAACGACACAGAAAGTCATAAAGTCAAACATAACTTTTTAAAACACATAACAAGTAAAACACAAGCTCATAAGGCCTCGATCGTAAAAAACTACATTTCCGCAAAATGACGTCACTTCCGGTTTCGGGCAGGTCATGCGGTCATGTGATAGTTCGCGCTGATGGACGTAGGAAGTGTTACAAACAGCTGATGGATCGGCGAAGCGTGTTTCTGGAATATCATGTTTTTGTTGCTGCAAGTGATTTTTATGCAGTTTTTGCAAAGCTATATGTGGAAGGAAACTGTGACCGAGGACAAGCTGATGGCATAAGATGTAAGTACAACTCCTCCAGTTTCATATGCAAAAAAAATTATTGCGCTAGCTTACTTGGTTGCAGAGCTACCGGGATTTAAAAATAGTTACGCAAAACAGAGCGTGCCCGCTCCGATCGGCTGTAAAGGGTTAATGAGTACATCAAACAACACAATTTTAATTTAAATTTAAAATGAACAACCATATTCTGGCCATTTGTATAGATTTGTAAAAATGAACATGAACAGATTTTTTTTTTTTTTTTTGAATGAATGAAAAATAACTATTGAAAACAACAACTGTAAACTGATTGGGGGGGGTGGGCTAAATGCGTCCCCGCATTGCTAGCTCAAAAGCACCACAAAACTTAATACAATCGATGATTTTAGATAAAATATGACGGTTTTTATCTACCTCTTCGTTGTGCCTTCTTAAAGCAATCCGATGTCCATCATCTAGCTGCGCCGCTATGCTAGTTTTCCCTAGCACAGCTAGCTTTACACTGTTGTCCATATGAACTCGTGAGCTTTCATGTTTCTTGATTCGTTCGGAGAGGTGCTTTAAGTCGGTTTGTCCAGATTGTGTCCACGTCAAATCACACTTGTCACTTTTGAACAGTATGCACGGGAAACAAAAAAGTGCATTAGCTGTTCCACAGCCTGTCAGCCACGACTTGCGCTGGAACCAACTCCGACAAAAAGTCCTGTTGTATGCTTTTGACTTCTCCTTCGTTGCCTGGGTTAGTTGAATTTCGGGCTTGTCAGGTCCCAACTCTTTAACTTGCAGTTTTTCTGCCATTGTCCTTCTGGCAAAAGGGTAGGTTAGAAGCGATCTAACCGAATTTGGGGGAGGCTGTGCCTCAACCGTTAACAATACCGCTGCCATCGTCTCTCTCTGACCTTATAGCTCACTTAGGCTACTGACTGAGGTAAAATTCTAGAACAGCAAATCTTCGCGCGTTTTCTGCAGGGGCGCAATTTTAAGCGCCCCCAAACCATTTAATTCAGCGACGCTGATAGGTCAAATATTTATTATTTTCCCCTGGCAACCATTTAATGATAGGCTATTTCGCTGCATATCAAGGGCGCTTTGACG
Organism: Aulonocara stuartgranti; assembly: GCF_965226115.1. Classification (NCBI taxonomy): domain Eukaryota; kingdom Metazoa; phylum Chordata; class Actinopteri; order Cichliformes; family Cichlidae; genus Aulonocara; species Aulonocara stuartgranti. The sequence goes on along the minus strand of NC_138958.1, from coordinate 2,257,439 downwards.
AGCGCCCCAGAAGAAGAAAAACACCGTTTGTTGGTTGAACTTTAATGAGTCAGCTGGTGAAAATGTTAAAATACGCCTGGCTGTATATGGGCACACACATAGTAAAACTATCATTGATGAATTTTTTAAAAATATATATTTTTACTCCTCCACATTTGGGGGGGCGGAGCCCGAGCGCCCCCTATGGGCCAGCCGCCACTGCTACAGACCCATAAATAGTGCCTCTGTCTCTGCACCTCTCATCTGTCGCACTATAAAAGGAGTCATTCCTCTAGGGGCGGCGGCCACAGTTAATGAGGTCATGCAAAATAGCAGCGCACGGACATTATAGATCAATATTTAATACAGGCTGAGTCACTGAGCGCCTGTCTGTCTGAACAACCAGCACAACCCCAGAAGAGGCCAGATCAGAAAATAAATACTGCAAAAACATCAGCAGATCCAAACGCAAACATCACAGCGCGTTCAGGCGGCGCCGAGAGACGAGCACATCCTTTATTTTACCGCAGAGTGACGCATCTCGGCTTATTTTAAACCCAAAGTGTTAACAGTCGCACTTTCATCACAGAATATGTTGCCGAGAAGTGATGCAAGGTGTGCTTTCCTATCAGCAAATGGATGTGTGGAAAATAACACACCAGACTAAGTCACTGCAGAGAAAGGAAAGACGTGAGGCAGATAATAGCGCTTCTGCTTTCATTTATCACTAATCTAATGCTCTGCTCTCATTAAAAAATGCAAAATTTAATAAGTTCTCTGATTTCTTTCCTGTCGTTTCCTCCTTTTCCTCACCTTCATCATCAGCACGATAGTGTTGAGCGCAATCATGGCCAGGACGGTGTACTCGAACGAAGGCGACACAACGAAATGCCACAAACGGTACTGGAACGTGTGCCGATTCTGCGGCATGTATCGGGTCAGGGGCTTGGCGCTGATGGCAAAGTCTATGCATGCCCTCTGAAATACAGAGAGAACCACAGTTAAAACACGGCAGTAAGCACAAAGAATCAGCTGTGCCGTAAAATAAATGTGAGGAAATTCTGATTAGACAAAAGCAAAAGACTCGCTGACTCTAAGAGAATGAATTGTGTGCTGTATTTTTGATTGATGGGGCTTTTCCATGTCTGATCTTTAACATTATTGACTGCCAAGAAGAGCTGCGAGCAGCATCCTAACTAGCATATTTAATTTCACTAGATTGTACCAATACTGATTCCTGCATGTCATCACCTCATTCTTCTCCAGGCTGCACTCCTCCATCATCTTATCTCCCTGCTCCTGGAAGGTGATGATGATGAGAGCCACAAAAATGTTGACGAAAAAGAACGGGAAGACGACAAAGTAGATGACGTAGAAGATCGACATCTCCATCCTGTTGCCGTGGCTCGGACCTCTGTCCTCTTCTGTCACATCCACAGAGTGCTGCAGAACCCTGGGAAAGCAGCGGTGCAATGCTAAACCAATGCTGATATAGATGCTAATCAAACCATGACCGACAAGAACCAAACAGCCTTTATATCAGCCTTCATATCGGTCCTAGGACGGTGTGTGGAGGAAATTTTGAAGAAGCTCCAGCAACGCCTGTAGTGTAAAGAGCGTTTCGTCATCGGTGACGCCCCTGATGAAGGCTGCAGACCAAAATGCTGCTCAAGCAAAAACAACAAAGTCTAGAAGCGCTGCTGGAGCTTCAGCCTTCTTCTCCGTGCCTCCTGGAAGTAGTGAAGTTGTGCCAGAAAGCGTTACTCTGTGCAGGAAACTTTCTCTTTCTGAACATTATTAGATCATGTGTTGCAGCAGCTTTTTCTTCTGAAATTGTTTTTAAGAATTTGTTCGCCAGGATGGAGAGCAAATACCAATTTCCTAAGTGGCTGAGGAAATCATTTCCAGAGGTTTATTTCCTGGCAACTGCCAATTAAGAAGGGCTGGGACAGTGCAAACCCACGAGCCCCGTTTAATCTGTAGCCTGAGATTAAAAAATTGCAATATAGTTCTTGAATGAATCACATCTAATAAATTTCCTTCATGAAAGGTCACACTGGAACCAGAGGACAAGCCAGATGTTAAATTGTTATAAATGCACATAAAATTAAACAAGGCTCCAATGAAAGAAAGCTGAAATTGGCACGAATATCTAAAGTTAACTCACTGAGGCCATCCCTCTCCAGTGGAAACCGTGAAGAGAGTAAGGAGCGCCCAGATGACGTTGTCGTAGTGGAACTCATGCCTCTTCCACTCTCTTCTCTTCACCTCTTTCTTGTCTTTCCCGTAGTCAATATAGTAACCCCTGAAGGAACATACAACCATCGTGGTGAGGTTGTTTTTGTCATTGTCGTCACTGGTCTTGGTTTCCCTTTGCCCCCTGCTTCACCTCCCACCCTCAGCCTCAACTTCAACCACACCCAACTCAACACACAGACGTTCATACCATCACGCTTACACATTCAGGTTTATTAACCGCATTCTCCTCAAGTTACAATTTAATGTATAAAATGTAGAGATATAAGAGAGCATTACTGGCAGTCTTTCTCTGTGTCCTTCGAACTATCGGTGCAGTAGAAAAACTTCCCCTTGAAGAGTTGAACAGCGATGACGGCAAAGATGAACATAAAAAGCTTGTAGACGATTAAGATGTTGAAGACGTTCTTCAGAGACGTCACTACGCAGTCAAACACCGCCTGGAAGAGAGGAACACGGATACTGATCAACCATGGCCAGTCCCCGCTTCTTTATATTTTGCTTCCAGGAAGCCAGACCACCTCGCTATTTTTACAGTGGTGCTGAGCAATACTTCTCCAGGCTTTCTGATGGAGATCTGATCAGTTAGAACGGGTCTCCACGCTTCAGTGCTCACAGTTTGCTGCTCATGCTTTATTACTCTTGTCTGTCTGTTCATTTGGTTTCTGTTCTCTCTGGTTTGCAACAAACAGTTATAAGAAAAACACAGAACAGACCCTCATGTGCAAGGTTCCCTCTAATTCCTCATGTGTCAGAGCAAAAACTCCCTGAGCTCAGGACCACTGTGAGCAGCAGCAGACGTGTGCATGCACTGTGGTCACGCCAGCATCAAATCCATCCAAGTTGCATGGTTTATTAAAATAATCAAATTACAGCATTTCTGTTATAGTACTTTTAATTAAGTGCTATAACTCACTTAACAATGAAAAATCTTGTTCATGACCTGTAGCATGTTGGCACTACTGGAAGTAAAATAGGTTGAATTGCAATTTTGAAAACACACTCAACATGTTTTTATAAAGCTCTGCGTGAAGTTCCTGCTGTGGTCTGGGAGAGAGTCCTGTAACTCTTTGTCTGCAAAATACAGTATATAATGACCAATGTTGGGCAAGCCATTTTGAAAAAGTAATTAATTATAGTTACTAGTTTAAAAAAAGTAACTGAATTTTGCAAACAACAAAGTTATTTGCAGCTATTTATCTAAAAATGCAGTCAATGCGTTTTTTTTTAAATAACTATTTACAGAACAATCAGCAGTTGTGCATCAAATAGGATGCCACACAAATTATTTGTGCCACTCGGAGGAGCCTGATACCTGCAGGCCCGACAGCAGCAGGTGTATCACTCCACCTGTTTTTAACCTGGAGACAGTATTTACATTGTAATCTGCCTTTAGTAGCTTTTTGGCAGCACATTCAGCAGTCACCTCATTGTTCTGACACACACAGCAAAACTGTCTGCTACACAACACACTGACTGTAGACTCCAAGCACGCTAAACGTCACAAATCTCTAACATCTCAAAACTCTCTCTCTTTCGCTCTTCCTAAACAACCAAATGCTGCGTCGCCATGTCATTTTCTGATTGGTTGACATGGGATATTTTTCCACCAATAGGAAAGGGTGGGGTTGTTTTTTTAAACTCACAGGCAGAGCGCTTTCTTCCCGTGGTAAAAAACAACAACGACACTATTCAGAAAAAAAAACACAATAAAAAACATAATGAATAATAACTCTCGTTTTATAAAAGCTGGTATTTAGTTTGAAGTCCACACTTTTCCCGTCAATTGTTCCGTCTGTCCTGCTCACATCGCCACTGGCTGTACGCGTTGTCATTAGCGTGTCTTCACTCCACATCGGCCATGCTGCTTTGCTAGCTAAAACACTGGTGGCGGCACATAAGGACGCTGTCACAGCTGCATAACACTAATGTGAATCGCATTATAAGTCACCGGTCACTTACTGACTCACACTGCAAAACAACACAATGTTACGTATTTATTTTAATTTCAATTGTGGTTGAGCTTTTTTGTGCGCAGCGCAGAGTTCCTGTGTGCAGTGACCGGGTCGCGCGCGCAGGTTTGAAGGACCATTGCATATGTAACCTGTTGTAGTACACAGCTAACGCAGGCATAAACGTTCTCCGTGTTATCGTCGGGTCTTACCACGACGTAACTGTTGTTGGGATTTAGTGCTACATAAATAAAAGTGAACTGACATAACAGGAAACAAAGGAAACTCTAAACCTGAAGCAACGTGCAAGTTCATGCTTGAGCTCTGACATACAAATGTATGTGACTGTCAACATTTTTACCAAATTTAAATTCTGTCTTTTAAATTTTTATTTAATTTGATTTCTCTTTGGTATAAGAGTATATATATATTTTTAATGAACTGCCTCATCAAAACCAAAACAGACAAATAAGCCAACTACAGTCAAAAGCATTTCACACCTTTAGTTTAGGAAGCCTCTTGATGGTCTTCAGTGGTCTGAGGACGCGCAACACCCTCAGAGATTTGATGGTTTTGATATCCCGTCCTTTGTTATTTCTGTACAGAAACACACAGCGTGAACATCGTTAATGCCCCATTTTGGCCTCTTCTTCTTCTTTTTCACCTTTAACCCACAACAACATGTCACAACATGTATAACACGTTTTACTAATTTGGCATTCTGCAGAAATTTAAATGACTACATTTAAAGTTAGTATTTTTCATAAGAGAGGACTTTTCTTAGTCTTTTACCCCATCACATTGCTGCTGGTCAATCCCACAGAGGCATCATCCACAGACAGTTAAAGCAGGAGAGAGGGACATTTATAACAACAGTTACAAACCCATAAAGGAAATGGAACAGACTGTGATGCAAAAGATAACTTACAGTTGATTTAGAGACACTTTTGTGTTAAGACATATGATTAGCTCATGAGACTAATAAAAATAAATCACGTGACTGACGTGAGGGCGAAGGCCACCAGCGCTCCCACCACCACGACGAAGTCGAGCATGTTCCACAGGTCTCTGAAGTAGGAGCCATCGTGGAGGAGCAGACCCTGATCAATCATCTGGAGACAGCACAGAGCCAGGCGGCGAGTTAGAGGTGATAATGAGTCAGCGAGGAAAGATTACAGCCCTCAACTTGCTGCAATAAATCCATGTTTGTTACTTCAAGGCTGAAACACAGCAGAGGGTCGTAATTCTAACATAAAACTGGTTACTTCAACTTCTTTGGTAGTCAGATATGTTTTCATAAGAAACCGTTTTTCTGTGTTTGTTCTGTCTGTTGCTGAACTCATCCAGCTAAACCACAGGATGTCTTTGAATTTAAACCCATTAGATACATTTACATGATTCAGCAGCATTTCTTCTGACATTTTTTCATAATAACTCACCTTTATTATCATTTCAAACGTGAAGACTCCAGTGAACACGTAGTCAAAATAGCGCAGAACCTGTAAAGTCACAGCCAGAGACGCTTTAGAAATATCCGAGATGACACACAAAGGGCGCAGAAAACAATTTCACAATGTTTTTTCTTTCATATGCTTCCTGATAGTCGCTTAGCAGGAAAAAGTCCCCTCAAATGACATTAATGCAGCACAGGATTAGCCCCGCTCCTCCAGTGAATAACCAGGCTCAGTGTGTTTCAGACCTCATTTGCCACACTCATCAGATATAATTGCCCCCCCCATCAAGCGGCCTTTTGCAAAACAGTTTAAGGATTTTTTCCCTTCTGTTCTTAATGATATTTAATCTGCTTACCTGAGGGGAGCTGAGAAACCCACAGTGCTGATAAAGCGTGATCGAACTCGTATCTCAGGATGAGAGTGATTAAAAAAGCAGAAAGACTGGATCCTCCACTGAGACAATCGTGCAACACCTGCCTCAGACAGGTGATTCGTACATTAGTGTGAACACAAACCTTATTCCAGTGCGACGAGGTGGCTACAGGGTCCTCAGCAGCCAGTGCGATACTACTAGCAGCAATGACCAGAAGGATGGACATCTCAAAGTACCTGAGGTTCACCACATAATGACACGCTCGACGCACACTGGAGAGAGCAGAGTGGAGACCACGTAAGGCACAGGCAAAGAAGAAGACTAAACGTTTAGCCACAGTTTATACACTAATATGAAAGGATTACAAATTCATATGAAAATGGAGAATTTAAAAAAAATCTACATTTTGTTTTCTTTTTTGTTCATTTCAAACAAATATCCCATTCGGTTCCAACTTCTCCTCATGTCACCAAGCTGTGCTGTTTCAGACTGAAAAGCAACTAAATAAAAGATAAATTAAGAGGATTTAGAGTCATGACACATCCGAGAAACATTTCTGTTGAGTGCCTGATCATCTTTATCAGAACACAAGAGTGAGAGCTGCAGCTTCTTCCTCAGTTTGCTGTCTGCGACATCTCACAGCTAGAAAACTTCGCTCTGAAAGGCGTCTCTGAAGAAATGTTTCTGACTGTCATTTCATGACGATGCATAACACGTCACAGAGCTGATCTCAGTAAATGCCACAGGTTTGCCACAGGTATTAAAGGGTGACACACTGCAGAGCGTTGTGTTAGCAACAGTTGCACAGGAATATTTACTGACAGCATTTTGTGTTGTTGCATTTTAAGATGATCTCATATTAAATATTGAAGTTAAGTGGCACAGGTAACGAAACAAACAGCTAAGTGGATTTAACCCTTTAAAGCCTGAACCACGAAATAATTTAGAGAAAATGTTAATTTGCATAAATGATTTTAAATGTTTATCATATTGTTGGCCTTTTTGCAATTTTTAGTTTTGCTTATTTTGCTTTTTGTCCGAAAAAACAAAACAAAACATAACACAGAAATCTCAAAAATGTACTAAAACTCATGAATCAAACACTTTGACTTTAAAGGGTTAAATCCAAGTGTGTCGCTACATTTGACTGGACCACCAGTTTTTGCAAAATGTCATGAATTATTCTACTCATGCTACGCTGACAGCAATCATGTGTTTTTCACATTCACAGCCTGAATGCATGAATATTCTGCAGCTGTTAGCTGTTTAATTTAATGGATTGTTTGCTTTTAAAGACTGAAACCTCAAAAACAAACCCCTTGATCTTCATTTAAGACTGAGAAAATGCCAGATTTATAAAACCACTGACACTTAAAGCCATATTAAACTACTTATTTCTCCATTTAATTATTGGCTTTTGGGTTTACAAGGTGCACTTGAATGCACCGTTAATTTAACAGAGTATTTTGAGAGTTAGCTGCTTGAAACCCAATGGGTTCAAGCCCAGATAATCCAGGCATTACTTACTGTGAGGTTGTCTGGCAACTAGAGGAGACTCTGAAACACGAGAGTGCAATTGACCTTCTAATCAAACTCTCTGCAGTCCTACTTCACTATTATTCCCCGTCACACAGACATGATACAATAGTCCATGTAAGAGACAGCAACTTACGGGTTGTCAGGTTTGAAGATGAACATACTGTCTGGGATCACAGAGTTGGCCGGCTTCATCTCTTCTGATTCCTCCTTCTCTGACTTACACTGTTCAGGGTCCTTACTGTTGACTGCAGGAGGTCAGGAGAAGGAGATTCTGTTTTTATCACAGTCTGCCCACTAGGACAGCATTAGCCTCAGAAAGCCAACCTAAACACTGAAAGTTTTCTGTGGCGACTTTTAACCAGAAAAGAGAGGTGATGAAGTCTAGCAGCGGTAAGCCGTGAACTGTGGGGCCCGGCTTAGGTGATGACATGACTCACTGTTTCCTAGAATGCGTTATCTCTGGAGGCTACAATGTAAATTAAGTGTGATAGATATGAGATCAAGCACGTCCCTATAACTGCATCCTTACTCAGAGCTTTACTAGAACATTTCAAAAATGCTTTTTTGAGTTTATAATAGCTGCAGATCATCCACCTGTGAGAATGGAAACCAGTCCCACGTAAACGATCACTGATGAGCTTTCAGACGAGGCTGCAAATACGAGCAGCCTCGTCACAAACCATTAGAGAAAACAAGAAATTACCTGAAAATCACAAATCTACATTTGGTCCATTACCTTTGATTGTGGAGAGCTCGAGAGATGACTGCACATTGGGCACTTCGACGATCACGCTGGAGCTCAGCTGAGATTTATCCCGTTCCTGCTGCATCTCTGTTTCTTCTTTGTTGTCCTCTGGGACAGCAGGCGCAGGCGGCTCCGAAGGCTGAGGAGGTTCTTCTTGCTTCTGGGGACACTGATCACCAGTGTGGCTCTGGTTATCTGCTGGAGCGCTGTCCCCTTCTGCACTCTTATCACTCGGTCTGGAGATGGAGAGAGGAACACGTTACTGGACAGATGTGAGCAGCAGCTGTCCTGCTGTGACACGCTCGCAGCAGGACAGCTGCTGCTGGGTGGCGAATCTATCGACTCCAAAGCTGGAGAAGAAATAAAAGTTTGAGTATAAAAGACATAAGAAGAGATTAGAGTAGTACAGTTCAGTCACTGGTCACACAAATGAGAGTTTTACAAATGAAGACTTAAAGGAAACATACTGAGATCAATTAAAAGAGCAGTTTAAAGCCAAGTGTGAAATGTTGACCTCGGTCCTTTCAACATCTCTGACGTGGCATGAAATGACCAAAAACCATGACAGATTAGATCGTCTCTTGCATCTTGTTTGCCAGATCGTTTGTCAGCTCTGCTGACATGGATGGAGAATAGGGAGATAATTTTATGTACAGGTGCCAATGAATGGTTGATGAAAGGACCTTAAGCTGTGGCATGCTAGTTCAAACAACTGCAAATCCACGCACACTTCGGTCAATGATTCCTCGCAGAAACGTTAGATTTATCTTTTGAAAACTAATATTAGATTAAATTAGGTTTGAATTTCATTAAAATGGTCAAAGGTGCATGAACGAAAAAAGCTATTAATTTGTTATCTTAATAATAATGATAATAATAATAATAATAATGGATACTTTATTGATCCCCATGGGGAAATTACTTGTTTTTCTCTGCATTTGACCCATTCACTCAGTGAAGCAGTGGGCAGCCCACTAAGCAGGCGCCCGGGGAGCAGTGTGTAGGACGGTACCTTGCTCAGGGGTACCTCAGGGTAGCCGTTAAGTGGATTCGAACCGCCGACCTTCCGATCATGGGGCGACCACTTTACCTACTGAGCTATCCCTGCCCCTTATTTAATATCTTATTAGAAGTTGTGTTTTTTCTCCATTGTACAACATGTTGCTACACTTTTTCCAAGTCACATAATTAAGTATTGGGATTAAAATGTGATCTCCTGGGATGTATCCAACCTGGGCCCTCTGCTGGGATGGCATTCTCCCTTTCCATTTCTTCACTCCATCGCCCTTAAACTTTATCTGCCAAATAACCTCAGCTACTAAAACGACTTGTTTGTGTGTCTCACCTGCTCTCCTCATGCTTGGAGACGTCTCCTTCTTTGTTTTTAGAGTCTTCTGCTTTCCCAGGGTTACTCTTCTTGTCCCCGACGACAGAGCAGCTCGCCGCCTGGCCTCCGTTTGCAGGAGAAGACCCCTGACTTCTGGTCCTGCTCTGATGGTCATAGTGATACAAGTCCTTACTGCCCCTGTTTCCACCACGACCTCCCATGTCTGGAGTCAGTGCCTCCCCATTATCTGGAGGTCTGAACTTCTTTACTGCCCTGTGTTGACGCTCACCATTCAATCTGGGGCTGTGACGCTCACTGACGTGTTTGTGACTCTGATTAACATCCAGGTTTTTGCTCTGAGGGATGGGCACTGAATCAGGCGCCTCTGGTATGTTCCTGAACACAGAATCAGTGGGATCCGCTGATTCTGGCTCCACTGATTCGGGTATGTCACCAGACAGAGCTGCATCCAGTGGTACATCCACAGATATGGAGGAGCCTGAAGGCTGGGTCTTGGCTGGGGAGGCTAGGGGATCTGTCAGATGCTTTATACTCCCTGACGGTGTTTGCACGGCCTTGCGGTGCAGCGAAAGTGGACGTACGTGAGCCTGGCTCGAGGCAGGAGGACCGTCTTTCTCTTCGGTGGGGCTACTGAACAGGATCTCTCGGCTGGACATCTGGCGGTGTCTCCGCAGCTGGCTGGTCCTCTGCTCCCACACTGACATGGTCATCCTCTTTCCTCTCTCTCTCCTGGACATGAAAGAGTTAGAGGGGTTGAGTGGTGGGGGTGGGCGGCCCTCCCTGACACTGCCATGGGCCTCCTCCAGGGAGCAGGCATAGGTAGGCCTGCTGCGGTGAATGGCTCGTTTCCTGTACAGATAGGGCCGCCTCCTGCGGCTTCCCCTGGAAAAAGGAAAACGAGGTACGATGTCAGCATACGTAGACAGAAAGCATTAAGCAGGTTTAAAATAAGGTTTCTTTAAGCTTTCGTGCTGAAATGGTTTTATTTTAGCGTCGTAATGTATAGATCTAAGTCTGTCATGGGTGATTTGATTTGATTGAAACTTCATTTTTTAATTTTTGATTTATGAAATGTACGTTTGCAGTCAAAACATGTACATCACATTAACATCACAGCACACCGCAAGTGCTTGGGGTTGATGTTCGAGTGATTTACCAGTTACAAAGAGAAACTTCATCCAACATGAAGCAACTTTTTTGTTTTTCGATGAAGATGTTGGGTGAAAAAATAAGCCAGGAATTGTCGTGCGACTTGAAAAACAAAAATGCTAAGATGCAAAATGATGTCAGTGGAATAAGTCTTAGAAAGAAATGTAGCTTCAAATGATGCTGGAGAGTCGGAAGGTACAGGACAGAGCACGGACAGAACACCACACAGGATGAGTCTATGAGTGAGAGATTCAGAGAGTTGAACAGACAGCGTTACTTACTGGAGCGTGGACTCTTGTGTGATCCGTGTTATCAATGAGCGATTGGTTGAAAATAAGACATTAGTGCTTTGTAAGCAGAGACAAAACAGGCCAGGAGACACACAGCAAACTGGCGCCGCACACAAAGACGCGGCCGTGAAAACAACTATCCAGGCTGTTCGTGCCATTTACCAGCTGCTGTGAATTTATTATTCATAGCTGGAGGGAAGAAACTATTTTCTGAATTCTGCACACATAAATAAAATGAAATATTAATGCCACATTTATTCCCACATTGCTTTGAAAAAAATATTCTGAATGAGATTAAAGGGATTCCAGATGCTTTGGTGTGTGTCTCCGCTGGAGCCAAGCAGCACATTGACAAACAAGATGGTAACAGTATCAGAAACAATTAAACAACATTAATAAACATTAAAACAATAAAAAAGACATCTTGAGTAGACTGAAATGTTACACATTCTGAGCTACGGTATGAGGACAGGTAGAAAACACAGAGATGGGCTCTGTCAGCAGACAAAGAGTACATTTCCAGACACCCTTTGAACAAAACCAGCACATTGGGATGCAGCTCTGAACACGACTGCCACTTCAGAGCACTCACAGATTAGCATTCATGCTAGTAGAGCTAACGGGGGAATTCGAGTGCCGAGCTTCTAAATATTAGCTTGAAAATACTGAGGAGTGTTTGAGAGCGGGATTAAAGACTTCCCGCTGAAAGAAAAACTGAGCACACACCAAAATGTTCCATTCTGGGTGAGTGTGCGTGCATATCTTTCTGTTTTTCTTTGATCATGATGACCAGAAGCATGCGTTTCCCAAGATGAGACAATAATCAACCTCCGACGTGCAGCGTCTTGCACTTTAACTTAGGAAATGCTGCCATGCAAAAACTTTCTTCGGGGCTAGCAGGGGGCAGGCACTGCTACAGTTTCACTGCTGACATCAGAGATGAGACCCGAAACCCTTAAAGTTCAAAGTGTCCTCTGTCAAGTTGACCCTCCCAGTCTGCTCTACGGGCTCTGATAAGAACCCGGACCCTCGTCTGGTTCAAGTGAAGTTAATACTCAGCAATTTTCTTCTGTTTTGTTTTAATCTTTGTTTTCTTCATCAAGAACCTTTAACAAAAAGGGCAAGGTCTCAAGAATGAAAGACAGAGACAGAATAAATAAAGTAATTTATGTTAATATTCTGTGTTCCCATAGAGTCTTCTTCATGCCCATGCAACAAACCGCTTGGTTCTCAATACACAGCGTGCGTACAGAGCAGGAGGTCCCCACCTGTGTTCATGCACATGCACTTCCACCAACTATGTCAAAGCAATGTTCAATCAGTTCCCAAGGACAAAAAACAAAAGCATCTATTCTGAAAGCTGGAGACCTGGACACTGAGAAAATAAGGTCACATCATTTTATTAATAACATTTTCCAGTGAAAACATCTGCTTTGCAGAGGCACAGGCGTGTATTACTGTAACGGACACACCACCCTTAATTTGGATCCTAAGTACTCCTGTTTCCATAACAACTATGTCAGCACCTCCCACCCCAGAGTGGAGCCAGTAACCATGGAGACATAGACTTCAATTAGGAGCAAATTACAGAGCAGGGGTCAGGCAGAGGATAGATAGCAGACCTTTCAGTGGACACGTACCAATAAGTCTGGAGTGGGACAGCACCTAGAACCGATTCACTCGACAACCTCTAAGTGATGTTTAACGTTTACGAGCCAGCACTGAGAGACACTCGATTTAGTCATCGTTTGTACTGACGGCACATCTGACTGTTCTACATTCTGTAGTTTTACTAGTAAGCCAAAATCTATTGCACCACATGGAAGACTAGACACACTTCTTGGCTGAGGAAGGGAACAAGAGGGAGGACGAGATAGAGAGAGGGAGGAGAGAAGGTCAGGCAGGAGAGGCTGCATACAGCACTTACTCTGAGGACATGAAGGAGGACAATGGTCCAACCTCCTTCGCCTTCTGCAGAGCATGCTTCTGGTTGAACGCTGCCTCTGCTTCCTCTTCATCCTGATCAAAAGAAGAGAAGATGAAGAGGAAATGAACAGCTGTAACATCTGTAATTGTAAATAATGGAATAAAATCAGACAGCGAAAAAGAAAGAGGGGAGCTTTTTAAAACTACTCAGCATTAATAAAGAGAGCTGGATTAAATGAGGCTTTTTTGTTATTCATGTTTTATTACCTTTGTTAGCTCTTGTGCATTGGCAAGGTTATCCACAGCAATGGCCAAGAAGACATTAAGCAAAGTGTCTGGTTACACCTGTGTTAAGGACTAACAGATGAACTCTTTGTTAAGAGACAGATGCACCACAGTACTGCAGACTGAAATCATAAAAACCACGTTGCACCTGTGCAACAGCACTGTGACAGCGACATTGTGTCCTTGTTCAAAAATGTTCAAGGTCTGACAACAATGACCATCAATGAGGGATGACTGTTGGCGCCAGATGGGTTGGTTGGATGATTTTACAAGTTGCTGATCTACTGAGATTTTCCTCCACAAACATCTCTAAGGGTTTACAGAGAATGGTCCCAAAAAATAAAAGACCTGAAATTATGCAGCGAGCAGCAGTTATCTGGAAAAAATGCCTTCTTACAGTAATACCAGTGGTCAGAGGACAATGGCCAGATTGCTTTGTGCAGTTACTCAAATAAGCACTTGCTCCAACCAAATGGCCTGTATTTATATAGCGCTTTGCTAGTCCCTAACGACCCCAAAGCGCTTTACACATCCAGTCATCCACCCATTCACACACACATTCACACACTGGTGATGGCAGCTACATTGTAGCCACAGCCACCCTGGGGTGCACTTACCAGATGCACCAAGGTAAGTGCATCTGTGAACACACAGCATTGAACACTGAAACAGATGGGCTACAACAGCAAAAACCACGCCAGATGCCACTTCTGTCAGTTAAAAGCAGGAAATTGAGGCTACAATTTAGCATTGGCTCCCAAAACTGGACAACAGAAAATTGGAAAAACATTTCCTGGTTTGATGAGTCTTGATTTCTGCTGAGACATTTGGATGGTGGGGACAAAACACAAACAACATTAAAGCATGGATGGATCCTTCCTTCTGTTAGTGGCTCAGGAAGGTGATGCAATGGTATGGTGGATATTTTCTTTATTAGTACCAACTGAGCATCATTTAACACCAACCTTAGTATTGCTGCTAACCACCTCTTTACACAGTGTACCCATCTACTGGAGGCTGATTCCAGTAGGTTAATGCACCATGTCACAAAGCTCAAATCATCTCAAACTGGTTTCTTGAACATTAAAATGAGCCCAAATGACCTCCACAGTTCTAAGATCTCGATCCTTTTGGGGTATGGTGGGACAGTTTTGCATTATGGATGTGCTACCAATAAATCTGCAACAACTGTGTGGCGCTATCATGTCAATATGGGGCAAAATCTCCTCTTTCTATCACCTTGTTGAATCCATGTCACAAATAAGACAAATAAGTTTTGAAGGCAAAAGGGGCAAACCAGCACTCGAAAGGAGTTCCAAATGAAAGATCCAGTGAGTGTAGGTTTGGTTGAGACCAAATGATGTATATAGTTCTTTATGTATATAATAGTTCTTTACTTTTAATCACTTTCTAGTTAGCTGTAGGTAGTTTTTGTCCATTTGGTAAAAGAGAAATTTCCAAAAACGTGCTTCACATGTCTGTTTGTATACAGTGTCTTCCACTCTCTTAATTGGAATTCAAGAATCTAACACAAATCGATATGTTAAGCTTTACAAATGAGATCAAACGGGAGAGTGAACAATGGAAAAAATGGCTACAATTTCAGGTGCAATTAAGAAACATTAGAATAAACCTGTGTTACATAATAACAGCAGGCTGTCTGTTATTTTTAGCATGAAGGATACAGTTTCCAAAAAGGGTGAGAACTATAAAGTAGACAGAAGACCACATGCCAGACTTTACTCCACCTTGGGAGCGAATACCGTTGTACATCACCTCGTTCCAGTCCTCTCCGGTAAGGATCTGTGAAAACACACCCACAGCAGCACACAGCCATGCAGAGCTTTGCTGGTGAATCACCTCTAGGTCCACATTTATCAAAATGTATACTTAAAAGTAAATTTCCTATACATTTTGATTAATAGTAATAAACAAATGTGTAAAAGCTGTGTTGAAAGTAGAAACTGGCAGGTTCATTTGCAGACCTGAAAGACGGTCATGATAGCTGCAGGGAAAGTGTCAAAGTTTGTCGGAGTGTAGTCTTCAAAGATGAACCTGTAAAAAATAAGTGACATTTACAATCAAGTACTCTGATACTGATACATTTATCCCCATGTCTGCCCAAATTTTAATTTGGACCTTTGGGATGTTACATTACTATTAGACCAGGGCTGCCCAATCCCAGTCCTCGAGAGCTACTATCCTGCAGCTTTTAGATGCATCCCTACTCCAACACAGCTGAATCAAATGGTGTGATTACCTCTTCAGCATGCCATCATGTTTGGCAAAGGCCTGATAACAAGCCATTCATTTGATTCGGGTGTGTGGGAACAAGGATGCATCTAAAAGCAGGACGGTAGCTCTCGAGGACAGGGATTGGGCACCCCTGTATTAGATCATTGTGTGAAACTGTGAGACAATCAGTGAATAATTCTCCCACTAAACCTTCCCTCACCCTGCCCCTCCCTGAGCCTGGTCTGCTGGAGGTTTCTTCCTGTTAAAAGGGAGTTCTTCCCTCCCGCTGTCGCCAAGTGCTTGCTCACAGGGGGTTGTCTCCCTATTGGAGTTTTCTCAGAATTATTGTTTACCTTTCAATATAAAACCCCTCTGGGTGGCTGGTTTTATGATTTGGTGCAAAAACAAAACAAAAACCGGAATTAAACTGTCCTTAATTTTGACAGGATGTTTGAGCCAAATTTAAAGAAATTTCCATAACAGCTGCCTGTGCAGAGGCATAAAAATCAGTCTACAAATGACAATCCAACGTATGACAGTCTGGCTAACAGACTTTTATGTTTTTGTCTTCTCAGTTTTAATTCTAGAGGCCAGTTCATCACAAGGACATGCTCGTCTACCTCAGCCAGCTCTTCATGAGGAAAAAGCTTGTGGCAAAGGGCCTTTGACTCAGGGGGAAACCAGAAACAATAGCTGTGTGTGTGTGTGTGTGTGTGTGTGTGTGTGTGTGTGTGTGTGTGTGTGTCAAATGTGAGTCTTAAATCTCTACTGAGCTCACACAGTGTCTTGGTATAATAAAAACAACTGAACAGGAGCATCTATTGCATTTATTGTCTTCTCAGTTCAGTAAATAAGGATCTACTACACCATGAAGTCTGCTTCATCCTTATTATTATGTTTGTGAACGTGAATTTACTTGAATTGAATTACTATAAAATGTGAATTTTACTTAAAGAGGTTCTATTCTCATTTTCAACTCCATATCTTTGTTCTTGAGCTCGGGCACAGCTGCTTTGCATGATTCACTGCTCAAAAATGATCCTTGTTATCTTCTGATGGGACATGACGCAGCCGGTCTGCTGATCCACAGCCTGAAGCAAGCTATTCTACTTCCTCTCCCTTAAGCCATCTTTCGTCTCATTGGCTGCCCCTCACAAACAAGGTTTCAACAGCAGACGATTGAAATGGCTATGACGTCAGAAAGCTCCATGATTGGTAAAAAACAACAGTCCGAAACAGACTGTTTAAAGCAGTCTGAAGGCTTATCTCTGGTCTCAGAGGGATTACTGTAAAATAAGCTTGATTTTAGAAACTCCTGCCATGTTTAATATGAGCTTCTATCCTTTAAAAGTATATAAATGACAGATCACGAGAAGAAGTTTTATAGGTCGACTTTAAACAAATCTATGAATCTATGTGGAGTCTTACCTTCCACCGAAGAGCTGCATGCCAAGGAGGGCAAAGACAAGGATGAAGAGAAAGAGAAGGAATATGAGGGAGATGATGGACTTCATGGAGTTCATCAGAGAGACGACCAGGTTCCTCAGAGACGCCCAGTACCTTGAAAGAGATAAAAAAGCACAGGTTTTGGATTCAGGTTTGTGCGGTCTACCACCCCATTAACGAGAACTTAAAGGGAAACATTTAAATCTAAAGAATATGTTTACAGCTGTTGGTGGAGAATGAAAAATAATGTGAAATAAATTATGAGCATATGAGAACAAAGCCTCTGTTTCTCCAGAGGAAGCTGCAAAACTGAATTTCATAAATAACCACAAGTGTCGTCTCTTTTGTCAGTGTTGATTGGGTTTGAAAAATACCAGTTTGAATGAAAAAAGAAAAAGCATCACACAGTTTAAGAGGCTCCTCATCCAGGCTAGAGGCTCAAAATGCAAAAGAAACCCTGAAACAAAACTTCCTCGAGAGGTGTTGAGTTTATATAGGATAAGATTGATTAGGAAAGCGCACAGAGATGCATCGTGGGTAATACAGGTGTATCATTTTAACAAGGATGATGATGGAGTGGAGTAAAGAAACTAAACTCGGATTATCTGTCTACTGTTAGCTCAGTGTTATTATAGAAACTATGACATCACACTATCAAACAGGTGGTTTGCCCTGTAGTTTAACATACAAGGGATTAGGGCTGGGCCATATCATACCGTTCGCGGTAATACCGGTATAATGTCAGGCAACGATAAGAAAATGAAATATGGCGATAGAGTATGGGTAAAACACGCATGCGCAGTGCCTTTGTTTTCATACGCACACGGCGGAAAAAGCATTGCAGCGACGGAGAATGAGGGCGAAAGCAGATCGTTGAATGAAACGATGAACCTGGACTGGTTTGTAAAAGTGCTGCAGCTTCACTGGTGTGGAACTGGTTTAGCTTTCGTCCGTCAGATACACAACAAAGCACTATTTTTGGTAGCGCATGCTAGCGGGCCGTCGTTATTACCGTGTTGTTTGGAAAATACGGCGCACTTAAAATCAATCCTTTGATTTTTCTGAAAGTCGACAGAGCTCCTTATAATCCCGTGTGCCTTATGTATGAACTCTGGTTGTGTTTACTGACCTGGAAACGATTTTATGTGCACGGCGCTCGAAAATCTGTCAAATGTTTCAGTGCGACTTTGCTGAGCTACGAAGCCGCACCGCTTGATGGATTGTCGGAGCATTACGGCTATCGTAGGCGGAGCCTCGCGGAGTGATACGTACTGTGCTTCAACATAATATTACCATATTGTGTGTGTATAAGCTCTTTTTAGGTTTTGTGGATATCATACATGGTTGTGCTCAGGATATGTCGGCCAGTTTCCACTGGAAACGCCTTTTGGTTAAACTGTCAGCGAGGAATTTGCATTTGCTCTGTTACATTTTTATATAACTTTAATGCACATAAAAAACAGCTGCTTGTTTAAGTGAAAATACATTGATGGTTTGTTTTTTGCACTAATAAAGTTGTGGAGTTGTAAAGTATTTTGTCTCGTGTCAATTATATCGTCAGTTATATCGTTATCGCAAATTTTCAAATGTATATCGTGATAAATATTTTTGGTCATATCGCCCTGCTCTACAAGGGACCCACATGTTACTAATACTGCTAGTCTTTGGTCAACAGGGAAATGCAAATAATATAAAATCTCAACAGATGGTGAAGAGTGAGGAAACCTGCAGGACTAACTTGGTGATCTTGAAGATCCTCAGCAGACGCAGTGCACGCAGGACGCTGATGCCAAAGGAAGTGCCAGGCCTGAAGAAACCCCACAGCACTTCAAAGATGCTGCCAACAATGACCTAAAAAGACATGCAAGCAAGTTACAGCGAGTTTACAAAGAGCAGCGTATTGATCAAAAAAAGGAGAAGTGGACAGATGTTACGGTCATGAAGAGGAGAAGAGGAGAGGCAAACACGGTGCAGAGACAGACGTGGAGAGAGGACTGAATTTAAAAACGCAAGCATCTGAATTTTCTTAGACACAAATAGAGGGAGGCGGAGTACTGACGCTGCAGTCGAAGCAGTTGAAGGAGGAGTGGAAATAAAGACGTGGGCCCAAGCTGTACATCTTAAGGAGCATCTCAGTCAGGAACAGAGCGAGGAACAGAAACTCTGCATAGTCTAGAAACGTAAATAACAAAGTTACGTCAATCAGTGCTCTCCACCACCGAATGCAATGACTGAGAAGATTTAATTAATGCCTAGGTTGAATGATTAGGTTGTATTTAACTTACACTGATGGCTTCTTTTCTTGTAAATAAAACAAAGAATCGTCGTTTCATGTTTTCTATAACTGTCACTCAAGTTTGTAGTGAAGAGCTGTCGTTTTTATTAGCTACAGCCTCTTTTTTTCTTAGTTGTAGATTTGTACGTTTTCATTATTTGGAGCAAAGTCAACCTTTGCTTTTAAAACTGGACAGTGAAAGATTTCAAGCCGGACAAATGACTGACTTCCTGAGCACGTCTCATGTTGCAAAATGCTACCACAATGAGTTGTGACTCACAGAGAAAGTTGGAGAGCCATAAGGGTTGGTTATGGTGAACAATGGCTACACACAGTGTGTTGAGAGCCACAAGGCCGAGCACAGTCCAGTAGAAAGTCTGTGTCTTCACCATGCGGCGGATGGAGATGCGCAGGAGACGTTCCTTACGGCGGAAATATGCCGTCGGACCTCGCTTAGTGCTCCGGATACTCGTTCTGGTCATGGGGATGCCTTTGGGGGGGGGACAGGGAGACAAACTGCGGTCGAATAGATCCAGTGTAGCATGTTCCCACTCTGAGTCTTAGAAAAATTGCAGCAGGGCTCAGCGTGCACCTGCTGTTGTTTGACTTTCTGTGCCCATATGTCTGAGCCTTTGCGCACTCCCACTCACCCACAGAGGAGATGTCACCATATTGTTCCTCCCCTGGTTGCCCTTGACGCACCACATCCATGCCTCTCCTCTTGATGGTGGTGGCTCGCTTCAACACTGCAGACAGAGCAGAAATGTAAAACAACCTGTTCAAGCTGCACGTGTCAAATTTGAGAAATGACACTGAGGGCAGCGACACAAGGCTGATTCTGGGTGAATGTGGCCAGAAAACAGAATTAACTTTTTGCTATAGTACTGAATATTTTGAGTAGAGGAATTCTTAACAACACCCTTAAACTACCTTGTGCATAACCACCCTCATATTTTTAAAAAACAACGTCCATAGTTGGACCAAGGCATTATGCAAGTATGCAATGAAAAGAATGAAAATAAATGATGAGAAGAAATCAAAGTGAGAGTAAAATGCATGTCAAGCTACAGTCTGTGAAGTTTCAGCTAAAAGGGCAAATTCAGCTCAATAACGCTGCAGCTAAATGAGACAAAAATGATCATTTAATGTTGGTGCAATGATCCAAAAAGCTGAATGCAAATCTTCGGATGCTTCTTCATCATGGCAAACCATGCTCCGAGGCTGCTTAACAGTCCATGCATTCCTCTTTTTTGAGCCGTTACCGAGTGCTCCCGTACAGCACAAGCACACACACGGCGTGCAGCGCACACATGCTGGAAGTGGACGTGATGAGCCTGCTTTGACCTTTTTCACTGATGGATGTGTTTATGATTACCTTTTCATCTTATCCTACCCCTTCACACACCTTTCCTCTGTGTTGTGATTTCTGAATCTACTTGCAGGCAATATTTGCTTGGGGACTTTTTAATAAACCACTGACCAAACGTGCACGCACACACGCAGACACACACACAGCAGTGTTTTCTAATGGCAGACCAGACTCTAGCAGACAGAGTCCTGCCAAAACACACACGCTCAGTCACACATCCATACGGCTGCATTTTGAGACTGGTGGTTGCTAAGGCAACTGCTGTGCACCACCTTTCTTTTTAATCAAAGCTATAAGAGCATCTGCATTTATTGTTATCACAGCAGCTGCAGCCGCTGTGTGTTTCTGCTACAGGTTAGTGTTGCACAATTAAATGTAACCACTGTGTCTTTGTAGAACAGGGGTGGGCAACTCCAGGCCTCAAGTGCCAGTCCTGCAGGTTTTAGATCCTTGTTGTTCTTGATCCAACACAGCTGATTCAAATGGCTAAATTTCCTCCTCAACATGTCATGAAGTTCTCCAGAGGCCTGGGAATGAACTAATCATTTGATTCAGGTGTGCTGACCCAGGGTGATATCTAAAACCTGGAGAGTCGGGCCTGGAGTTGCCCACCCCTGTTGTAGAAGAACATCCTTGAAGGATTTTCTTTCCTTTCTCTAAGTTTGTTTCTCTGCTTATTAGTGGCCGCACATGTGTGTGTTTGTGCTTGTGTGTGGTAAAATGGGGTAAGAAGTGGGTTACGCAAAGTGCAGAAGAGAGAACGGTTCTCACCATAGACACCACCTGTACTCCACTCTGGGAGCCTCCTGAGAGCTGCCAATCAATCAACATTTAATAAAATGCTAGTGCAGCGAGTAAAGGTCACAGTAGTGTTGAGAGGGTCAGAGTCAGAGGAGCACTAAGCTATCCGTTGGGCACTGTATCTAATGACAAGCTTCACACTATCAGTGCTCTCTGTGTGGCAATTGTTGAGACAGATGATATGATACGAGTAATTTCTACAAATGCACGACAGCATCCTGAACTTCTACACTGTGCTGCGTACTTAGAAGTAGATATAAAGATGGGTTCCCACCTATTTAATGTGAGCCTAAGGCTAAAGTCAGCTCGGTACATTTTCATAATGACATAATGGCATAAAAAGATGTTTTGTGGTACATCCTGATCCCCTGATATTCTTCAGGATCTAATAATACATCACAGCATCATTTAAGGCTTTGACAAGAAAGCTCAGCCAACCTTTTCCTCATTTTACTTTGTGCATGCAAACTTATTGATCTTAACAAAGCATTATGTTTACCATGAGCACTAACTTAATTTATTAGTATTATTATTTTTACAGGTATTTGGTAACCAGCTATTAACTACAGCAATTTGCATTTTCAGATGCCGATGGTGCTCAAGTCAGGTGATCATCAAAACTGGTGAGCTACATTTGAGCATAGACTGCATGTATATAAAAGACGGACACACACTGATTCTTGAAGTCCTGTTTTGAAACCTCAAAATGAGCGTTTTAGGCCATCTTTGTCTCTTTAAATCAGACGTGACGAGCAAATGGAGCGCTGCGCGCTAATACAGCAGTGCCTCGTTTTTTAACTTGCAGTTGAGTCCATATATAACAGGAGGTCATACAGCAAGAATGTAGAGTCTGTCTTAAGGATAAAGGATTTACGGCACTGCGTTTGTGTTCGTATTTGCCTAAGTTCAACTTTGCTGACTACTGATTGCTGTCACCAGCCTGGAGTGTCACAAACAACCAGTCTGTGAGCTGCTGCTGCCTGTGCTGTCATTGGTTCTTCAGCCAGCTGCAGCGTGGAGCAAAATTACAACAAACGAAAAGCTTAAATGAAATGAGCGTAACAAACAATCACCACAGCAGTTTTCTAATCCCTGATGTTGTCAGCCAGTCAGCATCGTCCTTGGTGAGCTGCATGCTGTTTTCTTTCTGTCTTTTGTTTTTTGAGGACCGCACACAAACAACTCTGTGTAGGTAAATACCTACACAAACGCAGTATTGTAAATCCTGCATCATATAATCGGACTACTTTTTGCAATCAGATGAGTTTAAAAAGAATGCACGTCAAAGGTCATCGGTTTTCAGATCAAGAGGTCATGTCCATCTCTTATATTTATGCTTTTGAGATATTTCTGAGTAAATGCTAACTCAGCATAGCAACAGTTAAGAAGCATGTCATTATTTTATTCATAAACTGAAACATATACAAACTGAAACTTTGACTGGATGCTGGCAATGAAAAATCAGAGGATTACTAAAGTTATTAGGAGTTATTCATAAGCAAGAATAAAGTCATTATCACAATGAACAGTCTGGATCAGCTTGAGCCACAATAGAAGCCAAAAATGAACAAACACAATGAAAAGAAATACATTTCACTGGAAAGACTTCTTATTCCTATGTCTGAATCTTAAACAGTGTGTGCCAATCTAAAGCCGATCCGCAGTGCAAAAAATAATAGCATACATTTTTTAAAGCATATCTGCCAGCATGAACTAAGATAGGATGTACTGCAATAGCAGGAAAAACAAAGATCCCTGTTGACTTACCATCAAGGGCAGAAGGTCCTGGATTTTTATTCTCCTCTGCAAGCATAACTTCCTCTATAAAAAAAAAGTATGGTCAGAACTGAGCAGCTGATGGTTCACATGAAGGAGCTCTACCGCCATCTGTTGTGATGTATTTACAGCGTTTTTGTTGCAAAACGTAACGCTTATATGTTGCATCGAATACCTCCCATGGTTCACAACTGACAGGATTATAGAAGATGAAAGAAATGATTATTTTTATTTCTCATTGAGGAAAAGTTCATCTGTGACTGGGACTAAAGCCACCTGCTCTGTCGATCCAGGCCCGATAGCCGTTGAGCTCCCTCTCAATCTGCTGCTGGCGTCTCAGCTTCATGAAGGCTCTGCGATTTTCAACTCTCTCTCTCTCCTTGGCGAATTCTCTGCAGAAGCAAACAGATGAGGCACACTTTTAAAGGCCACAGGGATGCAGTATTCCTCTCGAAGAAAAAGCTATTGTTGTCTTGAACTTAATCTCTTCTCTCTCCCTGTGGAGATAATGACAATGGATCCTGAACTGACCTTTCTGTAAAACTAATTAACTTGCATAGACAGCGCCTAGTGAAACGGTTTGAGTTGGCAGCAGCTAGTTTGTCAGTAATTCTATTTATCGGTGAACAAAGCAAGTCTAAGTCATCTTAAATCAACAAACAAACCGAGCTGGCTGTATGGCTGCAGCCCATCTCAGGGAACGACGAGCCCAACACAGGTGTAGAACAGCAGAGCCCTAAACCTGCGTCTGTTAGCAAACTACACAGTAACTCTAATGTAGTGTGTAGACTGACCAAACGCTTACTTGAACCAGGAAGATGTCATTTTAATTTCATTTTCTATTCTAAATCTTTAATTTGGCTGTTTGCTGATGACACTTCTTCTAGCTCACAACTATTTGATAGAGGACGAGAAATGAAAAAGCCAGTGAATTTAAAAAAAGAAAAAAGAAAAATCCCCTTAAATTTACATCAGTGTTGGAACAGGCTGAACCCACGACAGATTAAAATGTCAGTGGACCTACCCAGAGAGGACTCCCAACACCAGGTTCAGGACAAAAAAGGAGCCGATGATGATTAGAGGGATGAAGTAAAGCCAGTTCCATCTGGGGCCCAAGGCATCGTCGGTCTGAAATATATATATATATATATAAAAATCTTAGCTAGTTCAAGACAGCTTGGAGCATGACCCATGCTGCCACAGGAAAAGACAGCAGAAAGACACAGGTGTAAGGTTCAGGTCTGCAGGCAAGGAACCGATACAGATACTGTGTCCATAGATCTGTGGGGGTTATTCTCTTGGACATCATTAGATAACACGTTGTTTCTTTATTTTATAGCACCAGGACCTAAGCATGACAACACAACTGCTGTTTATTCAAGTGGCTTTAGTTTTTGTGTACACAGCGCAGGTGCATATTTCTCTTAAACCCCAGGACGTCTTCACTGTCCGCAGATCATTTTCAGCAGCACAGTAGCGCTGATGTCATCCTTTTCTGTCCTCTGTCGGTCCTCACTCATTCACCATCACTTTAGACGACATAATGCAATCAGTCTGGCAAATCGTATGCCTCCATCCATCCATCTCAATAAAAACTGAAAGAGCAGGCAGCTGACCGCAAATTGCACCCTGGCACAGCAGCGTGCGTTTTGCTTTACTGAGATAAAAGCAAAAGCATACAAGCAAAAATGAAACATTAAAGGCTGTGCATGTCATGCATCCGTTCTTTTAGTGTTCTTCATATTGAAGAAAAACACAAACTGTCCTGCTCGCCATTGTTTTTATTCAATTACTAACTGAATAAAAATAATGGTAAGTGGGACACATAACAGAAGTTAGAGTCATTATTTATAGATTAAACTTTTGAGACAGCTCACAACACTCACAGGAGGTCCAGAGGTCTTAAAATGGCAGGATGAGAACTAAGGAAAACCAACGTAGCTCTTTGTAATCATCTCCTACTAACATATTCCCCCATATTCTCCATCCGCAGCTAAACTACATCAGAGGTCGCAAACATCCACTTAGCAGTCATTAACATCCTGCAGCTAAAGCTGCTTTCTGTTCATTGAGGTTAATGGAGTCTGAATTGTAACAAACTACTGCTATGCTTTAATAATTTGCAGCGATCCAGCAAAATACTATGAATGGCAGAGCCGTGCATGTTAGCTGTCTTACATTGTAGAGTACAGTGGTCCATCCTTCCATGGTGATACACTGGAAGACGGTGAGTACAGCAAACAGGATGTTGTCAAACTGCGTGATGCCATCATTGGGCCCGATCCAGGTATCGTTGCAGGTGTATTTGGCGGGACATTTACGCACGCCACACGGAAACTCGACCTCAGATGAGTCCATAGTCTCATTTTCTGAAGAGAGAGATGAAAAGTGAGAAAAACAGACCCACAGTAAGACAAGTGAAAGTGAAAAACCGGATCTGGTCCACTTTAGGATTTAGCATGAAACGCTTAAACCAATCAATGTCCACTTTCTAGTAATCTGACCACAAAATACTCGAGTATGTCTGTGTTATCAAACTGTCCATTCAGCTCGTGTGTGACAGGAGCTGCTCGGAGGTTAATGATACCTATGAATGTACAATGAGCCATTGTGCCAGCCTGCATTGTTGGGTTTAATTACACAGAAGAGGGTTTGGTTTGATCACATCTCCAGGTGCAGCCTAGTATGGTGTGTGTCTGTGCCCATGTGTGTATGCATTTGTGATTATGAGTACAGAGCTACTACCTAAAGAAGTGCATAAACATGCATGAGACTGCTGTACACAAACATAACTTATCCATGAGACAATGTCGTCTCTTTGACATTCAAAGATGAACTCTGAGCGTCTGTACCCAGGATCCCAGGCTTCGGGATGCAGCTGTAGTGGAGTTTGCCGCTGTAAAACTCTAAACCGATGATGGCGAACATGAGGATCGCAAAAAAGAGTAGCAGACCGATCTGTAGCAGAGGGACCATGGCCTTCATTATAGACTTCAAGACTATCTGCAGACCTGGAGGGAGAGCGCACGCACACACACACACACACACACACACACACACACACACACACACACACACACACACACACACACACACACACACACACACCAATTTAAATGAATCAGCTGAAGCTTCTCATAAAATCCTTTAGAACTTCTTTTTAGTGAAAAATCGCTACAAAGTGAAAAGTGTTGCAAATTTGTTGACATAAATTATGTTTGAAAGAAGGAGGTTATGCTTCTGCTGTTGTTTGTGTGTGTGTGCATGTAGCTCTTTGTATTTGTAAACATAATAAAACTAATAAAACTTCCCATATGAAAAAGAAATAGTAAAAACTTACATGATTTACTCATGAAAGTGGCCACTTTCTCATTACTTTCATACATTGTTTTAGTAAGTATCCAAAACATACAAGTTTCATTATATAATTTTTCAAGGGATCTTATATCTGTTTTCACTCTTGTATGCTTTTCATACAAGTTTCACACAAGACAGATACAAACTTTATAAGATTTATATATATCTTTTCCATATGGGTTTGTACGGGTGTTGAGTGCTAAACCCTTATGCTGATACCAAATATCAGTATTTGCCAATAACGGGGTTGCTTTTATTTTGCCACTTGCTTAAGCTTACCCATTAATCCTCTTTATCACACGCAGCCTGCGCATACATAGATCCAGATGAAAAGGACAACAACGGCACATTGATTTAGTATAAGTGAAACTCACTGGGGATGCCCGAGACCAGCTTGAGAGGTCGAAGTACTCGCACAGCTCTCAACGTCCTCAAGTCCACTGAGATGTTCATGTGTGCCCCTGCTGCAGCCAGGATCCTTAACGAGCAAACGCGTGTGCATGTGTAAACCCACACAAACAGAAGACAAAGAGAAAGAACAGGACTGTCACTGTTTCGCAGATGCACATTAATACCACAATTTCATGCTCTGTAGGCTGCGCGGAGCCGTGTCGAAAAATAAAAACACGAGGCCGGCGCGCACAGTGTCGGAGGACGGCTGCAGCGCTTAGATAGCGACTGTGATGACGAGAGGGTCTCCGGCAGGCGAAGAACACAGAGGAGAAACAACAACAATGATTATTTGGGGGACTTTTGGCTCTTTCCCTCTGTGTGGGAGGACGGCCGTGACAACTGCTATTTAGGGGGAGAACAAAGAAAGCAGCTCCATCAGGAGAAGGCAGGACACCCTCAGGCTGCAGGGACGCGAAGCTCGCGGACACACATGTGGACACGCACACGTTACAAACACGCCAGCCTTTTATGCTCTACACAAAGCCCTTCACAGGTCTCATTTTCACTTTGTTTGTCTTGTTTTCTCTCTAAAAAACACCTCTGTGGCCTTCAGTCCTCAAAATGACAAGAAAGAAAAAAAGTCGTGTCTGGTGATCTCACCCCTGGTCTCTCATTAGTCTGCCCTCCTGCTTCCCCTTTCTCTCTATCCTCATATCTTGCCCTTCATCCCTAAACCTCTCCCTCCCTCCTCTCCCCTTCTATCTGCCATTCAACCACCTTCCCAATTATACTCCACCTCTGATTCATTCTGTTTTTACGTTGTCCACCGACCTGAGCACTTATTTATTCCACTTTCACCTCGATGCCTGCAGAGTGGGAGGCAGAGAAGGATGACGAAGTGAGGTATAAACAAAAGAAAAGCAGTGCAAGGGGAGTAGACGATAGGTTCGCTAAGGGAAGAGTGATACAGCATTTTATTTCAGGACCGTACTTATGACCAAAAAGTAAAGACATAGACGAGCTAAGCAAACTGATAGGTGGATTATCACAGATGATTTATGGTATCATCTTTATGTGCAGTAATTTGCTCAACGGTAATTGCATACTTGATTATCACACAGCTAGAAACGCAGCATCACAGACCCAATTACATTTCTGTGATCGAGTGGTGAGAATTAGTTCGGTCTGTACTGTTAGAAGACAAGGAGTGTCATTTGATTTAATTATGAAAAGAAAGAAAAAAGATAAAGAGATGGGGGACGAGGAGACGAGAGAAGGATTAAAATAGCTCCCCGTCATCCACGCAGATATAGAAATAGAACTGCATTCACACCTGAAGCCACTCCCTCCTCATCCCAGCCTCAACAGCTCACTAACACGCTGATTATTCCTGTTTTCTCTCGTCTCCTTCCCTCCTTTTAATCCAACCACTCGCTCCCTCCTGACACCGCCGTCATTTCATCCTCGACCTCCCTCATCTTTCCATCTTTCTTCAGACCATCAGTCCTGACTGCTCTTTAACTGTTATGGCGATGAAGGCTCTAAAAATGGCTTTCTCATTCAGTCCGCTGATATTCAGAGGACGTCCCAGGCTCCGTTTTGCAGCAACAACCATTTGCAGAAGTTAGATTATGTTCTGGGACTTTGGTGCAACCACAGTTAGAAAAGTCCAAAACCATTTTGGGGTAAAAGTTTTTGCTTGTTTGTTAGATTTTGAGACAACATTTCTAAATAACATGTTATAGCCATACTAAGCATACTGGTAGTTACTGCTAAAGCCTACCAATACACAAATAAATGACTCATAGTATGAAAATGGATTGAGGCCATTAGAGCGAAGGCTCAGATGTATAGAAGCTTCCTCTGCTAAAAAAAATTTAAAAAATGCCATCTGAGAGTCAATATTTTGGGTAATAAATAGACATATCAGCACCAAATTAAACTATATGTTATTAGATTTATTAGGAAAAAAAATATACACATATTTATCTAATGAAATGTTGCAGAAACATGCTTTCACTAACAATTCCCTCTGTCCCACAGCCTGCTATACTCATTACTGTTACAGACATATTGCACATTACAGCCGTCTGGCCATTGGCACCACCTACGTGATGGACATGAGGAAGGTGAAGGTTGGCCTCAGAGAGTGGCAGATTTAAATCAGCCAAGGGAAGCACAACACATGGCCGATTTGGCTCAAAGAAGGAGTTTGGCACCTCCCGGTTAACTTCCTTCTCGGTAATGCAGGAATATTCATTTTTAGTGGTATTAGTCACCATTTTATTCATGAACACCATGAAGTGGTCCAGAGTTAAAGGATGAAACAAAACAAACACAAATAAGTGTTGGTTATTCTGCAGTTTCTTTTATTTTTTCAATAGATTTCCAAATAAAATTCATTCGGGAGCCTTTCACAGGGCTAGCCACACCCACAACTGAAGGGGGTCCTATGGCAACAAGGGGGTTTGGGTTACCCTTGTAATAAATCTTTAGACAACCTAACCGATCTCAGGGACGGCTCGAAGCTCAAAGGTGACTGGTGTTTCTGAAAATGAATAAAGTCGCTTTTAGTCACTGGGATCTGTCAGACAGAAAAACGTGTCCGTTCACTCTGAGCATGTCTGCGAGCGTTATATGAGACGCACTGTAGTGAACTTAGCCGATGGCCTGGTCAGAGTTGTCAGCCATGATAAGTGAGTAACAATGACATACCCTGCAGAGGTGACAGCTCCCCGCTGCGTGACAAATCTGGCGTGACAGCTGTCGTGGCGTGATACTGATAACGTCGTGGCTTATGCTCCGTGTCGCTGTTGAGCTGTTAACGAATGTGATGTGAGCGCACCTGGATATTGTAACGACATTAATTACCGGTCTGCAGCTTTTGAGTCGCAGGATCAGTTTTGTGTGTTAAAATAAGGATTCAAATTATATTCCAGCAG
Organism: Aulonocara stuartgranti; assembly: GCF_965226115.1. Taxonomy (NCBI): domain Eukaryota; kingdom Metazoa; phylum Chordata; class Actinopteri; order Cichliformes; family Cichlidae; genus Aulonocara; species Aulonocara stuartgranti. The sequence continues at coordinate 2,227,549 of NC_138958.1, read as the reverse complement.
AAGAAAATCCTCTTTGATTTTTCTTCAATGATTGATTGTGTGTTATGGAATAACTTTAAACGTGTACAACACATTGTGACAGGGCGTGGTCTGCGGTGCTGCTGCAGGGACGGTGGATGCACCTGCACGGCATCCGCAATCACGCCTCTGTGCGGACTGACGTCATGCTGTTGGAGTGTCGGCTGAGCTGGAAAGCTGCGAGCGTGTGATTGTGTACGGCAACCGTGAGCATGTCATCAGGTCTGCCGTGGACTCTGTTACACACACAGTAATCCATATTGTATTTGCTCATTGTAACGTGTCATTATCTGACGCTGCAACACCTCTAACAGTATTCAGAGAGCCATCGCTCACTTACAGCGTTTCCATTTCTCCAAAATGAACCTTTGCAACAGCAAGAGCATGAAAATCAAAGGTGTTACAAGGAACATTAACATGACTTTAATGATTTCCTTTCATTAAAACCCCACAGCGCATCCATGCAGGTGTTTTCACTTATGCTGACTGATGAAAGCTCTTTTAAGGACTGTGTGGGCGTCTACCAGTCGGGCTTGATGGACATGTGAGTTTTGTAGCACCTGTTAGGATAGGTACACTGTTATCATTTTATTAGTGCTTGACAGTTTTGTTACATTACATTTGTAACACTGTTATAGTTAAAAAAAAAAAGCAAAACAATACAGGTGTAATTAGCATGTTAACTAAAAACACCTGTGTGGGTCTGTGGGGGCCTTTAGTGCCTCAAGCAAGCACGCACAATATGGCACCACAGAGCCCGGTTACTCGGTGATTAGCACTGTTATTTACATCTGTATTTATCCTTCTGACTGAAAGTTTCTGCCATTTAAAAGAAGAACGATGGGTCTATGGTTTTATTTGAAATCATTTACTCATAGCTGGCACATTTTTAGAATTTTTGTTCAGTAAGTTAACTATAAAAATCACTCTGCGCTGATAAAACGAGTGCTTGAAGGACACAAATTTAAACTATCCCTAAATCTGATTTTTAGATTAACTGATTAATTCAGGTAAACTACAGTTAATTTTGCATTATTTTCTATACATTGCCAGGATTTGAGATTATCATCAGTTTTTACTTCAAGTCAGCCAAGATCAGTGACAGTCGCAGAGAATTTTATAAAAGTCATAAAACTCCTAAACGAGGAGGATGAATGATGGTGCCATATAAGGTCTCTGGGAGAAAAGACAAAGAAAATACAGTTAATTTCTTTTCATTATTTTTAGGCAATACCTCTTTTCCCCTAAAAATCCTTTATAATCAAAGTGTATTTTTCAGTGGTGCTTCTCCGTTACATGCCTCGCATGAAACAATTTGCTCAGAACACATGGGCTGAAGTAAGATATGCATTTGTAATCATTACAGAAAGAAAGAACAAAAACCTTTAGAGCCAAGTGCCACAAACTAGCTATGCCCACAAAGGAAGACAGAGATAATCTGACAAAGACTCTAAAGAAGACCAGACTATTTATACCCATGAAGGTAATCAGGGAATTGGCTCCAGGAAGGTAATGACACACAGGTCTGAATAATAACCACAAAACTGCTGAGGAAGTAAAACTGAAAACAAGACACCAGAGAGACATGCTGACCAGAGCGAAGCAGGAAGAAGGAAGAATAAGTGGATAACTACTAACTAAGAAACACAGAAACACGATCTAACTGCACAGTGGGAATGTTTGATTTTTTTAATGTTTTATTTTGAAGGTTAGATCTTTGTGTGGCTTTCGTGTTGGTACTTCCTACTCCTGTTAGTGTTTGATGTAGTTTACGTGTTCCTTATGACCTTTTTGTGCACGTCTGACTCCGTGCAAGTGCAAACTGGATTTTCTGTTTGGGTCGAAATGTTGATTTATCATCATGGGTAATAAGGAGGAGTTGGAAATTACTCTTTATGCCAGTGTAGGATGCTCCGTGTCCACTATTCTCCCTATTGGACAACACTAATAATAATAATAATAATAATAATAATAATAATAATAATAATAATAATGGATTGCATTTATATAGCGCTTTTCGAGACCCCCAAAGTGCTTTACAATTCCACTATTCCTTCACTCTCACATTCACACACTGGTGGAGGCAGCTGCAGCCACAGCTGCCCTGGGGCAGACTGACAGAAGCGAGGCTGCCATATCGCGCCATCGGCCCCTCTGGCCAACACCAGTAGGCAGTAGGTGAAGTGCCTTGCCCAAGGACACAACGACAAAGACAGACAGATCGAACCGGCAACCTTCCGGTTACAAGATGAGCTTCCCAACCCCCTGACCCACGGTTGCCCCACTACATAGTGGCAACCTCTAAACAGTCCGCTCCATAGTGAGGAGTGACTGATTTTGGACACAGCCACATCCTAAAGTCAACTGAAGGACCTCTGTAATGCTGAGGGATACAGAATAGCCGTGATTGCCTTTACTTCCACGACAGAGACCAATAGCGCGTACGGCACACAGTCATCATGTTTCATGTGTACAAATTCCAGTAGATTGCATCAGGCGGAGAGACTCCAGCAGCACTACACAGGGAAACATAGCACGAGGTGAAGCTAAGGAAACTGGATAATAAACAATAAAAATTAATCAAAGATTAAGATACTGAAGGTGTTTTGTTGCCATTTTGCTCTTTGTAGGGGTTTTAAACATTACTCAAGAACAAATAGTTACGAAGGCACACTGGCTACTGGAAATGAGCAGATTTATTGCAACAGATGCTGTGATTTTATTTTATTGTCACAGTTAATTATTGAATTATTTTGTCACTGCTGGTTATGCAGTTGCTATTTTCTAACGCTTCAAGCTGTATAATCACTTTGTTCCAAATGATCTCTCCCTCTTTCGTCTCCTGGAATGAACCTGGGAATTTGTCAGAAGAGGCTTCAACTAAGTTCACGCAGTACAATACAGTGCACACATGAGAACTCTTGCACCGAGATAGAAAGCTTTGTCTCAGCAGGAAGACTAACACCATATTTTGTGCATTACACTAAATGTTGAAAGAATAGCTTAATTAAAACTAGCATCTTAAAGTAAGACCCAACTGCCGTCCCAGCAAATATCCTCCCAGCTGATGTGTCCATGAGCACGAGTCTTAATCTTTGTGAAAACTCTAACAATAGAGAAACAATTTTTCACTTACAGTACAACACAGTCCTACCTGTGGAAGGAAGGAAGAAACAGCTGAGCGTGATTTTTAAAAAACATACATCACAGGGTTCCTGTTTAGGGAGATGTAAGATTCTGCAGGACAATCAATTAAAACCGCTGCTCTCACAGTGTGGTGGGTGGTGTGTGCAGAAGAAGGAATTGCATGAAAAAACTCCTACAGTGCTGCTCTGGTTGGTTTAGTTGATATAAGCCTCTGTGCCTCCCACAGTGTACTCACTCATTTTTAACTCCCCCCCTCATTTGTCCTTTTTATTCTCTTTCCTCCTCACCGAAAAACAGCAGGAACCCCAAACGCACACATAAGAAACACAATTTGTTGTGCAAGATCGGATGGACGGACAGAGGGGTGGGTGGAAGGAAGGAAGGAAGGAAGGAAGGTAGGTCAAATGCAACTATTCCTTAAATCAACAGCCTGAGATACTGGCCTGGGTTTATCAGCCTGCATATTGGTTTATATGTCAGTTAGCTAAATGTTTGCTCTTTGGCCAGAATGAATAATAAATATGGGTAAATGATTCAGTAGCCATCTGTTAGAAGTCAGAGAAAGTGAGAGAGAGTGAATGAAGGAGAGATGTTAATTTAGCTCATTGGAGACATGAGTCACCAACACTTTTTACATCACACACTCACATACACCTGTTATAAATGACTATCATTTAATTCACAAGGAGGTCATAAAGGGAAAGTTTTGAGTATCAGTAGATGCTGGTAAAATTGATTAAAATCACACCATCAATGAGAAGTATTGATGGTGTACAAAAACGTCTTATGCAGCAAAAACACTTCTATGCTTCTACACTTCTTTAATAGGTCCACCTCACTGGTACCCGGTTGAACCCCATCAACAAGGTGCTGGAAACATGAATGTGGTTTTGGTCTATTCTGACATAATAACATCGCACAGTTCCTCAGATTTGTCGACTGCACATCCGTGATGCACCTGCCCCATTTCACACAGCACAAATGTGCTCTCCTGGATTCAGATCTGATGCTCGTGGAGGTCATTTGAGTTCAGCGAATAAAAAACACTGTGAACACGAGCCTCTGTTCTGATGCTGATGCTGGTCTATAAAGCTCTGAATGGTTTAGGACCAAAATACATCAGTGACCTCCTGACCCAGTATGAACCTTCCAGATCCCTCAGGTCATCTGGATCCGGTCTTTTATCAGTTCCCAGAGTCAGAACCAGACACGGAGAAGCTGCATTCAGCTTTTATGCTCCTTATATCTGGAACAAACTCCCAGAAAGCCTCAGATCAGCTGAAACACTCAGTTTATTTAAATCCAGGTTGAAGACTCACCTGTTCTCAGCTGCATTTGAATAAAGCACCAAATCCACACTTTAAGCTTAAATTTCAAAACTTACATTTAACTACTGATTTTATCTACTGTTCTGATTTTATCTGTTTTGTTTGTTTGTTTGTTAATTAGTTTGTTTGTTTGCTTGTTTTAATCAATTTTAAATCATGCTTTTTATTTGTTTTTGTTTCTAATGTCTCTGTAAAGCCCTTTGAATCACCTTGTTGTTGAGTTGTGCTGTACAAATAAACTTGCCTTGCCTCTGTTTTCTGTTCCTAACAGAGGAGTGGCACCAGTGGGGTCTTCTGCTGCTGTAGCACATCTGCGTCAAGGTTTGACATGTTGTGCGTTCAGAGATGCTCTTCTGCATACTTTGGTTGTAACAGTTTGTTATTGGAGTTACTGTTGCTGTCAAAGGTGCTTTTATCCAGGGAGCTGCACATGTGTGTGCATCTCAGTAAATTATAATATAGGATGTTTTATAAATTATTCATTTTATAATGTATTTATCATGATATTGTAATATTATAATTATCGGAATTACTGTATTATCATATTACAATTATATATAGTATAAAAAATATAGTCCCTGTGTCAACAATAGCAAACTTACAATGACTTTTCAAGTGTTCCTTTTGAGATGGACACAAATATAAAGAAGTAAATTCTGTGTTTGGGCCGAAGGTTGCCTTTTGTCTCAAAGCCAGTGCTATGCTGCTTCCTGGCAGTGACACAACTGTGACAGCAACATGGCTTAAGGAGCTCCACTGACACTGACGTCATTTTGACAGTGACAAACCAGAGTGCCCTTAAGAAACACCGAGCAGCATCTAAGGTCGAAGTTTATAGCTTTTTACAAGCCACAGTACACTGAAAGCAATCTTCTAATGCAAATTCACGGTCAATTGTTAGTCAGGTCCTTTGCTTAGACTCCAGCAGAGATCAAACACCGGTTTTCTACAAGTGAAAATCTCCAGAGGTGCGCGAAGTGTCTGTATTCAGGCTCAGTTTAATCTCAGTAGCCTCTCTTGGCAACATAACTGTTGATTCTGACTCCTCTTAGAAGATGTGGTCAAAACAAGATTCACAGACACAGGTTGTATTTGGACAAATCTTCTCTTCAGCCTCTTTTCTCACTTTGAAATATGAAAGAAAATAACAAAACACTAACGGCATATATGTCCGAAGCTAACGGACCTCTAGTGTTCCTGTGAGTATGCTGCTTAGGTGGGGAGGAAGCATAGAACCTAGAAACTAAATGGCACGCTGTGTGTTTCATGTTGTAAAAGGAGTTATAATAAGCCCCAAACCACAAAGCACCAAAATTACTTTGGATTTAAGACAACAATTCTATGTTGAGTGGATAAATCCTCCATTTTAATAACTTTTTTCTATATTCAGCCATTAAATTCAGCCATATTTGCTGGTGTGATGTAAATCGCTATACAGCATCTCTCAAATCTAACTGGACACAGAAACCCAGCAAAGATGTGCCCAATAACAATGAACTTTTTTAAAAATGTAACATCTTTATTGATGTATTAATACATTTATACTGTTCTGCTTTATGACTCATGCACTCAAAATATAAATTAGTGCCCAGATTTAGCCAGTGTTTTGTAACGTGGGTAGCATGTGTGTTTCAGCCTCTCTCACTGTATCCTAAGTAAGCTCCTCGGCGCTGCCACCGGCTGCACACGCATTTCTGTTTGTCTCTGAAAAATGCAATTTCATTCTGAACATCATGTAACGCTAAGTTATTTAAGGACTAGTTTATGTCAATGGATGAATTTACTGACTGACGCGCAGAAGAAATAGTTCTTTATGGAGCCCAGATGGTGTGAATGATGAGACCAAAAACTGCAATGTCTTGTACCAAAAATATATTGAATAAATAGGGGAAAGGGGAAATGGAACAAAATAATTAACACAACGTAAATGTCCACAATTAAATAATAAATCAGTGCTGTGATTTTTCTGTGCAAGAGTCCTTTTGCTAAGAGTCCTTTTTTTTGGTCCTTTTCTTTTTAAAGTTCACTTTTAAGGTATTCCTCCTTAGGGTCCAGCTTCATACAAGGGGGAAATATGTCCGTAATCCAAAGACGGCTAAGTGGGGGAAAAGAAAGAATGGTCCTACCGGCTCGCCACTTCAATATGAAGAAGATCAATTCAAAGAGGGAAAAAAAACCTGACCTGTAGGTCAGAAAAATGTCCATTAGCACATCAAGTTCAATTCAGTTTACCGGTAAAAAAATATGCTCTTCTGCAAGTCTAGGTAACAATGCAAATCATAAATCATCATCAATCAATGTACAACAGTTAAATCATTAATCATCTTGGCTACGTAGCTTAATCTATACATTCCAGTAGCGTTCGCTACAAACAATACAAAAACAACAATAAAGAAAAACAACTGTCTAACAGACAGCATAGCCGAATTCAAGGCAACACATAACAATAATCTTTCAATCGCACTTTGTTTCAAAGTAAGCCCATTAACATGCTTAAGTAAATAAAAGTGTTCAAAAACAGCGGTTTTTGAACCGGAGTTCTGCTTGCGGTGGGAGCGCTGCCGCACAAAGTCATTTTTTAATCGCGAAAACGATCGGCTGGTTACTGACAACCAAAGGTTGAAAGATATTAAGGACACTTACCGCTGAGTTTAAAGTTTAAAGATGAATTGAGGGGAGAAAACGCTTTGTTTTCCAATACCGCTCTAAATGCCATAAGCTCACAGCCACAGCAGGAGTCGAACCCGGAAGTATCCCTCCACAGCCGGTTTTCAGAGTTGCCGCGACATGGAAGGAGCCAATCAGAAGAGGGACCTCAAATCAGCTGACGTGGGTCATGTGACAGGGAGTAGTTGATATGGGTTACAGGTTCCCCCCTCAATCTCATGTACGACCCTGTACATGGTGGTTGGGTCCGGATGACAGGTTGTTCAGTGGCAGTAAGCAGATGGTCCTCTTCATCCTCCAGTGCATGAGTAAAGGCAGTGGTTAAGCCATGGACTAGTGCCTGAATACTCTTCAAGATGGGCTGACCAAGCGTAGAGTATTGTAACCGGTCCGGAGGTTTCCTGGTCCGAGTTGATGTTCTCAGAGGTTCTAGTTCAGAGCTGGAGGTGTCAGAGTTAGATGGTAGATCAGCAGCAGAGGACATACTGGACTCAGTCCGCAATTCAACATTGGTAGGTTCAGCAGAGGACAGACTGTCCTCTGATTCCACAGTATCAGGAGCTTCCTCCTTGACGGGGGTTTTTGAGTCAGGGGTTTCGCTCTCTGCTGGCTCAAGAGGAGGCAAAGGGAGCGTAGCAGGTTCACAGACTGGTGTATCAGATGGTAAAGGTTCAGTGGCTGGAACGGCAGATGACGGTTCTGGCAGATTGTGGACAGTGGTGAATTGCAGAGGCTCTGATACAGGATCATACCATTGATGCGGTATCATTTCATCCTCATCGTCTGACTGAGGTTGTGCACAGTCCTCATCAGAAGGGTTGAATGACTGCTTCCTGGTTGGTTTTACAGTTGTTCGGTTGGTTCGAGTGGAATGCGGCAAAAATCCACATGGTAATAGGAGATCTCTGTGTAGAGTACGAATCGGTTTGGATTTGTTCTCCGGTCGGACAGTGTACACTGGAAGATTTTCTGCTCTTTTTACCACCACATAGATGTCTGGTTCCCATTTGTCTGCGATTTTGTGTTTGCCTCGGAGTTTCACATTACGTACCAGCACCCTGTCACCAACGTCCAGTTCAGAGGGGGTGATATGTTGGTCGAAACGGCTCTTGTTTCTTTCCATGAGCTTCTCCGCATTGCCAATGGCAATTTTGTAGCTCTTTTCTAGATTTGACTTCAGGTTCTGGACATATTGCGAATGAGTCAGTTGATTGCCGTCCACAGGCAGTCCAAAGACCAGGTCAATCGGGAGGCGAGGTTGTCGACCAAACATGAGCTCATAGGGTGAGTAGCCAGTAACATCACTCCGGGTGCAGTTGTATGCGTGGACCAAGGGCTTAACAAAATCTTTCCAGTGAGTTTTCTCTTCTGTGGTGAGTGTTCCGAGCATATTCAGGAGTGTTCTGTTAAAGCGCTCGACTGGATTTCTGAGGAGACTTCAGTTGCGACCGTACTCTTTGTAGTTTGTCAATCACGTCTTTTACCAGATCTCGTTCAGAGACAAATGTAAGACTGGAGAGGATTTACTGCAAGCAAAAATTAAATTCTGAGTAAAATTGAGTTCGTGAAGACAAATTGCCAGGTCACGACTGAGAAATGGCCCTGACCCTCCCTCAGTTTGTGTAACTTTAAGTTGCAAATTGAATTTCATTTGACTTCAGTTCCTTCAAAAAGAGGAACCCCTTTGATCTTACTGTAGCACCTCATCGTCTCTAATCAGACACTAGACTGGACTGCATAAAGACCCCTGACACGGGCTTTGTTTCGCAGCCCATTCATCGTCTTTATAGGATGAAGGAGGGAGAGCACACAGGGGCAGAGAGAGAACCTGTTAGGCTGTCAGCTTCCTCGGCATCATGATCATCATTCACTGCCTCGGGATGAGATCACAGGTAAAACACCACGTCTGCGCGAGGATTCAAATGTCACTAACTGCTCTCTCTTTCTTCATCTTAATCATGTTTCACTTTGTTTATTTTAAAACAAAGGCCAAATGAAATGTGAGAGAAGAGTGCTGCCATCACTCACGCACATAAACATACAAAGAAACAGGTGTATCTGCACTTTTCTGTCCTTTTCCGACTAACTGTAGCAGCGGGACTGGAGCCAGTGACAGCCTGACCTGGGGCGGGGTTCTCAGTCACCACGGTAACAGCTCAGGGGGACATATCCACCCCTGCTATGTCTGAACTCATCAATCGATCAGACAACAGATGGAAAATAAGACTGGAGAGGACACGTCTGTGTGAATATGTGTGTGTGTGAGAGACAGTTTGATATAGTCACGTCTAACATGTGCATGAATGCCAAGCAGACATACGGTGTTGCTGGCTAAAAGACGTGCAGTAGTGGCACATTTGGTTCATACGCACGAGTAACAGTAATACACACCAGACAGACTGTGCTCGCAGCCTTCAGTGAGTCAGGTGCAGTGATGCATGTTCACAACTTATCTGTCATATTAATATCATTTAAAGAGCAAAGCTTAAGAAATGTATTAAAAACTGAAGAAAATTGAACTGAAGCCAAGAAACCAAAGCAAGTGAAAGAGGGCCGAGATGTGAAGTACAGTGAAGAGATGGAGAGAAACATAGCACATCCCATGCTGGCTGATATTAAGGGTGTTGGCTTCACTGATGTAAATCAATTTGAAGCTCTCGCGTTAGCTCTCCCTTCTGGTCGGCAGTAGTAACAGAGCAGGAAATGGTCAGAATAAAGTCTGATGCCTGCAGTATAAACTGCTCTCACAGCAAAGGGAACTGTCTCTGTCAGTTTAAGGTATAAATCTGTCATTTTCTGTTTTCTCCCAAGCTAATGTACAAAACAACGAGATAACATCGCAGCATAATTCAACAGGTTTATAAAGTTCTTGTCCTGGTTTGGGTCTCTTGGTTTAGGCTTTCTGTTCATTGTTACTCTTCTAGCGCTTTAAGTTTTTATTATTTTGAGGTATTTTGATTTTGATTGGGTAGTGACCGAAAGAACGAGATCGCGGATACAAGCGGCAGAAATGAGCTTCCTCCTAGAGATAGGGTGAGAAGTTCGGCCGTCCGGGAGGGGCTCAGAGTAGAGCCGCTGCTGCTCCACATCGAAAGGAGCCAGCGGAGGTGGTTCGGGCATCTGACAAGGATGCCTCCTGGGCGCCTCCTGGGTGAGGTGTTCCGGGCATGTCCCACCAGGAGGCCCCGGGGCAGACCCAGGACACGCTGGAGAGATTATATCTCTCGGCTGGCCTGGGAACACCTGGGTGTTCCCCCGGATAAGCTGGAGGAGGTGGCTGGGGAGAGGGAGGTCTGGGCTTCTCTGCTTAGGCTGCTGCCCCCGCAACCCGGCCTCGGATAAAGCGGATGAAGATGGATGGATGGTATTTTGATTCCTATTTCACTTTAATTATCATCTTGGTAGATCTTGAATGTTAGTTCTTAGCATTTGATTTCTAGTTTCTCATGGTTTGATTAATTACTCTGGAAGTGAGTTTGGTTTCTTGTGTCACTTTGTCCTTTTGGATTTTGATTCTCTCTCCACCATCTGGAGATTTGATGCTTAAAGTTTATTACTCTTTTCCCCTGTCGTGTCCAACAGTGCAGCAATCAGAATTGTTAGTACAAGTGGGGCATTGTGGCATTTATTATAACTGTCCACTTGATAGTCATATTTTATTAGAACTTTATTAGGATTTTTTTATTTTGGATTATTACAACCATAACGGACAGAAAAGAAAAAGAAAGAAAGTGAATTTGGGGAGAAAGCTGGCAGAAAGAGAGGGGGAATAAAAGAGAAGAAGAGGGATAGAGTGCTCTCTTCTGCTCTTCTCTGAGGGGGGGTCGCGGTTGACCCTGAGTTGGTCCTCCTGGGACAACCTTGGCGACTCACCAGCCGCGGCCCGAGTGCCTAAGCAAAGCCAGAATCCCAGGCTCAAGGTGGAGAGCCCCCTGAAGTTGCCTTTTGTTAATCAGTCTGCTCGTGTCCTGCATTTGAGTCCTAATTATACAAATTGTGACAGATATTTTTGACCACAGCCAACAACTTAATTTTTCACATAATGTTAGCGACAGCGGCTCTACAGAATACACTCATCAGACAATTTATTAGATGCACCTTGCAAAATGTTGGACCTCCTTTTTCCTTCAGAGCTGTTGAATCTGTTCCGAGAAGAATCGAGACAAAGTCCCTCAAATATTCCTCGGAAATTTTGGTCCATATTGAAATGACAGCACACAGATACTGCAGTTTTCCACGATCCATGAAAGCTGGTTTCCTGTTTCTCCACATCCTAAAGGTGCTCTACTGGATTGAGAGCTGGAGACTATGGAGACCATTTATAGTCACGTGTAGTCAACCCATTTTCATATTCAAGAAACCAGTTGGAGATGATTTGAGCTTCGTTACATGGAGCACAGAGCTAAAAGCAGCCATCAGAAGATGGATGCAGTGTGGTCATAAAGGGAAGGGCACGGATACTCAGACTGTTGCATTTAAATAACGTTCAGTTGATCAACTGTAACGTCTGCATGCGTGTTCATTCCATGTTTTGGAGAAGCAGAGTGTGAAGTGGACTCTGTGGACCGGCGTGTCTATTAGAGGTTTTGCTGCTGTGATGCTGGATTGTCCAATCAGCCCAAAGCAGTCTGCCTATTCTTCTCTGACCTCTGGCATTTCACCCAGATTACTGCTCCTCACTGGATATTTTCTCTTTTTCTTTTTTTCCTGATTGGTGGGAAAATGCCTGTTGAAGTGCTTTGGTCAGCCTGTCTGGTACCAACAACCATGCCACATTTAAAGTCACCTAGACCACCATTCTCCCCCATTCTGATGCTCAGTTTGAACTTCAGTGGGTCTTCTTGATCCTGCCTACATCTCTGAATATCTGATGAGATAATCGTGTTAACAACCAGTTGTATAGGTGTACCCAACAAAGTGGCAAATGAGTCTATATGATGGTAAGTGAACGATAAACATTACGTTCACTTTTGTTACTTGTGATTGTTTCACTAGAACAAAATTACATTACAGGATTTATATGTAACTAAACCTGAATAATCAAAGTACGACTTGTGCCGCTCTTTTGAGCGAGCGTTAGGAGCAATATTTGACTGCCCTAAAAATATTTCAATGATTTATCATTTACAGACAAGCATCACATTAACAAGATAACTAGCTGCCGTTTTGAAAAACAGACAGATTTCTCAAAGTCTTGAAAACAATATTTTAAAGTGTTTGCTACATCAGAGCCATATTACATCATTTATTTTCCCGAGTATCTTTCCCTCCCTCTGTGCTTCAGACATTTTCCTGTCACAGGCTTTCTAAACAGCCCTCTCCTCTTTCTACTTGTTGGTGTTCCAAAATTACATTTCAGGTACTTAGCTGGCAGTATCTCTATAGACTGGCTGAGCTCTAGGGCACAGTTAATGGGGATCCAAATGAATAAAATCAAGATGTGTTTTCTGAAGTAAAGAAGAAAAGACTGAAAAAAATCTTCATAACAAACTTGGCAGCAATGTTTATGAAAACATTATCCTATATATAAGAGCCACAGAGAAATGCTCATCTCCCAGGTTCCTTATCTTTACACTCATCAGCTGCCTCTGAGCTAACCACCCCCCCTCCTCACCCCCCTGAGGGTCTGGCACACAGTGATGAAACAAACCCGTGGTGGGCGTTGCCTCTGCCAACTTTTGCCACTCTAATGGAGGGCTTACCAGCCAACACGTCGACCACGATACCAATTAGTATGTGCGATTACGCAAATAGTCTTTCTTCGTATTTGCTCCAGCTCTATCCATCTCGTCCTTCTTCACTTCCTTTCTTTCTCCCATGCTTCTCCTCCTCGCTGCTCTGCCTCACAGCTTGCTTTTTCAGCAGGAGTAACCGGCTGGTGAACCATGTGAGCGGGCCTGAGGAAAACCCTCTATTCCAATTTCCACCACAACAGCCCTCCGTTACACGATAACAGCTTTTGAGGAAACAGTAAGTGCCATCTGGTTTTTCATACCTCCCTCCCACTCGCGCGCTCTGTGTAATACAGGCCAGCTTGAAACACCAAGGAAGCTTGCTGAGGTAATCACAGCCTCCAGCGTTGACACTTTTAGCAAATGCTTCCATAATTACACATGTTCGCACAAAATGTTGAGGGAGTCCGGGGTACTCACTGAGGAAAGGTTTAGTAGTCTGAGCTAACACTCGTGTGTTATGCTTCCACGGGCAAAGTTTTAAATGAGTGCTCCCGCCTGTGTGATTGAAAGCGTAGTGGATTTACTGCAGGCTTGTTGTAACTGCACTATAAGAACTCATAATCTTGTAAGTCAAGTCCACTTGAAGTTGCTATTTCTGAGCGTTTTGGTGACTGCAGGCTTCAACACACATAAACAGAATCTCTCAGAGTCCCACAAGGTAAATAAAAAACAATAATCCCCTCACGTGATCATTTTTTCAAAAATGGAGGTCAAACTGTTTATTTAGCAAGTGAGTAAAACAAAATATGTAATCGTCTTTTCCCCACTTAATATCTTTGGGGCTCACAAAGAGCACAGAGCACACTCTCACTTCACTGTTAACTGACTGACTGCACTCTGAGGTCAACATTCACATGCTCCTGAAACATTTAGCAGCATCTAATATTGCTCAATGTCTTCTTTGACGCACATTTTTTGAATATGTAATGCTGTATTTGCCTTAAATGTTCACTCTTTTTGTTTCTCCATATGTTAATTTGATTATTGGTACTTTGATTATTTGCATCAACAGTTATTCTGCCTGTTTATCTTTCTTGAAGTTTCTGGATGGCATCCTTTGAGGACAGAGGGTGTCAGGCCAACACCCCATCAACCTTTTTGCAGCCAAGGGATAAAAATCGCTTGACTGGTCACCGTTTCAGTCTTTCTTGCTCCTACTTTAGCTCAGCTGTCGCCGTCTCATTGCACAGAAACTTTCTTTGCAGTGCTACACGAATGAAAGTGTTGCTTTACAACCACAATGAAAATTTGGTTGCAATTTTGCTTCTTCCTGCTCCTTTTTGAACATGAACTTTATTTGGAGTTGTGGTTGCTCTCTTTCCTTTTGTTTCGCTTTGTTCATTTGTCTCTTTTAATTCTATTTTGTTGTACTTTTTCAACATGTTCAAAATAAAGATTCAATCAATCAATCAATCAAAAATAGAGGGACGCTGCCAAGCGACTGTAATGGAATATGAATACAGTTCAGTGTTTGTATTTGAAAGCATCTATATGCAGAATATTTGCAACACACTCAGACTCTTCCTGTCTGTAGAGACCTCCTAATTACTGACTGATAGACAAAACTGGTGTTACATCTCATAATACCAACCAGATCTCATAACATTTATCTGCTTTCCAATAAAGTTGCAAACCTAGAGTGATAGCCTAGAAGTCTGGAAGTGCTGATGTGCACTGGAAGTGTTGAACGGGTGGAAGGAAAAAGGGAAACAGAGAGAGACACGGTGAGAACATTTTCATTAATTTATCTTTGCACGGGCTAAAATGATAATTTAGAGAGGGAACTATCTGCAGCTCACTTCATCATGATGAATATTAATACAATAAAACCTTAGAGGCTATTTCAGCCAGATCGAGCATGTTTCCGCCCTGAGTCACAACTGGTAGTTCAAATTCAACCCACAGCATGCGAGAGTGGAATAAATGCAGCTGCTGTTGTTCACGTTTATAAAAGTTCCTTCATCTGTTTTTTGCCCCAAATATCTGTTCGGTAAAGATGGAATTCATCTGAAACATCATCACGTGAAACTTACACGCAGATGCATTCATTTACATTTACATGACGGGAGCCCAGCACACTCAGAAGATACAAGCACATCAGAACAGCCTGTATGTTGAGTGTCCTCACAAGAGTATGTGACAGTGGCGTCAGCCGATCAACAGGCTTGAGGCGGGAACAAAACTCATCTCTCCACGCCGCCCCTCTCCCGTGCCCTCCTCTCCTCCATCTTTCTCCTCAAACTTCACGTCCTTCCTCTCTCCAACAGCGAGCGGAGTATCATGAGAAGCCCGACCTCATCAATAATTGAACAGCCAGAATCATGTAGAATTCTCTAAGAACCGTGTCTGCCACCCTTTGTACTTCTATCCTGTGACTTGATTAATATTTCATTTGTGTGTGTGTGTGTGTGTGTGTGTGTGTGTGTGTGTGTGTGTGTGTGTGAGCGAGAGACAGGTGTCGAGGTTGATCTGCTGTCTCATCAAGCTCTTCCTTTGAACCATGAGCATTTCCCTCTCTGCTCTGACAATGAGGCGCTCGTGTCTCCCGAGGATTTAACTGCTGTAAAATGCACTATAATGCAACACCTTCCCCCCCCCCACAGAGCAGGCTGAGCATCCCCAGAGTCTTTAACTCCCATTCAATTAATGTACTGTAAGTACACTGAGTGAGATGCTTTTCAACAGCTTAGTCAGCTTCCAGTACAGTGCTCTGGTCATAGCACACTGAAGTTTAGTGTGTGGAAATTCATGGTTGGTCATGTTTACATTCACAGAGCAAAACTGACTGGCCTTGAGGTCCACACACGTGTACTTTCTCCTCATTAAATATTTACAAATCTGTTGCTTTAAGTATTTCAAATTCAGGCTTATTCACATTCATGTTTAGCTTCCCTGCCTGTGCTGGCAGAGCGCAGCCTCTTACTGCGTTATCACAACCTGTTGATCAGACAAGTTGTTTGTGTGCTGAATTTCAGACACTTGAGGACCAGCTCTGCTACAGCAGACCAAAACTTGAGAGAGGGAGGACCTCTTTAGCCAAAATGTTTACATTCATTAGATATTTTTTCTGGTGGGTTTCATAACAACAGATATAGTTAAATGTTTTGTGGTTTCTTGCAGAGTTTTGATTGCACTAAAGCAGCGGTCTCCAACCTTTTTTGCGCCACGGACCGGATTATGCCCGACAATATTTTCACGGACCGGCCTTTAAGGTGTCGCGGATAAATACAACAAAATAAAACCAGTACCCGTACCGAAAAAAATAAGATTCATAACACACGTGAAAAGACCCAGGAAAACCGAGTTAACGATAAAAACGATAACAAAATAACGCTGAAAACCGATAAAAACCCTGAAAACCAAACATTTCACACCTGAGCCTCAACTCTCGCGGCCCGGTACCAAACGACTCACGGACCGGTACCGGTCCGAGGCCCGGGGGTTGGGGACCGCTGCACTAAAACACCTTTCTGAAAGCTTTAGAGTTGATAAAGCACCACAAGCATATAAATGTATATATATATATACACATATATCTAGCCTCAACTGTGGGGGAGACTTAAATCATCATTTATTAAATGAAATGAAATTATTTAATTTATTTTGAAGTTAGAACTTAGCTAGCACGGCAGCCTGATGTGTCCAGCTCTGCTCTATTAGTGTCAGATTATTTATAACATAATGGTGATGAATGCTGATTGGAGCCCCCCCTGGAGTTTTTGCCTGGGAGACTATGTACAGTAGCTGCCACTGAGTGTTTGGCTCTCCACAGTTTAGCTCTGGACTCTCCACATCTGTCCCTCTGCGCGTTTCCTGGAAAATTAAATTTTGGGATATTTTTTTCTAATGTTAATTTAATCAGCTACATAAAAACAGAAGAGTACCTTTATGTGAATACTAAGCACTGCACAACTTATTCAAGCAAATAGAAACTGTTACTCTGAACGTACTAATGGAATAAAAAGCACGATGCAAATGTCCTTTACTCTGTTCTGTTTGGATAAAGGTCACTGTTGGCTGTATACACAGGTACATGTCCTATATTATGAATATGAAATATGATATGGCACACTCATCCTCACCTGGTTCTTTCCCCAGCAAGGCACCAGTAGCATTATTCATAGTATAATGTGTTTAAGTTTAGACAAAAAGAGCAAATAACAGTTGGTTTAGAAGAGGTTTACTTTCCCACCGTCCCACTTTCATTATAAGGTACACAAAAGACTTCCTGTGTGACTTTTATATGGTTCACTCATCAGCTTTAGCAACATAAATTCCACAATAAAAGAAAGATTTTCAGGTTTCAAACATTACCAATGAATAAGCAACAAGTAGGCAAAGCATTTGAAGCCAATGGTGCTAGAAATAACTGCGAGCTCCTTAAAAAAGAGGCTAAGAACACTGCGCACTGTATTTTCACACCATAAATCTCATAGAGTCGCCAGCCTTTTCAATTCAAGATGCTAATCCTGTTTCACAGATCTGTAAATGTACACACATTCACATGCACACACTGTTGGACTCACCCACTGAGGACCACAATGAAGTCCATGACGTTCCACCCATTCCTGAGGTAAGAGCCTTTATGAAACACAAAGCCCAGGGCGATGATTTTTATGCCTGCCTCAAAACAGAACATCCCTATGAAGTAGGGCTCTGTCTTCTCCTGTGAGTACAAAGCAAGAGAGAAATTATAATTTCACACTGAGCTGACAAAGAGCTGCTGCAAATGAAAGTGTCGTGCGTTTTCAAACAGTCTTATATTTTGATTTGAGAGATTATGAGTTGTGACTGTGTTTGTGGATCATGTGCAGCTCACCAGTCTTTTGGACATGGGTGTTTTGTCCTCTCCGGGAAGGTGCTGCTCCAAAGCCAACACGATACAGTTGGCGATGATGGTGGCGAGGATCATGTACTCAAATGGAGTGGAAGGCTAAAGTTAAGGAGCAACTGGCTCAGATAATGTCAACAGTTTGTTTTTCATTATGCAGCATAAAGTTGTGAGATGAAATTGCATATGTAGTCCCGTCATGATGCTCCAAAAACAGAAAGATGGATTAATAATAAAAAAAACTATTGACTGGGAGTTTGGCAGTGGATGCATAGGTTACGTCTACAGTGGCTATATTTTAGTATCCTTTTTCTGGATTTATGCTAGTTTAAAGACTAATACTATCGATTCTATGCTTTTCTTACTGTCAGCAATTGCCAGTATATGCAAGCATCTTGAGTAACCCCTCATTTCTTTACATGTTGCTTTGAAAATGAGAAATAGGTGCAATGATTTTTAAAACACATTTAAACACACACTGAAATACAGTCTGTGAGCTAAAAACAGAGTTTGTGCCATTGTAACAACCTTAATATCCAATGTTTGGCATGACCACCTTTATTCTTCAACACAGCCTGAACTTTCTTGGACAAGACTTCTTGTGATTTCCTTAATTGTTCTCGAGGAATAGTTCTCCAGGTTCTATGAAGGACGTTCAGAGCTCGTCTTTGGATGTTGGCTGCCTTTTTGTTCTGTTCTCTTTTTAGATGATGAATGCTTCAGGATGGCTTCTTGAATGCCACTCCTGCACTGAGACCATTTCTGCTTAAATTTCAGCAAACGGCCCATGAATCAGCTGAAGGGCCAAATGCATCTCTCAGTTCCTGTGTCAGGTCTTTTTTAATTTCTTAAGAACATGACTTCCAGATCCTGTTCATGTTGTTTTAGGCCTATCACTTCTTCCTTTGTCCTCCAAATGTCCAGTTTCTTAAAGGACACACCATGGCGAGATATGCCAAGTATTTGATGAAAAATGATTTTGTTGGTACAGAAAATATTTTTTACAATACAACTTTATTTGTATAGCACGTTTAAAAGACCAGCGGTACACCAAAGTGCTTTACAATAAAAACAGGAAAGTTAAGACAATAAATAAAAGACTATTAACAAAGTAGCACATATGTCATCAGGTTAAGGGCACTAATTATACAGCAATAAAAGGGAATATAAGAACAAAGTTACTAAGAACAGATATAGCTAAAAGATAAAGTACATAAATAAGAAATTGAACCAAATATAAAATAGGGACACTAACTAGATGGAAAAGCTATGTTGAATAAATGAGTTTTTAAACGGGATTTAAAAGATACAATTTTAAGATTTTTGCCCATCGACCTGTGTTACCTTTGGTATTTTTCATAGATTCAACTAAAGAAATGGGAACAAGCTGTGTTTTTGTTATAAGCTGCTATTAACAAAGTGCCTCAAGATACATTTAAAAATTGTTTCTTTGTTAAATTGTCTATTTTGTGTAAATACAACACAGATTTATCCCTTCAGTTAGGTACAGTTTTTATGCTTGAATGATTTGAAGGTCAGTTTTTCAACAAACAAAACAAAAACATTTCACTGAAAATGGTCCGGTATAAGGAATGGACTGAAAAAGTACAGATGTACAAAAAAAGTTTGGAGAACTGTTTGAACCACTTTTAAAAATTACAAGAAAGTCTTTGGAAGCAAAATATAAAGGAATGAGTGTAGCTCAAGTACAGTACTGGATACTTTCCTTTAGAATACTTGTCTATTATTAAGCTTTCTAAATGCATCACCATTACTCCACAGAAATAAAGCGTGTTGCTCTTGTGCAGTGCAGCAGCAGGTTGATGCATGTCGAGTTCTTTGGCAGGAATTTGCTGCATAAGGATCCGACTACACAGACAAGACTTTTCAGTATCAACGATTCATTGTTGGTTTTGTTCATTTCATAATATTTGCTGACAAAAATTCTTAATTATTTAAGTATTTTAATTAAGTGACACCTGAATTTCCCAGCAAACACAAATGGATGCAGTTAGGTTAATTACAGGGAATCGAACCCAACAGCAGGGTAACACGTGCTGGAAGCCCTTTAGCTTTGCTATCTGAGGTCAGCCTCAGCCGACAGGGATACACAGACATGCAGACACACAAACAAAATGCCAGAGTAGCAGAAGGCTTATCAGGTAAGACCTGGGTTGTGATCTTATAAACAGGGTCGCTCTTACTTCGAGCTTCGCTGCCTGTACTGTGAGACCTAGATTGGTTGTTGGTTCAACTCCAGCCCCTCTTTGGTTGAACTAAGCCGGCAATGTGCTTTTTATCTAAAGCTCTGCGTGGGCATTCCCCTCTATCCTAGTTATGTGCAGCAGAGGGAGGAAGAAAGGAAGGAAGGGAGCTTAAATCTGCAGAGAGGAGAGGGAGAGTTGAAGAAAGGAGGAGGCAGAGACAACAGGGAAGAATCCAACAGGAGAAAGTGACAATTTAAATGAAGGGGGCCGAGTGGTGGAGGAGAAGATGATGGTTATATAAAGAGTTAGAAGCTTCCAAAACAGGTTGACGAGGAGGAGTGAATGAGGCTAAATAAGAAACTGGACAGATCGATGTTGTGCTGGCAGCTGTAGCTAGCAGGGTTACTCTGGGACATGTGAGTGATGAGAAGTTAAATAAACAGAGCAAATGCAATCTTACTCCCACTAGCCTGCAGGGGTGCCAGCTTAAACCTAGGCTGAACCACAGATTGACCCAGAAGATTTTGGATAAACAAATCCATAAATGAGCTGGAAAACACGGCCCAAAAGAACATCTCAAGCTCTAGTCTGTATTTGTATTTTAAGTGTATCTTTTGATTCACTTCCCTGCAATAACTAGCATCACCTTAGGCTCTCTGAAAGCTCTGAGCAGCCGCCACACCCCACATTCCCTGAAACACTCGCAGCAAACTGGAGGAGGGGTGAGACAGGATGAAGAGAGAGACTGAGGGGGAGAGAGAGGGGGAGAAAATGAAGATAGAAAGAGAAAGAAGAGAGGTATCCACGGCAACAGGCTCCTCTTGCAGACAAGAGTCAATGCTATGAGACGGTTACTGGGCAGCTCAACTATCTGTGAGGCGGCATCACTGCAAACACACAAATAAATGAAAGTCTTCACAAAACTTCTTTTGTCATGATTTTACGTCAGCGTGATCTTTGTTTTCTGTCCTGTGATTTTACTAGTGTGTGATGAAACAATGTTGGCCAGTGTATGTCCTATTGTAAGTACTATAAACTTTCATTTTATTATAAATATCTAATAAAAAGGACGCCTCCTGGGACCTCCTGTTGAAGGTTTTCTGGATGTGTACAACTGGAAGGAGACCCAGCTGCAGACCTGGATGCTGCAATAGGCCTAAGCTGCTGGGGGCATGACGCGAGTTTTCTTCTTCAATCACCTTTTTTCATATTGAAATATGGAAAGCACCTCCAACGAAAAGGACAAATGGAAGAAGTGGCCTTGTTAGATATTAATAATTAGGGGTCTGGGATGCGGGGCCTCCCCGCTACTGCAGATAAGGAGGTGGTCCGCTTGCCTCCACCCCAGAGAGAAGGGTTACATGTCCTGGGTCTAGGTGCGGCTTGCCCCTCTGAGGGCGGGGGTACCTGGACCTGGGATATAGAGTATGTTTGGGGAGTGCGACTGTCTGTGCAGTGTCTATTTGTGTCTGTCTACACATTGGGTGAGTGCCGAGTATTTGGTTGTGCATATGGGGTGGGAATGCACGTCTGTGTCCACGTGCGCCTGTTCGTCTGTGTCTATATGTCAGGTTGGGTCTTAGACTCAACCTCTCTGGGTACATCTCAGGCCCTTTAAAGTACGGAGGCCTATCTCCCCTCACCACACTCCCTGCCGGTGGTTGATGCCCTCAGACGTTGGTGTGTTGGTGGTCCTTGTCGTCTGGGGCTGGGTGCTCATGTATGTACCGGCTCACTCCTGGTGGCTGATTGGCGGGGCCGGGCGCCTGTGGCCCAGCTGGGCTCCTTCCGGGGGGTGGGATGCCCTCAGGCCTCTGGGCCTGAAGCTCGGTCCTCTCTGGCACAGCTGGCTGCCGGCAGAGCCCGCGGGCACGCCACTGCAACCCCCTCTTGCCCCTGCTCCGTAGCTGCGGGGTGACCTCTCCTTTGGGGCTCTACTCAGCTCTTCCCAGGAGGGTGGCACGGTTCCCCCCCTTTGGTGGTCCTCCTTGGGTCCTTATACTCTGGGGCCTGGATCTCCTCCATACCCGCTTCATACCCTGGAGGACGGGGCTGTGGCTCCCCACACTCCCTAGCAGATCGTTACATGGAGAAACCTTTGGAATGCAAGCATGCTGATCCACACAGGTGTTCACACAGGTGTGCACAGACACGGACTACACCCTTCTTGGCTGCTGCCTCAAAGCACATTGTGCGCTGTCTATCTTGCGTGCTGCACAATATCGTTTATTCTTTAGTATCTACTGATATCTACTGCTAGCTAGTTTATTGTGATGGTGCTGTTTTTTTTATTATGTTGCTCTTTGTTGTTTGCTTTCTCTTCTGTTTTTTTCTCCATACAGGTGATCCAGGTGTTTTGTTTGTTTTTTTTCTTTCTTCCCCCCTTCTCACCGTCTCTTCTCCCCTTTGGTTTTCTTTCTCTCCCTCTCTTTCTTTCATTCTTTCTCCCTGTCCTATCCCCCAGTCATGTCTGTCCCGTTTGTAGCAACTGAAAATAAAATAAATACATAATTATAATAAAGGTCAATCAAATGGACCAATATGGCAAGGCCATGATGATCCACTTGGTAAAATAAATCTGCCTGGCATCTTTCTTGGCCTTAAGACAACAATTCTGATGGCTAAAGATCCAAACGGGACACACACACACAAAAAAAGATATTAATAATTAGATATTATTAATCTCTGGTTCTCACAGCGTATCCTTGTCCCGATTTCCTCCCCTCACCCTCTACAGGTCATGGCAAGATGGCGCCCCTCCCTGGTTCTACCTGAGGTTTCTTCCTGTTAAAAGGGAGCTTTTCCTTCCCACTGTCGCCCAAGAACTTGGTCCTTGGGAGTCATATGATTGTTGGGGTTTTCTCTGCTTTCTCTATATTATCGTAGGGTCTTTACCTTACAATGTAAAGCGATTTGAGGCAACTGCTGTTGTGATTTGGTGCTATACAAGTAAAATATAATTGAATTAAACCTTGAACACAATGGAGAGATGATATATCTCAACTGGTCTATGAATGCTTTGGGATCCCACAGCAGGTACTCGAAAGTGTTTCTAAGGAGGACACTACTCTGCTTATCCTGCTACCACCCAACTTCAGATATGTGGACAACGGTGAATGAATTGAATATGTCAAACCAGGTAACATTTTGAACATAACATGCTCTGGGCTTGAAAACAATTTGGTATTGCATGACCATGAGTTTACATCAACAGGGTCATTGATGTGTGAGTGAAGGCTGCTCTTTGAAAATGTAAATGTTTTAGTTTTATAGGTATTTTAACATTTCATACCTATATGTGAAACATTTACTATAGAAGGTAATTTCACCAGGGAGGTAGAGGTGGGTGGGAGACGGAAGGACGGACGGATGATAGTAAACTCTTATTAGTGTTATATTGCACAGCCGTGGTTTCTCTCTCGTCTTGTTTCTACTTGTGAATAATTCTGAAAACCTTAATACTGGTTCAAATGTTGCATATATGGGGCTACATCACATCAGACTGCCCATATTGACCCCCATCCACCATGGAAACCACCTCCTATGAATGGAAGAAGGTTGCCTTGTCTGATAAATGATGCATAATTTTACCTGATGTGTGAGGAAGTGTTGGCACGAGGAAGCACTATAGGAAGAAGGCTAAGCTAGCAATGTTCTGCTTGGAAACGTTGGATCCATGTGGGATTGATTTGCATTCTCCAAGGAAGAGTGAAAAGCTGGATCTCTGGTTCACTTGTAGGGACAAATTTAACAGAAGTCCTAAACCAAACCCATTCCCCCTCCTCGGTGCTTCACTGGGTGTCAGCTGATGTGTGACGTCGATCATGATTCGTCTACCAGCTTTAGTGCAAGCTATCTTGTGAGCAATCCCAAGTCACAGTGACACTGGCACTGTGCCTCGACTCCTCAAACATGCGTGTAAAAATAGAAATGGAGACAGAGTGTGGTGCCCTGTGCAACTGAGAATACGTTCATGCCCAGATTGGATCCAAGCCGCTGTGATTATCATTACATGGAGGTGAAAATCAAAACGAATCGCAGGCATCTGAGCCGGCTTTATTAGAACTCTGTAAATTATTTGTGGCATATGTGTATAGGTCCGTGTGTTTGTGGCAGAGGCCAGTATTAAATACGTAAACACATAAGAAAGTTACTGGTGTGATCTCCATTTGGAGCTCTCTTTAAGCCTGAGAAATAATCTTTATGGAGAACTTAATTTATATTTATTAAACTTGAATTATTGTCATAAGGATGGATGTAATGGCATCATAGTCAAATCTCCGTTCAATTTCACAATGCCTCTATACTTCAGTGGCCTGCAGAGCTCGCCAGTCAATCTTGAGAATAAATGCAGACATAATTCATTCAGTTATGTTTATATGCAGTAGCTTAGCCCTCAAACTGTGAACTCGCAGCTGCAGCCCTTCCTTATATACACTATACCACTCTCTTAGGCTATAAAGACGCACATTTACTATAAATTATGATAAAGCACATTGTAGCAGGGTGAGACATATGTCATATTTGCTTTGTATACTGGTTATGTGAACAGCTAGAGACTTTCACTTTAGAAATCTTCTCTCATTCACTAAAAAAGTTTGAATATGAAAAAAATCTGACTTTTGAATTGGACAAAAAATAGACTAACCGCGCAGCATGTAAGTGTAAGTAAAGGTTATTAGGATGCAGTTAGATCAGTTCATCATAAGCTGACTCCCCCTTGGTTAAATTAGCGATTGTATTTTAAATCTTAGTTAGATTTCATAGCGAAAACTACAGAATGTCTCTGATAAGGCAGGATATATGCACCGTTTTATACTTAGAAGCTCAAAGTGTGCTAACCAGCTCTCACATGATTATTTCTGTGTGCATCACTGATGAAACAAACCATTAAAACCATCAATCAATTATTTAGAAGTGTACCTTCTCAATGGGAAACTTCCCACTGTGGGGTATCCCAGTGGGGATCAGACAGGAGAAGCAGCTGCAAGTCCTCACCAGGCCTGCCACACTAAACTCTGGACCTGGGCAAATTCATCATAACTGCCTTATCAGACCAGGCCTCCGTCGGCTTCTATCGACTGCACATTGAACCACACCTTCCAAAGAGAGACTGTACTCCATATAAGAAATCACGGACGCAAATAACCATCAAAACACAATCTGATGTGCTCTAATAAGCCCACACACCATTCTCGCTCCATCCTTACACACCCAGCCACGGAAGCTTCTGGATAATTCCTTAATTGATCATCTGCTGTTAATTGAGCACTCAGAAGAAAAAAAAGAAGCTCTTACGGTGAGGTGACAGGAGCAAGTTTTGCTCCAACCACGAGGCTGACCTTTACCTGATGTACTGCAGAGACTGTGCATATATGTGTGTGCATTTGTTCACGTCTATCTCTGAGAGGACCAGTACAAGTTGCAAACCATTGCACCAAGTACATTTGTGAGGTGCTTTGCTTGGTCTATTTAAAGTTTGCAACTTTTGGAATAACAACAAAAATGATTTCTGGAAAAGATGCAGGTTTCCTGCCAATTGCATAGAGATGACTAACTCCCAGGAAGTCAGTGTTCTTGGCTAACAAGTAGTTAAGTACATGATAATGTAAAAGCATGACTTGAGTGGATTAGAAAAGAGACATATAACACATTAATTGTTGACCTTTTGAGGTGCTGATACTTGTCCTTGTACAGGACGAGGCAGTTCTCCGACTCCTTTTCTGTCTGATAGGCTACTCCACTGGTTGACAACCATTTTCTGGCAAATGCCCAGAAACAATGTTTTCATCATTAATTATTATTATAAGTATGAAAGTATCTGATCCACATTTTAGTTTAGTCAGCAAGAAAATCTCAGCAAATTCTATTATTTGTTGCCAGGTTACCCCACAGAATCAACGGCCTATTAGGCTACTCTTTAATACAAGTGCAGTCTAATCTCAAGTCTTTGGAAGAAAGGAAATAAGCATCAATATCTCCCAAAATGTAAAACCTTTCCTTTGAAACCACTTTGTTCATAGATTTCACTGCACTTTCTGCATTATCTGTGCTTTCTTGCTGTGCCTGAACCTTCATACTCAGAACAGTGATCATAACAGGCACATACGATGTTGACCAGAACACAGCATCAGTCAGCTCAGCATCACTCTCTTCAAAACAATATTAGTAAACAGTGTAATATAGTATGAGTCAGTGACTAATGACTGGTTGTAATGCACATGACACAACGATCAGACATCATTACATATAATTCCTGTAAATGTCTGTTAATCAGATACAGTAGAGCTCATTATATGTAAGTAGACACTCCCTCCACCGCGACACATTAACCTGGAGGTTATTCTGGATCATTGCTTTTTTCTTTTTGGTCACTACAGCACACGCTTTATTTTTATTTAAAGACAATTCATTCCTTGCTGCAGAACACAAAATGTGTCTCATCGGTGCAGTTATAGTATCAATATTGGTAATAACCCAGCCCCTGCAGGTTCGGAAGCTGTAATATAATAAACGCACACGCTATAATGCTTTTCCTCCCCGAGCGTTGATTGAAATCTCCTTCTATATTTAATCAACTCAATAAAGAGGCAAACCCAGAGAAAACAACAATAGACACAATACTCCACAATAGAAGCGGACTCATTCTATTTGCTGGGTTTTTTTAAAATCAGCAGTAGGCCAGTTAGTCAGTCAGGAAGCTGTTGAATGGAGCAGAACAATAGTCAGTAAAGAGGCCACACCTGGCCAGGACACCTGGTGAGCTGTGCTGCAGAAGCACAAACATGTCACCAATGGACAGTTTGTGTGTGTGTGTGTGTGTGTGTGTGTGTGTGTGTGTGTGTGTGTGTGTGTGTGTTGTTGCCAGCAGCAACAAGCTGATAACAGTGTTTCTTTCAGAAACAGCGAGATGTAAAAAGTGACCAAAAACACCAAATGAGTTACGGAAGCACCTCTGAATTGATTTTCTGTGGGTTAACTGAACAGTCAGCTTGAGTTTGAGTTGAGGCAGTGGATATGATGGAAAAAGCAGGCCGTCACGGCTTATTGTTGACAGAGAAGATTTACAGACATGAACTTTCATGTTCCTCTAATCCACTTTCCATTGACACCCACTAACACCCTCTAGAAGCTGCTTTAGCCATAATCTTTGTCAATCTGATCGAGAACTTCAGTCATTTTGTATTTTTGTTATATAGAATAGCAAAATTAAGCCTACGAGTCTGAAAAAAGTCTGATTCTAACTTGTTTTGTATCCTGCTCTTTGCCTCTTTTTTCCTTACTGCACCCTAAGAACCAGGTGAGCCTGTTTATGTGGTGAAGACTTAATTTCTTACATATTGTCCCGTGTGTGCTGTCCATGGTGCTGAAATTTACACTTGAGTCTCTGTTGCACTGAGAAACTGAGGGCAACATACTGAAGCACTTCTGCCCTCTGTGAAATTGGGCACAACTTGTGGAAATATGAGGAGAAAGTATTGAGACTGTAGAACCACAAATAAACTTAATTTGTTTTAACCAATTGGATAACAGTTTACTCACCGCTGTACTTTATTTACACGAGTCTGTGCAGATACTGGATGAGTGTGCTTTCACCGTGAAGCTGAAAAGGATATGGCCACTCAGTGATTTTCTTGGCGTACTTCCTGACCACGTTGTCCTCGCCGAAGATGAAGAGCGACCTGTTGACGGTGAAGCAGTTCTCCCTGACCGGAATAGGGTTGTACAAGGCCATGGTGCGGGCACGCTGCGCTTTGGTCTGCTTGAAAGCTGGAGATATACCACCTGTAGACACGGCAGCGCCATCGCGGTTCCGGATGCGCTCTGACCCTCCATCCCCTGAACTCAACAAGCCCGGGACGTCGTCTCCGAAACGGGCCATTCTGTTAAAAGCAAACCACACGGGAGGTGGGATGAGAAAGGGGAGAAAATGCGGTTATACTCTCCTAGAAAGCAGGGCGCGGTACCGCGCTCGGCGTGACAGCGGCGGGGTGGCGAGATCCTGATCAGTTTTAGACCATCGTCAGGGTTTTTTGTAACAACACCGCGACCGGTGCTTTTAAAGTTAGAAAAGAAAAATCACAGAATCGCTCCAGTAAGCAGCCCGGACAAAACCCCGAGTCAATTTCCCCAAATAAGTCGCTTTGCGCAAAAACACACAAGTCCCAAAAAGTAATTCAACTCGTCTTCATTTAACAATCCGCCACACCGAGAAAACTGATTCATTTTGCTCCGTTTTACATCCAAGCACTAAAATCTGAAAGAAAAGCTGCAACAGGTCACGTCTTCAGCCATCCTCAGTCCCCTGCGCGAAAAGCAGAAGAGCAGGTTGATCCATGGATTTTTAAATAAACTAGCAACAGTCCACTGACTAATTCAGAGCACATCTCCCGTCTCCTCTTCTCTGCTGACCACCTACCAGCAGAGCGACCAAGAGCGTGCGTTAAGAGCACGAAGGGAAAAGAACTTTGACATTTTCCATGCCAACAAAATAAGCTGACTGTCTCTGAGACGGGAAAGAAAAACCCGCCTCGTCTGCAGCAGGGCAGTAGGTAAAGGAAGCGTCTCCTCTTTCCCCCGCAGTGTGAGAGCAGGAGGAGTGAACTGTGTCTCCTAATGCGACAGGATCAACACTAATAACCTCTGTCCAACCTATGCAGCTCGCGAGGTGTGAATATAGTTAACAAATCGGGTGCTGACAGGAAAGAAAGACAGATAAAACACGAGTCACGGGTGGAATAAATAATGTCAGCATATAATGGAAACAGTTATTCGCCTCAATCTCCAAGAGATTATGTCTAACCACACATCAAGCATTAGGTAAACGACTTATTCCAAAGGTAAATATTTGAAATAGCCATAAGTCATAACACACACGGATTAATGGTTTCAGTAAAAATGTGCGCAACAGCCTTTTAAAAACCCCAATGTTCACCGGATCACTTATACAGGTCGGCTGGTCAGCTTCTATCTGAACAGAGGCCACGCTGTCATATTTGTTTTGACTTTTGTTGTTCACCCTGCTCGGTTCACACCTCAGGGAGAGCAACCCGGATGCTGCTCACGCATCAGATCTGACGAGGAGTAAACACCTGTTGTTAAATACACTCAGGAGGACAGCAGCGAGCTTCTTCGGCTAATTACGGGGTTCAAAACCCACTATTGCGAGTCACGTAGTGAGGGCGAGTCACGCTGCTGTGTGAGGATGATGACACGTTTTCAGAATGAAGGAATAAAATCTTTATATAGTCGCACGAAACCTTAATGTGGAACAAGCAATAATGAGAGTCAGCTTATAAAGTTAATCCTTGTTAAAAACAAACAAACAGATAAATAAATAATGAGCAACTGCACTGGATGACATTTCCATCATCATAAAAAAGCCGGACACTTCTACTTTGCAAATCCCGCATGTATCAGTCTCACACACATCAGCGGGCTTTAAATAGGCTGCTCATTATCACACTAAATGTTAATTAATTTACAGCTGAAAATAGCCCCGAACCACTTAGACTACACTATGCACTGGATTTAGGAAATTACTGAAAAATGTATATTTGTTAACTGCTTTTTACAGCTTTAAAATAGGCACAGACAGGCAAGAATGTCAAAGTACCAAGAAGAGGATTGACATATTAGTGATTTGTAACCATAGGGACAAATGTCCAAATAAACACAGCCTCGTCTTTGACGGGTTGGTAATGAGACTCTAAACAGTCCCTGCCCAAAAATATATGAACTCATATGTATAACTTCAGCCTTAAAAGGTTTTATCTAATGGCACAATTGAGGGAGTTAATGCAAAAATAAAATCCACCGGCTTTCATCAGATAATTTTTCTAACTGACAGAGAGAGAGAGAGTAAACGGATGATGATGGAAACAGAAGACAAAGAAAAGAGGAACCACAGGGGAGAGTTAACCACGACACCGGCACTGATGCGGCTTTTGTAATGGTGCTATGACGAAGGCAGTGATCAATGGTGTGTGGCTTCCAAGTCATTAGTGCTCCAACACATTATAGGCGTTAAAAATAGAACGCACAAGAGGCAAAAATATCTGACATTTAAGCTGAAGAGACGCCTCGGATTTCCCCGTAACAGTCCGTCGGAGTGATGAGCCAAAACTATTCGGGGAGGAAAAAGAAATTAAAAAACAGCTACGCTCCATTTTTTTATTTCTCTCTAACAACTAATTGTCTGATAAAAATGCTACTTCTGCCACTTCCTCTGTGCACCGCTAAGCGAGTGATACCATTACATTGTTTCTGCCGGAGTGTGCAGCAGCAGCAGTCACAGATTTCTTAGCTGAGAGGTGAGGGGTGAATTATGGTAATTAGGTGTTAGCGGCAGGGATGATTAGAGGGAAGGGTGACGGCTCCTTCCTGGAAAAGACAGCAAGCAAAAGGTTACAGTTTCTTTGTTTAACATGTTGCTTTCAGTTCAGTTTCTCTCTAATGAAAAAAACTTTTAGCTGTAAACTTACTTTGTTGACTCAAGTCAGATGAAACGGTCCCTTTAGCTCTGATGAGGCATGATGCAAAACTACAAGAACTACAGCGAGGTCTGGGTGGGGTTCATTTTCTGTTTTGTGGTCGGTGGTGCTGACCTAGGAACAGTAAATCTTCTTCTCTGGACAAAAGACGAACGAGGGTCTTGATTGATTTCATTGATTTTGAGCTGCTGGAGAGCATTCTGACTGGATTTCGAAAAATCCATCTGGCTGGTGTTTATCTTTTCTAATCAGCTATCAAGTTGGCAGTTGGGGTTGCTGTAAATCAAAAGCTACTTTTGGTGGTTCGATGCCCGGATGCTCCAGTCCCCATGCCAAAGTATCCTTAGGCAAGATACTGAACCCCAAGTAATCTCTGATGCATCCCCTGGTGTGTGAATGTTAATTAATGTGTGTGAATGTTAAGTAGAAAGCACTCAGGGTATGAATGGGTGTGATGGGTGAATGTGGTACAAAGCGCTTTGAGTGCTCAAGTAAAGTAGGAAGCACTATATAAGAACCAGTCCACTTTCCATTTGCAGTCATGAATGTACATTTTATGTAATAAAGGCTGTTTTAATGGTTCTTCGAGTACACAGTTGTCAATTTACATAAATTCACTGTTGGATCATCCAAGTTTTTCCAGACTGTGGGTAAACAGTCCTAGGAGGGATTTTCTGATCATTATTATTTTGATATTGGAGAAGTTAAAAGAGAAATAAACATCATATTGGAGGACGTGGTAATTACATCTATCAGTAAAAGGTTTAGGAATAAAAAATAAAACGTTGATAATAAAATATCATCACTTCTAAATATTATTTGAAATGCAGCTTAATATAAAGTGTGTGGGCAAAGCCCTGATCAGATGCGCCAGCTCAAAACGAACTCGGTGTCCATGTGTCCAAGCGTACAAAGATTTTCAAATGTTTTCATGATTTTCATTAAATTTCTTTTGCAGCTACGAATGAGTCTCATAAAAGCTACTTTTGGCCGCTCCCTTATTCACAAGGCGTCGCCACAGCAGGCAGCGCCGCATGTTTGACTTGGCAGATTTTTTACGCCGGACGCCCTTCCTGATGCAACCCCAAAGGGATTTGTGTCTCCTCCCGGGATCAAAGCGGGGCTGTTTCACTCATTGGGCAAATGTGTAAACCACTACACAGTCTTAGGGTCGATTTTGGCTTCCCAAATAATTACATAAATCCGTTAATGATCTTTCTTACAGGGATGCCAGAGGCTCATTTAGAAGTTTATGGGAGACCTTAACTAATAATCTGTAAAAGCCAAATTTCCTGCTTCCTGTATTAACAAAAGCAGATTCAAACCTGCCCCCCTACGCTTTACCATGATAACAGTATTACTGAAAGGAAATATTCTAGACAACAGGCACCTACTTTGGCATTTTAGACGTGTTGTTAATGTTGGAAAGTCTATAGGAGTGTAGCTTGCAGAAAATCTACATCAGGAACATGGACATGGCAGCAGGTTGACAGTCTCTGCTCCCGTAATGGGACTTGGTGCCACAGAATGAGAGATTTTGGTTCAAAAATAGAAGTGTGAACGGAGATACCTGGCAGGCATCTATCTGAAACCTGAACATTATTGTTTCTCTTCTCCTATCAGTTTTGAAACTTACTCACCGAGCACACGTATGAACAAACGTGTGCATGCACGTATGTTCATTTGACACTTTTAGTCCGTCATTGCTCAGCAACGTATTCCCACAAAGCTCCCATGTGTTGAATTCAGGTTGCTTAACCCACTTTCTGTCATGAACATGAACTAATTTCATGATACTGTGCTCCAGTTAAGCCAGACAGTATCCATCTGTACAAATGCAGAAATAAACTGAATCTAAAAAAGGAAAAATTCCCCAAGGATTAACTTCCTACCTTACAACTTTTCCTCAACAAACAATGACAAAGATTGTGGTTTTGATAGACTGATTTTTTAAAAACTCAGTCCCACGGTGACTTGGAGCAGAGAAGTAAGAAGATGACACATTCATGAGGCAGTACTGTCTGTGCTCTGCAAAAATATCTGGGAAGGCTGGGACAGCTTCAGTGTCATGGTGCCACCTCAGCAAGGACATCAAGCTCACACGTGCTCTTCAAAACAGAATTATGAGACAGAAATGAGACAGAAATGAATACAGCATAACGTGTAACAAGAAAAAGGTCTCCAGTGCAGCACAAAGAAGACTTTGGGGCATAAAATGTTCCAGATTCTCAACTCAAAGTTAAAACTTTAACACTAAATAGAACATAGTAGCCACTTTATTAGATACATCTGTTCAGCTGGTCATTAACACAAATGTCCAATCAGCCAATCACATGGCAGCAACTCAGTGCATTTAGACATCTGGACACGTTTCAGAAGATCAAACTGAATGAGAAGAAGATCTCACTGAGGAAGAAAGGTGAAAAAGAAAAGTGACCTTGAATGTGGCACAGTTGTTGTTGGTTGGGCGAAATATTCAAAACCATCTCCAGGGTTTACAGATCTGAAAGTAAAGATCCAGTTCTCTGGGCGCCTTGTTGATGTTGGAGGTCAGAGGAGAATGGACAGACCGCTCTGAGGAAGGCAACAGTAACCACTCCAAGATATGCAGAAGAGCATCTCTGCACGCACATCAAGCCTTAAAGCAGAAGGGCTACAGCAGCAGAAGGACACACCCAGTCAGACTCTGATGAGTCTCGATTTCTGCTGCAACATCCAGATGGTAGGGTCAGAATTTATCGCAGACAACATGACAGCATGGCTGGACCACCAACAGTCAGCTACGTTCACTCGAGCACGTCTACAGAACATCATCGAGGACTCTTCTCATGCTGGCCACCATCTTTTCAATCTGCTGCCGTCTGGAAGGTGCTACAGATCAATAAGGGCTCATCCCTGCACACTACAGAAAGCTTCCATCCAAACGCCATTAAAACAATTAACTATATCTCATAATTGTATCTCTATTCTACTCCAATGCTGTGAGCAATGCTTTCTTAGCATACTTTGAGCCTCTTAGTACCAACCGAGCGTAATTAAAAAGGCACGGCCTATCTGTGTGTTGACGCTGAGCATTTATGACCGCAGCATATCGATCTTTGATGACACACCACATCACAAAGCTCAGATCATCTAAAACTGGTTTCTTGAATAGTTACCAGATTTCAATCCATTAGAACACCCCCGTGGGATGTTGTGGAACAAGAGATTTGCATCACGGACGTGCAGCTCACAAATCTGAATCGTCAATATGGACCAAAATCCCCGAGGAATGTCTCCAGCACCTTGTTGAAGAATTAAAACTCTGCACCAACACGGTGTAAATAAAAAGTTGCTGCTGAATGCAGGATAGTAGAGTACAATCATAGAGAAAACATGTTTAAATAGAGGTTTACTTAACAAAGCTTTGAGATGCTCCATAGAATAAAAAAATCCATAAAGACATTTTAAAACAAAAAAACAAACAAACATATAAACAACAACAGATCAGAAAAGAAATAAACAGGCTAAGGTGGGCTAATCGATTCATAAAAGCCTTGCAACAGAAGAATGTTTTAAAATACATTTAATAGACAGTCAATAAGAGTCTAATGTGAAAGGCCTGGTCCCATTTGTTTACTAGGAGTCAGCAGAGGTGCATCATTCGTAAATTAGACTCCTATAAATGAGTTGTATGATCTAGGTTATTATTTAGGTGTCTATTTTTTCATCTTTAGTTACACTTTATTGCAAAACACAGCGGAGTATGTGAACTCTACTGAGGAAAAAAGAAACGAAGAATTAATCACTGCTTAAATGAGAAGTATTTTAATTGGAGCGGTGTAAGTGCTGGAAGCTAATGCAGTAGATAACACACATTATTTACTGTGTGTGTGTGTGTGTGTGTGTGTGTGTGTGTGTGTGTGACAGAGAGAGACAGAAACGTAATATAAGGAATCTGAGTGTGAGTCAGAGTTGTCAACACAGTTTCATCAGTGTGGAGAGCGCAGCTGATGACAGCCAGGGGAGGAGCTTTAATTGTGCAGGTATTACAGAGCAGACCAAAACACACCCAGGCAATCCCATCATAACACGTCACCAGAGTTTCATAATTGTTTTTCTTGTCTCCTCCATTACGCCACTCCATTATCACACTGCTGGAAGTAGACACTTCCCTTTATAAACCTCAGAACCTTCAGTCCACAGCATACAGCCAAGTATTTTCAACGGCTATGATTGAACATAACAGCCTTGGGTCTTTGAAGAGATAAAGTTTGCTCGGGAGGTTTCGCCGCTCTAGGCGAACCCCTGCATGATGATGTCACATGCAGCATCATACATCCTGGGATGCAAACAAAAGTGGCCTTATTCATATCGGCTGGGCCAAATTTGAGAAACGTTTAGATACCACAATAGCACAGCTGTTCTTCCTGCAGTCACACATTAAGGCATCAGCGCCATGACACCTCACACGTCATCAGCTCGTTTCAGTGCTTTAAATCTTTATAGTAGTCCTGCTGTTTGTTACAGAGCATGAAAATGTCACGGGGGCATGCCAGCAAAACACACACACACACACACACACACACACACACACACACACACACACACACACACACACACACACTACAAAAGATGTATCGCTGTAGCTGCTTGCAATTTGCTTGAAAATGAAATTTGCAAACTGCCTAACATTATGTGAACTTTTAAATGGATCTGTTCCAGCTTTTGCTGTAATTAATAATTCAAACTATACACAGAAATACCTTCTGCTGAGCCTTTTTGGGCTATGCAAGCCTGCAGTCATGTCACTGGGCTTAAGGTAGTCCTGCAAAAACTAAGCACACCCTATGATTCTTGTAGAATGACTTTTGAAGGATCAACGAAGTAATTATTTACGATACGACTTTATCGCTTAGATTGTTGTGGAGGAATTTTAGCTATTAGTTTATATATTTAACGTCCTGCCACCGGCTTAGAGGGAGTGTAGATCTAGACTTATGACCGTTCACCTGTTCCCCAACTTTGCCCAAGCGTTATCTGTTGCACAAATGTCTGCAGATTCTAAAATACGTTTGTATTCAGAGGAGTTTATGGTCAACTCAGTGCATTTAAGTGTCCCAGTCCTGTGAGTCCTGTCATCACCCCTCCACCACGTGCTTGACAGGTGGTATGAAGTGTTTGGTTGCTGCACATTATGGCCAAACCTCTTTTGTGGTGTTTTTCAAGAACAAATTTGCAAAGCTAAGCCATGCTGTCATGTTCTTTATAGAGAGAAGACGTTTTCAACTTCTTAAGTCTTTTTCTAATCGTACTGTCGTGAATTTTAACATTTATCATGTTCATTGAGGGCTGAGTCTGACATGGAGCTCTTTTTTATTTCGTTGAGTATTGAACAGTCTGACCTTGGGGAGAGATGCTGGGACCTGAATGCTCCAGACCAGCAAACTGCAAAATCCTCAGCTTTTATAGAGGTGCTCACACCTGAAGGTGCTGCAGGAACTCAAACTTATTTTAACAGTTGGGTGCACAGAACATGGAGAAGGAGCTGCGCCAAAAAAAAAGCAAACAATCTGTTGCTGTTTGATCAAACAACGGTCGTTTTCTGCATTGTGGTCACAGAATAATGGATTGCATTTATATAGCGCTTTTCTAGGCCACTATTCATTCACTCTCACATTCACACACTGGTGCAGGCACAGCTGCCCTGGGACAGAAGCGAGGCTGCCATATCGCGCCATCGGCCCCTCTGGCCAACACCAGTAGGCGGTAGGGTAAAGTGCCTTGCCCAAGGACACGACGACCAGGGCAGAGAGAGCTGGGGGGATTGAACCGGCAACCTTCCAGTTACAGATGAGCTTCCCAACTCTCTGAACCACGGTCGCCCAAGTAAAACTTGGGCGCCTGAAGTAAAACTTGGACGCCTCCACACAGTGGACAGCAGCCTCCTTGTAAAAATACCATATATATTCAACATTAGCTGAGTGAGGCAGCACAACATCACATTTAATTTCAAATTAATGACCACAGAGCCATGAATCCCTCTTTACTCTTTGTTTGGCGCTCTAACACGGTCAGATATTGTCTTCATTTATTTGGAGCTACTGCTCTCTCCCTCTCAGCGTATGTCTCCAAAGAATACCGGCTGATTAAAATTTTCCCCTTTTCCCCACCACAGCCTCCTCTTGTACTGGTGTAAACTTGTTTCTGCACTTTAGAGTAAGAAAACAAACAGAACCAATAATTATAAACCTTTCCCTTCTTCTAATCACACGAGCCCAAGTAAAACTCGAACAAACTGGGGGTGCACGCAAGATTTAAGTCAATTAGATGCAACATATTCTGATTAAACTAACGCAAAAAATAGTGAAGTGAGGGCGTCTGCAGCATCAGCAATGCAAGCAGCGAGTGGATGCGTTTCATCTGTGCTGTGGAAGAGACAAGCATGGACCAGCTTTTAGTCTCAGGTGAGCCGAGTTACACGATGAATCTCCCCTCCAAGAGGATCAACGTTGATACAGTAGAAAACCTACAAAGTACTTTACATTATGTACACAGCAGTGTGTTTGCCTGTGGCAATAAATGATATTAAATATGCGAAAACATTGAGAAAGCTGAGGTTTATTGTGTTATCACCAGCTGATTAAACTGTTTCTCTGTGTCATCGTTGCAACATGCAGTCCTGGACACGATGGACCATCACGTATACGAGACCATAACAAAATGATAACACACAGTTTTGGAATTAACTGCAGAAAACACAAAACAAGCTAATTGATATAAATATGACTGTACTGCCAAGTATGATTTCTGAGAGTTTTCAGTTTCACATGCAGCACAGCAGCTGTGTGGGGTTAATGATATTATATTTCTGAGTACAAGACTTTAATGCTAAAAGTGTCAAAAGTGTTCTCGTTCAGCAGCTTCAATATCAAACACTCAAATCTCCAAAAACCACACGTGAAGTTTCCCAAGAATAACAGCTGTGCTGGGTCAGCGTGTTATCGCCCAGAGCCCAAAAGCTCGGGTCAAACACAGACGGACCAACAGGCGACAAAGCCCAACCTATTGATGTGTTGAGATGAAGGGACCAGGGGACTGGACTATATTTAGCTTCATTGAGATGGTAATGGCTGAAACATGAGAGGACCTGTGTGTGTAGCTGGCTGTGTGTTAAGCATGAGCAGTAGAGGAACCATCATTTGAACGTCTGGGCTTCACATTGGGAAGAGTTTGTTTTTAATGATGGAAACAGGAATAATTAAAAGTGGGTTCGGAAGATCAGTAGTCATCCATCTGTAACAACACACAATGGAAACAGCAGCACTGCTGCTTTCTTTCCGGGCCTCGTTCAGCGCCCAGAGGAAAGATGATGAAACACATTTACCCCGTGGCACATTCTTCTTTCTTTCTCTCTTACCCACCTCTATCTCTGCAGCTGTCTTAACCTCTCTCCCCCTCTTTCTCCAGCCAAGATTTCTGCCTTCCACTGTTGTATTCCTCCACTTGTTTCCTAGCAACTGAACTGACATGCCCCCTATTCTCAGCCCAGCAAATCTGTTGTTGCAACCCTAGATTTTATGGAACAGCCCACATAAATCATCATTCCCCACAGGGAGCAGAGTTATGTTCGATGCGTCGACTGCCTAGGCGTGCTGTTAACCTGGTTTCCACATGTACTGCGAGTTTCGAGTGGTAGAAGCAACAGTTGGGAAGCATGTTTTAGGTGTTTTTAGACACTAGTTGAAAGCTGCTGTTTCCAGTAGATGTCTGCTGTCACATGCACTGAATCTCTTATGGTGATTGATTCATTCAGAAAAGCTTTATGCACATTTTAAAAACCAAAGAAAGTTCAAATAAAAGCCCCGCAATGCAGTGTTTGACACCAGCGCTGCCTGAATCATAATGTAATATTCACATCATACAATATACATTTTTGAAGCCCGTGTGGGATTAATCCTACACATGTCAACACATTTTATAGCAAATTTGAATACAACTATGAGTAGTCTTTAGCATTTCCACTAATATGAAGCAATGTCGTACAATGTTTGCTGTGATGACAAGGAAAAGGTGTAAAACTGTACAATCTACATGAATAATGTATTTTTGGAGGGCATCATTATGCTGCAAACTGGAGAACAAATTGTCCAAGGAAAACTCAAAGTCACTGTAGGTTCATCAAACTGTTTCCATCCATAAGTGAAGCCCTCAAATGAAATGCAGGTGACATTTTAGGCTCATGTCTAACATATCTAATAAAAGACAATGTTAAAATCCCCATGCATATGTGTCCTAATATTACCAAGCTGCTCCATGAATACTAAAAGCTGTTGCATGTTGCGTAACTTTTCCTTTGGATAAAGTCAAAAGCTCTGCTGGAAAACAAGATAGCTGGGCAGCAACCGCCATCTAGTGGCAAACACGGGAACTACATTATTTAATAGAACATAATGTTTTAAGACTCAACCTTTAAAAGAAACAGCTAGAAAATTCAGATTTTTTGGAACTGAGATGTTCATTAACTCTTGTAACAAACTCCACAATTTTTTTCTATATCATGTTGTGAATGATATATTTTTATTATACATTAATTATGGCAAGTATTGATTATGTTGATGAGATAGAGGTTTCAGAAACTCGTGTATCAAATATGATACAATATGACATAAAGGGCATTATAGGGTTAAACTGAATTTCAGTCTGTTTGGATCATTTTAAAAAAGGGATGGGGGGAGGGGGGGTTTGCACCACAGTAAAAATGGACAGAAAGTCAGCAGGACAGGGTGACATTTAGGAATAAATGTGCTGCACGGCTGTGTGGATAATCTGGTCATTATCTTTAACCAAATTTAAGGAGGTTTACTTTGCTGACGAGGCTTTTAGAGTTTAAGATTTCTATTTAAATCATCCCCGGTGCCTTGTCCAATATCCAATAAACCAAAAAATGACCTTATATAATTCCTTGTGAAAGCAGAACTTTCCCCCACATCCCCATTTTTCTGTTATTTGAATGGAGTTGCAGCCAATAGTTGGCAAGAGGGCTTTTTTAATCCAATAATATGCAATGAAAATTGGACAAAGTCTTGTCCTACCCTCCCAAGGGACATTAAAGAAAGAAATAAAGAAAACACGTTATGATCGGCAATGTCTAAAGAGTTTATGTAATCTAAAATAAACTGATCGATTTAATTAATATTTTATTGTATTTAGTCATTATTAATTTACATGTAATTAACTAAACTATCTAAACCTGCTGTTGGTTATAGAAATGTAAATGCGATTTACTTTAATCATGCACCGTTAGCAATATGAGCCTTTTCTCTGAAAGACAAATTATCCAAATGGATACAGAAGCCATGTTTCTTTAGAGGAATCGCAGAACAAGAACTATAAAATGTCATTTATTCAGAACACATTAGTCTGTTTGTTTTACACAACAAGGCTTTAGAGATATTTGTTGGTGTAAATAAATAAAAACCCTAAATAAAAAAAAAATCCTGCTGGAATTTAGTGAAAAAGAAGCAGGTGCTGAACAAATAAAGAAAATCTATAAATAAAAAAATTTGCAGTGACTGTTCAGCGCTGCGACCATTTACCTTTTAAATTAAACCGTGTGCTTATCCATATATCCACCAAACATAAAATTACAGTGAATGAAAAGAGTGTTTATTATCAAAGCGGCAGCTCCACAGATCAATACTGTCAACAGGCAGCTGTAAATTTACCACAGAGGTGCGCAAGAGCAGGCTGGTTATCAGCAGATGGCCTGTAGGCTGGTGGAAGGTGGTGCACCACTGAGGCCTAAGTATAGGTTTTTATGCAATGTGCATGAGTGATGGAGGGAAAGGAAAGGAAAAGCTGCAGTGAAAATTAGGCCATGTGATAACTGTGTTTGAATCACTCTGATTAGACAAACTGGGGGGAGCAGCTGCAGATCTCGTAGTCTTGATTTTTTACTCCACATGAAAGTACATCCCCACATCATTACCTAATCCCTTCTTAAGTGGCAGCTGCTCTGGTCTGGAAAACATACTGTGCAGACAAGCTTGACTGAGGCTGCAGTGAATCACAAAGACCGTGGATCATGAAGGCTCTCTGGTGGGATGCACGACGCTAATTTAACACACAGGATAAATTGAAACTTTGGCTTGAGATGAAAAATACGGAACGATGATTCATCAGTTCTGTGTGTTTGTAGACTCCATCACTGCTCGTCTTCATCAGTGGTTAACTATGCGGAGGGGTTTCAAGGTGTCATATTAAACCTGACAAGAGCTCCAAATGTGTGATCTCTCAGCTTCTTGTTTGCATTTTATCTACATGTGAAAAATCTATTTTAATTATCGCTCCTCTCTTGTGAATGCCTTCAGAATGATTCAGAAACCCCTTTAATGACAAATGTTCACTTCACAGGCAGCACACGATCCATTTGTCTCATGAATGCATGCATGAGTCTGACTGTACAGTCTCCAGTTCTCTAGAGCTCCAGTAGGGGTCACAGTCATGACGCTGAAATCACAGTTTTTGCACCTCAGGTGGATATTGATGATGATTCAGTTTGCTTACCCAGCATCCTTCACCCCATTTGTTAGAAATAGTCCCTCCTGGAGCAACATAAGTCATGCTGCTGCAACAACTGAGCACTCTCTAGTTTTGTGAGGAACTGGATGTGATAAATATCTCTCATATACACACACACAGGTTTGGCCTGATTCTGCTGTATACTTGCCTCAAACAAAAGCTAATGCGTGAATATTGATGCTGACCACATACTAGCCAGCCCGACACTGAATTGTAATCTCAAAACATGGGCCGAAAAAGCCATTTACAGCCAAGGCTCCTACTAAGTCTATTTGGTTTGAAAGCACCAGCGGCTGAAAGAAATCCCACAGCACTACAAAGGCGTTATTTGCTCCAATAAGCTAACAGCACTGAACTCAGAGCACATCACAATCATCTTTGATATTTAAATCTAAAGCGTTGAATGAATAGCAGGGAGTGAATTCGAGGTCTGTGACAGGGCTCACATTCATCCCCCCTCAGGGTCACTTTAATGTTCAAAGACACGTGTGACAGCTGCAGTGTCAAACACACTGGCGTTCCAATGGCGACGACACATTTTTAGTCCTCCATTTGCAAAGACTCAGAAGTAATTGGACAATTGACTGACAAGCAATTTAATAGCCGGACGAGGCTCCCTTGTTACTTCATGACAAATGACAAAAAGAGCTGGAGCTGATTCCAGGCATCTCAGTGCAAGTGAGGAAGACCAACACTAGGCTGAAAAATAAATCCATCAGAGGCACAGCAAAAAGTTTACAAGGGTTAATGCAGCGGTCAAAAGGTCTGAAAGAGCACATAAGACAACTAAAGTGGATGATCACAGAATTCTTTCCTTAACCTTTTAAAACCTGGACCATAAAATAACTGCAAGAAATCTTAAATTTTGTGATACTGGAGTGTTTGTTGAACCTTTAGACAATATATATCAAATTTTAATCTGCATAGGATTTTAATTTGCATCACATTTGTTACATAAGCAATATTTTTGCATTTTAGTCATTAAAAACGTGTCATGCAATTTATATCATTGAGGGTAAAGCAAAGTCACAAAAACACATCAAATACGATACACTGGGCTTTAAAGGGTTAATCAAGAAAAAACCCTTGAAAGTATCCAATCAAGTCAAGAAAATGTTCGAGGAGGTCGGTGTGCCGCTGTCAAGCGCTAACCTCGAGAGACGCCTTCATGAACGGACAGACAGAGGGTTTACGACAAGGTGCCACTTTGACAGAAAACGTCTAAAAGCAGATGAAACAAAGATGAATTTGTATCAGAATGATGAGAAGGAGAGGAAACTATGGAGACCTTGATGGAGGTAATGTTATGGCATGGAAATGTACGGCAGCCAGTGGAACGGGGCCACTGGTATTTACTGATGATTCAGCCAAATGCTGCAAAACTGATCAGACAGCGTTTCATTCTGCAAATAGATAATGAACCAAAGGATACTGCAGGAGTTTCTCGAGGCAAATGAGTGGGATTTTCTTCAACTGTCATGCCAGTCGTCTGATTTTAACCCAGAAGAGCAGCGTTTCAGTCACTGAGGACAAAAAGAAACTTAGTCTTTGATGTCCATAACTTCTAGACATCATACAGTCATTGGCTGCCAACTATTTAAAAAAATCCTTATATTTAATTTTATGGTAGCCTCTGACAATGTGTTAAACCCCTTAAATTAAAGAGAAACGTCTACACTTAAATTCCACATTGACTGACTGATTCAAAATCTACTGTAGAGGGACAAAAACGTAAAAATTTTTTTGCCTTTGTCCAAAAAGTTATGGATCTAATTGTAGACATAGATAAAATAGAGAAACATGAAGCATCATTATACCTTATTACAACAATAAAAACTTTGGAAAACACAAGTTAAAATCTATATTTTGCTGTTTTCTAAACGTGGAGTTCATGCAGTTGTGTCTGGAATAAATTATTTAATACGATTTTTTTGCAACCTGACAGTCAACAGGGACGCTCACTCCAACCAAACTTAATTACATGAGCGTGTTTTATTTGTCTCTGTGCAAGTTCATACCCGTTGATAGGTTGATGGAACTGGTTGACAGGTTGCATTGCTTCCTGCACTAAAGGGTTTCAATATCACAGAGCAGTAATACAAGCCCACCAGCCGCTATGAAAAATAAATTCATTCTGGAAATAGGTTTTTAAACAAGACGAAGAGACAGTAAATCCACTTAAAATGATAATCTCACATCATTTCGTGTAAAGATATTAACAATTCATGGGAGGCACTTTATTTTGACAGAAGCTGATAGCAGTTTATTCTGGATCAATACATCATGCATTCCTTCAATCAATGCTCAGACACTTCTGAGTAACTCGGGGTTTAGCTTCATGCTCCTCTGGCAGATTTCTGTTTTATTTTCTGGAAAAGCAGTCGTGACAGATAGAGTGCACTAACCAGTAAAAGTGTGAACTGACAGTAAAACTCCAGCAGCAAAAAGCCTTAAACATCAATTTAAGATATTGCTTCTGGTAAGTTAGTTATCTGCACGCTGTAGATCATTAATTATTAAACAAATAATAAATGTTGAATTTTGAAGGTGCTGGCAAGCCATCTGTATTTGGACCCCATCATGAAGTTGTTCACTGTGCTGAATCTGAATCAACAGCACGTGGGCAAGCATGCTGATGTCACGTGGCATTGGACAGGAGTACCGGTGGCCATATTTCAAAGTTCCCTCAGGACGTTTAGCTGCAGCAAAGCAGGGCATCAAACATCTATTGCAGCAACCGCAGCACTGAAAAAAAATGGGAGCACAGAGTGCAGGCAGATTTCTGTGGCAACACCTTCATTTTGGTATTTAATCACAAAACAGGAATATTGTTTTGTTTATGCCCTTCTTTGACTTTTACCCAAACTGAAATATTTGCTAAATATAGACCCGATCAAAAGTTCAAGACCACTTAAAAATGGCAAAAAAAAATAAATAAATAAAAAAATCATATTTTGGTTGGATCTTGACAAGGTTCCAAGTAGAGCTTCAACATTAAGCAAGAAGAAATGGGAGTGAGACAAAGCATTTGTTTGAACATCCTATACTGAAACAGGCTGTTTTATAGCCTATCAAACGTTTAGGACCACATGCCTTGAAAAGCAATGTGCAGAAATCTGTGCAAAAATGTGGATTTATTGTCATTTTCTGTCAGGTGGTCTGACGCGCTGATGGCAAAACACCTTTCCTTTTTGAACGTGGTCGGCTGCATAAGCAGTCTCTCGCAGCACGCCGTCTCTGCTGAGGCGGGCGCAGTAAGACGGTCATTTGGAATTTCTTAAATGATCCTGAGGGTTATGGAACAAAAAAAGTAAATCGGAAGATCCCCCAAAATTTCCCCAGCACTGAGCTGGTGGATCCAATACGCTGTCAGTCGAGACACTGGACGATCCTCGACCCAAATTAAAGCCGTTACTGGTGCCGACTGCAGCCCCATAACCATCAGACGGCATCTGAGACTGAAGGGCTTCAAAAACAAAACTCGTCCTCAAAGGCCTCGTCTCTCTGAATGCCACAGAACCGAGCGTCTGGACTTTGAGCGCCAAACATGGGACA
Organism: Aulonocara stuartgranti; assembly: GCF_965226115.1. Classification (NCBI taxonomy): domain Eukaryota; kingdom Metazoa; phylum Chordata; class Actinopteri; order Cichliformes; family Cichlidae; genus Aulonocara; species Aulonocara stuartgranti. The sequence goes on along the minus strand of NC_138958.1, from coordinate 2,183,005 downwards.
TTGAAAGGTGGAAGGTTTTATTCTCTGATGAGAAAAAATGTAACATTGATGGTCCTGATGGTTTCCAACGTTACTGGGATGACAGGCAGATCCCACCTGAGATGTTTTCTACGCTCCACAGTGGAGGGGGCGCCATAATGGTCTGGAGTGCTTTTTCCTTCAGTGGAACAATGGAGCTTCAGGAGGTGCAGGGGTGTCAAACGGCTGCTGGCTATGTCCAGATGTTGCAGAGAGCATCCCTCCTGACTGAGGGCCCTCATCTGTGGGGTAACGATGCCCGCAGGACAAGGGACTTCTTCCAGGATAATAACATCACTCTGTCGGACCATCCTGTGTGTTCCCCTGATCTAAATCCAACTGAGAACCTTTGAGGATGGATGGCAAGGGAAGTTTACAAAAAACAGTTCCAGACAGTAGATGCCCTTCGTGCGACTGTCTTCACCACTCGGAGAAATGTTCCCACTCACCTCGTGGAAGCTCTTGCATCAAGCACACTGCAACAAATTGTTGAAGTGATCAACAATAACGGTAATTACTGATTTCATGTTTGGAACTTTGTTTTTTGTTTTGGGGGGTTATTGGGATTTTTGGAGGTGTGGTCGTAAGCTTCTGATCAGCTGTAAAACAGCCTGTTTCAGTTTAAGCGTTGTTTTCAATCATTTGCACGCTCACAAACTGCTTTGTCTCACTCCCATTCCTTCTTGTTGCACGTTGAAGCTCTACTTGGAACCTTGTGAAGATCCAAACATGCAAAATATGATTTTTTGCCATTTTTCAAGTGGTCTTAAACTTTGGATCGAGACTGTATTTGAGGCTTGTGGACAAATTTGGTACAGGTACCAACGGTGTCCATATTCATGGATTTTGCTTTATCAGCAGGTCAGGTCATCTACAGTACTGACTGTCACCCATTTGTATAGATATTGGTGATGCCCATCCTATCACTTCTCCCAGTATTTAGCATAAGCAAGTTTAAACAGATGCTACCATGAAACTTACCCTGCTGAGGACTTCACTTAAGGAAACCCCCTATTTATCGATCAACTTTACTGAAGGTGAACAATCCCTTTTTCTTTCAGCGTTGAGCTCGTTTGTGATTGTTTTTGTTTGTTTTTTGTGTGTTGAAGATGTTTTCCATTCCTGTTTTGATTTCATTACCATTGTGGTGATATTGGGCTTTGGCTCTTGACTTATTTGAGTATCTGAGTTCTGGTTTTATTGAGCTTCGGTTTCTGTTTTGAGCTCATTATTTCCTCTTGTGCTTTTAATTCTTTCAGTGTTTCCCTCGACTCCTGTCTTAAAGGTGCCTGTTCCTCTGTCTCTGTTATTATATCTGGTGTAATGTATTCTGTGTGTGTGTGTGTATTTTCTATGGACCCGTGTGTGTCTTTAATAAAGTTAAGCTAAATTAAACTTGTCTGTGTTTTTGTCTTTTGGTATTCTCTTGTTTTACTTTGCAGGTTAATGTTGGACGACTGGAAAAATAATGCTTACATGTTCCAATTCTGGTGAGCACATGTGAACTGCAGCATCAGTTTCCTGGCATCTGGTGTGTCTTTTGCTGCTGCAGCTCATTTGCTACAAGGTCTGACGTGTTGTGCATTAAGAAAGGCTTGCCTTTGACTAATGTGTGGTTATTTGAGTTATTATTGCCTTCCTATGAGTTCAGAGCAGTCTGGACATTCTCTTATGACCTGTTGGAACCCTACAGATGTTTGTGAGGGAAAATCCCAGAGGGTCAAAGAAATTATTTTGTTCAATACTGAAATCACATTATTCACTGATTTAAGTGACAAAAATTGGGCTGAGCCTTAGAAATAGTTTGAGGAGCTCAGTCATACAGGAGGAGCATGCTGCTGCTTCACATCAAAAGGACCTAGTTGAACTGGTTCAGTCATCCATACAGGATGCCTCCTGGGGACCTCCCAGGTGAGGTGTTTTGGGCATGTCCCACCAGCAGCAGGCCTCAGGGCAGACTTAGGACACACTGGCTGCTTGGTAATGCTTAAGATAGATAAGGCAGATGGATGGATTTTTCAAGATGTAAATGAGGTATCATCTGATTAAATATGCTAAATTGCAAAAATGGTGAAGTGACAAGGTTTTGTGAAATACACAACTATGTGTGACATTTCTGCGAGTCTAAAAGACGTTTGCTTTTAGTCTCTTAACTTTTGATCGTGCGACCATCATACCTGATAAACGTCACTATGTTTAAACTGTAACTATGAGCATTTATGACATCAAAACACCAGTTGTGTAAGCGTGTTTTTGCTTTTGTAGATTATTTTGAAATGTTTTATAGTGATATTAGAGACTGAAAATGGGAATAGGTGGGTGGTTGGTAAAACGTTCTTCACCAGAATGAATCCAGGCTTATAAAAGCAAAGGAATGTTGTAAGGTTGCCTTTTCTGAAGAAAATGATTACCACAGTAATCAGAGAAATAGATTTCTGTTATGTAAGGTAACAGTGTTATTGTGTATATGCAGACCATTCAGCTGTACTCGTCCCTCTGACACTCATTTTGAGCAGGGAACAGCTTTCAAGACAATAGTGCATCAAATTTAATCAGAAGAGTTCAAACCACTTTTGTGCCTTCCTGTCCTTGATTCACTCACAAGGTTTCCCATCACTGTTTCCTTGTTTTGCACCCGAGAGCAACATTTAGTCAAACTCCTAAACCATCATCCGCTGACAGGTCACACATCGCTCAAACTCAAGTTCTCTTTCCATCTCTCTGATGGTCATCATCAATGTCAGCTTTCAGTATTTTGCAAACCAAACAGACAGAGCGAACTGAGAGAGAGAGAATTAATGAAACAGTTCATCATTTTCTCACTAAATGAGAAGCTCTCCGTCCTAAACGCAGCACAGACAGTTGTTTCAAGCAAAGCATCAAGCCAGCCTGAATGAAAACACTGCTGCACCGTGTGAAACAGAAGCCATTTGTATGGATTTCCCAGGAATCACGTTCTATTTTAATAACGCTGCCTTCTCCCTTCTGAATATGGTTTGACAGCGCATGGTTTTGTGGTAAAGAAAATAGCTTTTCAGCATGTCATCATTAATAATTCACTTATGACAAACAGCTCTGACATTTAAACTGCACTGGGTGTCTGCCTGACACTGACAGGGAGACAATTATGAAGGAAAAGGAGTCCAACACAGGGAGAGACCGATTCTCTCTCAGCTGTGTGCAATTAGAAAGGTTCAGGCCTAATATAGTGTCGAACCTTTACTCGCAAAACACTGATGGAAGAAGCTGTGATGACCTTTACAGAACTCAACCGCTGACCTAAAATTGAGCCAAAGAAGAGTTTCAGTCACTCTAAGGACAAAAACAGGAAGCTAAACAGAAAGTGTTTAACGTGGCGGTGGAATCACCAAAACAAGCAGCGCTTCATGACTTTCAGATTTTTGGGTTTTGTGTGCAGTTTTGAGTTGTATTCACACGTCTCCTGTGCTTATGAGAGACAAATGTGGGATAAAAATGTGTAAATGAGCTGCAGAGCAACTTATTTCCTCCCAGGCTGCAAATGCACTGATGTGTGAGAGCCTCTGAGGGCACCACAGTGCAGAGTGCTCTTCCTGTGGTATTGCTTTGTGTGCAAACATGAGGAGAAAATCTAATGATTCAACTTTGAATTCATGGATGAATTTACTGTCATGAAGAGTCTAATTACTGTCAAACCTTTTTCTGCACCTTTTGCCCTTTTCTGCACTTTGCTTTTTATCTATTAATCTCGTCTTTTTAGAAGCTACGATTCCTCCCTTGTGTGTTTCCCTCTGCTCCGATTACCTGCTGTGCCCCGATTTGTATCACCTGCGTTTTATGATCTCTCCCTCTCTTGTGTATTGGTCCTCCCTTCTGTGCCACTTTGTCACAATGTAGCCTTTGCCTTGTGTCTTTTCTCTTGGTAAAATCTAAACTTGTCTTTTTAAATTCTTAAAATTAAATGACAACAATACTAACTGGCCAACTAATAGGTTATTTTTAGTACAGGGCAGCTGTGGCTACAACTGTAGTTTGCCTCCACCAGTGTGTGAATGCAACAACTCTGTGGGTGACTGACGGTTTTTTTAAATTAATTTTATTGCTATGTCTGGTTTTTGCTATTGTATTACTATATTTATATTGTACAGCACTTTGGTCTACCAGGTGTGTCTTTAAGTGCAATAGATGATGACAACGACAAATGAATGAATGAATGAATGAATGGTGGAATTGTGAAGCACTTTGAGGGTCTCAAAAAGCACTATGTAAATGCAATCCATTATTAAAAAATTAGAGTCAGCGTACTGACTGCTCCTGCCTTGGTCGCATTGAATTCTCTCACCACTGATAAAACTGGTAATCAGAGCTTTGAGTCTTGCTGTACAGGTTTACCGAGCTAAAAGGAAAAACATCGAACCATTTTCACAAAAACTGCTGTGTAGCCTCCTTTTTATTATTTCATCAAATTACGACATAATTAATTATCAGTAAATATCATTCATTCAAATTTAATTGTTAAATATAATTACTCAATGAAGTATCACTTTTATCATTTATTAATAACTTTTACAGCTTCATTCTTGAATCTAACATGGCAGGTAAAAGTCATGTTATACTTGCACAGTGGTGCATTAAGATTAAAAGGAATTTCAACTAGAGCTGCTGATTTCATTTGTTTTGTTGATCTTTGTTACAGACCAAATTATTATATTACAATTTTTTACCTGATGATGACTGGATGAAAATGAAAGATCCACCAAAGCAATTACAGTTCATCCTGAGGATCACATAAATGTCTGAGCCAAATTTCATGGCAATCTATCAAAGATTTACTGAGGCATTTAACTCCAGCCCAGACATGTGAACCTTCTGTTAATGCAAGAGGCAAACACACTAAGAAATCAGGCAGACTTTGCAGTGATGAATGGCAGAAAATCTTATGCATATCCATGTCAATAGGCTGAGATATTTCACTTCTAACAAATCAACACTGTTACACCAAGAGTTATTCCAACTAGCATGGCTAAAATTTACAAAATATGGGTTTTACACTCTACAATTAAAAAACTCAACCATAAGACCTAATAAGCTCTTTCTTCTTAAAGTGGCTGTACGAATAAATAAGTTGTGCCCAGTGTGTGAAGAACCAGACAGACACTTCTGTAAACAGGCAATTTTTCACCTTCATCTGTGGGGGATGGAATTACATGCTCGCTCTAATCAGAGTGTAATCATGGGAAATAAATATCACACAATTTATCCAATCTTGTAAACATTTCTGCCAGGAATACTAACAACAGGTACAAGAAACACAGGCCTGTGCAGGAAACCACATGCGCTCACACACAAATGCAAAACGACATTGATGCACTCGTGTCCTCGTCTGCTATGACCACGGCTGGATGTGAAGCACTGTGAAGTATTGCATGAACTCTTGAATTGACGTCCCTCGATAAGTCTTCGGGGTGCTGATTTTTTAATGCGTGTGGTCAGCAGAAAAACAAAGAATCATATTACAGAGACAATAACTCGTGTCATGAAAACATTTGTGAGAAGTCTGCAAGTGTTTTATTGCTACTAAATATTCCAGTCAACAGTTAGTGGTATTATAATAATAAAGTGGAAGCGACTGGGAATGACTCAGCCACAAAGTGGTAGGCCACGTAAAATCACAGAGCAGGCTCGGTGGGGCGTATAGACATCCAAACTTCATGTGGCCTTCAGATTAGCTCAAGAACAGGCCATAGAGAGCTTAATGAAATGGGTTTCCGCAGCTACATCCAAGCCTTACATCACCAAGAGCAATGCAAAGCTTCAGTGCATTGCAGTGGTGAAGCCATGCTGGACTCTAGAGCCGCGATGTGTTCTCTGGAGTGACGAGTCACGCTTCTCCGTCTGGAAATCTGAAGGACGAGTCGGAGTTTGACAGTTGCCAGGAGAGCGTTACTTGTCTGACTGCATTGTGTCAAGCGTAGTTCGGTGGGGGTGGGGAGCCTGTTTCTTAAGAACTGCACTTGGCCTCTTAGGTCCATTAAAAGGAACTCTTATGCTTCAGCAGACCAACATATTTTGGATGATTTCATACTCACAAATTTGTGGGAACAGTTTCAGGATGGTCCCTTTCTGCTCCAACATGACTGACTGGACAAGTGTGGTGTAGAAAAACTCAGAACACCACCCGGATGAATTCAAGTGGAGACTGCGAGCCGGCCTTTTCATCCAACATCAGTGTCTGACCTCACAAATTCACTTGTGGAAGGACAGTGAAACATCCCCCTAAGTACACTCTGTTATAGCTACAAACGGTGGGCTGATATAAAATTAAACCTAATGGATTAAGAATAAGATGCCACTCAGGTTCATATGTGTGTGAAGGCAGATCAGTAAATAGTTTGGGCGGTATGACTGATTCAGCTCAGTAACTGTTGCAGTATATTCTCTGAAAAGCAAAAGTGAAACCGAGCTGAGCAACCAGAGGAGTGTGCTGTACCTTCTGCTCTCTCTGGTAGGACTCAATGTTTTTGTGAGTTTTATTGCTAATGATTTTTTTGGAAAGGTTCCATTTTGAAAATGTTTTAATGAGTACCCTGTGGCTTGTTCCAATTCACAACATGAACTCTGTGCCAAGTCAATAAATAAAACAGTGCAATTTCTCAACACGCCTTCTTTAACCAGTGGTTTCTATGAAAACAGTGACACAAGAACTTGATCACTTATATTGACTCTATATTGCTCAGTTTTGCATCTGAAGGGGAGAAAACAAACACGCAATTAACCCATTTTTGGGTCTCCAGCACCGCGATGAAGTGTTGGTATTTACTGGTGTACTGAACACTCCTCTTGTATCCTCACTGCACTCAGTCACTTAATTCTCATTAATCCTGCATCCATTTACCATAAATATGGGCTGGCAGAACTTAGGCGGGTATAAGGACCCTTAGACAGAAGAGTTCAGAGCAGAAGAAACAGAGCAAACCCAGATGCACGTGTGATACCAGAAACAGTTTTTAAAGTCACCATTAGGGTTACACCTGGAATCCACATACAATAAACATTTCAAAGATAATTACCCAGACTTTCAAGAATATACTAAAGGCGTAAAGCCCCATTTCAGTGTTGTCACTTGTATACTGAGTTTGTGCTTACGGTAGATCGTCATGCCATTCTTTCAGAAGTCTGTTCAGCTTCCATTTCCAAGTTCAGCTTAATGAGTCATGGATTCAACATATGCTGCCATTAGTTTAACAGCTCTAACTGCCTTGAATCTGTGGCTTGCAGCATTTAAATTAACCACCATTCCCACTCAGCCAGCAGCTCTTCTTTTACTGTTTCTCTCTTCACTTCGATAAGATTGCTCCGGAAATTAGGATTTTGTCTGCAGCACCTAATGCCGCTGCTGTCTGCTAATGAGATTTTGTCTTGATCAGTGCAGGAAAACAACGAAGAACATTTTTTCCACACTTGCTGGATTTCATAGTATAATTTTGTACTTTTATTCAAATACAGCAAATGTGCAATTTTACATCCATGAAAGTATATATTTAAGAATAGAGGCGCTGAATATTCAAACAAGTGCTTCCCAACTTTATACTGTAATCCTCCCAGTTTTTAGGCCTATAAACGTCTCTTCTTCTAGAAAGAATTGCCCAATGTTGAAAGGAATATAATCACAAGCCCTTTTTAAAAAGCCACGAGTATATCCTGGGACCTCGGCAGAGGGCATCTAAATGCCATCGTCAAAACATGGCCAACTGTGCAATGACACTGAATACTGTGATAGTGCACTCGAGCTTTTGTAAAATGTGTGAAAAATAGACAAAAATTAAAACCTGCCACAGGAATAAACATCATAATATCCACCTGACTTAAGCGGAAATCACTGGAGGAGAAAAACAAAGCCAACATGGCAGCGCCAGAAGTGTTGCTCCTCTAATGGCCACTTGAGGATTGGAAGTCAATTCTCATGGAATAAAAATGTAGCTGTTCACAGACCTTTGTGGTAGGCCTGTAGGAAAAAAACAAAAATAAAAAACTAGTAGTCGAGCAGTAGAAAAAGTTAAAAGAGTGTAACGCGAACCTGAAATGGGGACTGTTAGCTAGGACTCAGCTACAGCTAATATATTTGAAAAGGCAGAACTTTTACCTTTCATGGATTTCCATTTCCCGTTTGTGTCACACTCTCACTACAGCTTGCTGCTTGTGACCAAAGCAGTCACAAGGAGTTTTTTTCTAACCAGTCAGTTACCAGATGTTCACAGACTGATGACTTACGTTTGCGGATGGAGCCTTGTCCACTTGATCCTACACTGACTGTCACAGGCCCAATTTAACATCCATGTGGTAACATGTATGCAAAACCTCAACAGACACTATAAAACTTGGACAGATGTGAAAAGTGACACCAATGTGGAAGCACCTTAAACCTGCAATATATCTGAAGGCCACCAGATGGCAATAGCTGTAATTGCAAAAAGACTCCTGGTCATATAGTAAACACTATTTTATAAGTCCTGGTTGTTCTATGGCTCAAAATAGAGGTTTATTGTACTTATTGGCTAATGAACTGAGACTGAAAAGTCATTCACCACTTAACAGTTTTACAGGCTGAACCGCTCCTCTTGTCACTTCCAGTTTTTTTGAAGCCTTAAGATGGCGATGGTGAAAAAGCTGAATTCAGAAATCAACTTAACAGTAGCTCTGCCCACCTTTTATACTGTTTGTGAGTTGCTAATGCAACAGTGTTTCTGTGGTATTACTTCACTTGCCACAAATGTCAGCGTAATGGGGAAACAGCGCCCCCTCTCGGTGTGGCCGGTTAGGTTTGCTGCAGTAATCGCTGCCAGTCTGCTGTAGCTAAGTAGTACAGACACATAAAACTTGTTTGATCAACTGATGGGCACCGAGTGTAATCAGTGCTCAGTGGACACATGTCCAACACCAGTTTTATGTACTTTGCATTTGTTTAATATTGTGTTAAACTGTATGCTAAAGCAGAATGCTAATGGGATGTTCTGCCGTAGTGTGCTGTGCGGAGTGGTGTGTGGCGTGCCCTTTGCACTGATACAACACCGTTGTTTCCATTCGAGAAATAAAGTGGCGACAATCAATCAGAGACTCCTTGTCTTCGTAAAAACACAACACAGAGTCGATGAGTCTGTTTGGGCCGGCCTGTTGCAGTGGGTGAAGCAGAAGCCGGTTACACACTAACCAAGCATGCTAGTTGAATACTGCACTCATGTTCAAATATGGAAAGGCGTGCATATTTTGTATAGAGTCACTGATCTTACAATTTCACCCATTACTCATTTCATTCACACGTACTCAGACACAAATCAACACAAAGGTCAAGCAGGACCAGAAACATATTTGGTGCTTTCCTCTGTTGGTGACCAGCCTCCTAAAGCCAGACTGATTCCAGCTGATCACTGTCATCAGCATCAAGTTAATGCCAACTCCAAACACTGCTATTTCATTAAGATCTTCCGAACGGATGTTAATATCCTAACCGCTATGTTTGAAATGCAACACACACACGCACCTGCAAAGACAGACACAAACACACAAACACAGTCCACTCCTGATTAAAAGACACGTTACTAGTCTTGGATGCTTAATTGCTTCCTTTACAAAGCATGATATCAAGTGTTTGTTGTTTCAACCTGTCTTTCAACTAAGCTGTGTGTGACAAGCTAATATTTCATTGGTTTCCCACAGGAATTACATAAAAATGCCAAAAGACAAAATCCGTAGCTCATTATTTTTCACAGAACAAAGTGTTCAGAGGAAACAGTCCAGTGACTGCTGGTCTACACCAGAGGTGTGGACTCGAGTCACATGACTTGGACTCGAGTCAGACTCGAGTCATTAATTTTATGACTTTAGACTTGACTTGAAAAAAATGTTCTAAGACTTGTGACTTGACTTGGACTTTTACACCAATGACTTGGGACTTGAATTGGACTTGAACCGGTTTACTTGAAAAGACTTGATATTTTACCCCAAATATAAAATTTAACATGCATATTATATAGAGATTGAAAATGTGACGTCATTCACGGGTAGAACCGCAAAGGATTCTGGGAACTCGTGGCAAGCGGTACTAGCGCACGCAGGCTTTCAATTAAAATCAGTCACACAGCGATAAAAAGAAACACAAAAATGTCAAGAAGCTGTTGTATTATTAACTGCAATAGCCGGTCGCATGACAGCCACGGGAAGCCGACGGGTAAAGAGATCGGTTGTTATCGGATTACGTCGTTGAAGAGAAATTGTTCGAGCCATGTTTCCGAAGTAACAAAGACGCGACTGGATTGCAGCCATTCAAAGATCAAATATAACGTCCTAGAACACTCCAGCTCACAGGTTAGTCTGCTCCAAGCATTTACACGAAGGTCAGTGTTTTTTAGTAGTTAATACGTCATTTTTCTTAACATAATTGGTGATATAGGTTACAAGCAAGTCTGGCGCTGAACAGAAATTTTCGCGCTATGCTCCTTTATTTATTGTGCATAAATAGTGAATTGTCCTGACACAATATTGCGTTTCGCTTCTGTTATTATGGTACATTGACAAAAACATATACTCACAGGATAAAACAGGTTTTTTGTATCACCAATTGCCCAGTACGATTACAGCATACAGTATTATTGTCACTGCTACATTTCTGTGATGCTACCAGAAATTATTTCCACTACTAATTAATTACCGTTGAGCTCAAAGGTCCTATTAATAAACGGTTAACGAATGTGTATTTATGACGACGATTTGTGAGACTGGTAAACTTATGATACGTACGATGGTCTTTCGTTCTACACGGTGCATTTCAAGGTCCTGTACCCATCCGTCGGTAAACTGTACCTGGGCTTGTTGCAGTGACCGGAAGTTACTAAACTTCATGAGTGTGTGCACTCACTCCAAGAACCGTATGATTATAAATATGCATATAAATATGCTAAGATGAGATAGCTGACTTCATCTAACTAGCAAATGTTGTCCAGGCTACGTTGGTGATACAGTTTTTTTTTAATGTGTATGATATTTTTGTCATGCGATTTTAAAGCTGGTCCTACAACCGCATCCAAGAATAACATGCAGCTTATCTCAGAACTGTCGGTGAAAATTATTCTTGGAGCTAAGTTTAATTGAGCTGCATTTTAAAGAGGTGCAATTTCACAATTTGTGTATATTTTCTAAGTTCACTATTTTGTCATGTGTTGAGAAAAACACAGATTTAAAATTACATGGTCTAATATTTACATTTAGCATAACTGCAACATTATTTTTTCTTTTTTTTTTTTTAAAGACTCGAAAGGACTTGAAATTCAAAGTTTCAGACTTGTGACTTTACTTGGACTTTTACACCAGTGACTTGAGACTCGACTCTGACTTGCCTGACATTACTTGAGACTTGACTTGAGACTTGAGGATAAAGACTTGAGACTTACTTGAGACTTGCAAAACAATGACTTGGTCCCACCTCTGGTCTACACTATACAGTTTCTTTCCCCCTGTGGAGCATAAACATGCCCATCAAATGAATCACAATGAGACTACAATACTGTATATTGTTAAGGGCCAAATCTGATACAGATCGTGAGAATGAATGTATTTGTGAAAGTCCACAGCAGACTTATTGGCCTTGGTTTTTCCTTTTTGAAATGTTAACTGAACATATGGATTCAAGTTGACACCAGAGAGATGTTTCAGCGTGTCCATCCTACATTACATAGTTTACTTGTTTAGGCCATTAAAAAACATTGATGTCTCAGATTTTCTAGGTATTAATGGTTATTAAAGCAACAAATGTTTTTTCCAGTGGGGAAATAAGATTCCATATAAACTAATTTGAAATAAAAGTAGAAAGTAAAACAAAACAAATACATGGCCTCATTAACTATAATGACTTAAAGATACTGTAGAGTTTTCAAATTTGGCTAAATTTATACAGCATGGCACTAATGATGAATTTCGCTTTTTTCATGAGATGTGGCTGCAGCTTGGTCTGAAATCAGACTAATTTGCTTTGAAAAACAAAAGCAGGTGTGCAGGTGGGCTCAGGTGCATCATCTCATTTTCCATCCTCCGTGTCAGGTAACTGAGGGTTTGCTGCTAAGTGGCTCTGAGAGGTGGATGTTTATGGTTGTAATGATTCCTGACTCACTTTAGTCATTGTCCCCTCAGCAGCACAACTATAGATCAGTCATGTAGTGTTGTAATAATTATACTAGGCAGGGCGGTGAATAGCATCTCCACAGGCCTGGTTTGAATGGTTATCACCCACTTCCACACTACTGTCACATGGATTTAAATATCAAATGCAAATTAAAGCAGGAAAAGTTCTCAATGAAAACTGCTCCTCTAACTGATTCACGTTAGTCTCTTTCCCACTCACACTTATCCTGCATTCAGTGTACGTCATCTCTGTTCCATCTGTCCTCCCACTATGTGCTGTCATTCTCCACAGTCCTTCATCTCTTTAACTATAGATATACAGTAGCTCAGGTTAAGACGTGGCATCCTGTACCTGCGGTGAAGAGGATATGAGGGGAGGCACAGAGGGTGCCAACACCACTAGAGGTGAAGCCTCAGCTTCAGCAGAGAAACCGAGGGGGGCATCACTGATATAATCAGCTACAAATTCCACAGCGCTGCAGGGCAGGAAACCATTAAATATATGCACACACATGCACGTGGTACGAACATGTGAATGAGTACACACATACTCGCAGACATCACACAGTCAACATAGTCTATAGGATTGTTCACTGAGTAAGCATTAGATGGTGTTTTTAATATGTTTTCAGTGTGTTAAAAATATAGTTTGAATGAAAAGTATTTACTAGACCTTCGCATATGAAAGACTCGCTTTAACTCAAACAGGAAACAATCACAAGATGTGCAAAAGTGACATAAAAATGATTTGTTAGATGAGGCTGAATCTACTCTTACGATACGTTTACACACACATGGGCATTTTTATATACAAAAATATTTCTGTCACCAAGAAAAAGAAAAAAAAATGTCAAGAACATGCCAAAGCAACCCTAAATGTGTGAAACTGTTGGTCAATCAAAAGCCTACAAAAGAACACGGAGCACAATCTAGGGTAAAAAAAAAAAAAGGCCCTGAACCCATGTAAACAAGGAAACTATTCACCCGCCAAGGAGATTTTCTAGTTTCAGTGGCCAAAAAAAAAAAAAAAAAAGCATTCATGTTTGGACAAAAGGCCAAAGTGTGACTTTTAACAAAATACTCATACATATGTGGGCAGGGCCTGGGTTGTGTTTGCTTGACATCTCTTTATCTAGAAATGAATTCAGGGGGCTTGTCCCTGCAAAGACATCTCGTTTGTTAAATTCTTCCACGGCAGCACGGTTCTCCACCTACTATAATCAGTTCTCCATTCCGAGACACTCCAATACGTAGAGGAACTCAGTTTTTGGTTTCATACCACTTGTCAGACTGTCTTGGATATTGTTGCCCCTCTAAAAATTAAGCATCCTAAGACAAAGCTTGAACCCTGGTTGAACGATGAAACCCGTGCTGTGAGGCGTGAATGTCGTAGGGCTGAGCGGAGATGGAAAAAAGATAACCTACAGGTCTCTTTACAAAGTTTAAGAGAGTGCTGGGCCTTATATCAGCTTACAATAAAAGAAGCAAAGCGGAAACACTTTGCAAACATTATTATGGTGAATTATCAGAAACCACATATATTGTTTAAGTCAATTGAGACTATTTTAAGCTCTCCCTCTGCTCTTAGTTTTGAGCCTTCACTTGAAATGTGTGAAAGGTTTCTGCACTTCTTTATAAACAAGGTAGCCTCGGCTAGGGCGCAGATTATTTTGCCCACATCTGACCCCTCTGATCTTCCAATTTGCTCAGCTGTCTTTCAGCAGTTTGAGTCGGTTACTCTTGCTCAGCTACAGGAGGTGGTGGATCATTTAAAGCCTGTAGGCTCACCTTATGATCCTATCCCTCCCCTTTTTCTGAAAGAAGTTTTTTCTACCATAGGTCCAACCATTTTAACCATTTTAAATAGCAGCCTTACTTCAGGTGTGGTTCCAAAGAATTTCAAAGATGCAATAGTGCAACCACTTCTTAAGAAACCTGGGCTAGATACAAACGCTGTTGAGAACTTTAGACCAATATCTAAGCTGCCCTTTTTATCTAAAGTCTTGGAAAAAATTGTATATGACCAATTGATCTCATACTTGAATGCACAAAACGTTCAGGAGATTTTTCAATCTGGTTTTAAAGCAATGCATAGCACTGAATCAGCACTTTTAAGAATTTTTAATGATATATTTTTATCATGTGATTCTGGTGAAAGTGTCATTCTTATTTTACTCGATTTAACTGCTGCATTTGACACTGTAGACCATGAAATTTTAATCTCACGTTTGGAGCAGTGTGTCGGTATAACAGGTGTGGCTCTGAAATGGTTCAGGTCTTACTTAACAAACCGAACCTTTTCAGTTCGCTTAGGAAACTGTGAGTCCTCCTGAGCTCCGCTGTCTCACGGAGTACCACAGGGTTCCATTCTGGGCCCTATCCTGTTTTCACTTTATTTACTTCCATTGGGCTCAATTTTTAGAAAACACAGACTCTCTTTTCACTGTTATGCAGATGACTGCCAGATTTATGTTCCTCTTAAAAAGAAAGATGGGTCGTCTGTAAATCGTTTACAAACATGTCTGGAGGACGTCAAGTCGTGGTTGGCGCTAAACTTTCTTTGTTTTAATGATTCTAAGACTGAAGTAATGGTGTTCAGACCTGCCTCCACTGCTGTTCCGTGTGTTGATTTGCAATCCCTGAAATCATTCTATAAACCAGAGATTGTTAATCTGGGTTTTAAAATGGATCCTGAGCTTAAGCTTGAAAGCCAGATCGGGTTGGTTGTAAGGTCTAGTTTCTTTCATCTGAGGCAGCTGGCCAAAATTAAGCACTTTCTTACGAGACAGCAATTTGAAACAGTAATCCACGCTTTTGTAACTGTTCGGCTGGATTACTGTAATTCTCTTTATTTTGGGGTGAGTCGGTCTTCTATTTTTCGACTGCAGTTAGTCCAGAATGCTGCTGCACGCCTTTTAACTGGCACTCGTAGATACGAACATATCACCCCAGTTTTATATTCACTTCATTGGCTGCCCGTGCATTTTAGGATCCATTTTAAGCTGCTTTTATTTGTTTTTAAATGTTTGTCCAATGCTGCCCCTGTGTACCTCTCTGAGCTTCTTCATCCATACATACCTTCATGGTCCCTCAGGTCGGCAGACCAGCTCCTCCTGAGCGTGCCCAGGACTAATCGTAAGCTCAGAGGGGATCGGGCGTTTGCTGTGGCAGCACCAAAATTGTGGAATGAGTTGCCTTTACATGTTAGACAGGCACCTTCCTTATCTGTTTTTAAATCACGTCTTAAAACATATTTATTTACCTTGGCTTTTAGCACAGCAGGACTTGTTGATGTCTCTTAATATGTTTCTTATTAATTATATTATTTTTAATTTTAAGATATTTTATATGCAATTTAAACTGTTTCCTCTCTGTTTTATATTTGTAGCACTTTGGTCAACATTGTTAGATGTAAAGTGCGTTATAAATAAAGATGCTATGCTATGCTCTATACGAAGTCATTGCCATTAGCTAGTTAGCTTAGCTAATTGCTAAGCTAACTAGATTAGCAAAATGTTAACTGCTGAGTGGTCCAAGTGATGTCAATTTCACCATCAGACAGCTCGACAATCTGTGCGGATGCAGCATGTCTGCCTGTTTAGGGTTTTTTTTTTTTCTTTAACCACAAGAGAATTTACGTTACACGGACTGTGGATCCGCCCCAGACTTCAAAGAAGTACAACAGGAACTCGACCATCTCCAGCTGTCCATGTCTGTGACCACAATGGAGAACAATCGAGCTGTAAATGTGGCACTAAGTGAATTTCGTTGCTTTATGCAGATTGGTTTCCAGTCCTAATATTAAGCTAAGTGACTGTTGTCTGTATAAAAACATGAAAAGCTCGTATAAGTGCAACAGTATTTTTTTTCTAAAATATTTCTTGACTGATTTGCAAGTGTGTGTTTGATGCTATGAATGGGGAAAAAAAAAGTTCTTCCCTTTAGAGAAAAACATGACAGAGTCACTAGTTGTGAATATACTTTTGCTGAGACTGATGTGAGCTGTAATCCTCAGGCTACTGGCTCTGTAACATTTACTGTATATTTGTTTTATACATTTAAATAGGAGATGTGGTTTCACACTCCTGACCTGAGCTGAATACTGTTTCTAATGACAAACAAAAATAAATAGCGGCCCCGACAAAGCTGAACACTGAATTGGTTTTACTAGTATTGCAGCAGATTTGTCCGCTCTGTCAAAATAAAATTTGGTCCCCGGAGGACTGACATGTCTGTTTACAGAATGATAAATAGACACCTGGTGTGCCACAGAGGCAAGTCTACAAAACAAAGAAGAGAAACTGCAGTTTACAGTACACTAAATCTGTTTCTGCTTTATAGCTTCTCTGACTTTTGAAACCTAGCCACTAATCGTCTGGAGATTGGATTTTGTCCCAACAAAGGTAAGTAAACCAGCTGGAACACCACAACATAGTAATGGTACTATAACATATCAAAACATGTGTGTAGCTATTTTTAATGGTGTTTTTAAAAAGGGTTGTGGTCTTTTATAGGCACTGCAGGCAGATTTGAGTTCTGGATTTTAGAGCACTGGATTGCTGAAGAACAGTATTGGGAGAAAATAAACCTTAAAATTTGGATTTTAAGTTCAACTTCATGGTAATTTAGCAGGTAAGATAAAGGGATCTAAGAGTGTGTATCATCAGCCTTATACTTACTCCCACTCCTTGCGTCGCGCCTGAGGTGTGCTCTGAATCTTATGGGCTTGGTGGGCTTTAACAATGTCTCTCTGCTCAATCAGTCCACCCCGACGTCTCTTGATCACATTAGGACTGACTGCCATATCTCCATCCACCCCAAGCATCCCGACTCCAACATCAAAAGTGGAAACCACATCAAGGGTGAGACCGAGGCGGTTTGGGTGTAAAGGAGGAGCGTGGCCAGACACGTGTGAGAGGTGGAGGGTGTCATAGCTGGTTGAGAGGCTTTCGGGCTCCAGGAGGGAGTGTGATTCAGGATACAGCTTTGACCCTCCACCCAGTCCTGCGCGATGCTTCTGCCAGCTCTCGCAGTCCGCTGGGGATGGGCGGATGATGTGGTGCCGGGGGGTGCTGCTACCACACATTGCCCCCACAGCCAAACCACCCACTGGATAGTCAGGCCCTCCTGGGCTTCTAGCATTGTGGTTCCCTGTCAGAGACTGAGAGCTAACCGAACAGGAGCCCATTTCCAGCATGGTGGGGAAGCGCCTCTGGATCTCAGCATAGTGCTGCAACAGAGAGGAGAAGGAATGCAGGAAAGAAGATGTTAGAGACGTAGAAAATGAACACAGTCATCACTGATATCAAAGACACCATCAAACAGATACTTTGTCTGGATCTCATATTCAGCTGAAATGGCAGTGGAAACACTAATTACAGATGACAGCAAATACAAATGTGATTAAAAAGTTTCATTTTTGAATATCTATCCTTATTAGGCTTCTCGTGATATATGAGGACACGACTTGAATGTAGATAGGAAACCTGTAAGCTGAGGTTTGGGAGCTCTTTCCAGTATCAGTAGTCTATCGTTTGGCTACTCAGTATTCTCATACTGTTAACGTCTTCTATTTCCAATATTCATCCACAGTATAAACAGTATAATGTGTTCTGAATAAAACTGTATTATTAAAGCTGAATCTATCACACAATATGAACATTTTTTGTAAAACAAAGACACAAAGGGAGGCTTTGTTTATGCTCTTGAAACAGACTTTGTGCATCTACCTTCTATCCACTGGAAACACAGACACTCGCTGTTTGGGTGGGTGGCAATACAAGTAAAAAAGCCTGAAGACATCCGGCTACTGTATAACTATGCATTTGTTCAGCTAAACTCCTGAGGTAATTTGCCAGTGTCCCAATAGCTCTCAGTGTCCTTAGCTGACTTAAAATATCAGCAATCCTCCAAGTGTCAGAACCAATTAGATAAGCTGTAATAACACAGACTTCAAAACAAATGGTAATATAATGCTGCCAGAGCTGTGTTTAATTGTGCAATTAAGAAGAAAAAAACTGAGAGGGAGAGAATTTTTATCAACCCGTCCTCTCCTGTCATGCTGCACATCTCACTTGTACATCACGCAGCCTCTACGTTACTGCAGCTCACGCTGGAGCTCTCACCATCTCAGTTTGGCAAATGATCGATCGCTGGTTTTACAGCCCCTCTGAGAGGAAAGCTTCTAAATAACTGTGTGTGGTGAAGCTGCTGCTCAGTAAAACGAGCATAGTGTAGCTGATAAGAGGGAAGAGGAACTATGCTGTGTTCAGCCTGCCTCAGTATTCTTACTCATTCATTAGGCTGAGGTCAACACCTGAACATTGCTAGGCCGGCTTGATTTGATGACGACTTCCGCTACGAATCTACACCTCCTTAAGAGGTCCCCACTAACGCCTCCACATATGAAAAGTTGTCACAAACTGAATGAAAATATAGTTACATGAAGTGAAATGTGTCAAAACATACAACAAATTAAGCATTGAACTTTTATCTTTTCCTGAGGCAAGGATGACTGTCTCCACTCAGCAAGAGATAATGGAAGTGGGTCAGCTGCTGTTTGTGTTTGTACAAATGCTGTTTAGCTGCACTGTTACAAAGTCTAACAATATACTCTCTCTCTTACCGTCTTTTAGCTAATTTTATTTTATTTTAAATCCCACTTTACTGCTCCCCTTTGTGTCCCCTTTGGGAAATTTTAGTAAGGGCCAGATGTTTCCCTTTGGAGGAAATTTGTCAGATATCGTCTGCTGTAGCTTGTTTGTCATTATTCCACTTTTAGCTTATATATTAATCAACTTTAAAAGGAAATAAAGTACTGATGTTTACAACTCTATTTGCTGTCCCAAAATTGGTAAATATTAAATTAATCAACCAAAGTGAATGAATCATTAAAAGAAAAACTTGGTTTACATCTTTCTTCTCCAAGGGAATCCAGGTGTGGAGTCTTTGGGACCATGTGTTACCCAAACATTATATATTATAATGATAGATAGATAGATTTTCTTTATTTTGGGGGCACTTTCTAACAGAGAGGCAACTTCTATATGCTAAAAAATTGTTTAGGGATGTTTTTCAGAGTAAAACCATTAAATATTTGGGCGATCGTGGCTCAAGAGTTGGGTGTTCGTCTTGTAATCGGAAGGTTGCCGGTTCGAGCCCCGGCTCGGACAGTCTCGGTCATTGTGTCCTTGGGCAAGACACTTCACCTGCCGCCTACTGGTGATGGCCAGAGGGGCCGATGGTGCGATATGGCAGCCTCGCTTCTGTCAGTCTGCCCCAGGGCAGCTGTGGCTATAACGGTAGCTGCCTCCACCAGTGTGTGAATGTGAGAGTGAATGAATAGTGGAATTGTAAAGCACTTTGAGGGGTCCCGAGGTCAAATGTGGACCAAGGAAAAAAGCAGATGTGACCCACATTTTGGTTAAACAGTCTGCTCTGTGTGTTCTGGCTTCAGCCAGACCAGGGGTGCCCAAGCAATCTGTGGCAGGGAGTTTGTTAATATTGCCAAGCAAACTGAAGAGGCACTTGAGCTCTTCTGTGGAAAACTTGGGCTTCAACAGAGCGGTGGATCTGAACCGAGACTATTTGTTGAACAGGATGAAACCTAGTGCAACTTATTGCAATGCAAAATGCAACAACTCCCGATGATCAAAAGTGCTTTGATCTGGCAACATAATCAAAAGAAGAGTTGATGACATGTCACGTCGAATGTCACGTTACAGTTATAACTACGTAGAATCGGTAACAATGTTCAGTTCTTACACTAACTGTCACGTGCCAGAGCATCTTTAAACCACAATGCTGCCGCTCATCCTCCTCTCTCCGTAAAAACACACACAACAGAAAGGAAGTGCTGTTTCAGAATCAAATCAAATTCCTGGAGGTCTTTATTGATTGGCAAGACCTATCAATTATCAATCAATGCCTTTAGCACACATTAACAGCTTTTCTTTTTAAAGCACACAGTCAGGCATTTTTTTATAGTTTCTGACTCACGGTGCTTGTAACATCTAACATCTTCAATTTTCTGCTCCTTGTGGAGTTAATGATGTATAATAACAAAGCTGGAGCTCTGAAACGGTGAAACTGATGGGAACAAAGTGCTTAATAAATATAAACTGAGCCTTTGACACAAAAAGAAAGAAAACAGAAAGAAAGCAGTTAGTGCAAAGTCATCCCATCTTAGCAAAAGTACATGATGTATATACACAAATATATGAAGTTGCTTATGCATACTATTGCCCATTGTGTAGTTCCTGGTAGGGAGGCCTTAGATATGGCAGGAGAACTGTCATTGATCTGCTGGTTACAGAATCCATTTAGCAAATTATGTTTTCAAACTGGCTGAACAGGATTGCCCACACAGCAAGATAATTTATGCAGATGCTCACACTGAGACAATTAGAACTGAGCATGATACTCGATGACGTTTCACAGCAACATTAATAAGAAAATGCAACAACACAAAAACTTGCACTCAGAAAGGCACTGTTTTTGTGGTCGGTCATAATAAAATAAAATCTAAAAACACTTACAAGACATCAAAAAAGTTTTCTTAAAAAGATAAATATACTTTATACTAGAGTGCAAAATAGCAGCTCCCAAAGGGTGAGAGCTATAATTTCACACAGAAATTGATGATGGCAAGAAATATATGACAATAAACATTGACTTTACATTTCCAAAGCACAAAGCTACTTTAAGTCAATCCAGGCCTCATCAGCAAACAGTGAGTGCCTATCTACTGCTCCGTGAGGGAAAGGCCATTTACACCATATTTGTCTATCTGGTTTTTGAGCTACAGGTTATCCAGTTCTAAAGTGACTTTTTTATGGGCGCCAACCATCTGCTTTTACAAGATACAATACAGATACAATGAGATTTTAAAACATCAATAAAAAATACAGATATGAGTAGGACACCCTAAATAATCCCCTTAGTGCCTTTGCACTCCTCTAAAATAGTTTGAGTTGGATTTAAATGTATTGTACAAAAACTGGAAAAATAAGTCTGTGAAGAGTTACAGGAACAGGCTGATACCACGTTGCATCTATTTCAGGGGTGTCGAACTCCAGGCCTCGAGGCCGGTGTCCTGCAGGTTTTAGAGCTCACCCTGGGTCAACACACCTGAATCAAATGATCAGGTCATTCCCAGGCCTCTGGAGAACTTCAAGAGATGTTGAGGAGGTCATTTAGCCATTTGAATCAGCTGTGATGGATCAAGGACACATCTAAAACCTGCAGGACACCGGCCCTCGAGGCCTGGAGTTCGACACCTGTGATATATTTTAAAGGTATATTTTGATATTGATATACGTTTAATCAATACCCATCAGTGTCTTATTAGGCTGTTAATGGGCTCTTTTTTTTTTCTTTTTTCTTTTTTAAAGAAACAAGTAAACTTCCAAGTATCTGCACAGCAGTCATTCATAAATTCAGGAATTCTGAAGACTCGGAGTAGATCCTACGTAAAAAATAAATAAATAAAAATCCCACAGGGCCCACACGATCTGAAATGTTTACTCTAATCAAAAAAGAAAATAAAAAATCTAAATGCTTGTTAAAAAAAAAAAACCAAACAACAACACAGGCTGTTGGCTGTTTGTTGTTAATACTACTCATGTAAAGTGATACAGGAAATGTGACCCACGTGTCACTACGACACAAACTTCAAAACAAGAGCAGTAATCACAAATTAACCACCTCCTATGACTAGTTTGAACTGATTTTTTTTATATGAATAAATGCATTAATATGTAGCTGCACAGTAATGAATTTAAACTGAATTTCTGTTATTACTGAGGCCTGTCTGCAGTACCTTCACAGCCCACCAGGGGGAAATGGCTACCCTGGGCTTTCTAAGGTACACAAGTTATTCCACTTTGATTAATTAATTGATTATTAATTCATGTTTTCCCATTGTTGCTTACAGATATTCATAGGAAGAGGCTTTGTGATGTTTGGATATTTAGCTTAGCTGCTTGAATCCAGTTTTATGTTGATCTAAGCTAATCGGCTGCTCGAGGTAGAGCCAAATGGCTCCTAAAATGTCACCCTGCCATTTACAGCTGTCATAAAAAGTCAGAATGAAGATTAATGACAGAAATAAAATTAAGAGAGAGTCATCAAATTTTCCCTGCTTTTATATCATCAGGGGAAAAAACAAAAAACAGGCTGGACTTCTAAGAAACATTTATGTAAGCCAGCTCTGTAATGTAACCATTATTAGGATCATTATTACAGAAAAATGCCACCAACCCAAAGACAGGCACTGACCACAACGCTTTAGAAAACACCTACACTGCAAGTCATACTTAAACATCAAGGCTCCACTGCACTGTGGCTCCCCCTCACAATTATCAAAACCTTACAGCCAGGAAAGTTGATTGTGTGCTCATATAATTCTTCAGATTAGCTTTTAAAAGGTGGTCGTCGACTGGCTGTACTCAGTCAGCTTTCACTCCCATAATCAGAATTTTTTCATGAACAGCTAATGTGTTGTTCACAGCCTTTGATGACTTCTCGGTCGCTTAGCGTCAGATTAAAAAAAAGAAAAAAAAAGTTAGTTTTCACTAAAACTGAATGAAATTGTTACAGGGGCCAAACAGTTTTTACGGTCTTTGCTGGAAAGCCAGGTGTTTCCAGGTTCATAATGAGGAGTGAAGGAGAGGCTGAGGCAGGCGAGAAGCCTTCTCACACCTGCTGCCCCCATTAGCCGACACAACTGCCTCATTGCACCTCATATTTCACCATATCCTTCCACCCAGCCGGAGTGTCAGCCTGGTAAGCGGCCAAACCAAACATGCTTCAGGAAGCGTTATGTCATCCGAAACTAATGGGCAGTATGTTTGAGGGAAAAATCAGTGGCAACACTTCAGCCAGCTGAAAATAACCATCTTGTTGGTAGTTGAGGTTCAGGATATTCAGCGTCAGTGTTGAGAAAGCTTAAGGGAAGCATTGAGAGTACAAAAGGGGAATGAGATTAAATAAAACTACAACGCCTGAGGAAAACTCCACAAGGAGATAAAAGCCACCAGCAGTGGCCCCAGTTGGCAATAATATTTCACGTGCAAACAAAACATTTTATTGGATTTATACAAGAACAACAAAAACCAGCTGAAATTTGCAGAGACGGACAAATTCTGACACTTAAATGCTGTATGAGCTGGAGAAAAGTGCACACTGTGAAAGTACTGCGTCAGAAGTCTAATTTCCTCAGTCTCAGCTAGCCCCTGACTTTGAACAGCTGCTCTATCTGAAATACAGTCACTGCATATTATTGCACTAAATTATACTGAGTGCATTCGGCAGTGCCAACATTTACATATTAGATTTACAGCTTTCGGTAACACGCTGTGGTACAGTTAGTGAGCCCTTAGAAGCAGCAAAACATGCAAACGTTAAGTGTGACAGGCAGAATATTGTCCGCCTTTAAAACTTATGAAACTAATGCACAGTTTCCAGCTGAGGCCACAATAACAGAGGAGGCCAGATAATATGTAAACGAGATAAACTTTTTCCACTGTGCTTTGCCAACTCAACTCACACCCACAGAAATGTCCCTCTGCCTCTATTGTTGTCTCTGCATCATTAATTCAGCTCCTCTGTATTTGGGAAAAAAATGAAAGATATGTAATGATGGGTTTTTCTTTTTTGTTTTTGTCATGCAGCGCCTTCTGTGGACTTATTGGAAATAAAATCCATTACCGTCTGGTCCTTTCTGGTCTTTTTTGCTCTGGTGTTGACCAAGTCCTGCACGTATTCCCTTTTGTTTCATGTGCTGTCTGCGCCGTTATGTTTGTCATTCAGCATGCAGCTTGCACACTTTCCATTCAGATGCCTCCATTTAATATTTACTACTCCGAGTCTGCACGGTGCTCTACTTGCCATTTATTTCATGCATCCATTGAGTTTAATTGTATTTTTATTCCACGTTTCTTTGCTTCATTCTACCAATATGATGTGTTATTCTGCAATAGTCATGGCCCGGTTTTCCTGCAGGGTTCATTAAAGTTTCATGTTTTCATTCTGTAAGACCTCGGTTAGAATAGATCAAATTGTGGGAAACCAGAGTCAGAGACATTTGACAGCACCCAGGGTAACTGTATTTGTGGATCAGTTTCACTATTATTCTTTAGATTAGACTCTTGATATGCACACAGACTCTAAAAGTAAATAATATTCTTTTAGATCATGTTTTATGTCTTTTACTGAAGCCACATATTCCACAGCACAGAGCCATTAGAAGATGAAAAGATGCTTCTCAGAGGGATCCTATTGCTATCATGACCTTCTAGCAAAGACCATTATGCAATAGTGACCCTTTAGATCAGTAATGATCACTAATAGGAACACTTCACACTTATGCTCTAATCACTGGAAGGTTCAGAGGCTTCAGGGAGCAGAGCAAAGGCTGGAATATTAGAATCTAAAAAACCTGCCAACTTTATTTAATAATGTATTTATGAATTAATGAAGCAACAAACGATCACAAGAGGAAATATCCATCTTTCATGATGTTTCGATGCAGAGAGGTCAAGAAAGATTACACTTCTTTGTCATCTATGTCTGTGAGGGACCACCGTGAGAAACCCCAGAGCCCCAGGTCTTATAAAATCACTGAAAGCTATAAACATAGCGCCTCACCGTTACAGGTAAATCATATTTTACAGCTTGCAGCAGGAAGCGTAAGGAGCGAAAGAAGTCGCTGCTTTTGGTATAAACAAATGAATCTGCAGTGTCGCCTGTTTACAGTTGCACACTAGATAAAAAGCTTTGATGGAATTTACTCTGAAATGTTTTGGAAATCATTTTAAAGGTTTGCATCCCATAATCCGCCCTTTTATTAGGAACAGTCTGCTGCACAATATCGCTGTGCGCACAATTGTCCACAAAGAGCACATGGCACTAACACTGCTGACATTTAGCCTCTGCAAAATGTATCCACAAGAAGAAGATATGCAGCCATTCTAAGCAAAAATATAAACTAAACGTGGAAAAATCTGCGTCCCTCGGATTCATAACCAAGCTGCAACACTCTGAACATTGGGATGAAATTAAATCAATACAGTTCATGGATTTATTGCCAGAAACACTTATTTCTCTCTGCTGGAGAAAATGGGACTCACTACTGGAAACTGGTCACATTTGGGCATATCTGAATGAAAAGTACATCGGCTTTATGTTAGTGCTCTGCCACGCCGGTTTATCAGAGTGAAGAACCACATTAGTGTATGTACTACAAACAGGACCCAAAGATGGTGCACGAGTGGTTCAAAGTATGAACACAAAGCGAGCAGTGTCTGAAAAAACGAACCAATTTTGAGTCGCCAGCCTCTGGACCAGGGACAGTCTGAAGCCTCAAATCATAGTTTTATTTTTCCTGTTTCGAGCTGTTCTTTTGTCCAAGGTGAACTGATGTGTTATCAGGCAGTATCTTAGATTTAATTCCATCCAATCATTCCTTGCTCAGAATTTTATAGCCGGCTAAGAGTCTTGTTCTTTTTTTTTTCAGTACACTTGATTAGAGACATTCTTCACTTGCGTATGTATTTGCCATTCGTTTTCATTTCGCTGTATTTAAAGAGGTAAAATCCTAGTCTAGAGATTAAAAATTCATTACGGTTAGAGACCCGCCTACGAGGGCAGAATTAACAGCAACCTTTCTCTGGTTACGCTGTTCTTTAAAATAATAATATAAAAAAAATACTTAAGATGAATCACAGGAAATGTGAAGCAGGTGGTACAATACACACACAGCTCGTCTTGCAAAATGGGTTCAAGAGGTTTCATTAGGTTCAGTTTGGTGCTGATCACAGGCACTAATTTATACACCAAGAAAACCAATTTACACCCCCTAGTAGAGCGGTGTTATTCAATCAGGACAATCAGAGCTGTTGACAAGAAAGGATTAACGTAGTCCAGTTAAAGGAAATTGACAAGTGTCATGATGAAACAATTTAGGAAGACAGTTGAAAGAATTGATTTAAGCAATGGCTTGTCTGAATAAAATAATTTGATCAGTTGTAATTAAAGGTTATGACCTTGCCTGCTGAAGTACTGGGCAGCAATGGGAGAAATAACTGGCACTGGCTCACGACAAAGACATCTTTCAAGTGAAGAAGATGGCACAGTGTTAGCAGCTTGTCATTTAAAATGCATACACTGATTATTCAGGTTGCCTCTTCCTCCACTGTGAAACTCCAGTTACATTAGAAAACAGACTGATGGGATTAGTTTATCTGACTGTACTGCAACAGGTCTCAACACGGGTTCTTCTTTCAAGACGATGATGACAAACTTACATCCCCAAAGTCTCAAGTCAAAGAAACGTATGGCAGCGAAAGGAGTGATTGAGGAAAGTAAATTACATTTTAGAAGGTAAAACCTCAGGAACAACATGCCAGACACACTTTCTTCCTGTTCACTGCAGCAAATGTGTTCTCGATTTTCTCTACTTTAATTAATTCCTCCTCCTTGAGGTAATGATGGCTGTTTTCCCACAGCCTCTGAGACTGAGCGAGAGAGAGTCTCTTTCCTAGAATTTTTTTTTATCATTATCTGGTATAGGTCCACTAAATTATTAGCAGGACCTGGCTAAAGCCTGCTTCCACATGGTCCTAATACTGACAACTACTCTGGCACTCTGAATTGAATCTTGTTGCATCCCTGTGACTCTAATGACTCACTCCACTGTCCTATCAATCTGTTACACTGGTAAAAGCCACAGTGAAGAGTGATTGGGGCGCTGTAATGGTCTTAGCACGCTGCTAATTGGATAACGTTGTTGAATGATATGTATGCAATCATGGCAAAGGGAGTGGACTTGAAAAAAAGCTTCCTGCCAAAAAAGAAATATAGAAAAGAAAAAGACATACAGCATATCACGTTCATGTAATATATAACACAAAAATATTTTTAAAGTTAATTTATGTTGAATTGTAGTATATACTTTAATTAGCCGAGATCCAATCAGCAAATGAATTCTACTTTCAAGTCACATCACATAACACCTTCACAATCCACGATTTGTCTGCTATTAATCAGCATCAGTGAATACTGATAAGATATTCCTCATTTGGGATTTCTGCACCCTTTCTTTTTGGTTTTCACAAACATAACATCTGCCAGCAAAAGGTTTAGGCTACAAGCTGAATGCAGTCGCGAAACTGCTCCCCCCCCTCACTTAACACCTGTTTGACGAGGGAAAACGCCGGATTCCTTACCTACAAAGAAACAACTCCTTTCCATTTCGTTCACCTTTCAAGACAAAATGAAAATGTAGCAGCAGACACGACCACGTCCGACGTACTATCCTGCCTGCCCGGAGAAAGAGAGAGAAAGAGAGAAAGAGAGAGAGACCGTGTCAGGTTATTTGCCGAGAGGGTATCCGGGGAAATGGAGCAGCTGCCAGCTGCAAATCTTTACTGAAAATACTAAATATTCCATATGTTAATTAAAGCCTTTAGACAATTTGTTTACTTCAATAAGAAAATGTACTCGTAATCTGTTATTAAGCACGGCTGCTTACTTGTTGCTTTCCGTTTTGTCTAACAAGCAGCCATAACCTGGAAACCTGAATTTCTACCTTCATGGCAATCTCTGCTGCACAGTTTTTTATATTTATGACTCACCTATTAACACCGGGAACAGATCATCAAACTATTCTGTCCAGTTTTCTCTGCGCACTTCATTTGTTGTCATAGAGACCAATCGCCAAGTCTGAGTGGCCTACAATAAAAATCAATCGAGGGGGGAAAGTGAATTAAATGAGCTGAACGTAAGGTAAGTGGGCTGAGGTAACTTCTTGAATAAGTGGAGCATTCACGGTGACGCCATGCAACCAGCAGTTTATATCTGTGTGTAATACACAATCGAGCCGCAAGGGGGCAGTAATCGCACATATGTTGAGCGTTATCCTTCTTGCCGTGCTGTGCGGCTTGACTAGCTGTTCAGGAAGCTTTGAAATATTCATGGGTGTAGCCTATATGCCAAGATTGAAGCCTCAGGGAGTACCTGGTCTTTTCAATACATCTATTGTCACACTTGTGCAAACAGGCGAATCAACACAATAAAACTGAGTGCTTGAGGTTAGTTTCGCAGGATGTAATCCGACGTAAGATAAGATAAGATAAGATAAGACAACCTTTATTAGTCCCACGCGTGGGAAATTTGTTACAAATTACAAAAACTTTCAAAGACTTTTTCTCTTATTTTGTCTGGCAATGAGTAAAAAGTGATTAACCCGACTTCACTGTAAAGATTTCTGCCCATCCTGCTACAGTAATGCACAATATTTTACTGCGTTTCAACAAATAGCTATTTTAAATTTAATCTGAATAAATAAATAAATAAATAAAAACTTTACTTGGCGTGTTGATGTAATGTACACATTAAAAGCAGAAATAAAGAAAATACACACATATACCCTCGAAATGTGTTGCCAGCATGCTTTGACTGTGATTAAATTATTAGGTACACATCTTACCATTTTGAGTACACCTTAGGATACGTCATGTAGAGCTGTGTACCTGAAACAGTCGCTGGCCCTTTTATTGTGTGTGCAGTCTGTCTGATCTGTACACACACATTTAGCCTCAGCTGCCTCCCACAGTCTGTCTCCATTCTCTCCAGCTGCTCATTTTGACCACATAATTCTGGAACAAGTAAAAAAAAAATTTTTCTTTGATATGTTGGTGAAGTTCATTGAACTCTTGACGCAGTGTCGTCCAGCTTCACATAGGCAAAAATAACTTGAGTTAAGAAGTCTTTTCTGGTTTTAATGCCCTTCGATTCTCAGATGTGTTTTTATTTCATTTTTTAAAGTATTTTTAGAAAATACATTTCAGATTTTAGTTTTTCTTCGTTATTCTGTGAAATAATCTGGGGGTTTTTGTACAGCTGCTTTTTAGACTTTATGATTTAATATAATCAAACTGGTTCATTAAATTAAGTTTCAGACACTTCAAGTATATCAGGTATGTTTCTAATCATTATTATTATAATTATTATTATTACTGCTGCCATGGGAGCGGAGGTGGGCTTTTACCGGTGTTTCTCGGGTTTGAATTCTCGCGAGATTTCGGTGTCTCAGTTACCTACACGTCCTGGATACTCCAGTTTCACTGTTGAGAAACATCATCATAGTAACCCGGGAAAGGCGACCTCGGAGGCGGGTGGCGACATTTCTTTGAAGGAATCTCACAGCGAAACACGGGAGACGTTGTTCTCTGGACTAACTCTGAAGCGATGGGTGAATGTAGAAAAAAGTTGCTGGCTTAGTGACACTGGTTAACTAACTGATACTGGTTTTCCACATCGTTAGCTGATGCTAACGTTAGCAAACATACAGCTGAACGAAACTGAAGAAGTCACCCGGAGAACTTTGGATTTTCTTATCATGAGGATATCGACATAAATGCGGACATCTAGACGCACCGGATCGTTTCACTGAAGGTACATATTATTACTCTCCTAAAGCTGGAATAGCCAAGTACAATCATGATTTTCTAGTTAGCTAGCGTTATTATTCACTCTTTCGAGTTGGGGCTCCGACTATTCACTGGACCGAAGACATTACGCGGTACCTCATCTTTAAGTCGGATGGAGTTACAAACGTGATTTTTGAGCGCACGCAGAGTATATTGGACAACTTAACATAGTTATTATTAAAAACAATAATTATGTAAAATCCATAATACCGTGGGTTCTAAGTTAACACCCAATACGAGATATACGATTAGTTTTGTTGCCCCGTTGCTTGAGCGAATAATTCCTGGATACTGTTAGCTATATTCTTTTACAGAACAGTTTAAAGGTTTTTAACATTACTATCACTTCCTGTTTCGCATAGTTAATGTTTAACAGAATCGATAATAATAGGGGTGCTGTTAATACTGACTACAGATAGCGTTTGGGTATCTCCGGATGCGCTCAGTCTGAATTCGTCTATTTTGGGTACTCAGCGTTTTACAACTAGATGATATTTTTATTTGAAGGTAAGGTAAACTTATCGGCGCCGTATTCGGCGGCATAAATGCAACTCCAGGTGGCTCTAAAGAAACCAAAAACACAACTAAGATCGAGTCCTGATGATTTACGCTTAAGTCAATACAGCTCATGTAAAGTCGAAGATGGCCAATTATTTCCTCCTTGCTGAACGACTGAGGTGCTGTTAAGTAACCTTTTGCACACTAGTGACACGTGTGGTGTGAAGCTGCATTGCAGCAGTCAAGTCGGTGTTAGTGTTTTTGTAATACAGTTTCTTCCCGTGTGCGGCAGCACCGAGCCGCTGCTGCTGAAAGCCGCGTCAATCGGTTAACTAGAAGAAGTTATGTGCCATCTTGGATTTTACACGGCTTTAGTGGTGGAAACACCTCCAGTCTATCGGTGAAAGTGTTTTTGTCATTAAATTCTCACAGAGTATCCTCCTTTACTCCATTGATATGTTGCTAAAGAGTTTGATTTTTCTGTTGGAAGTTTGGGGTCTCAATATATTATCGTTTTCAAACTTTAGAAGTCCCAAATGTCTAAAAGCAGTGTGTTCCCTTATACAGGAATACAGGATCATTCAGGTATACAGTAATATTTTAAACTCTCTGGGTTTTACATTTAAGGTAATCGGCAGAATAAGTTCACTTTGGTTGTAATGCCCCTGTTATTTGGGTTAAACTTGTAAAAGAAAAAGAGAGTGTTTCACAAATGCTGGGGTGTGCAGTTTTTCTAAACTCAGCCAACGTCAGCATATTTCCGTAGTGAACGTGACAGCCCAGCAAAATGACATTTCCTTCTGAATTTACTAACTTTACAAAAAGTTTAATGTTTCAGAGTTTAGCT
This sequence comes from Aulonocara stuartgranti, assembly GCF_965226115.1. Classification (NCBI taxonomy): domain Eukaryota; kingdom Metazoa; phylum Chordata; class Actinopteri; order Cichliformes; family Cichlidae; genus Aulonocara; species Aulonocara stuartgranti. The sequence continues at coordinate 2,152,000 of NC_138958.1, read as the reverse complement.
GCTCTTTGTGTGGCGTTTTGGATTCGCACAACAGCAAATACAGCGGTCTGTGGTAGAAAACAGTCTTTTAATAGAGTCGAGTGTATCCTATCAGTAATTTGTTTATGGCTCTGATAACAGAACAGGGAGGGCCACTGAAGAAGAGTGGATTTAGTTTTCTTCTTCTTTTTTCCTATCTCGCCCCAGGGCTGTGTCACGTGATTGTTATGAGGCAAAGGCATGACTTCTCAAGAATTCCTCATGACTCAACAAGTGTTAAATGTTAGTGCAAAACACCCTTAAGTGTCTCACTGACTAGACTTGACTCTCACAGATCTGTGCTGTAATTATCTGAATACATTGGCAACCATTAATGCTGTAGAGGAAGACTTTTTCCTACTCAGGATAAAACGGCTAACAGACTTGATATATGCAGTGCCTACCATTAAAGCAGACATGTGATTAGCATTACAGGTGTTTTGAGTAAACATCACATATCTGAGTTGTGCTTACATTTTAGGAATGTGAGGCTGTAGAACCAGTTTTAAATGGCAGAGTAGCAGAGTTATGCTGTTGCTGTGTGACAAATTGCATACCTCTGCCGAGCCATGACTACTTTGCATTTTAACTTGTTAATATGTTGGGTACGAACTGTAGTGCTTCATGTTTTTAAATCATTATTTGTCTGTCACTGACTTGTTTCAGTGTTGTTTTTAGTACTTTGTTCCTTGTTTTGGTTTCAGTCAACATTTTTGGTTTGGTTTTTGTGTGGATCTCACTTACAGTAATATATTTGGTAATTTGTTTAACTGCAGGTGAGTGGGAGAGATGAGGAGCAGCAGGAGGACTGAGGCATCTCTTAAAAGTTCTGCTCAGCACCTTTCTGATCATAATGTTGGCACAGGTGTGTAGAAGAATTTCCTTTTTAATTTTGGTGTTTTTGTTTTTTTGAAATACGAATTAATTTGACTTTTTGTAACCTAAATGGGTGATATGGGTTTTGGAATTTACATTTTATCTTCACTGTTACACTTTAACAGAGCTGACAGCTGCATGGAAAAGTTTGGCTCAGTCCAAAGTTGCTGTAAGTACAACTGAAATGGTTTTCTGTTGAAACTGTGCTTTTTGTAAGCTCTTCCTAAATCACTGTCTTTTTTGTAGAAGCAGAATTGAATTTGCAGTATGTGCGCAGTCTGACAATGGTATTTCCTCTTTGTAGTTGCGGCACATAGAAAATCGTATACAAGCAGCTCCAGGAACAGGAGTTATCCTGGACTCTGTCATTGACTCTAACAAGAAGAAATCCTCTAGGGCCCACCACAGAGGTGGGTTATTCTAAGATATAAAACTTGTTCTTTGTAAATTGTAGTATGGCTAATTGGGTTTTCCTTTTTTATTTTGGTATACTACAGTCTGAATACAAGGTCACTTGTGAGTTCTGTAATGATTTTTAATAAGATTGCTCTCTATGATAGATGGACGACAAGTTGATGACATCAGAGAGTCTTCAAAGCCCAGAGGTCGAAGTCAGCAGAGCCCAGAAAAGAGCAGCTCACGTAGCCCCTTGAGAAATACCACCCAGGACAGAAATGTCAGAAGAAACAACAGCGTGGAATTCAGGGAACCGCTGGCCTCATACAGGTACGAATAATGAACTAAAATGCATTCATGAAACCTCGATTACCCTTTACAAAGCCGCCTGGCTGCTTTTGGCTATAAAATTATAACATAATTCTCATCTTTCTGGAACCATTTGAATTTTCTCTCTAGCCCAAAATGGTTGAGGAGTTGTGACATATTGTGAGATGCACATGGTATCTAGTTAATGCTGTGTGTGTGTGTGTGTGTGTGTGTGTGTGTGTGTGTGTGTGTGTGTACTATACAGTGCATAAGTTACTCGTATGTTACTAGTGTGGCGATCGTGGCTCAAGAGTTGGGAGTTCGCCTTGTAATCGGAAGGTTGCCGGTTCGAGCCCCGGCTCGGACAGTCTCGGTCGTTGTGTCCTTGGGCAAGACACTTCACCCGTTGCCTACTGGTGGTGGTCAGAGGGCCCGGTGGCGCCAGTGTCCGGCAGCCTCGCCTCTGTCAGTGCGCCCCAGGGTGGCTGTGGCTACAATGTAGCTTGCCATCACCAGTGTGTGAATGTGTGTGTGAATGGGTGGATGACTGGATGTGTAAAGCGCTTTGGGGTCCTTAGGGACTAGAAAAGCGCTATATAAATACAGGCCATTTACCATTTACCATAGTGTGAGAAACAGCATAGAATAGAAGATGCTAACAGCAAAGACTGAACTGCGGGACCAGCAGCTTTTTCTTTGTATGTTTGCAATAATTTTCTACGTCACTGCAGAGTGGGGTCAGGTGACTTACGGTAACACTTCCCACGAAGATGTTTTCCTACTCACCTTTTCTGTTTATGTACAATGTAACTGTTACTGGGAATCTTCTGTTGCACTTACGGTCACATAACCTGTCGTCAACTCAGTTAATGTTCACTTTGTCAGCCTGACTTGAAATGCTGTGTGTGTGTGTACGTGTGTGTGTGTAGTGTACTCTCAGTGCAAGCAGAAAAAGGAGAAATTAGCAGTATGCAGTCTGATGTTACTCTAACACTGAGGTCAGAGCAGTGTCTTTATTTACATCCAGTAACTGGATGTAAATATCTTTTACATTTTATTTTACAGTGTTAGGAAAGCATTGACTAAGTCAAGCCTGATGCTGGTCCTTCAACATCTATAATGATTAATTCATTAACTCATTAAGTATTAACACTGACTGGTAGGTATCAATATTGTATGGGAAGTGGAAGGAGATGGATCAGACTTGGTTTTTTTTGCTATGTACTTAATGGTCCATGATACGTAGAAAGCATCACATACGATCTCATTGTGCACTGCGGGTAGTGTTAAAATTTATTACTAAAAATGAATTTATCCAAATCATTATTTTAGTGTGGTCAAAGGTTTTCACTTTTTCATCATTAAACATTTTGGTAGAGTCCATTTTTCCAGCCTTCTATAACCCATGGTCGCCAGTAAGTATGTTCTTCTGTAAACTCGGTGAGCAATGAATTAAAAGTAAATCTTGATCCTCTTCTTGATCCCATGTAATCTGATTTGTGTCCAGAGAGGCCACCCCACCACCACATCCTTCCTCTCAGCCAGAGGCCTACAGTCAGAAGTTGGTGCCAGCGTCTTTGTACCCATCCTCTCCTCCCCGCTCAGATTCTCTGCCCAGCCAGCTGGTCTACCAGAAACACACCATAGACAAGGAGGCTGACAAGGACCTAGACAGCACACGCTCCTCAGGTCGGGAGAGCACTGAGGTGCGCTACCTCAATGACCAGCCAGCCCTGGATAGCATAAGGACTAAGGAAAGCAGCCCCAAAGCACAAGTTGGCATGGATAGCCAACAGTCAAGCCCATGTATTGCTTCCACCCCAGGCTCTTTCCGACAAGAGGACAGCACGCCATCCACCAGTCCTGGTTCAGCTTCCCAGCGGTTGGAAAACCTAAGACGACATCAACCCGACAACAAGCTGGAGAAACTCAAAGAGCGTATTCGAAGGCAGAGACAACATCTGGAGGAGGCTGCAGAGAGGGAGAAGCTGATGGGGAATCTGGAACAGCCTTTAGCCACATTTGTTGAGACTAATGATGCTGGTACAAGCAACAAGCCGGCAGCCAAAATACGCAAAGTAGCAGCTGCACCACCTGCTCCCATATACAAAGGTATCTCCACTGTAGGATTGGTTCATCATCTTCAACCTTTCTGACAGATTTGAGTTGTATGGCAGGGAACATGATGCTGTGTTTTATTTAAACCATCATTTTATTCACAGGTTTCAACAGTACAGAGACAAAGATCCGGACTCCTGATGGGAAAGTTTGGAAGGAAGAGGACTTCCATAACCTCAGCAGAGAACTTTACAGAGACCTGTCAAAGCAGTTTGCTGGTAAACACAAAACACTCTTCATGTCATGATGTTTTTGTCTGAGCTTTGAAACACAACAGATTTATTGAAAACAGTAGTTAATTTAAATGTTTTTGGATTATGCATAAATCTAGATTTATGCACAGCCTTTGATTTACAATATCCCAGATGTTGAAATATTAGAATTGTCCCCGTCTGTTTGGCTTTATAGCTTATACTCTGTATGTGTTTTATGTCTTCAGAGAGCACCAGACACAGGCACCAACAGCAGAGGGAACAGAGAGCAGACAGGTCCAAAGAGAGGAGGCCTCCCAAAACCATTAGGAAGGTCCACAGAGCTGCCCCTGCCTCTGACCTAAATCCAAAACCAGGTACAATAATCCTCTTTTATGTGTGGGCAAACCCACCCCCTGATCTATTTTTAATTAGTGACAGTGGGAAAGCTAAGCAAGTGGAACAGTCTGGCAGGATTTTGTCACGGGTCAGTGAACTTGCTGCCAACCAAGAGCCTCAAATGTTGCACCATCTCTGTGGTACTTTCTCATTTCTTTGCTTTGCTCATTTCCTGTCTGCACTCTAAGTATATACAACGTTTCTTATGTACCTTTATTCCCTTGTATACAGTGGGGCAAAAAAGTATTTAGTCAGCCACCGATTGTGCAAGTTCCCCCACCTAAAATGATGACAGAGGTCAGTAATTTGCACCAGAGGTACACTTCAACTGTGAGAGACAGAATGTGAAAAAAAAATCCATGAATCCACATGGTAGGATTTGTAAAGAATTTATTCGTAAATCAGGGTGGAAAATAAGTATTTGGTCAATAACAAAAATACAAGTCAATACTTTGTAACATAACCTTTGTTGGCAATAACAGAGGTCAAACGTTTACTATAGGTCTTTACCAGGTTTGCACACACAGTAGCTGGTATTTTGGCCCATTCCTCCATGCAGATCTTCTCGAGAGCAGTGATGTTTTGGGGCTGTCGCCGAGCAACACGGACTTTCAACTCCCGCCACAGATTTTCTATGGGGTTGAGGTCTGGAGACTGGCTAGGCCACTCCAGGACTTTCAAATGCTTCTTACGGAGCCACTCCTTTGTTGCCCGGGCGGTGTGTTTTGGATCATTGTCATGTTGGAAGACCCAGCCTCGTTTCATCTTTAAAGTTCTCACTGATGGAAGGAGGTTTTGGCTCAAAATCTCACGATACATGGCCCCATTCATTCTGTCCTTAACACGGATCAGTCGTCCTGTCCCCTTGGCAGAAAAACAGCCCCATAGCATGATGTTTCCACCCCCATGCTTCACAGTAGGTATGGTGTTCTTGGGATGCAACTCAGTATTCTTCTTCCTCCAAACACGACGAGTTGAGTTTATACCAAAAAGTTCTACTTTGGTTTCATCTGACCACATGACATTCTCCCAATCCTCTGCTGTATCATCCATGTGCTCTCTGGCAAACTTCAGACGGGCCTGGACATGCACTGGCTTCAGCAGCGGAACACGTCTGGCACTGCGGGATTTGATTCCCTGCCGTTGTAGTGTGTTACTGATGGTGACCTTTGTTACTTTGGTCCCAGCTCTCTGCAGGTCATTCACCAGGTCCCCCCGTGTGGTTCTGGGATCTTTGCTCACCGTTCTCATGATCATTTTGACCCCACGGGATGAGATCTTGCGTGGAGCCCCAGATCGAGGGAGATTATCAGTGGTCTTGTATGTCTTCCATTTTCTGATGATTGCTCCCACAGTTGATTTTTTCACACCAAGCTGCTTGCCTATTGTAGATTCACTCTTCCCAGTCTGGTGCAGGTCTACAATACTTTTCCTGGTGTCCTTCGAAAGCTCTTTGGTCTTGGCCATGGCGGAGTTTGGAGTCTGACTGTTTGAGGCTGTGGACAGGTGTCTTTTATACAGATGAGTTCAAACAGGTGCCATTCATACAGGTAACGAGTGGGGGACAGAAAAGCTTCTTACAGAAGACGTTACAGGTCTGTGAGAGCCAGAGATTTTCCTTGTTTGAGGTGACCAAATACTTATTTTCCACCCTGATTTACGAATAAATTCTTTACAAATCCTACCATGTGGATTCATGGATTTTTTTTTCACATTCTGTCTCTCACAGTTGAAGTGTACCTCTGGTGCAAATTACTGACCTCTGTCATCATTTTAAGTGGGGGAACTTGCACAATCGGTGGCTGACTAAATACTTTTTTGCCCCACTGTATGTATTCATAGATGTTCTTGTTGTTGCTTTACCCAGCACACTTGAGTTTCAGTTGAGTAGTGATTTCGATGCTTTCAAATATTAAACTTTTGGCTAGCATGTACACAATCAGAGTAATGTTACTGTTTTTTTAAATTGGTGTTGTTTACGTGCAAGAAGCCTGCCCAAACATCCTGCAAGTGTTTGTGCTTTAGTATTTAGTGTGTTCTTTTGATCTTTGTAGTTGTCTCTAACGTGTGCGTGTGTGTGTGTGTGTGTGTGTGTGTGTGTGTGTGTGTATGTGTGTGGCAGTGTATTGCTGGCTGCTGGTGCAGTGTTAAGACTCGAACCTCTCAAGAAATGTCCAGCATTTGTGACATGCAGTTTGTGGCCAGCTAGTAGCGTACAGACACCAGCATAGTAGAATTGTGCCCACACACACTGGCGAAACCTGATCATCGCAGAGCTTCACCCCTTCAATAAGTTGCCATCAAAAGTACACATTTAATGTGTCTGATTGTTATCCATCTTCAATAATTAGAATGTAATGTTAAGGTCTGCCTGACCAAAGTGTCCTATTACTGCTCAAAGAGTGCTAAATGATTATTTTTGTAGTGACAAAGGATGTGCCACTTTGTTTTTGTTTTTTTAATTTACAGTTATCATGGTAAAATCTTATTCTCAGCTGCTGTAATGAATCAAGAATGTAAAGGCAGCAACATTTTCAGAGAACTGGTTTGGAAGGAAGTTTTCTTTCGTCAGCGCGAAACTGAAAGGGTGGGACAGACAAGTTTGTCTCAGCTGTCACATACCTGTCTGTCTGCTGTTCATTATGTCTCTTTATAATAGACTCCTGTGTACATGTTTGGTTTTTGTGTGATTTCTTGTTTTAAGAGATCTGATTGGTCACCGTTTGAGCTTAATCTATCCTCATTAAAAGTGTTCTACATTATGGTATGGATAACCCACTAACCTTGCTTTGAGGTAATGGCCCTTTGATTTGTCAGCTATTGGTGCAGAATTAGCTTACTAAAGGTTAAGACACCAACTTCAGCTTTTTGACTCTAACTGGCATCCTGTTTCATGTAGTTCCTCTTTTTTCCACGGCAGAAATGAAAACGATGTTAAAAAAAACACCCTAAAAGCCGTAAAAGATCTTTATCTTGTGTTCTAGCTCGCTTTGGTCTCGTGGTTTCTTCTCTTTCCTTCACGACTCTATAAATAGCCCTCTTAGATCTGTGGCCAGGTTCAGTGTGCTCTTTCACCCTGCACAAACAGCTGCTGGGTGAGCAGAAGTGCAGCTTCATTACCGGGAACTGCTCTTCACGAGAATTCAGGGTGGAGGGTGCTCTAGAGATTTCAGATAGAGGGACATTGCTTTTGTGCTGAGAGTGTTGTACCTGCTGTGTCACTAAAGCCAAGGAGGACAATATCCATTTTGGGATTTGGTTGTACTGCAAAATCAGTATTCTGCACTCATTGTTCCTTTGGTGCATCGACTCTTCCACACAGCAACTTAAGTGATTTGAAAAATAGACTTAGAGCAACTGCCTACATTTTTTTATTTATTTTTTTATTGTAATACTATTTGATTGAATAATCATTTAAATCCCACTAAAGGAAAGTCAGATTGCTGCTTGTCTTTCATTCTCTTAGCTGTGTGTCTATTCTGGTGATGGATATATAGATGCTTATGTTTCATGAGGCCAAGAGCAACTATACTCAGTATAGCAGCACACAGTCTCACGTGTGAACTTTGTTACTTTGCAGCGATCAGCCCTGCATCATGGCGAGAGGGCCAGAAGCTGGTGAAGATGGTACTAGGTCCAGTTCCTCAGCTGCCCAGAGAGGAGGACAGTCCACATGCGGCTGACTTATTGAGCCGAACAGGTGAGAACAGCAAGCTCTCACCTAACAGTAAAGAAGTTAAATTGAATAGCATAGAGACAGAAAAGATCATTAGAAGTCTATTAAGCATTAAAGACTCACCCACAGCGTGTCAGTGTGACTTTACTCAGTTGCTTGTAGAATAACTGAAGTGTAAAATAGGTTTTTAACCCTCTCGCACCTCCTCATTAAAAAAAAATGTACTGTTTTCAGTTGACTTAAATCTGCCTGTGTTAACTATGCCGCTTTAAGCCTTTTAACTCCTGAAATACATGGACATTTCTCGATGCTATTATCTGTGATAAAGTAGTTTGAAAATATTATAAGAAAATTCAAAGACGTATAGTTTCATTTGTCTGGAACATCTGACAGCAATGCAGAAAACCGAGCCTGCCAAAGGAATATCATTAAATAAAGTCCATAGCTTCTGCTGCACACTTGCAGTACACTTACATAAAGCCACACCTCACTCTGTCTTTGCTCGCTGTGTCTGTACTGGCCACCACTGACCAGAAGGAATAGAAATTGACTGGCTTTTCTGGTTGGATGCACAAGACATGACCTGATTTCCAGAGGCTGACCCAAGTGCATGCAGCATGTACCATGGGGATGGCAGGGGAGTGTTAACAAAAAAAAGTCTGGATTATATACGACATGGGAATCTTCGATTTGGCCCAGATTAGAGTTGCCATAGCATGCCTTCCCCTAAGCCTCATTTATTATGCTTATGCGTATGTCTGATGCTTCAGCTTAGGAATTTTTTAATCAGCTGTAGTCACATGTTGGAGGATCTCTCATTTTTCAAGCTGGGATGAACCTGTTTTTATTGATATTTATCATGAAATATTTCATTTTATTGGCATAGAAGGTCAAGTTGATATTACACTTATTAAACAGGAGTCTTTCTTGGTTGAAGTCATTTAACAACACACATTGTTTTAGTGTGCGTCATTGTTTACATCGTGAATGAATTACTGATATATCTGCTTTTCTGGAAATATTCTCCAGATTCCCGCCACCGCTCAGATCTACGCTCAGAATCAAAGCGACGATCACGTCCAAACAGCACAGAGCGGCCGTGCAGTGGATTTCAGGGACAATCACAAAGCCACCTCACACCAACATCTATCCCTCAGGACAAGGTTCCAGGAGGGTTAAGCTCAGACCTGTTGTCAGCAGACATCCAGGGAATACTGGATGACCTTCAGCTGGAGTGCAAAGCAGCTGAGCAGGACGAGAGGGCCCGAAAAAGGTCCCGGGGTAGCAGCAGTGGTAGGAGAGGGGGCTCAGGGTCACGAACAAGGACGCCCGTCTCTACTTGGGGAACTACTGCGGCAGCAAACAGCTCATCGAGAGTTTGTCGCAGTGCCAGCCCCGTCCATCGTCCAGAAACTACCAACATAACTGACGCAAAGCACAAGAAAAGGCACTATGATGCAGATACAGTACGCCAGTACATTGCCCGGCAACAAGAAGAGAGAAAAAGGCGTCAGGCGGACGAGAAGAAGGCGATGAGGGAGGAATCGGAGAGGAGACACCAGAGACTGCAGGAGCTCTACAGGAAGCAAAGAGAGGTTGCTAGAACTGTGGCAATCCCCACTGAGACTCCCGTGGCCCCTGTACAAAAGCGACTACAAGAGACCTACAACAAACTGCTGATGGAGGAGGCCCAGCTGGGCGAAGGGGCCATGCAGACACTCCCTGCTATTCCTTCTACTCAGCTGGTAAGTATGGTCACAAAAACATGGTAATGTCATTTATACAAACATGGAAACTGCAAAAACAAAGATATGATCACTTATGTAGTGGAAAAATAAAACGAAAATAAGTGTTGTTGATGTATTCTTTTACAGAGACCGATGTACCAGCCCTCGGGAGAGTCGGACAAAGAGAACAAACGACTAGAGGCACCCCAGAGCCCATCAAGCAGTGACAGGTCTTTGAATGATCATCCACCACCTCCATTAACTAGGTACTTTCATGCTCATACCCAAGTACAAAACTGTGTTTACCTCTGTCACAAGTAACAAGCTCAGTACATTCAACACAAATAGACAACAACAGCCTGCCGGTACACACAGTCCTCTGTCTTCTTGAAATGATCTTTGTTTGATAACTAGAAAATCATCTGGCTTTTGAAAAAAATCCAGATGTTTGGTTTTATGAGCATCGCATGCAACAACCCACGAGTGTTTTATTACAGGAACAAACAAAAATAGTGCACGATAAAGAACATCTGCGATAAGTGACTGGAAATCAATAGCCTCATAGGCTGCTATCAGTTTTTTACATCTCTTACCACCAAAGTACAGGATGATTGTTTGGGATGCTGCGTTAAAAACATGAAGTGGGGGACTCTTTGAAACCATAACTACTGTCTGTGGAAGTTTTACCGTTTGCTTACCTTACCTACCAAGGGTGTTGCACTTAGATGTGTTTAGTCTTCTTTTGTCTTCTTACATTTTAAATAAAGTTTTTTTTGTCACAGGGTTGATCTTGATCTTGGAGTTGCCCCTTTGCCTCATCAAGAACGTTTGTACCCACCTGCTAGACCTTTGACTGGACCCAGCAGCACTGCTCAAGGATCGGACGATGACCGTCTCTTCTCTCAACTCTTAAGAATAGAGGCAGAAGTGGCTGCTAGTAACGGCATGAAAACCCTGCGACCAGCCACAGCCCCTTCCGGCAGGTCCCGGTCCAAAATGTCCCGCATCGAAGCCATCAAGGCCACAGCTGCATCCCTCTCTAACCGCATAGAAAGTGAGGCACGGAAGCTTGCTGGGGAAGGCATCAACTACGGTAATGCAACATCAATGGATATGGATACTGTTTTAGTGCCTAGGCCCTCTGTTCTTGTCGATGGATGGGCAGGAACGGCAGCACGTGACATAGAAAAAGATAACATGGCTCTGAGGATCCAGAAGATTTTGACTACCACAAATTATAGTTCATACAATGGCACAGCTCTTCCAGGAGCAGGCAGTCTGCATTCCTTCAGGGAGCAGAAGTTGAAGAATGGTAAACAGACTTCCGTTGATGTAATCGATCCCATCTTTAACAGTTACACACAAGAAAGGGGGGAGCTAGTCAATGGCTTGGAGAAGGAATCAAGAATGAATAAAATATCAGAAAGGAAACAAATTATGGACGAGGGGGAGAACAGGACAGATCTCCATGATTCGAGTGGTGGATCTATTAGTGAGGGTCCTCTTCTGAGTGAAGGGAGTTTTTCTGAGGATGAGCAAAGTCCTCCTCACCCCTCTAGATATAATTATGTACCTAGACCAGCAGATCGCCTGGAAGCGGCGGACTACTGTGCACGTCAAAGAAAGGATTACCAGCGACTGATGGAGTTCCAGCGGGAAGCAGAGAAATGCTCAGGCCTCAGCGTATCCTTTGCACAGCAGGACCGGGACAAAGCAGTTTGGGAAGAGCTGAACAAAGGAAGCCCTCTGAGCGTAATCAACATCTTCACTAAAAACCATCACAGCCACGTTAAAGGTGAGTTCACGTGTGACTATGCATATAATAGCTTCACATGATGCATTTAATATGAAAACCACAGTGGTCATATGTATGCAAAACACTAGCGGTCAGTTTAGATAAGGACGTGTGTGTTCTGTCTCCAACTTGTTCTTTAGTGAGTGATAGAAATGTGGAGAGGAATTCTCCCTCCGCCCATTCTGCGGCCTCTGGAAATGGACCTGGAGACGCAGCAGTCTATGAAGATGACTTTGTATCGTCACATAGCAGCAAAGCCAGTGGGCAAATAAAGAGAAGCTCCAATTCCCCCAGGTAACTGAAGACGTCTTCAAAGTCACCACTGGGTGGCATTCATGTCACACAGATGGTTTCTCCAGCACTCTCAGATACAAACATTTGTCCTCCTTTTTAGAGTAAAGATCAACTTTCAGGATCACTTTTGTTTCCTTGCTTTGTTTTTGTATGTGTCGTATCAAAGACCCTGAAACTGATTTAAAACTGGTCATCCGTGTGTCCTCACAAAGCTTTGACTTGATAAATAGAATCCTTATCATGTTATCCATATTTCCATGTATTATAGTAGAAGACAACATATTACTGTTGTCATGTGTGAGGAAGTGGGGTGTTGTGTCTGATTGTGTTATGGGGTTTTTTTTTCAACCAATGTATTTCTATAAATTTTGAGTTAACAGAACTCAGAATGGAGATATGCTCTTGATAGAAGTCCAATGCTCACGATTTCTTTCTGCACTCTTTGTTAGTGTGAATAATCACTTTGAAGAACTGATGAGGAGGTCACCTTATGAAAAAAGCACAGATTGCAGTCACTCCCACCATTCATCCTTTCAGTCATCCAATCACTCACAGCATCTTTCCTCTGGTTCAACACCTGCTTCCTCGCCCCTCTCCAGGCACTCTGCCAGAAAAAGAGGTGAGTTTTTTGTTTTTTAATTTTTGTAATGATTATTTTCTGACATGACCAGGTTGTAAACTTTTTTTTAATTAATACATTTAAGCTTATTAGCTGAATTTCAGTTAAACTGTCTTTGAAGTCATAAGTTGCAACAGAACAAAGCTTTGTCTCTTTGCAGGACCAGTATCAGATCAGAGTGACACCACTCTTGTAGAGGAGCAGAGGAGCTCTTGCTCTCCAGCCTCGGAAGCACTATCGTCTGAATCCAGAAAGGCAGGCTCGGACAAAAACTCTTCCCACACCCAGGCCAAGAGTGTCCACTCTAATGACACACTAGGGGAAGCTTCAGGCCATTCTCACCAACAGTAAGCTTATTTCAGTGCTATAAAGGCTGCAAATATGTCACCAGATATGTTAATCAGCAGATTTTTCTGTTAAGATCATTTCTAAGATATCCAACTGAAGTATGTACAGAACTGTTTGAGAGCAGGATGAATGGTGTGTACTGTTCATACAAATCTACGTTGCCCTCGCGTTCAGTTGTCTCTGGTATTTCCTTCCTGGTTTTTAGTAAGCTTTAATGCCACACTGCTTTTGTGTCGTGGGGGTTCTTCTGGCTTACAGTGACGCATCTATTTGCTGTCTGAATGTGGTAGGTTATAGGTGTATATATATATATTTTTCATTTAGGATCACAGCATGAATATATTTCTTTATTTCTGGATGCAGTCCGGCTTCATAAATTAAAACATTTTATTATTTATTTTTTTCCTGGATGCAGGGCAAGTATGAAGTAAAATTTACATTAACCTGGGAAGCCACACACGAGCTACACTGTTTGCTTCCCAGAGTGTTTCCAAACTAACCTAAACTTCTCTTAAAAATGTGCACTCAGGAATCATTTGGATATTTTCTGAACTAGGCAACCTCGGTTGTTGCTGTTCCAACCACTCTGAAATTTCCACTTGGCATATACTGTTATTTATTAACCAAAAGTAAATGTATTTAAGCATGACTAATTACTAAACTACACTTAGAGGAGCCTCAGTTGAGGCTGCCAGTCTAAGCAGTCTTGTGGTTTGCTGTTCTCTTGAGGGCCTGAGGGTTTAAGCAGCCGCGTAGTGCCCAGCAACAGGACCGCACTGTAGTTCAACCCAAGACAGAAAACACTGCTTATTTTGTTTTGGAGGCCCACAGGGTTGTTGATCGGGTCTTTCAGCTTCACCACCGCTTGGGCCTGCTCCCAGAGAGAAGGAAAGAGACTTGTTTTCCTTCTAATCCCACTGTGCAGCAGTGATATTTGAGCCCCCTAATGGTACTCCAAAGCCCAGGTGGCAGATTCTTGGGATTCTGCACGGTCTGTGTGTCTTCAACAATAAAGGAAGAAACTTGTGAGAGAATTATAAACTTTTTATTATTAGTAATGCACTTTTCTTTTTTTTCTTTGACTCTGTAAGACAAAAACAGTTAAAAATGTTCTTAAGGGAAGTCACCCTCTGTAGTATTTTGACTTTTGACAAGATGCTTTCATGTCATTGTGCAGATTTTGATCAAAGGAAAAAAGTGCCACTGTCTGCTTTTTTTTTTTTTGTACAGATTTAGAAAGTATTATTATTTTTTAGACGCTCCTTCTTTCTGAAGAAACGATTCATAATTGATAACTCTGACCTCTCACAGCAGCGCCTTTTTCTTTCTCACTTTCTCACCTTTGCTGGACCCGAGCTGTCTCGCTCTTTATCATTTTGCCATTCGGCTCCTGTTCTTCAGAATAGGCAACCATTTCTGTAAAACATGCTCTAGTGAATATTTGAAACTCTTATTTAAATATTTATACAATCTTGTACATGTAATGCCAGTTTCATAATGTCAATTTTGCAACAGTTTGTAAAAATATCGCATGCCTGCTTTTCCCACTTCCCCTTCTGTTCTCTATATCAAATAATGTATTAAAACATGTTGCTAACTATTACATTGACAAACCCCATATACTGATGATGTTTCATCGCTTTGTTATTGCAGGTCCAGATTGATTTCCTCTACTAGTTCTCCAATCCCCCGGTCTCTTCCAACAGTAGAATCTCCCAATGAGCTTTTGAGAAATGCGTCCAACCAGAACACAGGCACTTTAGCTCCTGGTGGTAGAGCAGAGACCAAGTCCACTGGTAAAAATAAAGTTCTTTTGCTTATTTATTTTATCTATTTTTATTTATGTCTAACTCCCTTCGTCTCTGCTTTCTCCCAGGTGAGCTACAGTATTCACCTGGTGTCCTGCAGCAGCGTATGGCAGCAGAACTCCATTATTTGGACTCAATTGAGGAGTCATTCAGGCAGTTGGGGGATGTGGAAAGGTTAATGGGTGTGTCCATGGCACAGCAGGAGAGTGCATCGTTGGCCCAAATGCTCAAGGTAAAGTAGGAGATGTTTCCTATGAAATACTAATGTGATGATATATATTCAGATCAATTCAAATTTATTTACACAGCACCAAATCACAACAACAGTCGCCTCAAGGTGCTTTCAATTGTAAGGTGGACCCTACAATAATGCATACAGAAAAAAAACAACAATCATATGACCCCCTATGAACAAGCACTTTGGCGACAGTGGGAAGGAAAAACTCCCTTTTAACAGGAAGAAACCTCCGGCAGAACCACGCTCAGGGAGGGGCGGGGCCATCTGCTGTTGTTGGGGTGAGAGAAGGAAGACAGGATAAAGACATGCTGTGGAAGAGAGACAGAGATATATATTAGCTGTGGCATTAATCTTTACCTATCAGAAGTTTCAAAGGATTACAAGTTACTTAGTTTCTATAATCTTTCTGGCTCATGAAATATGATTTGATGTTTTGAACACAGGTCAGTATTTAAATATCTTTTTCTTTAAGTTTTCTTTTTATTTCTAAATGTTGTATTAGTTGCAGCACCAGCTGGGGTGAAAACAAGAATATTACCTGCTGTTTTACTGTATTACACTTTATTGACCTACTCTGTGAACTTTGACCCTGCAGGCCAAGCAGCAGCGCCATGAACGTGAGCTCTATGAGCTGAAGATCAAGGCTGAACGAGAAGCTCTTGAGACAAAACTACAGCTGGAAGAAAACAGGCAGAGAGTGGCCAGGGTACTGCACACAATCAGCTCACAAGAACCAACAAAATGTTTATGTATTTGTGGATAATAGATTCAACGTTTGCTTTATAACCTTTTAATTTCCAACGTATGAGCGCTTTGATTTTCTGTCTGTGTAATGTATATGTATGTATATGGTTTTGTCCAGGCTCATATAGAACTGCAGGAAACCTTGGCAGCATCTCAAAAAAAGACTTTGGGAGGCCTCCAGGAATCAACTACTAAGATGATGACTCAACAGGCCGAGGCAGCGCAGTACACAGCCGATGCTGCCCGACACATCAAAGAGGTTAGCAATCAGTTCCCTCCTCCCTGCCTGGAAAAAGCCTGTGTCCTAATTGTACAGCAAAAGCTAATTGATTGTTGAAGAAGAGAAAAAGCATAACATCCAGCCTAAGAGTGACGAGGTCATACATTTTGATCGCCTTATTGTGTTTTACTTCATCAGATGACAGAACTAGTCCGGTCGCAGATGTCAGGATCTGTGGTTGTCCCTCCTGTTGCCACTGATTCCTCCACAGTGGAGCAAAGAAAAGAAAATGACACTTACTCGATGGAGCATCGACAGGATAACGTAGACTCTGACAGGTACACTCCAAACGATCACACTCACTTTCCTGTCAGTTTCTGATTTTTATATCCTTCGTAACAGCGATGGGCACGCAAAGCAAGAATGCTTTTGCAGGGAACCGCTTGACGAATTGAAGATTACCCTTCACCTCGTGTTATCACATGAGGTGCTGAGCCTTGATGCGGGCGATCGTTGGCAGTTCGTCTTGCAATCGGAAGGTTGCTGGTTCGAGCCCCGGCTTGGACAGTCTCGGTCGTTGTGTCCTTGGGCAAGACACTTCACCCGTTGCCTACTGGTGGTGGTCAGAGGGCCCGGTGGCGCCAGTGTCCGGCAGCCTCGCCTCTGTCAGTGCGGCCCAGGGTGGCTGTGGCTACAATGTAGCTGCCATCACCAGTGTGTGAATGGGTGGATGACTGGATGTGTAAAGCGCTTTGGGGTCCTTAGGGACTAGTAAAGCGCTATACAAATACAGGCCATTTACCATTTGATCTATTTCACAGATCAAGTCCAGAGGACCCCAAGCTTAAGTGTTCATTAAGGTGTTTGTCACATAGATATAAAATAAGCTCAGAGATTAAGCTGGTGTCAAACACAAGGTGCTTAGTTTATGTAAAAATGTAGTTTGTTGTTGTTTTGGTTTACGTGATGAAAATGATTTTATTTGTGTATGTTCATGTGTTAGACTTGTACATAGTTAAACATGTATGGATCAAATAATGTTGAATTCTGGGTATGGATTTGTAAGCAATGAAATTTAAAATAAGGGGGTAGAACAGGAAAAGTCTAAACTTCAT
Source organism: Aulonocara stuartgranti (assembly GCF_965226115.1). Classification (NCBI taxonomy): domain Eukaryota; kingdom Metazoa; phylum Chordata; class Actinopteri; order Cichliformes; family Cichlidae; genus Aulonocara; species Aulonocara stuartgranti. Next base: position 2,135,109 of record NC_138958.1, on the reverse strand, counting down.
CCTACTCCTCATCGAGCACACACATTCTGTAGACATGGATATATACATGAAAACTTGACGATTTTTAACTTTTGTTTTCTTTGTTATTTCAGTTATATTTGCATGTTCGAAATAAAAATTCTATCTGTCGGCATGACTCTGCAAAGCTGTGGCAGACTTTTGACATGCTAGCTGTAACTGGTTTCACTATTGGACCCACCTTTGAACTGTTCAGATATTCACAGCTAAGCCTATCTCTAATAATATTAAACAACTAGTTGGACATGCATTAGGGTAACAACCCAAGTGTTGTCAACCCTTTTACCTCAAAGGCCTAAATTTAAAATCTTGTTCTCTTACAGCTTTCAGAGTGAACCATCAAACAGAAGGACCAGGTCAGAGGAGCCGCTGTCTTCACTGAGCACGAGTCATTCTGACTCGCTATCATTCAGGAAACCGAATCTCAGGTACCAGTCAGTCTCTTTATGCAGTGCCATGTCTGCAGGTTTTTCTTTTTTCATTATATTTGAGGAATACGAATTGAAACAAACCCACTCAATATGCCTTTTTTCCCTTCGCTCAGTGGATCTGCCTTAAGCAGCCAACACAGCCCATCACATCACTTATCAAACCATGAGAAGCAGATGAAAAAAGAGGCCATAGAGGGGAAATGGAGGAATAGTGGACTCGAGAAAAGGCCAAAACAGGAAGCAGCCAGCAGCTCCATAGAAGAGGAAGTTCTAGCAGCAGCAGCAAATGACTCCGTCTGCAGTGACAGTATTCCATCTGTACTGGATGAAAAAGGTAAAAGTTAAAAACTCGACATACATTTAAATTGTTTCTTTTCCCCGTGTAAACAGTCAGATGTTGATATCATCACTGTTAGAGGAAAATATAAAAACACGATGCCCACCTTTGATCTTTATCTAAAAAAACCCCCAAAACTTCACCCCGAGTTTCTTTTGGTCTCTGCCCCTTCAGGAGACAGTACATCTGTGGCCACAGAGTACTCGCTCAAGTTTGACGAGTCCATGACAGAAGACGAGATTGAAGAGCGTTCCTTCCGCTCTCTTCTGCCATCAGAGGCACATCGCCGGGGAACCATGGAGAAAAAATCCCGCCACCACGAGGAGTCAGAGGATGATGGAGCCAATCACAGCACATTGGTTTCAGGACCGGGGCTGCACAATTCTTTTAAGGTGAGAGTCCAAACACTGGCCAGCACAATCAGTTGATGCAGCTATGTAACTGAAATCATTTTTTACTTGTTCTTTACCTGTTCCTTACTGAACTTATGATTTCTCTTCCTTCTTAAATCTCTCTGTCTTCTCATTTTCACGTTCTCCTGCAGTCACAGGACTCAAACATAGCCTTCTCTGGTGGACAGGACAGCTTTTCCCAGTTCACCATGGACATGGTTCGCCAGTACATGAAAGATGAGGAGGTAAGACTGCAGCACCAGAGCTCTCTGCTGCGTCTTCGCCAGAAAGCACTCAAGGAGAAGACCAGAACAGAGCTGGCCTGGCTAGAGCACCTGAAGAAGAAGCTGAGAGATAAGGGAGAGGATGACAAAATGCCACCAATCAGGAAGAAGCAGAGAGGCCTTCTCTTAAAGCTGCAGCAGGAGCAGGTACTGTGGATGGCAAAAGCACAGTTACATTGAGGGAGCTTCACTGAATGCTGTGGTGTTAACTTTTGCTACTAAGCCGTGTTCTCTCTCACTGTGCTCATTTTCTCAGGCTGAGATCAGGCGACTTCAGGAGGCCAACAAAGCTGCGAGGAAGGAAAGGCAGCTATTGCTGAAACAGCAGGAGGAGATTGAACGGATGAGAAACTCAACACTCAGGCTGAAGGAACGTCTCAAGTGTGCTGGGATTGAAGCGCCTCCTGTAAGTAGCTCAGTCATTTATCAGCTCCTGCAGAAGAACCAGCGAATTAAGGCGATTTCAGTTCAGTTCATGCTTTGTTCGTGACAGGTAGTCTTGAATAAACACAGGAAAAAAGCGTACATTCAACCAGACATGTTGGTGTGCTCATTTCTTTTCTTTTTTCCCTTGTTAATTCTCAATCTTTCTGCGTGTGTCGATCATCCTCTAGGAGACCCCGGTGTCAGAAACCCCAGGGTCTGAGCCAGCTTCCCCAGATATGAGGCATGCTGATGATAACCGCAGCCCCTCTCCCTCACTCTCTGTCTCTGGAAGTGAGACTAGCAGCATCATGCAGAAGCTCAAGAAGATGCGCTCTCACATGGATGAAAAGTAAGGACTTTAATTTAATCTTCATGGATTAACTGGGCTTGGCTGTCTCCTTATTGACAAGCCTCCCACTGAATGATAAGAATTCATGTATTCATTTATTTTTCAACTTAACTTTAGTTTTACTTTGATTAAAATCTGAATTGCTTTTAGTATGTGGCTGCAAAGACATCCCTCCATTAGTGCTATGTTCTTGGATAGCATAGCTTCATTAAAAAGAAAAGGTATCGTAGTTTATAAATGTCTTCTTTTTAATTCTAGTTTGACAGGATACAAAGCAGAGATGTACATTTACTGTGGGAGACCTTATCTAGCACTAATTGAAACAGTGGCATCTTTCGTGCTTCTCTTGCTGTTTTAAAGTGCTCGTCTCTTTAGCTTAGACGAGCAGCCACACACTCCCTCAGTACATCTTTGAGTTTCGATTCATATAAGCTACTTTGTAAAAAGCTCTCCTACTCATATGTTTGAAAGAAAGAAAGAACATCAGACAATAATCAAAGACCCTAAATATTTACAGTACCATTTAACCTTAGCACTGCAACATTCAGTTATATGTATGCCGTGTATTCCATAAAGTTTATTACACCCAATGACTCTCATATTGGCCATGGGCTTGCAGTAGCTGTAGGTCACCTAAAGCTTTAAACTTGGTCACCAGCTTTGGTCAGCTGACTGCAGAGCCTCTCAAATCTAGATGGTACAAACAAGTGTGAATTGTTCTGGGATTTATAATTTGCGTATAAGTGACAGACCAGCCTTCCATTACCCGTTTTCAGCAATTTTTAGGGCTTCAATTCTTCAAATAAAGGCTTACAACAAAAAACATCTGAGCAGTTTTACTGTGGTTTTGTTGTATAATGTTACAGGCTTCAGGCAGGTAATATAGTTTAATATAATCGGACCATTTAGACGACCTTTTCCCCGTTGTTCTCCAAATCTGCTGTTTTGTTAACAATGGCAAAAGCAATTGCACAAAAATACCCAGTAACAACTTCACCTAACGGTGTTAACCAACACTAATTAGTTTGACTGTCGTAGTTACAGATTAGTTTGTCATAACTGCCTCAGTAAGCAGGTTAGCCGGTAATGACATCCTGACAAACCCTCAAGGTTACCTTAACACACACACTGAGTCAAATGTTGATAAAAGGATTGTTACATGAGAAGTGGTGCTTTAAACGTAACAGCTTGACACCTCGGGTGCGATAAAACGACATTTTCTCACATCACTCTCTCCCTTTCTCTCTGCTTGTCTCTTTCCTCTGCGTCTTGTTCTGTTTTCTTTACATTACGTACGTGTGTCTGCGTGTGCGCTGTAAATGTATCCTCGTTTGTGTGGCTCTTTTGACTTTGTCTCTGCGTGCTTGTGTGTTGTAGACACTGTTCTCCTGTCCACTGCTTCTTCTCTGTGTTCACGGCCCATCACTGGGCCTCCCTCAGTGTCTGTCTTCCCAACCTTCACCCTAAATTCAGGCTCTTTATCTACAAGCAGTTGGTCAGGTACTGTACAGTGTTCTCTACCTATGCACCTAGCCCTGCCCTGCCCTGCCTCAACTCCACCCCCACCCCATGGAACATGCTTGTGTTTGTCCACTGGCACTGGGACCTTGGTGGGGTGGGATGGTGAATGATGTGTGCTGATATGTCTGAGGTTCTTTGTTGGGATATTTCAAGGTTTGTAACTTTCAGGATGGGCTTTTTCATGGGGACAGAGTTTGGATGAAAGCTTAAAGTGCCCAAGGAAAGCTGCTTTACTGAAATAAGCTAACCTTAAACATGTTTTTTTTCTAGTCCTTGATATTTGTGGCATCAGCAAGACAAAAAAATCCAGTGTTACCAGAGAAGGTATTAAAGCACACTGGTCGAGTGTAAAACAATAAACACGAGGGAAAATTGGGAAATAGAAACCTTTTGATTTGCGATGGTCAAAGGTTATGTTATTTAGTAGGAGCCTTCCTTGCTGGATGGGAATCTCAGACTTAAAACTGGGATTTCACTAATTTGTGTCATGTTTAATTTACAACTCTTTCCCTCCTCCTTGCCTCTTGGAATGAATTAGCGAAATTTGCAGTGGAAATTATTCTTTACATTGTGGCTTCTAGCTGAGAGCTGCAGCCTAGTTATCAAAATAAAATGTTTGGAAATGAAACCGCACAGTGACATTGAAGTAAAGGAGTTTTCAGAGAAAAGACCAGAGATGGAGTGGTTTATCTCTTTAATGAGCCCAGTAAATCTTAACTAGCGCTTTTATTATGTAACTGTTGCATAGGATGGGATAATAAGTACAGATGGTCATTGGCTCTAATAGAGTTTGGGAAGGCACTAAAGAATCTCCCCAGTCTCGGTCTTTAGTATCTGGGCTGTCATCAGTATAAATTAGGTCAAGAGAAAGGCTTCTAAATTAGATCAAGGCTAAATAATACTGCACTGTAATGGCACCCATAGCTGTGGGAGACCATATTACAAAACAGCTATACCTGACTGCGCTTTATTTTGACAGATATTTGTACGTGTTAGTGTCCCTGATATACATTGAATTGAAGAATTAAACGGTCTTCTTGCTTTGCGAGACAACAAAACTATTCTTTGAGTTGTTATTCTGATATATAAGGAGGTGGAGGAACGTAAAGGAACACTCGGAGACTGAAGAATTTGTTCTTAGGACTTAAAAAAATCATATTTAAACTGCTTAGTGTGTGTGTGTGTGTGACTATGCTTATTGCTCCCTGGGTTTGAATCTGATGCATGAATCTGACATCTTTACTATTATCTTCCTTCTCCTCTTTTCTCCTAAGGGACATTTCATCACTTATTGTATATAATGGGTACTTGTACATATCTGTATTTGGATGATTATTCTGGGCATGTGTGGGATGTGTGTTTTAATTCTGTGTGCGCTGGACAAAAGTTTGAGTTGAGTTTGCAGTAATAACTGAATGTCAAGGTGATTCTGGGTTTGCTTGCTTCTGCAGGTCATATTTAACCTTTTCTAATGCTCAGTGTATTTGTACTGCTTCTCTTCAACTCTCTTCCTTCATCTTCCTCCTCTCTGCCATTCTCATCTCTTTTTTTTTTTTTAACCGTTCTTCCACTTCCTCTTCATCACTTTATTCTTTCCCATTTCTTCCTTTCCATCCACCTCTGTAGGTTCCTGACCAAACGAGAACAACAGCTGATGCAAAGACGTCACCACGCTGAAGAGCTGCTACAATGGAAGCAGCAACTGGACAAGGAGGAGGCAGAGGTCCGTAGGATGGAGAAAGAGGCCCTGGCTGCATGGGACCAGAAAACACTTCGGGACAATCATCTTGACGTGTCAGAGGGACAGGAAAAGGACATCTCTGATATAAGCTCCCACCTCAGTCACCGCCGCAGCTCAGAGCCCAGAACTGACAGCGAGAAAGGTGAAGCTGCCGAATTTTCTTATTTTCAAGTGTAGAACATGGTTTAACCGGAAAATAACAACGTAATGGGATTTAAAAAATACACAGTGTGGTGTGGGAGTAAGAGTAAAATACATAACAATGTTGATTTGTTTCATTTTTCAGAGGATGTTAGCGAGGGCGACTGTTCGTCAGTGACACCTGAGTCCAGTATGCACACGGAGGGACCGGCTCCACCTGCCTCAGTCTCTGAAATAACTTTGGCCTCTGTCCAGGGCAGCCCTGCAAATTACACCCAGGACTTCACTTCAGCATCACAATCACCTGCAAGTCAACTGCATGTAATGGATTTTGTATTTTTAGCTTTTTGTATTTTATTGTTTCAACTAATTGCTTTGATACTCACTGTAGTTTTTGGGGTTTTGAACACACATCTGTGTACAGGAGAAAGAATCTTATAGCTGCGTTTTTTCCTCTGCTGTACTTCTTGAGGATTAGGAAAAGGGTTCATAAGCCTTACTTAATTTACTGTGACTGTAAAATATTAATGTAAGCATACGATCTGTTGACTGTGATGTCATGTGACATGTCCTGAAGTAGTGTTCCTCTGTCTTCCCATCTAGTCTAATGCTCCTGAAGGCAGCCACAGCCCTGCTGCATCTCCTTCAGAGGGCAGCAGTAAAACAAAGATGCAGCTCCGCTCCACCGCCCGGACACTTATCCGCCCCTGCACTCAGCCCACCGACCCTCCAATGGCCACCCAGTCTGGTGAGTTACTAGTGTGCAAAACCCACGCTGAGATTATAACGCTTTTGGAGTGTGAAATTCTTCCCGACAGTTTTTAGAGATGAAAGGATGGGTAAAGCAGACAGCTGACATAATGCAGCTATATTGCTGGCGCTGTGTAGGCAGGAAGAATGTGATGATGCCAGAAATGCATTATGCAACCACTTCCCTGCTCCCTAACAAGCTTAACTGTGTGATAGGAGACGGGAACTCTTTGCATTGCACTTTATCGTACCAGTGCAAACTGTTGTGCTGGCCTCGTGTTGTAGCTGAGTGTGCTTTATTCATTTCCAGGTCACTTTTTAAATGTTTTCAATACTCTTTTTGTTCAGTGTGTTTATGGAAATGAACTTTACACATTCCCGGTAAAGAAAATGTACAGTAATCCCCAAAGAAATGTGTTAGTGTTTGAGTGGGCTAAAGGTTGGATTACCCGTTGCTAATCAGAGGTCTGGCACCATTTTCACATTGTAGTTGTGATTTGTCATGTACATTTTTCTTTAGAAACCATTTCAGACCAGAGTGACATAGAGAGCCGTATCAAGGCGCTCAAGGAAGAACTCAAAAAACGTAAGTTAATGGCCTCCGAGCTAAAGAAGGAGCAGAAGAAGCGACATAAGGAGCGGCTGAAGGCAGAGGAGGCGAGTCTGTTGAAACAGCTGGAGGTAAACATGATGTGTAAACTACATTTAAACATCCAGTTAGATTTGAATAATTTCTTTTCTTCTATGGACGTTTACTTGTGCGTGTATTCTTATCTCTGCTATCATTCTGTGTTTTATTTTGATTTTACAGAACTATAACAACTTCATTGAGAAAACTAAGGCAGACCTTAACAAAGAGCCAGACTTAACACTTGATACCAACTCCCAGATCAACGAGTCCAACTCTGTTTTAGAGCATCTTCCATCTTCACACAGGTACAGAGAATAATAATGATATTTTTCTACATAATTTTCAAATGAATGGTGTGCAGTTAAAAATAAATGCTTGTTTCTCAGGTCTGAACTCATCAAAATCTCAGAGTCTGAAAGGACACAAATTGATGCATCATTAGATCATCGTGAGTGTTTTAAAGTCATCATAATAAATACTTTATTATAATAAATAGAATACGTGGAGTGTTTATTCAAAATGTGTTTTCACAAATATTTTCCAGTAATAATGCGGCTCTCCCAACTCTTATGACAGATGCCTTTCCTAAGCCACATCTAAGTAGATCCACTTCAGTGCCTGGAGACGTGTCTGCTGAGGCGCCTCAAAGAGTCACTCCGGGTGTGGCAATATCCGGCAGCCCAGAAAGTCCAACCTCAGGACAGAGGAATCATCAGTCTACAGAAGATCTTATTAGGCAGCACTCCACAGAAGACAAGTCAGAACATGCAGATGAGAATATTGTGTCTGATTATAGATCTGATATTCAGGAAGAGCTGGAGGTGGAAATAAGCTCCAGAGTTGAGGATGAACAAACTCAGCATCTTCTAAAACTGGAAAATGAAGACAGACTTGACTCTCAGGAGAGGTTGCCTACATCTAAATGTGTTTCCTCTTCTGTGGATGAAGAAGAACAACATTCATCAACTGTTGGCCTTGAACAGGGAAATCAGATGAAGCAGAGTGAAGTATCTGATGTAGAGGAACCTTTACAGCCATACGTTATTGCCTCTAGTCCGCCACATTCAGCGGTAGCGGACCTCAAAACCTCAGCGCATCAAAACTACAGCTCTGCATCTGTTGACCAGGCCCAATCCCCAAACTCAGATGCTTTTGGTTCAATGAAGGAGGCTTCCATAAAAGACACTGAGGCTTCTCCAGTAGCAGATGGTTATCACGATGACTTTGAGTCATCAGTGGATTCTTCATCCAAGGAAGAACATCATAGTTCCAAGGCTGAGTCTCAGACCTCCCACGTTTCCTCCCATGAAATCAAGGGTTCAAGAAAAGACGCATCTAGCAGGGGCCTGGCATTTGACAGCCCGGATGAAGTTGTAGAGGAAGAAATAGCTGAAGATCTGAGTCACCATTCTGGCATCAGTGTGCCTAGCCATAAATCCGGAAGACTGCTGGATCTCAATAAGCAGGCAGTAGATTTTAAACGGGACAATGAGAGCTTTAATTCCAGACACTCACCAACCATCTATTCTCTGCAGGTCCCCCTCTCTCCTGTTATAGATGAAATGCCGGATTTTTACATTGGAGACCGAGTTCTTGTTGGTGGTGTTCAGCCCGGCACTTTGCGATTCAAAGGTCCAACCAGCTTCGCCAATGGTTTCTGGGCAGGGGTTGAGCTGGACAAGTCTGAAGGGAGCAACAATGGCACTTACGATGGAGTAGTATACTTTGAGTGTGACGAGCGCCATGGTATATTCGCTCCACCAGACAAAATCTCACACCTCCCAGACAAGTTTGAGCTCTACACCGATACCACAGAAGATGAGGACTCGTTCTTTGATGACTTGTCAGATAAAGATAGAAATGAACCTAAAACTAAGGAAGACAATTTCCAAATGCAAGAAAATCTCAACAGGGAAAATGAACAGACCTCTCACAAGGAGACTGGGTCAAATGATAAGAAGGAAACTGATGGCTCTGTTCTCAAGAGCCAGGATCCACATTGGGACAGGCCCCAGCTCAATTCACAACATCACAAAGAATCTAAACATCAATTTTCTGATGAGAACATTAAGGACATGATGTTGAATTCTGAAGATGCATCGCACACTCTCATCATCTCTGACTTGGATAAAACAGGTCAGGTGATGGAGAGTAAAAAGGAGATTACAGCCCTTGTTGAAAAAGAAGACGTAGAGTCACATGATGATAAGAGGAAAGAAAAGGACAAGGATTTTCTGGACACAGTTGCAGACAGGCTTGTCAACAACTTTGTGGAAGACGCTCTTAAACAGTGTGCTGAAATTAAAAGGGCGAAAGAGCAGAAGATTGAAGCTGCCAAGCAGATGAATGGAGACCTGTTTGGTGAAAATGAAGAAGAAGAAGAAAAATGGAAATCTACAGTGGATCAAAAAGATGATCTCCCCTTCTTTCTCCCAGTTGAAAAGGAGGAACTGTCCTCTCCAGAACTGTGTAACCGACCGGTGAGTCTAACCGTTTAATAGCAGATTATTTAATTTCCGCTTCTTTGTTTTGTAATGAGTTGTGGATAAAAATAATAATAAGCTCAAAGCAGTCAGCTAACCGCTGGCAGTGATGACATCAAGATAGTAACTTGTTTATTTGAGCCTGTCCTCGGGATTTGTTCAGCCAAAGTCCAACTTTATATTGACAGACTTCATTGAATTTGGTGGTCGGTGCTGAAGCCTTTGTGAAATATTTGTAAGCAAAATTGACACTAAAATGCAAAACCGAAACTTATTGTAGGCCTCGTGGTGTGATGTTGCAATCAGATGTTAATATTTATGCAAATCTAGAATTGAATGTAAGCTTGATGTTGATGTTGTCCTTTTTTATTTTTACTTTTTCAACACAGGAGAGTCCAGTGTTAGGAGCCATTGGTCAAGAAGAGCTCGCCAAGCGTCTAGCAGAGCTGGAACTGAGCCGTGAACTGCTCGATGACCTCGGTGATGATCAGGACTGGTTTGATGAAGACTTTGGCCTTAGCTCCCGCAGGAAACAGCAGAAACTCAAAGAGGAAGAGGCACGACTGGGAGCGGGATTTGGGAGATCTAGCTCATCAGCTGGCCCAGCTATGGGGGAAATGGGTCCGTCATCAGGTGGAGAACCCCAGGTAAAGACACCACCTAGACCGGAGCTGCCTCTCCCCTTGCCTCCTAAACTACCTGAGCAGCCTGCCATGGTGGTACCCCACTCAGCTGTAGAGGTGGAGAAGATGGTCCATGCTGCCACACGGGAGCTCTGGGACAGCTTTGACCTCGGGAACAAGGGAACGCTCACTCATGGGCAGCTGCTAAGTCCACAACCTTCACTAGAATACCTTGGCAAAGAGGACAGCACCCAGAACCAGGAGTCGCTGTCCATTCGCAGCTACAGAAAGGTATAAATAAGACGTGTGGACCCATGAAAATGTCAGTCATGTTTTTAAAGCTCCAAAGCTGGCTTTGGGCTAAACCACCTAAATTGAGGTTATTCTACTTGAGAAGCTTTATTTATGTAAATTTCATACAGTACTTCATATTTTTACCTGTGCTCTTTTCTCAGGCTGTGTATGACTTAACGTGGGAGATCCTTCAGGAGATCTATGCTGAAGACCCCAATACTAATCAGCCTCAGTGGGTCAAACCGCGTCGAGTGAAGTCCTCTTCATTTCACAAAGTCAGGACACCGGGAGACATCAAGAAGATCCAGGTAAAAGAACGATGGCAGCAACACTGAGAGAAACTGTTGAACAGTGACAATAATGATGCTGTAGTGATGTTGACTGTTGATATTTTTGACTATAAAATAATTACATTTTTGTGAAATTGTTTCATAGTTGACTTATGTTCTATAATCCTTTTCATGAGCATTACTTTTAGTGGCCTTTGACCACCAAATTAGAAATTCTTAATAAGGATTTTACAGTCACTCAAATCCAGCATCGCGACTAACATGTTTTTTGTCCCCCTTATGCTGTTTCTCAGGAGTTCATCACAGAAGAAGTACTGAAGCTTTATGGTCTGACAAAAGACCAGAACCAGAAGAACGACTGGCAGAAGATGCTCAAGTTTGGAAGAAAGAAGCGAGACAGAGTCGATCACATACTGGTAGGCCCCCGAATGCCATTTGCATTTCTCTGTGGCCCAAACGGAGCATCTTGTAAATGTTGCCTTTTTCATTTTTAGAAGTAAACACATGAGAAATGATTTTATTTCCACTAAATTACAGGAAGTTGAACATAATCTGCCTGAAAAGCTTCATACTGCGATGGTTTATTTCAGGTGGTGCAGGTTCATTTAATGTCTTTAGAGAAGAGGAGCAATTTTAAGCAGGAGAAGTGCTCCACACAGGCCATTTTCCACAACAGGAACTGTCAGATGGTTTTTGGAAAGCCTAAACCATTTTCCCACCAGGTTAATTCCCTCGTTTACAACTGCAAAATGAAAATGTGAGAAAGTTCTACTTTTAGGGGTCTTCATTTTCATTTTGCAATCAAAAGAGGGGATTAACCTGGTGGGAACATACACAAATGTGGTTATCCTCTCAGAGGAAACTATGTGAAACCAGATAGAATAAATAGAAAAGAGATGCTAAGATGTGAAAATGGATTGATGAGGATTTTTTGCTTTAGTGGTTGAGCCAAACAATGGTGTTAATAAAGACACTGTGACTCTGATTGTTTTACAGTAGCTATGGTCCAGTTCTCTGTGAGGAGGTGCAGCTTGTTACCACAGGGCAGGTTATAAGCAGCGAGTCCACTGTTGCTGCTTTGTGTTTGTTTCTTTACCGGCCGTCACACAGACGTGTGTTTGAAGAGATTGGGGGGGAAGTAGTAAGACTGATTGCTAAGTTTTTATAAGGAGAGAACATGAACGAGAGTTTGCTTTCCACGGTCCTGTGCAACAGCTGTGTCAGTTATGAGCCTTCACCAAAGTGGAAACACAAACAGTGGAACCTTTTGGCTCCATGGAAATGACTCCTGAGAGGAAAGGTCCAGATGGATAGATGTGCTCGGACGAAGGTTTTGGGCAGATATTTAAAACAAACAGTTGTTTTATTTGTTTTTAATTTATTTATTCCCCTTTTGTGCCAAGAAAGCAAAGAAATTATTGTAAAGTCTTTCAGCTCTTTATCATGCTATGTTTTAATGTTTAGCCAGGATAACAGACAAACCAAATGCTGGTTTACATAAACACAGAACATTAACTTTTTATCTTCGCTCCCTGAAATGTCTCTGATGTTATTTGTGTGGTGCCAACCACGGTGTTTGTCACCTCAGACTACTTTACATAGTAGTAAGATTACTGCGTTACTATATATTCTTTGTCATAGGGACAGCTGTCAGTCACTGTGCTTCTGTAGTAAAACCAGTTTTTCTCTCTCTCAGGTTCAGGAACTCCACGAGGAGGAGGCCCAGTGGGTCAACTATGACGAGGACGAGCTGTTTGTCAAAATGCAGCTAGCAGACAGCATCTTCGATTCTTTACTGAAGGACACAGTGAATGTGCTCACACTCATTTCTGACAAGAGAGCCAACAGAGACACGCTCTCCTGATGGCGTTCTGCTTGAGTTTAAACTACAACTTCTAGCTCAATCCTGTTCTTTCCCCACCACGGTGAACTCCAGCCAACTGTCGCTGCTCGGGCTTCCACCAGCTGATGTGCCAACAGCAACCCTCTGATGCCTTCAGTCTCAGTATTACCTCGCAGCTAAACAAATTGTCCTTAGTTCTCCAACATTCATTCGCTGAATCGCATCAGCTGACTGTAATAGCGACAACGGTCGCGCTCAAAACGCCTCTTGAGCAATCCCGCCCTCTAAAACCTTAACACGAGTCTGAGCTCTCGCCTGGACCGGCCGTTTTGCAGACTGTTGATGATGATGAGATGGACTGTGCCATTTGCAAGCATGCGAAGGTCCATGAATGCTGCTAAGTGATCGTTTTGTCGTGGACTTTGGAATAACATCCACTCAGAACAGTAGTAGATAATTCTTTTGAATTGTAAATCTTTAGGTAAATGTGTATATATGTGGATTCAAAAATTGTAGTAGAACAACAAATGAGCAATATAACGTGCAGTCTGGTTTGACAGTGATACATTATAGCCTTGGCTTTGTAATGCAGCACATTGAAACTAAACAGGTTAAAGTACCAACTCTAAGCTTTAATTTGTAGGTTTCACATCCAGACCCAGTGATCTGGGGGGGTAATTGCAGCTCGTTTTATTCACAGTCCTCTTTGCAGGGTTCTGTAAGTTTGCCTTAACCGCTGTAGCTCTTGCTTGTTTACGGGGACTTTTAGATCACTTTCTGGTCTTTGGCAAATACAGCACCTCCTTAGTTGGCATTGGGTCAAGTGATTTGCCTACCAGTAATGATAAAATTCAACTCTTTGGCTCACAAAGCTCATGGTTTGCTTTGACTGCAGGTTTACTAAAGGCTTGCTCCACGTTCTGTCTGTGAAAAAGTATTTCAGCCATTACAGACCATCAAACGCCTTTAAAGCAGAGAGTTGGGGCTTTAAATAGTCAGTGCTGTATTACAAATCTAGAGTTGCAACACTTGGTCTCTGATCAGATCTGGACAGACTTTGCTGTGTTGGACCGCTGAGTTCAAAGAGTCTATGAAACATGTTTGCTTCCTTAGTTATTTATTGCGTGAAAATGTTTAATTAGAGGCACAAAGAACATTCAGAATTGTAAATGATCTTGTAAGTAAACATACAGAGAAGAGCTCCTTTAAACTTTGTGTAAAGAAAGTCTAACATTGTTGTAAAAGCACAAATAAAAAATGTGAATATGGCAATACATTAGGGAGGAGAATCCAGGCAGAGAAGATGGAGAAATGTGTTTTAAATATTTAAAGTCGTTCTCTTAATAATCGATTGAAACTGTTTGTCTAAACTGTGTGACTTTTTATTGTGGCCACAGCTGTCCAGTCGGTCAACAGTGCGTTCCTCTTCTGTGCTGTATGCTAACTTTAGGAAGCATGTTCACATTGTAGCACAGTGTCGACCACACAGAGAAACCTTATCAACTGGTTTCTCTATGTGGTAGGTGTGAACGCAACCGACACTTTAGTGTGTAGCACGAAAACAGAAGAGAAACAACTGCAGTAGGCTGATGTTTTTACACTTACATTACGGGACAGTACCGAAATGCTGGATTTGAGCCTCAGCTGTCCTACGGTCCATTTACTTCGTCTTATCTGAGAAAACACCCGTGGTTCTCGTTTCTTTATTATTTACTCTCTGAAAGGTTTGTTTGCATAACATTTGCCCTGAAATAAACACCCTGTCATGTAAAACCACGGCCGCTGCGAGTCATCGACCAGTTCGAACGAGGCATCACAAAGTAGCCAGAAGTGGTCGAACTCCATATTCAGTTCAAGTGCCTTTTTCAAGTTGAGTTGTTTGTTTCAAACTGACTTTCCTGATGTCTCTGCATCATTTGGACCTATTTTCTTCGAATGTCTCCCTTAAACTGCTGTATACTACCGTTTTATAAAGGATCCTACAAAGGCTGCTCTTCTTCTGACCAGTTAACCAGCGCTTCAGTTTCTGCCTTATAGATATTTCTGTGTAGTTTTTTTTTTTTTGGACAGTTTTTTAAATCTCCTCTTGCTTCTGTGCCTCAGCCCGAGGAAATGTTTGCGTCTAACCTGCTTCTTATCAGGCCAGCCCATGTGTCTGTGCATATAGACACTGTTGAGTCATGTTATTGATGTACTGTATCAGGAACAAGTGGCTCAAGCTGACAGGCTGCACAGTGTGAGTCACTGAGCTGATGTGGTTCAGCACGTAGGACTGTATCTAAGGGCTTTTTTTTGTGCCACTGTCAGTGTGGCTTTGATCCAACAAACTGTAGAAACTCATTGTGGCATGTATGAGAGAGCTTGTTAATTCTCACTGACTGCTTGGAGCTAAAGTGACCTTAAACTGAGTCTTTTTCTTTTCCCCTTCCTGATGCTGTTTGAATACGTGTTGAGGTGTATGTTCAAACTGTACATAATGTAGGAAAAGACCAAAAACGTTTCATACCAGTCTCCATGCTATATGACATTAAAGTCTGGTGACATGATTAGTATCTTAGAAACGTTTTCTGCAAGGCTTTATTGCGACTCCTCCGTCTTTGTCCTCTTCAATTGATTGTATGTTGGTGGAAGCTAAGTTCCCCTCTGTAACTATGCAGTACTTGGTTGTACTTATTGTTTTGTGTGTCTGGACCAAACAGCTTAAGACCTCAGCTGTAGTCTGTAGATTAACTCAGCCTTCAAGTAGCTTGAAGCTGTTTGGTGTAGCGGTGTCGTTCCTATCGTCTGGTCCGAGGTCTTCACAGGAGACGCAGCACCTGCCGTTTGATCTCTGTAAAAAGTAGGCACAAGATGTTTGAGTATCATATTAACAAGTCGAATTAGATTTCCCTGAATATTTATAATAATGTGCTGTGAGTGTGCTGCAAGTGCACTTGAAAATTAGTACAAATCTTTTATGGGTGTAAATATACTGTTTGTCCAATCTGACCCACACTTACGGTAACTTTAACGATTGTTGTATAAAAAGGAAAAAAAAAACACTGTTTACTTTGCAAATATGTACATAGTATATATTTGTTTACTAAATGAAATTTGAAACTGTAAATAAAGCTTTCATTGTTTCTAAAGGAATGTGATGTGAAATGTTTTCAATTTTAATTTAGGGTGTGCAGAAGTAGCTCCCACATGTTACAGTGCTGACGGCAGGATAACAAATCTCTCTGTAATGTTCGACTGTGTGTTGATGTTTGTTTGTCACATTGTTTTAGGGCGCAGTCGTGAGGCTATTGTTGCAAAGCTATCTGCAAATTAGCAGAAGAGCTGGAGATCCATCTCACTGCATCAGTGAATCGTTTTCATTTAAAAGAAAAAAAGACTCATTCAACATAAAACCAACCAAGTTTGGGAAAATGAAGATTGTGTTTTTAATAACTTTACCATATTCACTGAAGTCCCATCCCTAAAGTTACAGGCCTCCAAAACACGCAGGGCTGTGTTGAAGATCGTGGCCTTTGCTTTTCCAGCATAATGAGCAGGGCTGAAAAACACATTTAGGCTTCGTCTAAAAACTGCAAACGAATCAACTTTATATCAACCCAAGTGACACCAGCACCAGAGTTTGTTTTTTTCCCCAATTGCTGGGTATCAGTTTTATTGGATTTATCACAGTTTCAATAAAACTGCACTTTCCCCCCTAAATTAGAGTCACCTGAAACCTAAACACGGATACCATCCATGTTTTATCTGTTTTCACTGAAAACAACTCACAAAGTGTGTCCTGGGTAACTTTTAAAGGCTCTTTTCACCATGTAGGATACAAGTCTGGTCAAAACAAGCATACAACAAGGTCTCCTTTTTTAACATAGTTTGATTCTTAGTTGTGTTTCCTTCTGTGTCAAAGTAAGTTTCTAATATAGTCATACCTGAACAGTCAAATGCAGCTTATTCTGTGAAATGGTCTTCACTTTCATTTCTCCAAGTAATGAATTGTTTTGCACACACCTGTAAATTGTCTCCAGCTCCCCCTACATGGAAGTCTGTTTTTTGTTGTGGGTGAGTTTTGCACAGGTTTACTTCTGTTTCTGCTCCCATTCATTGTTGATTTCATAACTTTGTAGTCTTTGTGAGTCTATGAAGGCGGCCCCTCCCTGAGCGTGGTTCTGCCGGAGATTTCTTCCTGTTAAAAGGGAGTTTTTCCTTCCCACAGTTGCCAGTGCTTCCTCAAAGAGTGGTTTTTTTTTTTTTTATTGTTAGGGATCTTTCTTCATTAGTCTAGTGTGTTTGCGTTATAGATAAAAAGCTGGAAATAAACTGAATATTGTGTCTCTGTGGCTGTTCTGTTAAAGGACACCTGCCCTCAAAATGCAAAACTCTGTCTCGTCACAAAATTGTATCTTCTGCAGAAAACCACAAACTAAACACATAAAACTAAACGTGTGCTCGGACGCGTATCACTTCGCAGTTAAAGTCTGTACAGCCATTAAATGACATTTCCTGTGTAGAGTCGTGTCCTGCACGTGACTTTAAATCGTCATGAATTAATAGTTTCATCTTATTCTAGCGTGCGTTTAAAGTGACGACAAATGGGCGATCGTGCGGAGTTGCGCTGTTTGTATGGCACTTTTGGTTTGCACGGCAGGGGGAGGACCCACGAAGCCCGGTGGGCATAAAAAAGCAGAGGCAGAAAAAGTTGTGACAAGTTTTGTGACAGCGGAGTGAGTGTGTGCGCTCAGAGAGACGACTCGGAGCTCCAGCAGCAGCAGCAGCAGCAGCTCGGAGGGGGAAGATGGCGCGGCGCTCCGGCCGTGCCACGTCTCGGTGTGAAGAAATACAAACACATCCCAGAAAGATGGCAACATCTGCGGTTTGGTTGTGCTTGTGCCTCCTTTTTCCGTCCGCGGAGGCCGGACTGTACACGGCTTCGGACCAGATCGTGTTGTTAACTCAGGAAAATGTGGAGTTTATTTTGATCAACTCCACAGCTGCTATGATCGTGGAGTTTTACGCTTCGTGGTGCGGACACTGTGTCGCCTTTTCTCCGACGTACAAAGCCCTGGCCAGAGACATTAAAGGTGTGTACAGAGCAGCAGCAACATTTGAAAGCTTTCAGTCATTCTGACTCTCGTTGTGTTCACTTCCAGCTTTGCACAGCTGGTCTTGTTCGCTGCCTTAAAAAGAAACTTCTGCTAAACATTTTAAGGATAAAAAAAAATCTATAATTTAGTCTTTTTAAATATTTCCCGAGCTTCATCTCTGCGCGGAAATGATGAGAACACCAAGCTGCACTTTCCATCTGTTAATTAGAGCATGAGATCTAATGGAAGTGTTTTTATTTTGCTCGCTGCTCTCACGTCCTCTCCAACTCAGAGCTGCTCCTGCAGCCGCTGCCAACGAAAATCTCACAGAAGCATCCGAGCAAATATAATTAGGATGATGGTTAAGGACGAAGTTTCTGATGATGGCTGGGGCCCAACACAGTCACAGGGTATTTCAGTCCAGTGCTTTCACTCGCAGTCCACAGTGGCATCCATGGCTTGGCATGCTATCAAACGGCCTGCCTTGGAGGGATTAGGAATGCTCGCAATGTAATGATTTTACACTGGGAGCAGCACCGGATGAGCCTTGGACCTCTGTCGGGTGTGTGGACTCCCACGATCCTGCTCGTGAAGCAAAGTTTCTAAAATGAATATCAAAGGAAAATGCTGCTCACCTGTAGCAGCTGACAGTTTGCTTATAGCTAGAAGTTTTTATCCTAAAAGCCGTACCTTCTATATTGATTCATGGATCGAGACTAATTCGGGGCCCCATCCAGTGCTGATGGACTGTACACAGCAAAGTAGACTGTAAATAAATATTTACTGTGGGTCTGTCTCCCTCTGTTTGATGTCTGTTCAGAGTGGAAGCCGGCTGTGGATCTGGCAGCTGTAGACTGCGCTGATCAGGAGAACAGGGAGGTCTGCAAAACCTACAAAGTCCGAGGGTACCCCACAATAAAGGTCGTATGCTATATATGAACTGTCTGCATGGCTGTTTCTTCCTTTATGATGAGTGTTGTGTGGAAATTCACTCTTTCCACTAAAGCTGCTGATTATATGAAAAAGAGGCTGAATTAGGCATCCAAAAACAGTGGCTCACTGTCTTGTCACAGCAGGAAAGTCTCATGTTCGGACCCCCTGAGTGGCAGGATGTTTCTGTGTGGTTCGCTTGTTTTTACCCCTCTTTGCTCCTGCAGGTTTTCTCAGGAGAACCTGACTCCCATAGTTCCCTTGACTAAGCTTAGAGCTGTAGTTGGTCTCCAGGTGCTGCACCACAGCACGCTGACAATGAGTTGGAGTTAAGATCCTTACAGTGATCCACAAAGGAGAACATAAAGAAAGTAAACAACTTAGTTCTCCGAATAAATTAAATCACAATTATTCAGACATAAGAAAGTTGGAAAGAAATTGAAAAGGCAGTTTGTTGTTAACTCCTCAGTTTCACATGGTTGGGCATTGATATGGCTTTTATGTAACAGTTTGCATGTAGGGTGACCAAAGCCCCCCCTTAGATTTGAGCACACAGCATTTCTACCCCTCGTTCCCACCCCCTGTCCCACATACTGAGGCCATGTCCCACATTTAGATTTTGTTCTAGTTTTCAAAAGTAAACACTGTCAAATAGACTCTTTACCAAGTCTGGCTTTTATTCAGTAGCTACAACGAAAGCACGAGAGACCATCATCAGACTGTCACTGTTTCACTGCTCGTGCTGAAGTCACAGGTGTGCATATTTCACTAGAAGAGGCTGGAAACTTTCACAGAGGAAAAAGACATGCTGTTAAAATAAAGGCTGACACAACCTACAACTGTTACTCAGTGTTTTTGTCTTTCCCCCTCTCTATTCTGTTTTCAGTTTTGCACTGGGGAAATAATGACGTGTCAGTGTACGAGCGTACAAAAGCAGATGATTATCAGACACAGGGTAAAAAAAAAAAAAAGTAGCACATGACTGTTAGAAAACTATCACAGAAACTGCAAATTGTGTTATACAAACATACTCGTTGTCCTACATTCAGCTTGTTGGGATCTGCTCGCCGTGTTTGCATTAATGAATCCTGTTTAGAAATGAGTCCAGCACATTCCCCCGTGCAGGGGTGGCACATGGAGATGGATCCCATGAAGGTCCATGCTTTTCCTTCTCAGCTCTTCCAGCAGTGATGCAAAGATTTGATCATATTCTGCAGATGATGGTTAAACCTTTGCATGAGTAACGGTCCCATTTTTTACTCTTTGAATCAAACACTGTTATATTCACGGGTCCTGTTCTAGATTTTAATACTGTTGTAATTATGCATATTTGTTTAAGGCAGTATGAAAACAGTGTGTATATAAAAACAAACAATACTTTGTGTAGTTTGTCCTTTAGTAGTCTCAACATCAAGGAGTCATTTTGAAAACGTTATTCTTGTATTAGCTGCAGTATCTCGTCAGTCTGCCACATGCAACGTTTGCATGATCAACAGCCACATCGCAGAAATTCAAACATCTGCACTCATACTTGATTAGTCAGCAGAGTGTGTTCAAGCTCACGCATCAAAAGCCAATAAAACAAAGAGCTCCTTCTGTTTTGAACTTGCACTGGAGCTTTAACATCTGCTACTCATTTTAACCAGGAAGAGGTCAAGAGGAGGGCTGCCCCCCCCATCAGATATTACAGAACATGACTTTGCTTCACTCGTAGCTGTGAGGCCCGTCTGATCACATCTCACTTCTCTCTCTCGTCTTTTCTTAACTGAGACCTCCCTCTTTGTTTTCTCTTCTCAGTTCTTCCATGCCTACTCCAAGCCTGATTATGAAGGACTGCCTTTTAGAGGTATTACACACAGAGAGGACACTCACCGAGCCTTCAGCTTGTTTTCTTGGAAACACCACCATAAGTTGTCTTGTGTAGTCATGGTGTTATTTCAATATGCTTAACCCTCAAACTTCCTCCTTTGTTTCTAATTATTTTGTCTTGGTTTAGCTCAAACGTGTTCTATATCCACTGTGCATCATTTATTTCACCAACCTAAGAGTACAGTTACCTGTTTTGGACTCGTTTGTATTGATGTTTTGGTAAATACGGATTTGTGTCAGTTTAAGATCATCTGTAATAAAATCTTTGCATTTTTGATTTATTTATTTTTAGAGTTTAGCCGTAATGTTCAAGACCTCCGTCACAAGATCTTAGACAAACTGGAAACCCACGGTGAACCCTGGCCCCCTGCCTGCCCCCCACTGGAGCCCACCAGGTAAACACACGAGCAGAAACACTAGTTTCTATAAACTTATTTTTATCAGCAGTTTTACAGTTGCAGTCTTATCGTCTGTTCAATCATCACTCACGACTGAAGCCAGCTGATGTATCTGCAGTAACTCCTACACAGTTAGGGGTTCGAGGGTTCTCATCTAATATGATATTATGATGTCTCTGTGTTGCCTAGCAACCACCTACCAAGGGGCTTAAACGACCAGCTGAAGGAATTAATGCGCATATAGCAACTTATAAAAGATTCTTATAACTTTAATTTTACAACAATAACATCCACAAAATGTATTTCCACACGTCCCATACTTTTACAAGCATACAAAACATGTTTCCACAAAACGGGTTCTATTTCAATATTTTTCGCTCTTCTTTTGCAGTTCCTGTTACCCTGCCTTCATAAAATAACTTGTTTTGAATTCGTTTCTGTCCTCTTACTCGATTGTGTATGCACCTAAAATTGAGCCTTTCCAGTATCTGTCATGTTCCCAGTGTATTTTATTTATTTATTTTTTTTGTTGTTGAACTTAATTCATATCTTCAACTTTCTGTGGATTTTGTAGTTTTGTTTGCAGAATTGTTCCTATAAGCAAAAAAAAAAGAACTGTTCACTTTAAATTTAAATAAGGGGTTAAAAAAGTTGATTTCTAAAGTTTATGACAAATTCAGTTTGACTCAGAAGACTCCCCATTAGCTCATTATTACTACATGGCCGCCCTGGTGCCTACGCATGGCACACACGCATACAGACATGTGAACTAAAGCACACATAGTTCAGCAGGGGAAGGCCCAGGAAGTCTTTCTCTTTGGGTTTAAAGTGAAAGCGTCATGTTAGAGCAGAAATTCAGAAATGCAGTTGGTTTTTTTGTTTGGGGTTTTTTAAGCAAAAAAAGAATTTTTTTTTATTTATTTTTTCACAGGTGGAGACGATTTTGTTGTAAAGTTTTAGTATTTTAGGTGGAGGCAGAGAAATGACAGAAAGGTGGTGTTTTTGTTTGTGTTTTTCATTTAGTTTATTTTTACATTCTTGAAAAGCATGTAACACATTAAACACACGCAAACCATTCTGCACCCTAAATACTGTTATTATGACCTTTAGACACATAATGATTCACTTTTATTTATCTTTGCTGATTTTTAAAAAGTCAGATGTGGGTCTCTCCCTCTCCCTCCCCCCCCCCCCCCCCCCCAGCCAAATGGAGGTCGACGTCTTCTTTGAGACGAACGATGTCAAACACCTGGCTCTCATCTTTGAAGATGCCACGTCGTACGTTGGCCGAGAGGTAACACGTCGGAGATGTGACTGAAACGCTCGCAGTGTTTGTTGTCAAACGGCGGCGTATTAACATTAAATAGGTCCGTGTTATGAAACATGGCGAGGTAAAGTGTGTGTGTGTTTTGTACGTTAGGTGACCCTGGACCTGTTACAGTTTGACAGCATTGCGGTGCGCAGGGTCCTGAACACTGAGGAAAGCCTGGTGACCAAACTGGGCGTCACAGAGTTTCCATCCTGTTACCTTTATTATCCTGGAGGCAACTTCACCAGACTCAGAGTGTGAGAGTCTTTACAGTATCTACTGCATGTCAAACTGCTTTTGAAAAAGTGACAAAATAAAGTTTATAAACACATTTTTCTAGTATAAGGAAAATGTAAGGGCGTTCAGCACGCTCTATAATAATACTGATGATCTTATGGAAAAAAATCAAAATATTTGAAACAACCCACACACTCCTTATCTAATGTTTTTACTCAGTTTGTCTAATCAACCTTGTTATTCACGGATTTCCTTGATTTTTCTGACTGATATTTGTTATTGTTCATTATTTGGTGACCTTGTTGTTTCCGTATAAACTCTTGGACATCGTGAGAATCGGCCAGAAAGTGAAAACATCTCTGTGGGTGGGCAGAACTTTGGACTGTACAGCACAAACATAAAAGGGCAGTTACAGGTCTTTGTACGACGTGTCCTTCATGCGCTTTGGCGTCGCTGTAGTTACTAGAGGAGAATACAGGTGAGAAAAGAGGGTAGCAGTGAGCACCAGTGCAGTGAGCACCAGTGCAGGCTCGCGGGCGGAGTTTCCACCAGTTTAGCACCACTATAAAACCGACCACACTATGTAAACACATAAGTGGAGGCAGCCAGCTAAAATGTGACAGTAACCTTGGCTAAGCACTAACAGAACGTAAGAAAGTCTAAGGCTCCAGTAGAAATGTCTGTTTCTCAGTCCAACACAGTTGCTCCTTGCCCAAAGCAATGAAACGTGAAACAGGCGCACAAAACGTAAAAATCTGATTTCTGCATTATTATAATGAGGCCGTTCTTTTTGAATGGCTGAGCTGAGGCAGTGAGCCTGAGAGAAGCACATGCATTGCTCACGCTGGCTGTGGAAACATCTGCCACCTCGTGAATATTGTGGAACTAGAAGGTCCGTGCCCTGCATGGATCTCCTACCTGTTTTCTTTCCTTTCAAACTGGGTCAGAGTTGCACAAACACCAAGTTTATTCCCCTTTGGTTGTCATTGTTCAACACGCGGCTGCACCGCTCTCTTCCGAAAAGCTTGGTAGTGTTCTCATTATCTGAACGCTATTCATGAGAATATTTTTAAACATCTGGCCTCTTAATGGGATCAGAGCATCAAAATCACTCCATTATTCACCATCATAAAGCGGCGCTGATCATTCCTCACCCTGCAAATTCATCTGCTGTTTATGCCTCTTTGTTTGGCTGTTTCAATAACTTGGCATGCAAAGAGGACTCTTTTTAGTTGACAAATGCAAAGAGGAAATGATTTATTGCTGTTTTATTTATTCACCCTCCATCTCTCCCCTTTCCAGCCCCCCTCATCTCCATCACTGTACAGAAGGGAGGTTTTTTAATTTCTTGCATGAAAACAATGCCATTGCTTTTCTGGCTTCACCTGCCAAACAAGCCCCAGCCACACACGGCGACAGATGGCCTCCCATCATCGCTGAATGTCTGATTGATCCTGGGAGAGCACAGTGGTGTGCGCCTGTGTTTGCGTGTCTGCGCGCGAGCGTGCGGGTGGCGTCTCACATCCTTCATGCATGTAATGTGTGCTGGTCCCAGGTGAATGCATTCCCCCTCAGTTCACCCTGATGCCTGCCTGCCTGCCTGCTGGCCCTGGGGATCGCTGGATGAATGGCTTCCCCTCCACATCTGTACACTCCCACACACACGCAGGTGTAATTGAGTCCCAGGCTGGTGTGAGTAAGCGTTGGCCCCGAGTATCCATCCTCCTTATTACCATCCTGTTCAAGTTTTACGATGCTCTCGCTCGCTCTTTCTCCCTCTCTCGTTCACCCTCCCTCTCTCTCCGTCCGTGACAAGGAGAGAAGGAAAATGAGGGGAGGATGTGAGGGATGGAGGGTGGTGAGCGCTTTAGTGGTTGTGGTTGCAGGGTTATCACATGCCTAAATGATCAGCCATACCTCTCTCTCCTACTTACCCTGGCACCATCTGCCTAGTATTTAAAATGCATTCCCGTAAGTGTGTAAAATATACGGCCGTGAAAAATACAGGTCGTAAAAAGGGTTTTATGGCGTTGGACTGCTGAGACAAAAGATTGAAACTGAAATAAAAAACGAAACAGAAAACTGCTTTTTGAGGTTCGCTGCAGATATGGACACGTTAATGTTACTCAGGTGTGATTGTTGCATTTCTCAGTGTGCACGTCTCTGCACAGATGCACTTTCACACTGAAAACATCCTGTATTAACCTGTGTAAGTGATGGCCTCACTTCTCCCTTTCTCCCACAGTGACATTGAGGCTCGTGCCTTCTACTCTTATGCCCTCCAGAGGCTACCGGGGGTGGTGCGGTCAGGGAAGCCTCCACCAGTCTCCACCGAACTCCTTAAAAACAACACAGAGGATCCCTGGAGACCGTACGACAAGTATGAATGAGACACAACATCCACAAACATCTTTACTGACTCATATTTCGCCTTGATGTGATTGTTTGCTTTTTGCACTCAGGTTCAGGGTGTATATGGCAGACCTGGAGTCAACGCTGCACTACTCCCTGCGCGTTGAGCTGGGTGCTCAGTCTGTTTTCCAAGGGCGGGCACTGACTTCTCTCAAGGCTTACATCTCTGTCTTGGCCAAGGTACACTTAGCAGAACTTTCAGACACAGCAAGTACAAAAAACAGCAGATTTGTATTTTTTAAAGCAGTTTGCTCCTCGTTGTCTGACTGGATTTGTTATCTTGACGTATACTGACTACTGAAAACTGTTGTGGTCAGAAAAGCATTAAAAACTGTTTGTTTCTAGATATTGATAAACTAAATAAACTAAAAATAATCAATTTTAGCAAATCTGCTGAACATGAACTTGCTTCACCAGGCAATGTTGTAGCTCAAGTCCTGCAGTTGCAGCAGGTCACCACTAGGTGGAGATTGAGACAGCAGAATGTGGGTTAAAGCTGCAGATTTGAGTTTTCCTGTTCCAGCGTTTGGCTTTTGTTTTCCTTCGCATACGTTATTAACTTTGGTCTCCGTCACTTTGTTACAGTTATATCCTGTTGTGCGTGCTGTTGTTTGTATGCGCACTCATAAACACACAAACGTGTCAGAAAGCCGGAGTGAATGGCACCGACTAGAGCAGAAGTCCAAAGACTCTGGTGGGCATTGATGGTGCCTCTCAGGGTGCTTGCTGCCCACAGGCTCATGCTGTCTTCCTGCTTGTGGTTTCACACAAGCATTTCTGTAAATATTTGTGACCATGCCAGTCTTGTGGGTGCGTGCGAGTGATGTTTGTCTCTCATTGTCATTTGTTACCCTTTCCTCCTTTTTGTTGTTGTTGTTTTTCCAAAATATTTCAGTGTCTCCACTCTTTTTACCGCCCTGCCTTTGGCTGCATTCTTACCCCTCTATTTGCTAAATCCTTTCTGTGTGAAGTGAGCCAGCCAGGCAAACATGTTGTGATGATGAGGCCTGACCTGCTATCCTGCTCCTGTTGGCTACAGACCAGCCTGTTTCACTGCCCTAGTCCGCCACCAATCTCTCTGATTATATCTCGCTCTCTAGGGAGGCATCGTAGAGAGCCATCTCCGTCAGTGTGTGTGTGGCAGAGCACTGTGGCCTCCTATTAGCTCCAGTTTGTTTAGTGAATAGCAGCAGGTCCCAGTGGTATTTTTAGCATGCCCCCACCCCTTACCAGAATGGAGCGGCAGCCCAGCGGGGCTTTGTGTTGCTGAGGAGGGCGTCATTGTTACAGCCGACCGCCACTCGACGGCCCTTATTGACATTTGACTGAGAGGTCTCGCTGCATGGTGAGAATGCTTTAAGCCAGACTCGACTCGCTGTTAGTCGTGGTTTGTGAGACCGGGTTGGACACGAGCGCAGGAAATGCCTGCAGGTCATGTTTACAGTGCAGCCAGCTGGATAATCTTTGACTCGCTTTTTGATTCGTCTAAAATCGCTCACTTTCAAACTGTTCTCTGCACCTTATTATTAAAGCGCTACGTTTAAAACGAAACACAAAAACACCTGAGCGCCACGTGTGAGTCATGTGATTAGAGTGAAAGTGACTCACGATGGCCTGACCTTTAATGTCAGTGTTATTTCACTCTGCTGTCATGCTCCTTAATCATGACTCTTTAATGTGAGCTGAACCACACAGTGAGTGGAAAGCTCCATGCACAGGCTCACGTGTGCCTACAAGTAAGGCTTTCAGTATTAATTTAATCAGCATATTCATTTGTCATTCTTCTGCGTATCCAGTTAATTGTCTAAAAAGTCTGAAAATTATAGTTTTAAGTGATTCTAATGATTGTTTTTCATCAACTAAGACAAGAAAACCAATAAATATATAAAACTGACTCTTATTAGACAAATAACTGTGTCCTGAGCCTCCTGAGCGTCTTCTTTCCTGGATTCGTTTTTTTAATTAGTCTGCTTTGTCAAAGAATCACACTTCCATGAATTCTTTCTTCTCCATAATCATACAATCATCACATCTCTGTGCCACATGTTGTAGATGGCAGCGTTTTTGCACCCAGTCGTAATATTACTAGATTTACTATCTTGTCAGGCTGGAGCCGGATTTATGAATCCTCTACATGTATATGAGGATTAAAAAAGTGGATCTTGGGAAGCATGAGAGCATTACAGCGAGGTTTTTAAGGATTACACCTCTATCCTGCTTTTCTCGAAAGAAGCCCTTCAGCCCAGAGGGGACAAAGGGGCTGAGGAATAAAACAAAGAATTAAGAGGAGGGGTTTAGTTTAAAGGAACACGGACGTCTGCCTTCTCACGCCACGGCCCAGGACATAATGTGTAAAAGTGCCTCTGCTGCCAAGATTGCCTTGGCTTTTCTTAAAATTAGCTGTCCAGATAATTATGAATCATATTACAGATTTAATGAGCATTCCCTCAGAATTTGTCAATTCGCTTTGATGTATTTTGTGTGCGTGTGTGTGTGTGTGAGGATGAGGCTGCTGTTTTCTGGTTTCCACTCGGGCACGTGTCTGCAGTAGATTACCGAGGGCCTTCACCCCTGGCTTCCACCCCCGGCCTGGCCTGGTCTCCCCTGTTAGAGCCAACAGATGCCTCCCTCTCAGGACCCTCACCACAAGGAGCTTGCGGTTTCTCAAGTGCTGCTGATACTAATCGGATCAGGAATGACATATTGCCAGGGTGAATGGGATTGTCATGGTCCAACTGGGATGGGTGCAGGAGGGGGTGAAGTGTTTGTGCACATTGTGCAGATACAGCGACAGATACAGATGAAGATCTCTGGAGCAGAGAGATGCAGAGATCATAAAAGTAGTAGCAAAAGAAAATCAATAATCAGCAGGCGTCCCTCATTCAGAATTTCATCCATAAATGAATCATTTTAATCGTCCTGTCAGCTGAATGGTTTTATTTTGTTAATATATTGCCAGTATAATTTCTCCTGATGCCAGCCTACTGTTGCTGTGAAAAAGAAAAAGCACACAATGACATTTTAGTTTAATAATTAACACATTTTTTAAACAAGGAAACTTGTTAAATGCTGCGGTGTTGCCTGCATTACTTTAAGCAGCTGTTGGTGAAAACTGACTGATTGTGAACCAGGCAGGCAGGATGAAGCTTTATTTAGATCAATGTGAGCAAACCGAAACCGTCTGAGTCTCTTTTTTCTCCTTTTTAAATTTTCTTTTCACACGATTACCGAACCTGCACAGCTCATGAATAGGGCTGCTTGGTGATGCTGACCTAAACGCATTAGTGGAAAACATCTGCCTTTTCTCCTCTGGTTAAATTCATATGGCTGTTTAATGAGCTTTTCCAACCAGTTGGCATTCAGACCTCGGATCCACACCTAAACCTATTATCACTGTGCCTCCGGAGCAGCAAACAGCCTTTGTGCTGCTCTTCACATCCCAACTTTCCAACTTTGTGTACGTGTGTATGGAGGCGGGGCTTGGTGAGTCGGTCGGTCCGCTCAAAGCTGTCAGGCTACAGGATTCATCTGGTTTCTTTATTTGTAATTATATATTTATAAGTCAGTCAAACCTGCGCATGATGTCAGCTTTTTATTTGAGCTGGAGATCTGAGTTTCATGAACACCAATAAATTACTTAACAAGTAACTCTGAAACTGCAGAAAACCCTCCGTTTACCTCTGTATACTCAGTCAACTTGTCTATTAATGGATTATGAAAAAAGTATAGTGGAAGGTTGTGCTCAGTTATTAGTGCTTTATGTAAGGGACACATGTGTTGGAGCAGGACTCTTAGCACATCGCAGCAGGTCTGATGAAGTGGGAGTAACGCACAGATCAGTGTGTGTTTATATGCAGGCGTGTTCCCATGAACACATCCTCCCCTGCTTTGTTGTTCTTGCCTCGTATTGCTTCCAGAGGCCCAGTGCGTTCGTAAAAACGGGATAAGTTGTGGAAAAAAGCTTTACTTGCTGTGTCTGTTTCTGAGAAACGAGACGTTATCATAACCTATTCCAGAGAGAGGCTTAATGTAAGAATAGGAAGCACATTAAGCCAAAGTTTATTAAAGCGGTCTTGTCTGTCTGACAGTCACCGGGCAGACGTGTTTTCTGTGTGTGTCTTAAGGCTGTCATCACTGGTCTCAGACACCCATCAGCTGGATTTCCTCTCCCGCTTCGTTTACCCACTTTGCTAGTTACAGTGTCACGTTTCTTTACAGCTGTGCCTGTTGCCAAGGTGACGTGAGGAGTAAGCCCGAGTGAGGAACACCTAAGTGGTTGTTAGTGGCTTAGGAAATGGATCTTAATGAATGAAGAAGCTCAAGCTTGGCTTTTGTCACATTTACTGAAATTCTTTAAAGGTGCTGAGCAGGAACAAACCTTAAACCACAATCTTTTGTAAAATATTAGGAAACAAATGTTCTACCCGGGTGAAGACGTGCGTTTCGAAGAAGCCTCAAGACCCGTGTCGTCACATCTTCATCACTACATTATTTTTTCTTTCCGTAGCTTCTTTCTAAACCAGAGCTACAGGGTGTTTTTATAAGTAGACATGTAATAATTAAAGATGGTGTAAAAATGTTATCTTTAAAAAAGCCAAACTTCTTTTATTCTTTTTAAACAGAGATAAAAGTGGTTTGCTCTAAAAGTAAATCTGATCACTGAGGCTAAAACCACGACTGCGTGCTCCCCCTTTGTTTTAAACCTGGACATGTAGCAGCTCTCTGGGGGGTCTGGGGGCCGTACAGGGTGTTTGGAGATTTCAAGGTAATCAGCAAAAAACTAAATTTGACGTAAATGGGAAGCCCGCAGTGTTTTCCATCAAACTGCATCATTTAGGCATGCATGCAATGACTTCCAATAATCCTAATGATCTGGAGGTATTATTCAGAAGCGCTGCTCGGACCTTTGCAGGATTTCTACTGCTGGTTGAAACTGAGATGTTGATTTGAAAACATGTTTTGGCTGGTGAGTGGCTCTATCAGAAACATGTTCAGGAGTTGGGTTCTAATGAATCAGGCTGAATTGGATGTAATGGATACAAACAAATGTTTCATTTAAGATGGATTCTTCTGGCTCTAGTTTAAGTTGCATGTTTAGCTCATAACATGAATTAAATTAGTTGTAGAAACTTTGTGCAAGCAATTAAATTTCAGCTGGAATCATTATTGCATTAATGTAATCTACACTGCAGTCTAACAACACAAATGTAATTAGAGTGAGTGACATGCATGAAATGAGATTTCTGGTTCTCGAACTACATATACAGTGACAGCCTGAGTGAGGAGCAGAGATGGGCGGTAACGCGTTACTGTAATCGGATTACTTTTTTTCAACTAACGAGTAAAGTAAGGGATTACTATTGCAAAAATGGTAATTAGATTACCGTTACTTTCCCGTAGGAACGCTGTGTTGCTGCGTTACTAAAACCGTGATTTTTTTTAATTTTTTTTGGCGAGAACGTCTCATGACAGTGACGTCAGCGAGTGCAACGTTCGTGACAACAGCTGTGTGCAGATCAACAGTGGATCATATATCGAGTGCAGAGAGAGTATGAGCGTGCAGCGTTTAAAGCGTGGAAGTACTGACCTTACTTTGAGTTTGATTCCATAAAAAGTGACAAAAACATTAGTGTCCGCTGTGCGCGGGAAGAAAACTTCTTTTTACAGCGAAAAAAACCCCTAAACTTCCAACAAGCACCGAGTAGCTACGACGTAATGGGAAACTCACAGAGAAACTCACGGATTCTTCCACTGACCGCGGCACACCTGCACCAGGGTAAACCTCCGCCTACCCTAGTCCTGCTTTACAGGTGAAAATAGAGCAACAGGACCGCTGAGTCTTTGACTTTATTTATTTTCTGCTGTGTTTTACTTGCATCTATTTGAAAGACTGAGTGTAAACACAAAAAATATTTTATTTTATGAGCTGGAATGTGCAGAAAATAGGTTTAAATGTTAAACTAATTTCTTCAAGTCAGAGAATGTTGCATATAATTAAATTTTTGCTTGATGCATAAAGTTAAAAGATTAAAACTAATAAAACAAGTTTTAAAAAGAGACTTTTCCATTTGATTACATTTTGTATGATGGATTATGCAGAAAAAGTAGAATTGGGCTGAAAGATCTATCACTTTATCACCTATTCAGGTTGTAAATCGTGTTTTTAAAAAGTAACTAAGTAATTAATTACTTTTGAAAATAAGTAATCAGTAAAGTAACGGGATTACTTTTTGGGGGAAGTAATCAGTAATTAGTTACTGATTACTTTTTAAGTAACTTGACCAACACTGGTGATATGTCTCTTATTCCAGTAATGAATCGACGGATTCAAACCTGCAACTGTTCCCCAAAATGCCCTTCATTTTCTAGTCTGTTTACTGGAACTCAGTAGAGATGTTTTCCTTGTTTGTATTGCGAACCATGAATATGTTGTGCTTTGTTCTTCCTTAGTACTTCCCAGGCCGTCCTATAGTGACGAACCTGCTGAAGGATTTAAACTCCTGGCTACAGAAGCAGACTGGAGATCGCATTTCATACGAAGCATTTAAAGAAAAACTGGAAAATGATGCACAGGTGAGCTCTGACAGGGACAAATTATACATTATTATTATTATTATTAAAATGAATTTGGTGCATCCGAATCATTTGTAGTAACGTTGTTTATGTCTGTGGCGTTTACTGGTTTCAAAAATAGTTTGTAGTTTGCAGACTACATTTAGAAAGTACATAAATGCAAACAGAGCCAAAGCAGCCAATGGAAGGAAGGGAGAGGAGAGAGTAGCAGACAGATGAGCAGCTGCAGGGAGAACAGAGGGCAGGTCATCACAAAATACACCCAGACTGATGTCCGAGCCTCTGGCTGGGAGTAGCCTCGTCGTTCTGCTTAGCCACAAGGTCACTTGTCAGTCTGGACACTTAATCAGTTCAGAGGCAGCACAATAATTTGTCAAAGAAATGCCAAAATGGGCATAAAAATACATCTTAAAAAAAACCTTCTGTACAAGTTTAGGGGTAGAAAAATACTCTTAAAGATGAGCATCCAGATGTTGCCGTATCTGCTTTGCGCTTGTCTCTGTGCTAGCGCATGCAGCTGGAAATCTATGTGCTGTTGTCTTTGGAATGAAGCCCGCGTGCCTCCGGCGTACAGCCGCTCACAAATTGAAAGACTCACTTACTTACATCATTAGCTTTTAGCAGGCAAATCAATGGATCAATGAATCAATGGGAAGGTATGAATAGACTCCGCCTCGGAGGAAATGGACTCTGCACCAAATCTTTACTATTGACATCTGAGTAACCCTGTCAATCAAGCCAGTGATGGCAGTGCAGTGCAATGAGCGCAACGACTTTATGTCAGAGAAAATATGTTGTTGAATTCAACTGTGGCTCGTGGTTAGAGATGCAGATAGCTTCTGTTCATTAGTGGAGGGCTGAGCCATTAACCTGAGATTGACTTCCCATTGATCAGGAAACTCCACGCAGCTGCTTTCATTAAGTTGAACGGATCTCGAGATACTGGAGAGACTCTTTACTTTTAGAGTTTTGTCTCATTTAGAGGAAAAGCCTGGTGATACTTTCCAGCTTCTCTGAACACTAAGACACTTTCTTTCCTTTGAAGAATCATAAAATGGGTCTCCCTTTTGTTGAAAACCCCCCCACATTTCCTAAAAAGCTGAATAGCGTTTGCCAAGAAGCTCTAGTGACCACACGAGGTTAAGTAATCATTTGTTCAGGTCCGTTTTCATCTGCAGAGTCGGGCCTGTGCAGAGGTGTTTGCAGGGGTTTGTGCAGAGATGCAGCAGATCTCATGTTCACTGGAGTAAGAGGTCAGCGTGCAGGTTTATGATAAATTAGGCCTCCTGCTTTATTTTAAAACAACGAGAAAGAAAATGTGATTTCCTTTATTTAGCTTGTTTGTTTCCTGTCCTTACTTCACATTTACCGGTAATTTGATTTTTCTTCTGTTTTTCTTTTTGTTTCTCTCAGTCTCCAAACTCGACGCTGCCAGACGGCGTGAGGTGGGTGGGCTGCCAGGGTTCACAGCCCCACTTCAGACGTTATCCCTGTGGGGTGTGGACTCTCTTCCATGTTCTTACTGTTCAAGCTAACAGCAAAGGCTCAGGTACAAACACAGTTTGTGTTGCAATGAATTAAAAGGTCATTGAGAGGTCAAAAATGCAGTGGAAGACTGAGGATGAGAGAGCTTTGTAAACACATGAGCTCTGGTTTGGCCTTTTTCCTTCCCAACAGTGACCTGATCTGACAGAGATGAGTTAGTTTATATTTTTATTTTTAACAGTTCAAATTGAGCCTAATTGTTTGTGTGAAAAGGGATTATTGCAGATTAGTGGAATGTGAGTGGTTAATAAAAATAGGAGGCAGATGACCAGAGGCTCCGCTCCTGGCAGGGACGTTAATCTCCCTTCAGTACGCACAGAGACAGGCACACTCAGATACATCCACACCGAGGTTAATCCCCAGGTTTACAGACCATTATGTGACCTGCAGATGGACTGGCCAAAAATGGTGTCCATCTGGCCCACCGCAGACCACCACGGCATACACACTAACACACACTTCTGACTATCAGAGAAAACATCATTTATCCATATCTGCATACACCCGTACAGTATCAAAGGTGTGTTCCACAGGCCTATCGTTATTTTCATAAAGGGCTCAAAGCTCCTGTCCGTGCTCTCACCAGCTGATTGGTGAACATCTAAAGGATCTGCTAAGCTGAGGACAAAAGCAAACGGCTAAAGGGAAATATGTTTGCGGGCTGCTGGAGTCCTGAGACAACAGCCGGGCCACCATTCACATAGAGCGTTAACGGCCTTTAATCTCCAGATTGCATTATCCCATTCATCTCAATATGGGGGTTAACCCAGCTCTGGGTGACTCCTACGTAATCGTGGGAATCCAGCGGGTGCTGGATCCTCGCTGCCACTGGCACACCTTCAGGAGGTGCATGCTCAGGTGCGTTTCTGCAGCTGTGACCTCATTTAGATGTGCCTGTGATTGTGAGCGACTTTGGAGGAAATGACAGATTTAATAATTGCTACAGTAAAGTTGAATTTAAACGTATTGTAATGTATTTTAAAGGATTGTGCACTGCTCTGCTTTTCCCCTTCAGATCCTCAAGAGGTGCTGCGTGCGATGAGAAGCTACGTCCACAACTTCTTTGGCTGCAGGGAGTGTGCGGGACACTTTGAGAACATGGCAGCAGAGACTCTGGAGCAGGTGACATCACTGCCCACAGCAGTCTTGTGGTTGTGGTCCAGACACAACGTGGTCAACAACAGACTGGCAGGTAGGAGTTGGCTCGGTCATCTGTCGCTTCTTTGTAGAATCTTCTTTTCCCTCTTTCAGCTCTCAAACTTTAATGATGTTAAAATGTCTCTGATCTTCTATCGTGGAACTAACTTAAACTAACATACAGTAACACGGCTTTAAATAAAAGTGTGAGTCACGCCAAAGCGAGCATGGTTTCACAAATATTAGATAAACTAACAGAAAGCCAAGTTGTATGAAACCCACAATTTAAAAAAAGATGAGAAATGCAGTCCAAGCCACCAGTGTTTAAACTGGTGACGTAATGTTTAAGAGATGTGTGTGAAAAACTGAAAAACCAGTTTATTTGTTTAAACATGGAGATGATAAAATGAAACGTTCAGGTGGTTTATCTGACAAACAAGCACATTTAAGATGTTGCACTTGTTGCATTATATTTGCATTTTTCATTACTGGACCACATGGATTAATCAGTGATTAAAAATAAATTGATGGTTTGTTGCTGCTTCTGCAATAATGTACGTTAGATCAAAGTAAGTCTCTTTTAAACTTTACTTTACTCCATCCCACTTTTCCCATCACATACTTGCCTCTTTCTTTGTGTGTGTGTGTGTGTGTGTGTGTGTGTGTGTGTGTGTGTGTGTGTGTGTGTGTGTGTGTGTGTGTGTGTGTGTGTCCAGTTAGTCTCTGTAATATGACTAAAAGAGGCTGAGGGGAGGAAGGATGGATCCTCAGATCAGACACCAGCTGTCACCACGTCTTAGCCCTCCAAGTATCATCTGCTTCCACCTCGCCCATTTTCTCCTGACCCCCCCCCGCCATCTCCCATTCTCTCACACCCAGTGTACCCCCACTGTTGTCTGAATGGCCCTTCCTCATTCATAATCCATGCCAGATTATGGTTTTATATTCTGCTTAATCAAGTAATATCTTTTACTGCTGCCTACAAATCAAATCCATATCTAATGTTGAACATAACTTTCTCTGTATTTCCAGGTTTGTCCGTCCTTCTCGGTTCAGCTTTCTAAATATAATCTTTTAGTTTTCGCTGTGCTCTGTCAGCAAATTCCTCTCTTCACATCAGGCACGAGTGCTAAACAGAGTGTCTCTCCTCCCTCTTCTGTGTTCCTGATTTTATTAGGCGTGGCGTGGTCATTAACAGCCTACTTTGTTAAATCACTGCCTTTTGTTTGTGTTTCTGTGACTGCCCCCTCTTCTATCTGAGGGACAGCTTGTGTCCTCAGCAGCAGAGGCCAGCAGTACACCGTCCCCGCGGCTCCTCAGACAGTTAAACACCATCTAACCTCCCCCTTCATGCATCCATCTTTCCTCTTCTGTAGCTTACACTCTTTCCACTCACCATCCCCTGGGACTCATATCCTCTGCTTGACAAGTAATAGTGCAGCATCCTCACAGGATGCGTCCCCCAGGAGCCGGCCCGCTTTGCGTACAATTCCCAGGGTAATGTGCGACAGCAGGTGGCAAACACCATGACACAAGCCACACACGCTTCCTTTTTTTTCCTCCCCTTTTTCCTCTGTATGGGTTAAGTTGTCGCCGGGGGGGGGGCGGGCACTGAGGTTAAATCGGGCGAATCAGGAGGGGAGAGCGAGGGAGGAGCCGAGGGTTTGGCAGCGTTTGCTGCAGTGAGTGGCGGCGTCTCCCCGAGGAAAGCGCGCTCCATCCACTCAACCCCTCCCCTCCTCTTTGCCTAAAGTGGAGCTCTTTAGCAGGCCTCCCCGCCCCTCCTTTCAGAAGCAGCCATGCATGAAAGAGCAGCTATTTGTAAAGCAGCCCAACAATTAATTTAGCTGGCAACAAAGAGGCCCCAGGGCCCTCGGCCTTCTTGCACGGGCAGAATTAAGACTGGTGGCAGCTCAGTCCTGTTGCTGCTTGTCAACAGCTGAGACTGATTCACATTTCTACAGATGGAAGAGCACTGCTGCTGCAGCGGCTCCAGCTGCCTCCTGGGATGTTTTTGTTGGTTGTGGATGGTTCCCCTAAAATTATATTGCACTTTTTTTTTAACAGTAAGATCAAATGGAGAAAAAAACAAACAACGAATGATGCATAAAAATGTTCCTGATTTATTAAAACCATCACTATTGCTTCTGTGTAGTTTCTGTTTTTGTTAACGCGTCGTTACCCGGACATTGTGCGAGCACAGCTACGTCCTTTATCTGAAACGTTGGTGTTTTCGCGTTTGCTTTTTCTTGATCCACACAATCTATTCAAGATGCATCAATACTACTGAGGTTTGCTGTAAATGTGACCCTTTAAACAAAATCACAAGTGCATGTCAAATCAGAATCTGCTTGTTGTGCACGTCCCAGTAAACTTAACGCACACACACACAGGACGACAGCTTGGTTAAATAGCATAAACTAACTCAAACATGCAGCTATTGCAAACAAATAAGCAAATAATAAATAAAAATGTCAAGTTAAACTTTTTCAGCAACATTTTCTTTTCCCAAAAATATTTGTCCAATAAAATCTTTCCAGGTAATGAGAGAATTTCATAATAAAAGTATAGATTGCATAAAAACTTTGCTATGAAATGATCTAAAATTAGCAAAAGTCAGAAAGTAGTTCCATAAAGAGCACGTGTCACCTGAATGAATCGGGCTACATGTTCACACTTTTCAATTAAAACAAGAAATATTGATATTTATTATCCAACCCCAGCAGAAACTCTGATATACAATAAACAATCCCTAAATGAGTTTTTCCTCTCCAATTATTTAAATAAGCATGAAATCTTGACTATTAGCCCCCTTCACTCACACCCCTGCACCCCATACTGCTGGCATAGCATGTGTGGTTGCAGGATTATTGCTGAAGAAGCTAGTTTGACGTGCTGAACAATACATATTTATACCTGATGAATATGTATGCCTGGCAGTGATGACATCTCTGTGACGGGCTATTGTGGCAATCTGGATATGGCTACTGTGGCTAAAGTCACCCTGGCTGCAAACGTGGCGAGCTGATTAGACTAAGGAAGGAGATGCAAGGCATACTGGATGTATGTGCACGTGCACCCTCACCTGCTGAAATGTTTAAAAGCCCCCCTTCACTCTCACTCACACACAGCCACCCATTCAGCACACAGTAAAATTGATGTATCCTTTATGTAAAGTACTGTATGCAGAGTACAAACACCCATGCATATGACTGAGATTAATCTTGAGCAGTGGAGAGAAGGGGGAGTAGAGGTGGTGGTGGTGGTGCTGCAGGAGGATGTAAATTGACAGTCCTGTAAAGTGACAGACCTGCTGCTCTGCACCCCCCCCCCCCCCCCCCCCCCCCGCCCTTCTTTTCTCCAACACAAACCAACACACACACACTCAGACACACAATGGCCTGCTGGTGACAACAAGCAATTCATTACTAGATGCTGCCCTGTGTGTGGGTGTACGTGTCTTCTGCCAGTGTGTTTGCAAGCATACAAAGGCCGAGTGATGTGTGAGCGATGAGCGGCGTTGGTGGGCAGCGGCTACATAAAAGAAAACACGTTAAAGGAGAAAGTTTCTAATTCATTAGAAGGGCAGCTCCCCGCTGAGGCTGCTCTTGGTCTCATGTTCAATTTGGAGATTGGACTTTGCTTTCAAAGGGGTGTAAAGGGACAAGACAGGTGGTTCAGAGCACCAAGGTGCCTGAAAACAGGGTGGGTGTGTGTGTGTGAGTGGGCGGGTGGGTGGGTGCGCGTATGAGTGGGGATGCTGTCCACTTTGGCCACATCTATTATCTCACCATCCCTCCCACTGGGACATCCCAGAAGCCCATTGATCATTGTTAGACCCTGTCATACGAGCGCGCACACAAGTGCACACAAAAGTATCAATCCATAGATTACATGCACACACACCCAGACAGATGATTTACATATAGACTCTTAAATACATACATACACATATGCATATAGGCACTTAGTTTTTACGAGCACTGTGACAAGATCAAATGGGTTCAGCGCAGATTGCATCCAGTCCTCAAAGCACTTACATCCTGCTGTCAGCGTGCACCAACAATAGAAGAAGCATCTGACTGGAAGTCGCTTCATCTGCCACAGACAGTCTCTGAGTTTGTTAGTGTGACTCTGAGGCTGTGAAAGAAGCCACTGAGACGGTCTGCATTTGTTTTTTAAAAATCTCTTGAATGCTTGAGTTCTGTCAGCAGTGTGAATACAGAAAAAGTCTGTTTTCATGGTAACATTGTAACGTTAACTGTAAGATTTCTCTTTGTTGTAAAAGGGATAAAAAGGATATCAGTAATAAAGTGTAGGACATCTTTCTGAATGAAATGGTCATAAATGTAGAAGGAAGATGTGAAGTTTACTTCTGAGGCCTCTGACAGTGAGGTGCATGTAACCTGCAGTGATAGTTGATCCTGATTTCCTGTCTGTTGTTGCACGTTTGATATTCTCCCAGTTACAAAGTGCTTAAAACTCCACTGTGCGATCTGCTCACCCTGTTTCTTTTGCAGGTGCTTTGAGTGAAGATCCTCAATTTCCAAAGATCCAGTGGCCTCCGCCCGACATGTGTTCAGCCTGCCATGCAGTAAAGGACAACGGGGAGCACACGTGGAACCTGACGGAGGTTCTCAAGTTCCTGTTGACCTACTTCTCCTCCGACAGAATCCTCACAGGTTTGACTGAAAACATTTTATGAACTTCAAGAACTTTACCAAACTGGGAGGTCAAAATTAGACTGATCCAAACATAAATTTAAAAAAAAATGTTGTACCTGTTCATCAATACCTGGATGCCTGTTACACATATATGAAGCAGCATTGTTTACTAATTGAATTTTTAATGCATTTAATGACTGACTGCTAAATTTCTAAGTGTAAACTAGTAACTGTGTATCTTAAGATTCTGAGAAGATTTGGTCCTAGATTCATAGAGTGTAATTTTTGGAAAGTTGGTGAAGGGAGAACCACGTATGTTTTATTTGTTTTGGGTTTGTTGCCCTTTTCCCATCAGACTACCTGGAGAGTGAAAGCCAGATTTTGGAAAAACAGAGGGAGAAACATGCCAGCCAGCAGGTCGTTCACATAGCTGAGAGACACGCAGAGAGAAGAGCCAGGGAGGCCTTGGACTTCAGAAAACATCCTCTGGAAACAGAACCCACTGAGCAGGAGGAAGAGGAAGAAAAAGGCGGGGAGGTGGAGGAAGAGGAAGAAGGCCCACAGGATGAAACGGCAGCAGAGGAAGAAGAGGAAGATGAAGAGGATGGACTAGCAGGTGACATGGTAGGAAGATCGTCTGAGCCAACGCCTTGGGCCAAGCCTGAAATGGAGCTGGGTCGTGGCCGGCAGCAGGCTCGGAGGAGACCGAGCTTTGTGAGAATGAGGAGAGACCCGCAGGAGGACATTGTGGATCTCGACTCGTTTGTCAACCAGCACTACAAGGCCAAGGCGCTGCAGATGGCTACCTCCACCCGAGTCAAACGACGCAGCCTGCAGAGAAAGGAAGAGCAGGAGCCCGGGCCGGTGTTTGGGCTCGGCATGGAGCTGGGCGCAGGGTTGGGGATGGTGGGTCTGGAACCAGTGGATGCAGGCTTTGATCTGGATTTTGCGCGGCCAAGGAAGCGGCTGCAGAAGCGAGACGTGGCGGGCCAGTACTTTGGTCAGGAGGCTGAGCTGAGGCACAAGGGACGCTTGATGTCCGTGTTGACCATTGGCTTCTCGAAAGTGGACATCAGCTTGTGTGTCTTCCTTTATTTCCTGTCCTCCCTGTGTCTTCTGGTCATGTACCTTTTCTTCAAAAACCGCCTCAGACGACGGCGGCCTAAAATCTCCGTCCCCTGAGCCAACATGTGTGCTAATTTCACCTGAGTCATAACAAAGATTAACATTCATTTGGTTAATGTCTCCTAAGTTTGAGCGCACTGCACACAAATATAAAATGCTGCCCTCCATAACTGTCCAGTTAAATGTTACCTGCAGTGACACATTTTACTGTGAATTTCACTATTTTCTGTCCAACTACAGACGAGGAGAAGGGAAAGTTAGCAAGTTACTTTAAAAAAATCAGGACAGTCATGATTTTATTTTCCGTGCAGCCTGCAGGGAATTTCATTCTTTCCACACTGACTGTGGGAAAAATGTGTGTTTAGATGTATATTTACATGAAATAAAGGAAAATCAGTTTTTGTCACCACTTTAAACCCCAGTATGAGCTGAAATGTTTTCTGTAATCTGTGTGATATAGATACAGCGCTTAAAATGTATTAGATCACCTGTCATCAAAAACAAGAAAACACAAATGTTTTAGAAATGTGTCAAAAAGCTTGTTTATAGCTAACAGCTGTCATTTATTAGGCAAAATAAACTAAATTCACATTTTTAATCCCAAATTTGAGCCGACAGTGGACTCAGAGAGGAGTCAGAAATTAATCGGGTAAAGCATCAAACCACCAAAACATTTTTTTTTTCTGCAGGAATTCAAGCAAATAGCTTTAATTTGGTGTCTTGATTGGAAAATGTGCTTTATTATCTTATTATTGTATTTTTGTTTGTAAAATGGTAAATCTGAAAATTCACATGACAATGAGTTTATTTTCAGTTCATTTTTATTTATATAGCACCAAATCACAAGTCACTTCAAGGTGCTTGATATTATAAAGGTAAAGACTCTACAATAGTACAGAGAGAACCCCACCTATCAGATAAACCCCCTCTGAGCAGGCACATGGGTGACAGTGGGAAGGAAAAACTCCCCTTTAACAGGAACAAACCCCCAGGCAGAGCCTGGCTGAGAGAAGAGAGACTGACTGGGGGTGATGGGAGGAAGACTGGACCAATATCATTTTGATTCAAGAGCTTGCACAAACTGGCGGATTAACAGAAACACAGATGATTTTGGAAATGACTAATACTGTTAGTTATGGCATAAAGCTGTACTGGGTGGTCTAATAAGTTTCAGCTGTGTTTGGTTTTCTTTCACTTTTGGTGGATTTTTAAATTTACTGCTTTTGTTACTGTTTTCTGTCAGATTCCCTCCTTAACGGTGTTGTGTGGCTGAGAATTTAGTCACATTACGTTTGTTTTGGTTGCTTCTTCATTTCAGTCTCAATTTTGTGAATTTTAACGCACTAACGGTTAAATGAACTTTGAGTGATTCAGAGCAGTCGTGTTGAATCTTAAATTATTGCTGAAAACTGTGACTCGACCAGAGAGAAGCAGATGAGCTGCATTGGTCCAAATTACACTTGAGCTTGACATGATGTCTTTGAATATTACATCACACTGAGTCCACGTAATAGCCACTCTGGTTCTTGAAGTGGAGTGAGGAATATGTTCACACTGGACGAGGATTTGGATTAATCGGGATTTGTTTTGTTTTTGTTTTCTTGGCTGGGGTCCATGAATGATGAAGCGCTGCTCTTCTTCGATGTTTCCATTTGCTTTGGTCTGAATCAATAAAATTATTTTTGATAACGATTTTCGTCTTTTGTTTCCTTGTTCTGACGTGGCGGTCGTGTTAAACGCGTAAATGGCGTCTGTGTTGTCTTTAATGTCGAAATATGTTTTTGTTACAGGTTTGAAAGTGACTTCCTGTTGTTCTAGGTCAAAACAAAAAACAATCAGGACATGGCGAGAAGGAGAAGGGTGTTACATGTAGAAATGGGGGTTAAACCACGCAAGGTTGAAGGAAAAAGCCTGTTGCCATCTGCTGTGCAGCGCAAGCTAAATCCTAACAATTTCATTGGGATTATAGCAAGTGAGTAATCCAGCTTTCCTTTAGGACTAGAGAGGAGAGATTACCCTTGAGGATTAGCTCCCAGCAGATAATAAACTTTATTAAAATGCAATCGGCTTTCATGAGGCTTCTTCCATCCTCACACACACACACTTGGAGGTGGGCTCTGCTAAGGAAGGGCAACGGCAGACCCTCAGGGGCGGTAACATGATGGGATAAGGGGTGGATGAAAGGAGTACTATGGGGGGGGATAAATGGATGGATGGATGAGGGTTTGATGTTGAGATCACAACGAGCACAGCTGAAGGACAACCAAAGCTTGATCTTGAGCTTTGTGTTTCCTGGAACGCCGGCTTGAATTCCCTCG
This sequence comes from Aulonocara stuartgranti, assembly GCF_965226115.1. Lineage (NCBI taxonomy): Eukaryota > Metazoa > Chordata > Actinopteri > Cichliformes > Cichlidae > Aulonocara > Aulonocara stuartgranti. The sequence goes on along the minus strand of NC_138958.1, from coordinate 2,092,963 downwards.
ACTCCTGCCCCTTACCTCCACCTTCCAACCTGTCACCAAAGCATACGTGGATAAAACCTCTGATCTTATCCCATAGCCCGTTCTATCCCTTCATCCAAACCATGTGTTCAGCCTTTGCAGTTTTGATGATGACATAGGTGAGTTGAGGCAGTCAATTTCTCTCTCTCTCTCTCACTCACACACACACACACACACACACACAAAATAGGGTGATTAATAGCCCCACATTAAAGCAGAAGAGCATCACAGCTGAGCAGCTGTGGTTGTGTGACTTAATCAAACTCTCAGGTACTTTCAATGAGATCCTCAATGACACATTATGATTGCCAGAATGGATCGAGAAAAGCAGTTCATCACAAGAAACCTTCCTTAAGTTGTTTATTTATGCCTTTTATCCAGTGCACCGTGACACTTTTTAAAATATCAGCTGGGATGGAAGACCATCAGAGTGAAGCAGGAATTATGTATCCTTAAACTTTTTGCACATCATGAAAATCTTGGAAACGTTGTTTTTCTCGAGCACTTTTCCCGCACGTCCGATCAGTTAATCTGTTTAAACGTTTACCTGTGTTTGTTAGAGGATTGGCGTCAGCCACGCTGTGTGCTGCTCACGCTACACAAGCCCTTTATCAGGTGTCTTGAGCTTCAGTGAGCTGCAAGTGTTATGCTGGTTCAGACTAATGATGGTTAATGAGGAAGTTGGCAGCAGTGTAATATCTGTCTGCAGCTTTGCCAAGGCTGAGGTGAGCAGTTCACACCGAGGACAGAGGCTTCAAATCTAAATTAGGACACATTCGGAGCCTTTTGCGCTTTTTACACCGTTTAATCGAATTCACACAAACCACAAAATGTCAGTTATGTGACAGTATGAATATAGTTGCATTGAATTGAAAGCCTTTATTGTCATTATACATAGTATAATGAAATTGGAAACAGCTCTATATAAGTGCACACATGCTTATAGCACATTATAAAAACTATACAATAATATAACTATACACTACTATAAATATAAATACACAGTACAGTGCTGACACAGTGACAGACAGGCAGGGAATTGATGATATTTCAGTGCAGATTACTTTTGTACAGTTGAGTCGAGTACGGTGATGGCTTTGGGGAAGAAGCTGTCCCTGAGTCTGTTCTGGCCCGTATGGATCTGCAGCACCTGCCAGACGGCATTAGGTTGAAAAGCCGGGGTGGGTAGTGTCCTTTAAAATGTTTCTGGCCCTACTAAGACAACGGGAGTTGTAGACGGCAGACAAGGAGGGCAGGGGGCGGCCGATGATTTTTTGTGCTGTGTTTACCTCTGCAGTCTCTTCTTGTCTGCCTCGGTGCAGCTGGCGTGCCACACTGTCACTGCACAGGTCAGCAGGCTCTCGATGGTGGATCTGTAGAAGGTCATCAGCAGCGAGGTGTTTAGTTGCTCCTTCCTGAGCACCCATAGGAAGTGTAGCCGCTGCTGGGCTTTCTTGACTAGGGCCGTGGTGTTAGCTGCCCAGGAGAGGTCTGCAGAGATGTGGGCCAAGGAATTTGAAGGACTCCACTCGCTCTACACATTCTCTGTTGATGTGCAGGGGGGCACAGCCTGAAGTCCTGGATGAGTTCCTTGGTCTTGGTGATGTTAAGTACCAGGTTGTTTGATGCACACCATTCACCCAGTCTCAGGACCTCATCTCTGTAAGAATCAGAATCAGAATACTTTATTGATCTGTAGGGGAAATTATTTATAAGCTGCCTCATTTCCCTCTGTGATCAGCCCCATCACTGTTGTGTCATCAGCAAATTTGACAATGATGTTCTCTGGGTGGGCGGGACTGCAGTCATATGTGTAGAGGGAGTAGAGTAGTGGGCTTAGTACACAGCCCCGGGCAGAGCCGGTGCTGAGAGTGCGAGGGGACGAAAGGCGAGGACCCAGTTTCACCCGCTGGGGTCTGTTGACCAGGAAGTCCTTTATCCAAGAGCAGGTGGATGGCAGGAGCCCCAGGTTGGCTAACTTGGTGATCAAAATGTCTGGTATGTCACTAATTAGTGAGTGTTAGTTATGGTTATTGAAAACCATCCATATAGCAGCTGCAGTTTAATATTCATATGTGATGGACAGACATGATAGTAGTTTGGCCTCATCAGTGGATTACTCCAGCTGTTAGTGTTTGTCCATGTTGCCGATCCTCGAGTTTCATATTTAACACTGAAAAGAATAAATCGCATTATAAGAAGGCTCAGAAATAATCAGTTCTTTCGCACGCAGACTGGAAGGAAACATAAATCCCTACAGATTAAGCTGCAGTTGATGTGTTTTCACTCATCTACATGTTTTTCTTTGACTTGTGTTACAGGAAGGTTTCCACAGTCCACCAACATCTGAAAACATCCGTTTGTTCAGTTTACAATGTTGCCGATTGACCTTGTTACAAATCTGTTTGTTTTCAAGGTCAAAGACGACAAATGCTTATAAAAGCAACCACACAAACAGCAAATTGAGCTTAAGGTGACACCGTCATGGCGGAGCTTTGCCTGCATACCTTGTCACCGTATATCTTCTTGGAGTAACACGAGCTGATTACTTTCTTCTAAACTTTTTTGTGTTTTGTCTAAAACTGATGCTTTGAACTGAGACAAAGTTGCGTTATGAAACCACTGACTGAAGGGTAAAAACCTCACCTTCCTGCCCTGTTGCTGTCTTCCATAAATTAGACAATGCAGAGTTTTATAGTCACTCGTCTCCTGTACGCTCTCTGCCTCGATGTTTATTACCCCGCCGGTATTGATATTAAAATGCAGGAGGGGCTTGATGCATTTTTCTGTCATCTCTCTTTCTGACTTTAATAATACTATAAAGCTTCCTGCTGTGGGTAGAGGGAGAATGTGGGTGTGGGGGTGGAGTGGGGGTGAATAAATTATGAAAAAGAGGTTAATATATGGTATTGGTATACATTGCATCCTAACTAAGCCAGATCCCCTTTCGGGTTTTAAACATGCAGCCTTTTAAACGCAGGAGTCACGCAGGGTCAGACCCATCTCATTTCTCTGCTGCAGTCCCTCCCCCTTTCATGTGGACGCTCATCTGCCGAGATCTGCAAACATCTCAGTGAGTGTTCATGCAGCCTGTACCAAGGTTTTCAGTTTATGCAGTAACTTCTACTTCTGTCAGTTCACTCAAATTAATGGCTGATGAATGAGCACAGATTATAAGCTTTTGTTTTGCTCCCAAAGACCCCGAACCAGCACACCCAGCACACCCAGCACACCCAGCACAACCAGCCAACCAGAGTTACACCAGATGAAACTGTGGAATACACCCAGGTTGATGCGTTTGTCTTATTCGAATTCATTTGTGATTCCTTCCACATTAATAATGCAGACATGGGTTTTATATCATTTTAAGTAACTATTTTTAAATTCCTCCAATATAATCACTTTCACTGCTTCATGCTTGTTTAATCTCATAATTTAACTTTCAGGACTTAAAATTGTGAGTTCACGTCTCCGCATCATTTCATTACAACACAACCCCGACCTTCACTTCTGCTGATCTGGGCTCAGTTTCCCAAAAACATTGTTAAGCCTGGATCATCTTGTTCCCATTGTACTTCTTTACAATGAAACTACCTTATAGATGATTTTGGGAAACGGGGCTCTGCTCCTGTTTTACCCCCACCCCTTCCCCTCCAGAGTTAGCATATAGCTTACAGGAAGTGCTTGGATAATGAAGTTGGAGAAGAGCCAACACTTGTCAGTCACACCGCTTTCACTCACTCAGCCAACACTGCTCCTTTCACCGAGCATCAAAGACGCAACACAGGCTTTCTGTGGAAATCTTTAGGTTGTGGATGCGGGCCTTCACACATTTTTACTGAGTAGTTTGTTAGGATCAGTCATCTGCAGTAAAATAATCTGATTTTAATAGTTATCTTAAATAGAAATATCAAAATACAACACTGGAGTAAATGCATTTTATTTGGTTTTGGGTTTTATTTGCTGAAATTAAAAAAACAATATGGTTTCATTCAATAATGTTGGTCAAAATCAGTCTTGTATTTTAAATGCTATGCATTAGCTGCGTGTGCCCCATGAACGGTGAACATGCGAACTAATTCAGAATGCCTATTTTAAATCTGAGAATGCAGAGAAAACAACGGGAGCTGCAGAGGAACTGTAATCTTATAGGAGCTGTTAATGTGTTTTTGCAGCTCTGGGCTTCTGCTAATCACACATTAACATCATTTTTGCATCAGGAGGTTTCACCTGAATCCAGATTATTTTTTGCGCTCTGGTTTGCAAGAGCAGCTTAAGCTTCAGGTCTCAGCTTTCATTCATCCTTATATCCATTTGCTTTCCACGCTTATCTAATGAAGTTCGTGAGGGTCGGGAGTCTATTCCAGCACGACGGGCAGCATTCAGACAGGGCAGCACCTTGGGCAGGTGCCAGTGCATCACAGGACTTATAATTGAAACTGGATAATTTAAAGGGCTTTCAGTTAAAGGGGGATCCTGCTGAATTCTCCTGTTTGTGTGTCTTTATCTTGTCATAAATAAATAATATTAATAGTGTTTCAATTAAATCTTATCAGTGTGTCGTGAAAATAAAGCAAAATCCAAATGAAATCCTTCTTCGGGCAGGCTTGGCTTAAACTGTTGTAGTTATTCGAGTCAAATGAGCCTATTACCGCCTCGTCTTAGCAGGACAGGGTCAGGTTCAATCAGGGAATTGGAAAATATCATTTCTGACGGGAATAGATTTCGTTTGTTCAACCAATCTCTTCTACTAATTACCCAAATGGACAGGAGCTGTCAGGAGACAATAACTATTCCCTAATAGAATTTGCCCCCCAAGTGCAATTTAATTTTCTCCTCCGAGCTCTCTCCTAAGGTTTCCCCCTCGCTTTCTGCCTCTCTCCCTCTCTCTGTTCCTTTCCTGCTTTCGGACCAAATGCGTGGGGACACGGTGCCACTGCTACCTGATGTTGTTTTGCGGGTGGACGGCGGAGAAAGTGTGGACTGACTACTGCAGTTTCCCTGCGAGCTCTGGCTCACCCCGCTGAAACGAGCCTCGGCGGTATGGAGGAGGAGAAGAAGAAGGCGAGGAGGAGGAGGGAGAGCAGAGAGGAGACAGACTGCCAGGTAGGTCTGCGCCATGCGCTGGGCTGTAATTCGTCTTGGAAGTCGAGAATACATTTACGCACTTCTAAAGTGTAAGTGTTGCACGAAGGGAAGCCACTGGAACATAACGCATTTGTTCTGCTAGCAGTCTCTGCATGAATTTGATTGTACCCAGGCTGAATCTGTGCTCTGAACCGTGTTATCACCATTGCATGGCAAATGTGCTCAGCTGACATCCACGTTGGTTTGTGTGACTAACATTCAAATAATAGATTTAAACGCACAAAAATAATAAACACTCAGATGAAGCTTTTTCTGTTGTGGCTCGTTATGAACCAGGCCTGCTGGAGGTTTTCATCCCACAAATGAATCGCGCTCCATGAAAGCCTGATCACATAAGATATCCTGACTCTCTGCTCTCACTAAGATGGATCTGTGAATCGCAGATTTGCGCTTTGGTGACAATGAACTCATCCACTGAAATATTAGATCTAATTAGAGGTGCTTGGGTCAACGGCGGTGGCAAAGGAGTCGCCCTCTGTTTGAGTTATTGTCCGAGAGCTGCCTCCTCTCAAGATTACATTCATTTAGATAAATAACCTCCTTCCAAATATGTATCATAAAAATAGAAAAATCAAAAACATCTTTACTGATTTGTGTTAAAAATGTTTACGAATTAAACTTCATTTGACTGCCCGGGCGAATTTAACAGAGCGGAAGCCGTTTGAGTCCCCTTGGATAATAACATTAAATATATCTTCTCTGTAATGTCACACTTCAATTACTATTATTTTTAACTGTTGTGTGCAGCATACATATATTTGTAAAATGCAAAACGATTACCCCCCAAATGCGGATTGTTTTGCACATCATTCAGTGCACTAATAGCCACGTTGCTTTGCCATCTCATTTAAAGATGAAAAACGCACCTCATCATTTACTGTCCCACTAAACCAGATGTGCGCGCTCGTATCTTCTCTCTCGCTGCATTTGCATCCGTCAATTATTCTAATTGTGTTGCCCTTTGCTGACAGTTTAAGAGCATTTTATCTGCATTGTTTTCTAGGACAGCTAAAGGGCCTCGATTCCAACAATCAGAGTAATTGAATAGTCGAATAAATTGAATGATCTTGAGGGGAAAAGTGTATAATGAAAATAAAGTGAGACCATATGATCCCCTCGCCACACATGCGCGTTACTGATGGATGGATGGACGGATAAAATTCCTGTAATATCCCAGCCTGCCTTTTAATCATCCTGATGTCCGTTTTCATTTTACTAAATTATATCTGGAAACGCCACGCATACAGGCGAAGGGGATTGTGGGTCCAAACACCATAGGGTGGCTATAAAATAAATAAATAAAAATAAATAATAAACAGAGATAGAATCAGTTTATGGGCAAAAAGGGGGAAATATGCATAATATGACGCCAACTTAAATTTACTTTGCCAGAGCTTGTTCTCCCCTTTTTCTGATATTTGTAAAGCCAAATAAAATAGTCCGCTAGTTTTGATCTATTACTAGTGCAAAATATTGAGTCACATCACAGAAGATCTCAAATATGTGTTGGATATTAAAGGGTATAAATGCGTCGAATTGATACACCGCTTGAACTACTAAAACCTCACCTAAAATAGCCAAGCGGTAAATAAACTAAAAAGAAATGCTTTCACTTATTGTTTGTTTTTTTAAATAAAGAAAAATTACTGGTTTTGTTTTAGTTGAACATGTGGTGTGTGTGAGTGTGTGTGTGAGAGAGAGCGAGCTGCAAACAATCACCTGGGACCCTCAGACGGACTTGGAGTTGATGGAAACAACCTGCACTGGTTTGGAGGCGGACCGCGGCGGCAAAGCGCCACTGTGTGCTTTTCTTTCCATGCTTGAAGTAAATTGGAAGCGAAGATTGAGTTCATCTAGCCTGAACTAGCGGCCCTCCGGAGGGAATATCTTATCCGGGAGAGCCGTCTCAGACGATGGGGTTTGAAATGAGCAGTGTCAGGAGGACTGCGCCCAGACTCCTAATCCTACCTGTCACTGAGAGAGCAGCTGCACGGGAGCTGCCACTGCCGGGAAAAGGGCTACAGGTGACGGTGCTGTGAATGTGACTCAGACGTGTCCAATAATATTCCTTCTGTGGTGTGGCTTCATTTATTATTTTTCCCCTTTTTTTTGCACCCTTAGCTGTAGTAAGACCTCAGATTACAGGGATACTTTTCAGGTGTGATGGTGCCTACATGCGTGTTTTATAGGGCCAATCAATCCCATCACCAAATAATAAAAATGAAGAAAAATGCGTTTACTTGCATTGAATTGACTGATGCCGCCATCCCACCTGCTGATATTCTATAAAAGTACATTTTTGCATCGCATTTGGTCACAGACGTGGGTGCTGAAGAAACAACACTGTAGTCTGGACGATCCGCAGGGAAATCTGCGTGGACAGCAGACACGCTTTCTTTTTTGTTGCTTCGTGGATCATTTCTAAAGTAAAATGACATGTAGCTGAACTCTAATTTTCCTGGCAACACGGGTCCCTTCTCCTCCTCTCCTAAAGGAGCCCTGCTTGCCCGGGGACCCTCTGGAAGCCACTGCAGTGAGCTATTTATGGTCTCCAAGGGAGCGAGGCCCCGCCTCTCCAGAGACTTTCTCATATACCATGTAAGACTCCCCTGCTCCTCTCCTTTCTCCTTCTTCCTTGTACACCTATTGAGGATGCTTTCCGCCTTCGGGGGGCCTCCTCTTCCTGCTCTCCTATTGGCTCCTGGTCAGCCTCTGCCGTGGTGACGTCAGGCCCCGCCGCCCCTGCAGCGCTGAATGGACCAAGCAGCCTGTCTGATCCACTCCAAAACAGCTCAACACGGCACGGCACAGCACGGACACCATCCCGGGAATAGGAAAATAACAGGAATAGAGGCTTGACGGGACAGCGACAGAGATCAGCCTCCAAATCGCACGAAGGCCCAACAACATCAGCATCATTGTTTGTTTTCTTCACGAGACAGGACGGGGGAGTGCGCCCACCGTTTTGCGGGTGTATGTGCGTGCGCTTGTCTCCCGGTTTGGATCACGATGATGCAAAGTGCGGCGGTCCTACCGACAGAGAGTCCTGTGAAGAGTTTACCGGAGATTCTCGGAGTGCCACTGCAGCGTAAGACATTTTTTCTCCTGTTCTTCCTCTTCTTCTGTCCACGATCAGTCTGGAAACTGGTTGGCGAGCGCAACCGGTGCTGCGGGGATTTGACTGTAGGGAGAGGGGCTTAGTTCCAGCAACCCGAGCGAGATTGGGGAGTCTTAGTTTGTCACGTACACCACTAATGTGCCATGCTTAGTCTTTATTTCACGGTGCAAAAGCGCCTCGTAGACGATTCTGCTTCACGGCCTCACAGCCACCCGCATGTCCAATTAATCTTCGCAGCCTCAGATAGCGAAGACGTATTCTGCGTTAGGCTGCGAGTAGAAGCGCAAACTGTGATATTTTTCACTCATCCTGGGTGAAAAATAATTTCTGGTGAAAGGCAACATTTATGATTCCCTAGTTTGGCCTCTAACTTCCCGCGTCAGGTTGCTGGGCTCACACGGAGCCTCCCAGCTGTTAATTTGTAAAAGAGTCTGCATGGTCAAGAGATCAGGCGCAGTTGTCATCACCCTTCAGACAAACACACTGACTTTGACTGACACTCATCACTGGGTCGAATTAAATAGCTTGAAACACTTTTATTTATTACAATTTAAGCACTAATAAAAGTGAAATTATTATTATTATTATTATTATTGAGGATAAGGGCAGATATTTAGTAGTTAATTGTCGATGTATCACTGTATTTTCTACCTTCCAGCATCAAAGGCGAGAAATGCCTTACATCTGTTCTCCTGTTAATCTGTGCCAAACCTTTTCTTTCTTTCTTTTTTACAATCTGTTCGCGCAATCAAGGTCTAAGTGCAACTGGATACATTTCTGTTCTGACCTAATTATTTAATATGCCAGTTAGTAACAATGTACAGATGGACCGGGTCTAATAGGGTAACGTCAAAAATAATCCACAACAGAACGGGATAACGTCGAGCGAAATTACTGGACTGCTCTGTTTTCAAAATACTCATGATGCACATTTAAAGACGCACATTCAAGGTTTGAAATCTGTTAACAAATGGCTAAAACTATATAACAAAACTGAGGGGAATCTTTCAGGTTTTTCCACATTGCTCCCATCCAACTAAAAAACCGTAAACAACGGTGAAATATGACAAGAGTCATCTAAGACTTCCAGCCTGTTCAGTGAAGTATTTAAACCTCACCAACTGGGGGGAAGCCTCTATATGGTGGGCTTATGCTCTTTAATTTTATAAATCGAGACAGATTAAAAGATTGGATAAAGATCCTGCCACTCAGCCCCCTGCAGAGCCAGCAGGCATCCTGGATTTAAACCTGGATTATTTCAGGAATAAAAGCAAAGCAGAATATATCTGAGCATTTTATATCACACACACAGTCCTCTGCTGACTCAGGGCAATTACACCCACACCTTAACCTGCAGGCTATTAGTCGTTGATATAGAGTGTTTACTTCACGTTTAATTAACACAAATCGCTTGACAACCAACGGCTGCCAGAGTGCACTTCTTCTTCTTCTTCCTCCTCCTTTCGTTTCTTCTTCTAAACAACACCCCTGCTAAAAGAGTCTGAAAGTGTGTTTCACCCGCTGTGTGAAATGAGCAAAGCGATGAGACTGCACGTGGTGAAGAGTGGTGGCAACAGATAATAAGATACGAAGAAGACCTCCTGAATACACGAGGTTTACTCTCTCTCCCTCTCTCCCTCTCTGACACACACACACACACACACACACACACACACACACACACACACACACTGAAGCTGGATGGCGAACGCCCTGTCGTTGCCAAGAATCGTGCTGCTTTCCTTTCAGCACCACTTCTCTCTCCAAAGCCATCCCGCTCGGCTTCACCCACCCACCACTTATCTCTGGATATTTAAAATGCTTTCCCATTTTAAAGTCCGAGACACAGGCCACCCTTTCATAATAATTTCACTGCCTTCTTCTACCCTTTCTATGAGAATTACCTCGCCGAGGAGACACAAAGCCAGTCCAAGCTGTGTCTGTGCCGGAATGTTCCTCTGTGTGTAACAGTGTGCGCACTGGGTTATTTAAGCTTCTGTAATAAGGACCGAATATTTCGATGAGGTTATCTGTTCTTACTCTTCGCAAAATAAACGAATGAATACTGAAAATAAAATGATTTTTTTTAAAAAAGCTCATTTTCACTGAGTTACAGTTATTTCTCCTCCTTGAAATTAAAATTAAAATCACAGAAATGCCAAAGGTACTAAGAGTAGTACATAAAAACCCTCTAAAATGTGCGTGTCCGCGCCTCCACGGTGCAGAGTCAGTGAGCTTGGTTTTGCACGCAGTATTGTGTGTGGGGATTACGCATGAGGCACCCGGCGCTTTACACGGTTATTGTAAGATGATTTCACGGCCGATATGTTTTCTCTCCACAGCAAAGGTTGTGATATGTGGGTGTCTTAGCTTCATGGTCACCGGCCCCGGTCACTTGTTTTTTCTCAGTATTTTTTTTTTTACAGTTTTTTCTCGTCGTGTAGCATCATGCAGATGTGTGACAAAGACAGGCCGAGAATAAAAACAGTCTAAAGGTCTTTAAAGACAAATGCTGACGTGATGTTAGTTTATGGAGCATTGCAGGTGGACTTTTACAATCTTTAATTTAATAGAAGGAGTAGGAGTTACTGTAATAATAAAAATGCTACAAATACAAATATTAAAATATAAAAAATATGCTGTTTGATCTCTATAAATGTGCTACTTCGACAGAAAATCGGTTTTTGTTTTGAAAGAAATTATGTTTTGATTTTATTTCGCTTTTTAAGACGTCTTGAAATGTGCAGCTTACCTGTAGTTTATCATCGATGCCAAATTTAATTGCTAATATCTGCCTCCGAATGGGCACGTGTGGTGTGCCAAGACACCTTTTTTCCCTTTCTTTTTTTACATTCACAAAAATTAAATTTAATCTCCCCTTGACCCTGATTTACATCCAGAAACCGCCTCACCTTCTAACACTGGTTGCCACCATGCTTCCCATAAAATCATTAGGAGATTAATTAGGGTCAAACTAGATCTGGCTAACGAAATTAAGAGAAACAAAAATCAATATTTCGTCAGAAAATTATTTTCGCTCTACAAGCGAACAGCTCCGAGTTCAGCACCTTGGACAGAGACGGACAATACAAATACGCGAAATTTATATATTTTTTGTCCTGTTTAGCTGTGATAGCAACAGCAAAATAAGTCGTAATAAAATAAAATAAATATATAAACAGAAGCAAAATAAATAACATTTAAAAAAAGTGACGGGCCTTTAGAAAATAAACATCCATGCACATAATCTCCAGATTTCATTGTTATTATATCTATACGGAAATATGAGTGAAACCCGAGTTTATTGTCTAAAACTAAACTACAGGCTTGCAGATTTAGGGGAAACCCCGAAAACCTGCTTTAATGTGCGAAACAATTCTCCGTCACCATGAATGTCATTTCATTTTTTGTTGTTGTTTTTGTAAAGGTAAAACGAAATGAATTTCGTTCGCGTAAAGCGCTTATTTCTCTTTGCCTCTTTGCTTCTCTGTTAACTACGCGGGACTGCGCTTGTTTCCGTCACAGAGATCCCTCAGTGTGCAGGCTGTAGTCAGCACATCCTGGACAAGTTCATCCTGAAGGTGCTGGACAGACACTGGCACTCCAAGTGCCTCAAGTGCGCCGACTGCCAGACACCGCTGGCGGACAAATGTTTCTCCCGGGCAGGAAGCGTCTACTGCAAGGAGGATTTCTTCAAGTAAGTGCGCTTCTTCCTTTGCTTTCTCCCCTTACCATCCGCGTGGATTGTTTCCTGCAGAGTGAGCACTGGCCCAGCCTTTCTCCAGGGCAGCACTAACAAATATTACAATTTTCCTTGACAAAAATCCGACTGTGACCTGTAATAGTTCCGGTGCATTTAGTATTGCAACCGACTGGTTTCCGTTTGCTAACACGGTTAAAATGCTAGCAATATAACATCGTGCCATACATGTGTATTAGGCTAACCTTTGTCTTTTTACCTTTAATTATTTAATAATACATATTCACCACTTTCCCCTAATTTATGAAGAACAACAGAAACACAGCTTGCAGGTGTGTTTGCTTGGGTTGGACGTTGATGGTTTTCCTCTTTGTTGTGACTGAACATGTGTGATGCTGGTTGCCCTCATAATGTGCACAGTTTGCCTGATTCCCAGTGTAGTGGCAGCTCTGTCACACTGTAGGAAAGATTAAAAATCCCTTTATTTCACAGTCTAGTTGCTATTTATTCTTTCAACAATTGGATGTTTGAGGCATTGCAGGAGAAAATTGAGTTTGACTTTTATCCATAACACGATCGGCATATTGGGGCTTTTTACTAAATCATGTTTGAAAGGTTTTAATGCTCAAAGCTAGAAAGAGACCTAAAGAGCTCCGGAGTCTCACTGGGAGCTAACTGTGTTAGGTGACCCAGGGGGCAGTGCTGGTGGGGGCTGTAGCATGTTCAAACACACACAGACACACATACTAAATAATACATACACATAGCTTTGCTGGTGTTTGCTTCCCAGAGGTGATTTGGAGGCCTCACCTTGCTCTTTTTATTTTTGTGTGTCTGTGCTGTGATTTAAAGCCTCTCCCGAGTCAGTGTTTTATTGGTTCTCCTCGGGGTGTCTTTACTGTGAGGACCCCTCCTCCTCCTTCTCCTCCTCTTCTTGTTCTCTTTTTACTCTAGTTCATCTGCAATCACATAAACATGCAAACATGCAGATGCACACTCAAACCCACACAGTGCACTGATCCAGTCCATCTATCAGTCTGCTAGCAGATCTACCGTTAACAGAAACACATTCCAGGGATGGTTTTTCCCTCCTCAGCAGCTGGAGTTCCTATTAATACAGACACTGTGCCATCATTCTTGGCTGCAGATGAAGAAATAGTCATGTAGTGTGTGAAATTTTAATCTCAGCTGCTCGCACTCTTTCCATCAGTCCACCCTGCCGGCGTTTTACAAATTTTTTCATGGCGTCTCTCTCTCTCTCTCTCTCTCTCCTTCATGTTTTCCTGCAGACGTTTTGGTACAAAATGTGCATCGTGTCAGCAGGGCATCCCGCCGACACAGGTTGTGCGGAAGGCGCAGGACTTTGTTTATCACCTGCACTGCTTCGCCTGCATCATGTGCAGCAGACAGCTGGCCACCGGGGACGAGTTTTACCTCATGGAAGACGGGAGGCTGGTGTGCAAGGTGGATTACGAGGCCGCCAAACAAAATGGTAGGTGTGCAGGAGCATTCGATGTTAGGCTACAACGAGCGTTTACTGAAAATATGAAAAAAGAGATGTTTCAATAACTCTTAGCAGTTTTTATCCACCTGGTTTAGTGCTGATGACTTCACTTAACTACACCAGAATCACAACACTATGAATCATGGATAAAGTTGTATTCACGGTGCAAAGCGGTAATACGACTCCTGCCGGTGGATCCGTGTTGTTTGTTTGTGGGTGTGTGCTGCTTCTCTCCCTCCCTCTCTCCTCAGATGTCCATGCATCTCTGATTGATTATGCAAAGTGAAGCAATGCTCTTATATGGTGCTGTTCCAATCACTCCATTCCTCCGGCAGTGAATAGATTTATGTCCTCTGCTGTGGGAGTGGGACAGATGCACAAGGACAATAATACACTTCTATACATGACCATTCACTTCACTGAGCACAGACACGCTCAATGTGAAGGCCTGAGGGCAGTGCCTGCTGAGGCAACATGACAAATCTAGGAAGAAGTCACTCACGCTCGTGTGTGTGGTGTTTTCAGATGATTCAGAGGCAGGGACCAAGAGACCAAGGACCACCATCACCGCCAAACAGCTGGAGACCCTCAAAAGTGCCTACAAAAACTCGCCGAAGCCTGCACGCCACGTCAGAGAGCAGCTGTCATCGGAGACGGGGTTAGACATGAGAGTGGTGCAGGTAGAGTATTTTGGCTATATCCTGCAGGTCCCTGAGAAAGCTGACTCACTGGGATCGAGTTTTTGTAATGAAGCAAGTTACTTTGGAATCGCTGAATCCCGGCCTCTCAAGTGCTGATACAAATGTTAAAAAGCAAATACATATTTGGAAACAACATAATTCACATGCATTTTACTTGAATTTTAAATTTAAATGAGGATATTTAGTATTTTAGAGTGTTTCAGAGCTAAAAAGATCAGACCTTATTGAGAATCCACGTGCAAAGCTTACATTTTTTTCACATATTCACTTTAGTGTCATGCGTTTGTTTTCCTACCTAAAATTTCTGGTATCGACTGTTGTGAGATAATTAAAATTTGATGAGTTTATTTGTGAATTTAAAAGCTCAGGTTGCAAATAAACACATTTATAAAGAGTGACGCTATATTGCGTCAAACAAAGGCCGAGGCTGAAGTCAGACTAAGAAGGTATCGTTCCTGTTGTCATTTATTTTTAGTTGGAGATAATGTTTCAGAGAGTGTTTCATAATTTCATTTGCACTTAACGATAAATAAAATGTTCCACAGGTTTGGTTTCAGAACCGGCGAGCGAAGGAAAAGCGTCTGAAGAAAGACGCAGGGCGGCATCGCTGGACTCAGTTTTATAAAAGTGTCAAACGCAGCCGAGGAGGAACTAAAGTGGAGAAGGAGAGCTCAGCTGACGACGCAGGACTCAGCGACAGCGAGCTGAGCTTCAGAGGTATGCAGCTTTTATTGCTTAAAAGTGAGATCCCTGAAGGGAATTGTCCGTCATGCTGCCGTGCTAATGGGATCGAGGGAGCCTAGAAGCTGCTAAATGACACGAGCGCCGCGGCAATTGGAAGTGTCTTTGTGGCGTTTCATTTGTTTTCTAGCATTCATCAACGCGTGGCGTCGCAGTCGGGCAAATCCAAAATGGCATTCTCATTTCACATTCCCGTCACACATCCCTGTGGCTGCTGACGCATCCTCCTGCCTCTGTTTGTCACCATGATGGAGCTTATTGGAAAAGAGAGAGGGTCCTTAGTGGGATGCAAACGGCGTTTTAGACATGCCATGTTATTTAATGTTTGCACACCCCGTTTTTGGTAGTCATAAAAGTCCTCAAGCCAAAGAAGGCTATTTTTATGAGAAATGAAAACATGGTGACAGAAACTCTATAAAGCATGTGAGGCTTTTAGTCAATTAGAGAGAAAGCGCTCTGGGGCGTTGTTGTTATTGAAGCCACCCAGGGGAGGGACGAGATGGAAACAAATATTTTGTGCTGCAGTAATTGCTCGGTTAGAGATGAAGCAGAAAGAGCATCCTTTCTCACTTTCTCGCTAAGAGAACCGAAAAGCCTTTCAAAGACTTCAGTGGCTCGTCCATTTACTGTACCTCCATGAAATCTGCCACAATAAATCTGACTCGTAAAAGCACTTAACTGTATTGAAATATAACAACTGTATAATGCTCGCACAGGTGACGGCGCTGTTGATGTCTCAAAGTTTTTACACTCCTCGTGCTAAGTGACGGTTTCTCCTCTGCAGACGACCAGGTCCTGTCAGATCTCGGCCACGCCAACGGGCTTTACGGGAGCGTCGGCGATGTGACCAACACGCTGAACGGCGGCTTCTCCGTCGACGCGGCGGGACAGCCCTACCACGACATCCGAGCGGGAAGCCCTTACGGTCTCCCCCAGTCGCCCTCCTCCATCGCCTCTCTGCCCGGCCACACTCCTCTCCTCAACAACCTGAGCTTCAACATGGACAGCCTGGTGGCACAGGGGGGGCCGGGTGGTGTGGGACAGGCTCTGAGGGCCATGGCAGGAGGCCCGACCTCAGACCTCTCCACAGGGAGCAGTACGGGATACCCTGACTTCCCCACCAGCCCCGCCTCATGGCTGGACGAGATGGACCATTCCCAGTTTTGAGTCTCAGACATGGTAAAAAAAAAAGTACTGTGGGGAAACATCAAAGTGGACTCAGAAGGCTTTTTACATTTCTTTCTATCGTTCTCCACGGTCCACTGCTGGTATGTTTCGGGTGCGATGTTGGGCGAAGGAGAAGGGAGAGTCCCGCAGCAGTCGTAGTTGGTGAGGTAGCCATCGAGATATGTAGTCTGAGCGGAAGCAGCGAGAACGCCTCCACACAGAATGAGTCAACTCTGCATCATACGATCGTTTTTTACACTTTGTTTTGTTCGTTCACTCTCTGAAAGTGAGACCGGATCTCAAATATATCGGTGGAGTAATGCTCACAGGGGAGAAACGTCTCATCCCTTGAAATAAACCACACAACATTAGGGCGACACAATCCAGATCAAAGTCCCTACGAAACCCAGGAGTCAACCTGCATGCTTCTCATTCATACTGAGCAGGCCTGCCGTACAGCCACATCCAAGCCTTTACATTGGCGATGCACTTTACTCTCCTCGTCTCTCTACACGTGTGGACAGGAATGTGGGGAGAGCAGAGAAAAGGAGGAGAGACGTATGCACAAGGCAACAAACAGTGTTTCATTGGGAGAGAAATTTACAAAAAAAGAGCGGCACAAGTGTTAATTTTGAACCACGCTGATGCTTTTGTTGTTTTTAACATAGTGCTCAAACTTATTAGGAAATAGATGACTGTTGGTCTGCCCGTCCTTTCCTCTGTCCGTCCGTCTGTTCATTAGAAGTTTATGTCTCCCCTCTTTGAATGAGGGCGATCACTGTTTGCTACAAAGCAGATCTCTCTTCTATATTTATAGGTGCTTGACTTGTTGTCATCTGTGTAAAAGCTGGTCTGGAAGCAGACGTCCGTCAGTATTAAATTATCTCAGACACAGACTCGCCAGGAATAAAAAGCTTATACGTTTAAGGCAAAGTCAAGACATGTATACGGTTTGGAAATATTCAGTTCTAACTGCTAAAGACGCCCCGCATCTTATCCATTTGTATGCACATGCAGATTCTTTTGCAGACGTTGAAAAGCAAACATAAATTTGACACTTAAAATGCTAACAAGCAGGAACACAGATAAAAACTCTCTTGAGTTTCTTCGGTCTGATCCAGGCGCCTCTTGGTAATCTACTCAGTGCAGCTTTGCCTGCTATCAACCTACTTACTGACCCCAGATGTGTCGTCAGCCTGTTCTCCCACTGCCTGGCCTGCATGTCAGAGGGATTACCGATAGTCCCCCACATTCAGGGCTGATGCTTTAGCGTCAGTGCTGGCACGACTGCCGGGCCGATGCATTTCCCACAGCTGCATCTTTAAAGACCCACAACAACTGAAACAGTGGAACGATTCGGTGTTTCTGATTCTTGACCTGCTGAGCATGCAGGAACCATCATTTAGATTTGATCTCTGCTTCAAAAGAGAAACAGAGTCTTATTCATGTGGGTACTTCTTTTGTTAAAAAAAAAAAACAAGGAAAAGAGGGAAAAAAACGAGTGTTTTCAATACCAGGAAGCAAATAAAGAAATACAAGATGACACTATTCAGAGAAACTCGAGATTACAGCTCTAAAATTACAGCGTAATTATTTGGTTGATAAAATTAAAACTATATAAAGTGTAACACGGGGGTAACATTTAGATGTATTACAGTTAGTTAAATTCCAAAACAACGAAGAATAAATGTATTATAGAAAAAACAAATTTAGGAAGATCTCATATTTGATTATTTCATTTATCACTTAGAAATGACAGTTGGAAGCAACGTGGACAAAGTTTTGAAAGAAGAATAGTGTACTCGAGATCAAAACATTCGTTTTAAATTACTGAGCTACTGTAAAACATTACAATTGTTCATGTGTTCATATGTGACAGTTAAAAAAGGGATGCAGTCTATAACCCACATCAACCATGAGTAAACATCTGTTACCCCCAGGATGAGTGCACCGTAATTACAGCGTAATGTTTGAGCTTCTATCGAAGTTTCACAGTTAAATGAAATAACAAACATATTACCAGGACAGTTTCATTCAGTCTGTGTTGCCTCCAAACTTTGCATCTCAATTGCTGTAAATTTTGTACAGTTTGAAAACGTGTTGATCATCTTGTTTCATGAGCGCTATTTATTATTGCCATGTGTCTTTGAAAAAGATGTAAAAGAGAGCACTGAATTTATTCATTTATGCCTTCTGTGTAATGGTCTGAACTGTGTACAGTCAAATCTATATGAGGAAAATAAAGCTGGATTGTGTTTGGGTTACGCTCGGCTGCTTTCTTTTCGTACTCCGGGCCTGCGGTGATGAATGCGAGACTTAAGATTTTCAGCTGGACTTTGTTTTTAATATATCAAAAGAAAAATATGTGCTGTAGGTGTTTTTATTATTTTGCCTTATTGAAACGCTCTTAGAGCGAGTTAACCCGCAAATTCATTTACCCATTGAGAGCATTTACCACACACTTAGGCCTCTATTCAATTGTGGGGATCCATTTAGTACCACCAACAGACAGTGGTCAGTCAGTTAACAGTGATTGATACTGCTTTCCGCTCTCGCTCTCCGGGTGGGTGGGTGGGTGGGTGGGGGGGGGGGGGGGGGGGTGACAAGAAAGATGCATGAAGAGAGATTAAGGAAAGAAAGCCGGAGAGAGAAATAAAACAAGTGCAGAAACAGATGCTCGCTGGCTATTTCTCTGATCCTCTCAGTGCTAAAGAGACACAACAGCAGATTGCAGCACTGCACTGTCAAATCTACCCTTAATCCCTGAGCTGCTAACTAATTGTGAAATATAGGCAAATGTGCTTTGTAGTCAGGCAAAGCGGGAACATGATCCATATGCAGGCAGCGTGCTCGCACATGTCGAGCTGGTAAATAAACAATTTGCAGTAAAAAAATACCCTAAGATGACTGTAATACTACAAAAAATTATTTAGTTATTAAATTAAATTTTAGTTGCAGTAATTATTACCTAAAAGGCCTCCTCTGCACATTTTCATCTGTACTTAACGTGAAAACAGAAAATAACAGTGAGTCCCAGCAGGAGTCTGCAATGGAAACGTGAGGGTGTGACAGAGGCCTTCTTAGTTTAGCACATAAGCATCCTAATACATGCACAACATAAAGTAACGCTGGAGCTGCTTCATAGACACTGATTTCAAAATTGTTAAAATTCACATGTTGAACACATTTCAACCAAAACAGCAGACAGAACGATCGGCGCCGTCACCCCTGAGACGCTACCACGAAATGACACAAAACAGTCACGTGTGGGCTCCGTGTCAGTGCAGTGAACCCAGCGTCGTTAGTTGTAACTGGCACTCACACACATGCAGTTCCTGCTGCATTGATAAAAGCTCACGAGTTACAATGGATTTACTCCCTGTGACTATGGTGTTGGCTAAGCGCAGCATGTATAGAATTATAATGAAATTACAGCACAGTGTACATCCGTATGAAACTCATTTCTATGCAGCAACGTGCAGCATTTGTTTGAGAGCAGGCCAACACAACCCAAACGTAAGTGATATCGATTCCTTTGTGTTTTAGCTATTCCTGTAGCATTATAAAAACAAAAAGCAAAGAGTCAGCCTGGTTGGAGTTTGCACGTTTGCATAAAATGCTACAAATTGAGCTGATTTTTATTTAAGCATTGATTGGCTGGGTTATGGGCATTAATGGATAGGGTCTAATAGTACTGGCTTACAAAGATAAAGAGCCACACGGACAGTTAGGATAATTTACACGCCACTTACAGCACTAGTATACAAATAAATCTGTGGAAACTCCACCACTGTTGCTTTTGCGAAGATGACAAACACAAGCACAAATGCCATTATCATCGATCGCAAGGCTTTTATTACAAACTTCCTCAAGGAAACGGTTTTTTTTCCTTCTCAAGCAAAAGGGAATAAATTAACATGCAAAATAGATAGGATTTGTTTTCAGACCGAAAGTCAATCTTGCAGCGTTGAGACAGGACATTTTTCTCCCCAAACAACTTCATCCAGCCTGCAGTGAACAATGATCCGCAGCATGACGGAGTGAGTCTTAAAGAGGAGCTGGAGTCAAACAGAGGCCTCTCAATGACACCCTCAAGGTTGTGAGCTCAATGCTGTTTTAATGTGAAACTGGGACTTTTCCACTCCACAGAAATCCGATAGGTTACAGGTAGCCAAATCAGGTAGATGACAACGTGTAGCTGTACTGAAGAAAAATCTCGAATGTAACTCAGAACCAAGCCTCTGTTTTCCGCCTTAAGTCTTAAACATCAACTTTTTGGTTTTGGTAGTTAGTGGCAACGCTTCTTCATCAACGCAAACTACACATAGGCACCAGAGTGGAGGACACACAAACCTGCACAAACGCACACGAGCGCAGTCCAAGCCACCACTAAACCAATCTGGTATTAGTGGAGACTGTTTCAGCAGCAGGGGGATTTTTGCTTACTGCTGGGTTCCTAACCACGCTGCTGCTGAGAGTGGGTGAGGGGGGCGTGCTGCAGCATAAAGAAAAGATGGAGGAAGGGCTGTGGCGAGGTAAAGGCTTGCATTAAGAGCGGGCCAAAGCAGGAACATGGTATGGCTTTTACGGGAGAGAGAAAGTAAAGGAGAGGCAGTGTGCAGAATGACGCTATAATTCCTCAACATCCCAGCTACGCTTTTCTGTACTGACGAATAAATAAATAGTAAATAAATTGTGTACACTTATCAGCCAAGGAACAAGAAGTTTGGGTTTCTGTTTCTAGTCGGGATTAAGGAGGCTTTGGTTGCATGCAGGTGTCAGTAATGCTGACAATAATGCTTGTTATAAATACCTGCTGGCTCACCCTGAAACTAAAAAATCGCCCCAGAATCTGCCTCTGAAGACTGTGCAGTAGTTTCCCACAGTTAGGAATAGCACGGTTTTGTTTTCCCTGTGAGAATCCATTTGGATTTTATTTTTCCACATGATCGCCAAATTAGTTAAAGATGGGTCTGGGCTGGCGTGACAGGTGGGTGCCAACTCGGCCACTAACTGTATGCTAGGCCTCACCTCAGGTACATGCAAGGCTACACTGCTGTCATGTATGTGGTGTTAGTGTCTTTTTTAATAACATCTTACAAATGACATGGTTTGCTGTGTTGCTATGTGGCTAATTGTACTCACTAGTTTTGCAGCCACATGTCAGCTTCTTGAGGAAGACGCTGAATCTCACAAGTGTTAATTACTTTGCTGTCAAATTAAAGTTGCCCTAAAACATTACTGAAGTATAAATGTGCAAAGTTAGCTTTGTCTCGTATGTTTTGTTGTTGACGCCTGCTTACATGTAACGTTGTCATATTATGCATCTTAGTGCAATTTTAAATAACTGCCGTTGAATAAGAATCAGGGCTGGTACTTTAAAAACGTACTGAAGTTCCTAACTGAACGGCCGTGCAGCACTAGGCCTTGGGGGGTATGAGTCTGCGGTTTGAGGAGGGAGGGAGCTGCCGTGTCAGAAGTGAAAAGCTCAGAGGAAAATTGAAGCCCCATAATGGAAGCATAATGGGCTTAGTGTCAGAGTCTCGCAGACGAGCCGGGAGGGAAGCACGACTGCCGTCATTCTCTCTTACCTCAAGCAAGTATAACGGGGTTTAGGAAGCAACGGGGAGACAACGCCGAGACCCAAACAGGCTTTAGAGATACACCAACAGCCTAATGGCTGGATGTGGACAGAATTCATAACGACGAGATGGTCAGCGGTTGTCTCTTTGTGGGATTGTAGAGCATCATGTCTCGGACTCATGTTGAATACTCAAAAGGCGCCGTCTTAGCTTATGCAGGGTTCCTCCTCAAAATTCATGAGCTGACATGGACACAATTTCATTGAGGAAGCTTCTTTGGCCGGAGTCTACAAAAGTGGAAGATGAAATAAAAACTCTGAGGCCTCTTCCCCGCTGAGACTTGTGAAAGCAGGGCTGAACGAGACACGGATGCAGATTTCGAAATCACGTGGAGGGATCTTAATTCAACTCGTGTACAGCACACCTCACTTGCATCTGAATTTACTGCCAGCACAACAACACCTGTCAGGACGAAAAATCGAATTTGAACCGCTACCCCCCTACGCGATGACTACTGATCCTCACCAGGCCATGTAAAGCTGTCACAGATCTGCGAGTGGCTGACATGTTGAGACAGTTATCTAACGCCTTGTGTGTTAGAGCAGATTTCCAGTGCAACACAGTGCAGGAGGGTGGGGGAAGCAAAGCTGTGTGTTTGAGAGTAAAGGATTAAGCTTTGTCCCCAAAACGTGCACGACGTCTTCGTGAATCTGTAGTTAAGAAGCAGGATCCAGATTTAGTGCATTCTCATCTGCTGCACTGTGTGTGTGTGTGTGTGTGTGTGTGTGTGTGTGTGTGTGTGTGTGTGTGTGTGTGTGTGTCATAGAGCTGAGGACCAGTAAAGCTGATTTGGACTCTGACCATGTGTTGGTTATTTTTGGAGAACATCCAGATTCCTCCTTATATGACATAATCATGCACAGGCTGCTCTCTATATACAATATGTTGTGTTTGTGCTCTGTGGACTACAGTCTCTGCTGGTCACGTGGGGACGTGGCTTAAATGTTTGAATTAAAACAATTGTGTCCATCAGGCCACCGAAACCTAAGGAACCGAACATGTTGTTGGAGGTTAGAAAAGAACAAATACTTTGTGCATGTGTTGAAGTTTAAGCTCCAGTAAATGTCGTCTTAGTAATTATGAATATATAAAACTTTTCCCCCCCAGATTTGGTTTTGATTATTGATCAGGTTTATTGTAATGAGGCCTGCTTCTACCTTAAACGACGTTGCTGCTGTTAACGATCAGGTGTTTTGTATGTGCAACTGCACGTGCACTTAATCATAGCCAGTGTTGGGAAGGTTACTTTTAAAATGTATTCCACTACAGATTACATGTCCCAAAATGTATTTTGTAACATATTCTAAATACTTTGGATTACTTAATATATTATCATGCTTCTTACAACTACATGAATGAACTATTGCTGTGTGATTTACAGTGTTGGGTAAGTTACTTTAAAATAGTAACTTAGTTACATTACTAGTTACTTCTCTCAAAAGTAACTCAGTTACTTCAAGTTACTCGTTACTTTCAAAGTAACTAGTTACTAGGGAAAGTAACTTTGGTTTTACTCAGAATTCTCTTGTTAATGTGTTGCTTCCATAACTTTGCCAGCCTTCTAGCTTGCTTACTTGCCACAGTGCACTGTGCCACCGACCAATAGAAAGGAAAAGATAATGTGCACATTTCCACGAGAGAAACCCCACGCCTGGACCGTCATTGACTGCTGCCATGATTCTAGCCTACGTCACAGAGTCATGTGCGCCTTTTACATCAACACAAAAACTGCAGTCGTGGTGCTTTGATTGTACTCAGAACTCGGAAATTCTGCCTTCTGAATAGGAAGATGTAGGTAACAGCAGACTGCAGATGAGCTGCATACAGGGCTGGACTGGGACAAAAAAAATCGACCTGGGCATTTTGACTAGAGACCAGCCCACCGTTATAGGAAAAATCATAAAGCCTTTGAATGAAAATAAACACTGACTGTTGTGACAGTGATGTTCACTGTTCTGATGGTATATATGCATCAATCTATCAATCGTTTGTTGTAAGATTCAGATAATTATTTTTTAAAAGCGAGACATTTTAAATGAGAATAAGAAAGAAAAGTATTTCTTTGTGCCCCCCTTTCCCTGTTAATGCCCTACATGCCCCCCTGGCAACACTTTGCTAGACCCGCCCCTGCACAGTTACCAGATGTTGTAACAGCAGTCTGGCGAGGAAGGAGCGGCTAGCCGGTCCAGCGGGCATGTGGTGTGGAGGTTAGCCGGATAACACGGAACCAGTCGGTTAAATCCAATAACAGACCTTTATTCGCCGTCAGCAACATTACACTTTATAAGCCAGGTCTCCTCGGCTGTACTCGTCCGAACCTACATGCGCGGGGATTGGTACCACCAGCGCCAGCTTGTCACAACAGTAAGTAAGGTGCTTTCTTGGAGCATGGAACATGAGCAGCATGAAATGGCTGCCGCTAACAACTCACACACCCACTAGGAGACCCCCACCGCTACTACAATAGTTGGGCAACCCCCCCTAGTGGTGCTATAACCCAAAAGGTTTGTTACATCACCCCCCCGGCAATTCGCAGGCTGTCCTCAGCCGGACCCAGGTGACCCTCCTCCCGCTACCCTTCTTCACTATACATAGTTACATTAGGTACTAAGCAGGTTGTGGAGGAATTGTTAGACACCCTTACCTTATAGCATTGGTACAGTCAATAAACAAAATTAGTGCTTGAAGCAAACAATATAGAACATGCAGTATTACTGCCAATCCATCTTCCAGAGATGGTCACAGACAAGGGAAACAGTCAGACATACAACACAACCGGTCACTCAAATCAGTATAACAGAAAACCAAACAAAGGCTCTCACGGGCCACGATTACCAGGGCTCAGTGGAACAGAACAAGTAATCACCCCTTATGAACAGAACAATTACAGCATGTACATGTATGAAACCAACCCTCAGTCAACATTGAGTCTGTCCGTATGATGACGGTTAGTCCACCTGGTAGCAGTCCAACCCTCAGTGATTCTGGGGCACCGGCGGGGTCTCAAATGATATTGTTCCCCCTTGGCCGGTGGCGACTCAGAGGCGCCCTCAGCGGGGTGCCCGCCTGCTCCGATATCCCCTGAACTCGGGAATGAGGGCTGTTCCCCCGTTTCAGTCTCATCCAGGCTCTCCTGGGACGAAGTCCGGTGCCCTGAAGGAGATGTGGAGTCCCAGGAGTAAAATGGCTGAACGTTCACGACGTGGAAGACTCCTGCGTCTTCACCAGTGTCAATCTTGGCTAATCTGTAGTTGACCTCCCCAAGCTTCTGAGTAACCCGGAGGGGCCCTGTAAACAAGGGTGCCAGCTTGGCCGTGAAGCAAGATTGAGCGTCCGATCGATGATGAGCTTTGACTTTCACCAAGTCTCCGACTGCATAGGTCATCGGCCGGCGTCTCAGGTCGTAGTAGCGTTTCTGCCTAGCATGGCTGCGAGCCAGTGTCTCCCTGGCTCGATCGTGGGCCTCCTGAAGCGACGCTTTAAGGGTCTCCGGATAGGGCATGGATGACTCCTCGCTCTCTCCAGACGGCTTAGTAAGCAAGTCAAGGGGTGTCTCCAGCTCCCTACCATACAACATCATAGCAGGGCTGAGTCCTGTACTCTCATGGGGGGCTGAGCGCAGCGCGAAACAGATTTGGGACATGAACTTATCCCACGACGCGTGCTTATCGCCCACGTATGCACGGATGGCCGTTTTGAGAGTTCTGTTCACTCTTTCGGTCGCATTAGTTTGCGGATGATACGCCGTCGTGAGGCGGTGGGTGGACCCAAGAGTGGAGAGAACAGAATCAAACAGCTCACTGACAAAAGGTGAGCCCCTGTCCGAAATAAGGTACCTAGGGGCCCCATGCCTAGCAAATACCTCGTTAATGAACTTACTGGCTGCCACTCGAGCCGTCGCATCCCGAACCGCACACACTTCGATCCACTTCGAGAAATAGTCTACGAAGACCAGTATGTACGAGTTCCCCGAAGCGGTGCGAGGTAGTGGTCCGACAAAATCGACCCCTGCGTATTCCCAGGGTCGCTGGGGCGAAATGGGGACCATGAAGCCCGCTGGCTTTCTTTGACTGGGTTTTGTGAGTTGACATACTGGGCACGACAAGACGTAGCGTTTAACTTCCGATGCCATCTTGGGCCAGTAAAACCTAGACTGCATTCTCGCTAGTGTCTTAGCAATCCCCAGGTGACCTGCTGTAGGGTGGTCATGATAATAACCGCACAGGGTACCCCGGAGAGCCGTAGGAGCATACAGCTTCAGCTCCTCCTGGGGCCGAAGACTGCGCTTATGTTTCGGGCCTCGGTAATAGAGTAGGCCGTCATTGACCACCAAGGACGGTGAAGGACTGGCGTCCGAACCCAGATTGGGGGAACACTCCAGGTCTCGGAGCCTTGGACCTGCACCTGGGTCATCTAACTGCAGCTGCCTTAGTTGTGTTCGGTCCTCTAACAAAAGGGGAGGCTGGGCACGAAGATCCATGCCCCACATGACAGCATGCTCCGGCAAGATTTCAATAGGAGGACCCTCTGGTGCAGGCAGTGGGTTGCGAGACAGAGCGTCTGGCACCCTGTTGTGTACCCCCGCCTTGTGTACGATGGTAAAGTCAAAGTCCTGCAAGCGCAGGGACCACCGCGCCAACCGGCCAGTAGGGTTTGGGCGTGACATCAGCCACTTAAGGCTGTTGTGGTCAGTCAAGACCGTCACATGAAGCCCTTCCACATAGGGACGAAAGTGTTCTAAAGCCCAAATCACAGCCAGACACTCCTTTTCTGGCGTAGAGTATGGTTTCTCTGCCTTGTGAAGAGCTCGACTTGCGTAAGCGACCGCTACTTCCCTACCCTCTGCATCCTTCTGCATTAAGGCCGCCCCCAAGCCAAGGTCACATGCATCCGTATGGATGAAGAAAGGCCGGGAAAAGTCAGGGAGTGACAGGACAGGCGCTGTCGCAATGCTCTGTTTCAGGAAGTCCATGGACTCCTGACACCTGTCATCCCACTGAAAGGTAACATCCTTCCTTGTCAGGGCGTGCAGAGGTTCTGCATGGCGAGCATATTCCTTTACGAATCTGCGGTAGTATCCCGTCAGACCGAGAAACTGCCGCACCTGTTTCATTGAGGACGGAGTTCTGAACTGCATCACAGCCTTGATTTTGTCATCGTCCGGTTTAATGCCATCCGGGGTAACCCGGTAGCCCAGGAAGGTGAGCTCCTTCAGGCAGAACTGGCATTTCTTAAGCTTCAATGAGAGACCCGCAGACCTAAGTCTCTCAAGGACCTCCCGCAGGTCCAACAAATGCTGTTCGAAGGTAGGGGACACAACCACAATGTCGTCCAGATATACAGCACATGTCTTGTAAACAAGGCCGCTGAGGACGTTGTGCATCAGCCTCTGAAAGGTGGCTGGTGCGTTGCAGAGGCCGAAAGGGAGCACGCGAAACTGAAACAGCCCACAATGGGAAACAAAGGCTGTTTTAGGACGTGAGTCCCCTGAGACCGGCACCTGCCAGTAACCCCTCGCCAGGTCCAATGTTGAAATGAATCGACCTCTCGCTAGGAAGTCGAGAGACTCATCGACCCGCGGTAAGGGGTATGAGTCCTTCCGAGTCACCTGGTTCAGCCCCCTAAAGTCCACACAGAACCGTGGGTCAGCGCCCAACCTGTTAACGATCACGACAGGTGCGGCCCAGGGGCTCATGGACGGTTCAATTATGCCATCTTCCAGCATTTTCTGGACCTGCTCTTCAATGAGTTGTTTCTTTGCAGGGGAGGTGCGGTATGGGGGGAGGTTAATAGGCCTCGCATCTCCCGTGTCGATCACATGTTCAGTTAAAGACGTGCGGCCCAAATGACCATCAAACATGCAGCTAAATTGTTCAAGGAGGACAACTAATAGTTCTCTCTGACTATCTGTTAGGTTTGCCTCCAGAGCTTTGGTCTCCAGCGAGGGCTCTACCATGTCAAGCGTCATAATGACATTATCATCGCTCAACAGATCAACTGAGCAACCCTCCTCTTCATCCGCGCCTGGGCATGGACTGTCGTCCATAACTACGGTTCTCGAGGGGATGTGGATTGTCAAAGAGGCCCTGCTCATAAAGTCCATCCCTAAGACAAAGGGGGACGACAAGTTGCGGATGACAGCAAACCGGTGATAAAACCTTTTGTTCAAGAACCCTATGGGCAGCCATGTAACACCCTCCGGGAGACAGCGAGCACCATCTACTAGGCTCACCGGTGGACCCATCCACTGGTGGGTCCTGCTGGGAGACAAGTTGTTCTCCAAAATGAGTTCAGCCCGCACAGCAGACAGGGATGCCCCTGTATCTAGCGTAGCGTTCACTGCCACTGAGTTGAAGTTAATTTTGGCTTTCAGTGGGGTGTTCCAGTGTGCTCCAGACTCTACATCTTCCATGTGCCCCACAATGCCTTGCACAATCTGGTGGGCATCATGCGGGCGAGGCATACTTTGTGAATGGGGGGAGGGCTGCCTCATTAAAATGTCCTCCCCCCCCGGGGGTTTCCCGACTGCTGACTGGCCGCACGAGCTGCCGGCAGTGAATCCAGCCCCTCAGCATCGGCCAGTTCCAGGCCCGGTGGTGGTCCTGGAAGAGGTCGGTGGGAGGTTGCCCTGGGTCTGGCAGCACCTCGTTCTTTTGGGGCAACCCAGGTGCAACTTGGGCATGTGCGTGTGGTAAACCCTGGGCGGGAGCATTTAAAACAATGTGGTTCTCTCGCGCTTGCAACACTAGGAGATGAAGTAGGGGTTGAGCGGCCAACTGGACCTAAGGCTGTGTGGAGCTCGTGCGCGCGAAGCAGTAGGTCCATAACCGACGGGACCGGCGTACCGTACAACGCAACCCGATATTTCTCCAATGAATGTTTACATATGAGCTCGATCTGTTCATGCTCCGGCGGCGGGCACCTTAGCTTATTAAACTCACCGAGCATGTGAGCTACAAACGTTGGGAGGGGCTCCTCTAGTGATTGGACGCGATCGAGGATGCCCCGCCAAACGTGCTCTTGGTTATCAGCTGACACAAACACTGATTCAAAAAGTTGGTAAAAATGTGCCCATGTAGTAATGTGAGAGCTGAGGGCCCTAAACCATTTACTGGGCTCTCCCTTGAGGAAGTGAGGGAGCTCACTCAGAACCTGCGAGTCGGTTAGGCGCAGCGACGATCTGTAGCTATCCACTGATTGGAGCCACTCCTCCGGTGACACTCCGCCGTCACCAGCGAACACTGGGGGCTCCAGCTTGGCCTGGTGCAGCGCTGCGGCGATCATCCTCGATGTATTGCAGAGTTCCGCCGACTGACGCTGGAGAAGCGGAGGGGGCTCTGTGTTAATCCCTTTCTGCGTGAATGGCGTGGAAAAAGCCACTGGGTTGGGGGTTCTCTGAGGAGGTGTTTGCTCCCCCGGTTCCCCTCTCGCGCCACCATCCAAGTGCTTCAGAAGGCTCTTTTGTAGCTCCAGCGAATCGTGCAAGCAGACTCGCAGTTTCTCCACCTCTTCTTGCAAGCTTTCCACCTTAAGATTGAGGTCATGAGGGGTAGAGCGAGGGATGATGTACTTAGTCAGGCTGGGAGCTTCAGCATCTGAGTCGCAGCCGTCTCCCTCGCTGCCTGTGTCTGGGTGGGACGCCATTTCAAAAGTATGGCCGAAACCACTCTCTCTCTCACAAAAGTTATGGCAAAGTGAAAGAGCGTTCCCACAGAGTACCTAAGCGTTAATATCCATCAGACAGAGAGCGTCCGTGCACACTCTGATGCTTCACACAAAACAAAACGTCCCTCTGGATGAACACTGAGTCAAAGTCACTGTAGCGTTAGCCTTAGCTTTAGCACCGCCGATGTCGTAACGGTCCAATAGCACTGAGTTAGCGGTCCGACGGACCGTACAGTTACTCACGGAGTACTCCCCCTCGCAGGCGAGCGTGTCAAGCGATGGGTCGGCGCTCTTCCATGCCTGCAAATGTCGTTGAAATCCCGGGGGGTCGGCTCCTTCACGGGGTCCTATCGGCCCGGCCAATACAGCCAGACGAAGAGAAAAAAAAACACGCCACCTCAGCCGAAGTGTCGATCGTTGAAAAACACGGGAAAAACATCCGAGCCCACCGTCTGTCGGTCCGGATGACGATGAAGATCCAGAGAACAATGTTCGGGCGCCACTTTGTAACAGCAGTCTGGCGAGGAAGGAGCGGCTAGCCGGTCCAGCGGGCATGTGGTGTGGAGGTTAGCCGGATAACACGGAACCAGTCGGTTAAATCCAATAACAGACCTTTATTCGCCGTCAGCAACATTACACTTTATAAGCCAGGTCTCCTCGGCTGTACTCGTCCGAACCTACATGCGCGGGGATTGGTACCACCAGCGCCAGCTTGTCACAACAGTAAGTAAGGTGCTTTCTTGGAGCATGGAACATGAGCAGCATGAAATGGCTGCCGCTAACAACTCACACACCCACTAGGAGACCCCCACCGCTACTACAATAGTTGGGCAACCCCCCCTAGTGGTGCTATAACCCAAAAGGTTTGTTACAATGTCAGCTACCTAAAAAAGGATCCTGGGGTTATTTGTCTCTCAGAAACAGTTCATAACTTCCCTTCAACTCATTCATGTGACCTAAAAGGTAAACCTGTTTCTCCATCACCTGTTCAGCTCTGATGATCCAGTAAGGACATCTCCTGGTTTCATCTTCATGTTTCCCTCTCACCACATATCCAAACAGACATCATGACCAGCAGCTTTACAGCTGTGGCTCCAGCAAACATCAGCTGATACTAGAAATTAATATTAAATAAATTCTAGCAACAGCTGATCAAGCTTAAACGTGCTGCTGCTGTTTAGCGCGACATCCGCTGGTTTCCTCTTTCGGCGCAAAGTGAGCGATAAACAAACAAGAGAGAAAAGCCGATCAGCTGATCATTGATCAGTTTCATGATTGAAGTAGAAACAGGAGAGGGAGGGGGGAGAATGAAAGAAGAGGCAGCTGTGCAGCAAAGACACAGAGTAACTCCAGCTTTGTGTCTTTTTCATTGTAGTTGAATTACGGGACAAACTGTTCCTTTTCACCTCAATAAGAAACCGTAATATTTCCTCTGAATACCAGACAGGACGGTTGGCAACTCTAATAACTTATGAACAAAATAAAGTTCAACATCAGTAACATAGCACCACCCAGCTGTATAGAAACTCCGTCATGCTAGCTAGCACGCAGTACGGAAAAAGTCAGCATAATGAAAATAAACTCCACCTAAACTTGGTTCATATCTGACCCAGAGAGACTGCAGGTCATAACTTCTTACCTGAAGTTCAGTTCACACTCGGACCGGCGGCCGCCTCGGGTCTCTTTTCCTTCATCCACCTGCTGCCTCCACCACTTGCTAATGTTACTGAATCTGTGGAAACTCCGCGATAGCCACCACTCGAAGTAACGAGTAACGACCCTATCTAAATCCCAGTAACGAGTAATGCGTTCCTGATTTTGGCATAATAACTAGTTACCGTGCTCGTTACCACAATAATAACGTAGTTACTGTAACGCGTTACTTAATAACGCGTTAGTCCCAACACTGGTGATTTATTACTATTACTGAAGGTTACTCACCATACCAACACCACCAACAAACAAGATGTTTAAATCTTAATATAAATGAGTAACAGTAGGTGGACATTAGGTAAAGCTGCACTTTTTGCAGCGATCTCGTGTAGAAAACTATTCCGCGCGTATATAAAACAGGTCCGCGGCTCCGAACCGTAGTAAAGGGTTCGTGTCGGGCTCGTAGCTGAAAACTAGCTTTACTTTGTCTGGGTCAACTTTGCTAGTGAGAGACAGAGAGAGGCGTTGAAAGGCTCCAACGGAGCTTATTGTTTTCGGAGGAAAACACGAACACTGTGTAGAGTCGAGTCTTAACAGCTTACTTACAGCTGGGCTCGTCAGGCTCTGTTTGGCTGCAGTGGTTATTATTATTATATTTACATGCTTCCAGCTCCCGTTTCTGCTCCGTGACAGCTCCTACTTTTCCTTTTCTCCTCCCTCGCTCACAGACACATCACGGACTACACCACCCATCAGGCTACATGCTTTAGGGCGATGCCTGCAACACTCTGCCTGTTGCCTTCATATTAAATCATTTTTTGAATAATAATTTTAAAAATATTTCTTCACGTCATTATGCAGCTGCGAGATTGAGACAGACATTAGAGCCTCTTAATGCGCGTTTTGTTTGGGTTTCCACCGGAGTGGAATTACTAAAAATAGAGAGCATATTCTGAATATCACCTTCTTAAACGGTAACTAATGGAAGACAGTTACTCATATTTTGTATTTTAAATATGTAACGCAGGTACATGTATTCCATTACTCCCCAACACTGACCATAGCAATGCGCCCTCCTTGGATTCAAGCAGATCATCAATGATGCATTTACAGACTTGGAAATCAAGAATGCTCACAAAAAATAGATTTATCCAAAAATATGAATCTAGGAGCGTAAAACTACAAACATGACCGTGAGAACAATCTGGATCAGGTGATCATCATGTGCAGGTTTCACTAAAATCCGAAAGCTCCGACACATGTGAAGCAGGCGCAGGCAGACGCATCACCATTGCACAAGCTCATTGGTCCATTGGCAAGACGAGCAGCTCTGCGGACGTCGCTCGTCAGCAGTGTGGGCCATGGCCTCACACATTTATGTAAACATGTACGTGGAGAAAGACGCCCAAGTGGAATCGGGTTACATCACTCACACGGGGAACTCTAGAACAGTGCTTAAGGCTTCTTTTTGAACAGATAACAGGAAGTCAAGGACGCAGGTTTGCAGAACACTTTAATGAAACACGTGGAAAGCATTCCTTGGTACCTAACAGAATCATGAACAAACCACTAGAACAGACTAAACTGATTAAAAGGCCTGGCTGGTTGCAGTAGGAGTGGGTGATATGTATGGGATTCTCTGATGGATTTGGATGTTACACCATGTCGTGATGATGATAAATATTGTGATATCTTATAGCGTTTATAGATAAGTGAATGGGGATGTCTGTTTTTGCTTGATCTGGTGATGCCGGATAAATACAGATGCTTTAACACACAGATGCACACAATGTCATTTATATATTGCCAATATGCTGTCCAGCTCATTTAATTGCACCATCTCCAGTCAAAGTCTTGTAGCTATACCTTATCAGTTCATAAATCTGTCTTACAGTAACCGTCATATCACCCAACCCTACTGTGCAGATAGTCAATACAGTATATAGAAGACTGAAAATACATGCAGTGCCCTTGTGTATTAAATTGAATGACTAATGTTTACAACCGCAGCTCAAAAAGAGCTAAACCAATGAAATCAAAGTCACCTCAACAATTTGGGTGGGGGAGAGGAAAAAAAAAAAAAAAAAAAAAAAAGACAAAATAGAAAACAAAACCCGTCTGCAGTCCAGGTCTACAGACTGTTAGGGCTGAAAAGGGGGAAAGAAGTCTCTGCAGGGATGAATGAAGGATTATGGGTGGGAAGGCTGGGCAAAAGAGGGGAGCAGGGAGGAGACTAGGAGATTGGAATAACAGGGTGGTGGGATGCAAGGCCGACTCAGCCTTTCGAAGTAGTGTACCCACGCAGGAGAAGGGAGATCGCACGGGAATCAGTGACCTCCTCAGGAAGACAACCTTCCTGGTCTGTGATAGTTGGGTCAGCTCCAGATTTCAGCAGCAGATCCACAATTTCAACAAATTCACACGCCGACGCTACAAAAACAAAACAAAGTCACATTGGAAACCGAAAGAACAACATGAAATGTACGATATTTTAAATCAATATTCCGTCTCCCGAGAACAAATGCATAGAAAACCAATTATCTATCACATCAGTGTGAGCATCCTTGAGTTTTTACCCCCATGAGGTTCACGTGTGTTTAGTGAAAGCTGTTGGATCGATTGCCAAGACAGGCGTTACAGAAACTCGAGTCCTCGTATGAATGGATGAATAAACTAAACACTTTGGTTCGAGTTGATACACCTGGACAAATGAAACTGTTTACCTCCATGTTGTCACTGAGACTGCAGCTTTAGCAACATTTTATTAATAAATGAGTTTTAACCAAACAGAGTTAATGTGGTTGCGTTTCATTTAGTTTTAAATGGTTAATGAAACAATGAACCACTGTTACGATGTGGCAGGTTAGAGTGAATGTGCCTTATTCAGTCTCCACACTGTGGGTTAATACAGTATGTAAAGTGCTGCAGTTAATGAAAAGCTAATCTGCAGGCCCAGCACTGACACTGGCTTGGACCTGAGCTTCCTTCAAACACTTCATTTCTGCCCCATTGACAATTTGTACCCCACTAAAAGGGTCTTTCCCCTCCCAGTGCAGAGTGGAGAGGGGCGGGGGGCAGCATGCACTTTCTTAACCCAGTTAGAGGGCTCCTTCATTCCCGATCTACCTCTTGCCCCTCTGACACACTCCCTCCCGCTCGCTGCTTTTAAAGAGCAGACTCTGCTGTGCCATGTTCGCTGATGTCAGCAGCCGCAGTGATTGACAGCAAGGCCTTTTAACCTCCAGCTCAGAGGTGGCCGGTGGGAGTGTGCACGCACGGGATGCGATGTTACATCGGAATGCACGCGAGTGCGAGAGCAAGGCTGTGTGCATGCTCAAGCTGCAGCTATGAATGAATGTATGAGGTGTGCAAAGCCACAAGAATCACTAATCTTCCAGCTAAAACAGAGTAACAAAGCTTGACTGTTTCTCCCCCCCAGCCACACTTGCAGCCCTCCTCTTGTTACTCTAAACAGTATTTTATTTAGCCAGCCTTGTGTGTGCGCGTGCGGCGCGTCTCTCGCCTGGGCCTTGAGCTGTAAAAAGTGGCTGGCCCTCGGGGGAGCCGTAGAGGAGGAGAACAATTTATGGTGAGCAGTAAACCCTCAATTAATCACTTGCCAGCCAGTGTGGCCCTGTGCAAAGAGAGGTGGGAATGAATTTTCATTCTCTGCTATTTGTCTCTTGGAGTTCATCGCTTATGTTTATTAGTCATCTTTTTATGCCCCATCCTCAGGGCTTCTTCTGGTGAGTGCGGGTGTGTGTGCAGATCTCCAGTGGGTAATCCAGCATGCCCACTCCAACGCCACCAAGCACAGGGACAGATGGTGCAGCCACATGCACACAGAGGCTCAGAGGACATGGGAAACGCCCCTCAGGGACATGTGTGTTGGGGCACGAGGGGGTCAGGGGAGTCTAAGGACCACTGCTGATTTCCTCTGGGAGGTCTAGTGATTATTACACACAAACACACACACACACACACACACACACGCAGGAGCAAAAAGGAAGGAATGACAAACTTTGTGGAAAACAGCAGAAAATAAGTGAGGAATAGAAAGGATAGAGCGGGAGGAGCAGGACTCAAAGATGATCAATTTGAAACAAAATATAGTCAAAGAAGGCGTGCGCACAAAAAAAACAAGCTGCTGTAAATAAAGTGAGAGTGCGCACGCAGACAACATGATGTCTGTGCAGAATAAATGTGGAATGAGATGAGCCAATTTGAAAAATAGGCACAAAAAGCTTTACAGCGAGGAAAGTGTTCACGATGCTTTCTTACCATAATGCAACGCCGTCTGTCCTTCATCGTCCTGTAAAAAGCCAAAAACAAGTGTTTAATTCAAAGGACCTGTGACACAGCAAAAACAAGACTTCACTGAGTGCACATTCAAACAATATCCACTTAACACAGAAATACTGCCAGCAGTTGCTGTGAGTAAGTTGTGAGCTGTCACTTTGTCCAGACTTCAAGAGGGAAACTCGCACCTGATTGAATACAAATTAAACATTTTTTGTGGACAAAGGGTGCCGTGTTTATGTTTGCCTGGACCAAAGGGGAATTCTAAGACGATGAGATATTGATTTGAGAAACATGTGACCTGAAAAATCTAAACTTTCAGCTTGCAGGTCGTTTCCAGCTCTGGTTAACCTGAAACCTAAAGCTCAGATTAAAGGGGAGCCATCACCCCCTTCAATCATAGCTGCCCATCCAGCATCAACCCGAATCCAAACCCATCACCGAAAGGTTGAATCTGTTCATCTGGATGTTTTCAGTGGGCGTCTCAGCTGACAGCAGGTTTCCAACCTTAGTTGTAATGTTTATGTGACCATTACGAAAACGATGCATCAATACTGGATTTACAAAGTCTGAGTGGAAGAAAGGGAACATTTCTCACTCACGTTGATGCTAATTTGGAAATTATTTTTTATAATTCACAGACTATTGTGTGGCTTGTTTGA
Organism: Aulonocara stuartgranti; assembly: GCF_965226115.1. Taxonomy (NCBI): domain Eukaryota; kingdom Metazoa; phylum Chordata; class Actinopteri; order Cichliformes; family Cichlidae; genus Aulonocara; species Aulonocara stuartgranti. Next base: position 2,056,945 of record NC_138958.1, on the reverse strand, counting down.
AGTGTTAATTAATAAGTCAAAGCTCATACAAATCAAACTATATGGACAAGACACAGGCCGGAGCCGTTAACACTGGAGTTTAGGTGTTCTGTCATTTTGCCACAGGTGTATTTAAACAAAAAGCAACTCACCGTGCAGCCTTTAAACATTCGGTTTATTCTAAAGAGCTCGCTGAATTTAAGTGTAGCACTCCCCTTATATTCAAGTTAGTTTGTGAATATCTGGGAGGTACGAAATGTCACAACCAACTAACTGCATTTAGGAACCACAGCCGCTCAGACACAAAGTGCACACATTTAAAACAAAAAGAACTCAAATGATGCACAAAAACTATTTGCTAGGAGCTCCGTGACACGTTTCCACACCAAAGCCGCTCCTGCAGGTATAAAGTGTAGATGTCCCAGCACCTTCATCCATAGTATGGATTTTAACAGGTCAAGGTCTATTAACACTGGACTTTGGCTACATTTACATTCATTGCATTTCACCCTTTCATGGCTACTTTGTTACTCAGCCCCAACCAAATAAACCTTTAAAAGATGAGCCAGAAACATGCATTTAAAAAAATAAATAAATTTATATCCATCTCATCTGTAAGTGACCGTGTTTAACCTATAACATCAAGTGCATCATATCTGATACACGAGTTTGTGACCTCAACATCTGTGTGATCTGAGTGTACGCTCTTTGAACAGATGATCCTTGTGGTAAAAGGCTCAGCGGCAGCGATATGATATCTTGTATGAAGTGTTAGACTGAGGACAGCGATGGGGAAACTGCGTCCTTGCGTGTCTGTAGATATAAAAGACAGTTCTGACAGGCACCATCACCAGGAGATTCAGTTTAAAATCACTGCTCCAGCCTGCTTTTGCACCTCCGTGGTAATAAACTGTGGCCTTAGAACAAGAGCAGCAGTTGAACCAAGTGGAATCATTTCAAAGAAGATTAAAACTAAGGCTCTTGTAGCTCACATGTCACTGCAGTCACAAAAGTTCCAAACTATTGTAAAATTATTCATTAGTCTTTCCTGTTTTGTTACCTCCTGTCACACCAAGCCACACCTCCCTCATTTCATTTCCTTACTTCACCCATCATCCTCGCCTCCGTTCGTTCCTCTCGTCTCTTCTTCAGACTTAATCCCTCTCCTCTACAATCCCTCATTTCCCTTCCTTCCCTTTCCCGTCTGCCTTCTCCTGCTGAAACCAGTGCAGAGTGATCCTATTGTTGTGTTTCTCTCCATCTCTCAGGGGCAGCACTTCAGGGACCTGCTGATTGGATTAGAGCTTTCTATTCCCTCTGGGTGGATCACAGAGAACAGATGCAAATCGCCACCAGCGTGGAAAGCGTGCAGCGGTTAACCCAAGACAACAATGCTGTCTGACTGAGAGTCAAATCACAACCTGTGATGTACTGCAGAAAACGTGTCAGCCTGACAGTCTGGAGAAGAGCAGGCAGACCTGTAGCAAAATAGCTGCATTTATATATGCACGCATACGTCTAACAGCAAGAGGGTCACGTTTTAATCTTCTCAGCATTTTGTGTAAATAAGATAATGCTGCAACCAATTTCCCCTTTAGTTCACAACACAGACAAAGACTGAGCACAGTGGGAGAGCGGCAGATGTTTACAGCCAGGGCCAAGTGAAAGACCACGCCGCACATAAATACAGTTATAATTAAAGTGTAACGGCTTTAAGCTCTAATCTGCCTCCAGCGCTAATCTGCAGTTTGTTGTTCGGCAGCATAAAAGGACGCGTGTGCGCTCGTAAGTGAAAATATGTGACTGATAAAACACAGGCCAACAAACCTAACAATACAGATGAGCACGCCAGCGCACGTGTGCAGCCTACATGCCTCTTGCATGTTCATGTGAGGGGGTCAGCGGCCTGTCCTCTCAGCGTTCCCTAATGCTCCCGGATCCAGGACGGAGGCTTGATGGAATCACAGGAAATTGGATTGTCTTCCATTTGCTTTGGAAGCAGCCAGGAAGAGACACTCCTTCCCCCCCACAATACCTGCAGCTAGCACGCCCCCCTCCCACCTCACTCGTGCACCCAAGTTCCCATCCCATTATGAAGGCATGTTGCACCAAACCTCTGCTTTTACATGTCATCCAAAGTTTCCCCTTGCGATGCAGAAACGCTGGGCTGTATGTCAGCAGAGTGCTCAATAAAGCAGCTGCTTGCACAATGGCAGCAGGAGAGCTCCAGCACTGTGTAGTGCATCACCCTAATGGGGTGGAGCAATGCGTTTAGGAGCCGCATGGGTAGGGATTGATCTATCAGTACACTTGCAATTTTGGTGAATTTCAGTCACACCAATCTATCATTTTCTAACACACAAATGATGTGAAGCAAGATTGATGAGAGGAGGAGTGAATTAAGGAAATACAGAGATGCAGCATGTAGTCATACTTTTAAAAAGATCAAAAATAGTGTAACTATTCCAAAAGTGCTCAAAAGTGGGGAAAGAAGAAGAAGAAAAAAAAATCAGATACATTTTATTCTTCCATGTCTGTCATAAAGTACCAGCCACTCCTAAAAATATCAGCACAGGATTGTCAAAACAACTCAAAGTCAAAAAGGGAACAAATAAAAGTCTGTAGCTCCGTTTATCTGCAGAGAAGGGGACGGTCAAAGATGTTGAGTTCATTTCTGTAAAACGATTTAACTTGTTTTCGTCAATGGATGCTGCAAAACATTCAACCAAAGCTAAACTTCACTCCAGGATTAAGAGGAGGGGATCTGGGACATGTCCGAGGTGGAAACTCAGCTCAGCCGGGGAAACGAATGGAACTGCCGAGTCCCTGCGCCATTTATCTTATATTTAAAAAACAACAAATAAAACAGCATCTCTAAAATACTGATGCATATTATTAGCACACAATGCCTTTGGTCACTTACATAAACCGTCATGAAGACAAAACACCATTTAGCACTATATCAGAGTTTGGTTCTTTTAATGTGAGCAGAGTTAGTTTTAAAAGGAAAAACGTCTGAAGTGGAAACAGCTTAAATTCTTGAGCCAATGCGGACATGTCAGGCTGCTGCTCTTTTAAAGGCCAGAGGACTCGATATGCCAGCGGAGAGATTGGAGACCATTTCTCCTTCAGCTCTCTGTTCTAATCTCATTTTTCTGCGTCTCAGTAAACTTTCTTTGGGCTTTTCTTCCTCCATTTCTCCGCCTCCTCCTTTTCTCCCCCTACTGTCCCTGACAGCAACATTAAACAAGTAGGGAAAAATGAAGCAATTATGATTTATGATCAATGCATGCAGCAGCAGCTGCTGACTTTTATAATGACAGTGGTTGGGGAGGGAGATGGAGTGGATGAATGTGTGCGCGTGGGTGTGTGTGTGTGTGTATTGGTCTCCAGGGTGTGTGTGGGGTAGATGAGGGGTGAATCGATAGGCGGCTGGGATCATTGGTATGCAGATTCCAGCAGATAGCATTATGATGAGCAGGTGCCATCAATCAGAAAGAAGAGCCCAGACTGAGAAGCTGATCCTCCTTCAGCGGGTCCCATCTAAGACTAGAGCAGCTACTGTGCCACCAAAACCTTGGACTTGTTGGACAACTTAAATGCACAATATATAAATCATATCAACCAGCAGAAAGCCATTTACCAAAACACATATGCAATCAGCACTCAGTGTCCTGGGCACTGTGCATCGCTTCTACCCTTCAAGCCAAATCTATTCAAAGACTGATTCTTTACACAATAAAGGGATTGATGTGCAAAACCTCTGATAAGTGGTCTGCTCCAAAAACAAGACGGAAAAGCAAAACTGCCGTGCAGTGCAAAGTTACGCAGATTAACAGCTGAATATACGTATGCTGATATTTATACTTTGATTTATCACCAGTTTGTGTTCTATCCAAATGAAATTTAACAGATTTGTGACGAATAATGAGCGACAAAAACCGACGAACAGCAGAAACTAGAAACTAAAACATGCTTTAAAGCAATATAAAGATGAGCATCAATGGATCCCTTAAATGTTTTGGTGTCTTTACCTCACATTAAAATATCCATAAATTAAGTGAAGCTGAAGACGTTACACAGCCGTGTGGCTGCTTTTGTTTGCTGCTGATGCTTCTGTGGACGTTTTTCCTGACATGTGCACTGGGAAGGCCCCCAGTTAAAAGGATCTGCAGACCAGGCCCAGCCTTAATTGAATCTGGGTCTCCTCTCTGAGCTGGGAGAGGTAACCTTGCCATTCAGTGTGTGAGCACTGCCGCCCACGGTCAAATTAGCCCCAACACCAAACTCCCTGCCCTTCACACCTTCTGCGAGTGTCCTTCAGCTTCCTGGGTTTCCCCATCTCTGTCACTTCTATATGTGCTATCACACCAAGCAGCTAAACCTAAAGACATAAAAAAGGGACCGTAGATATTAAATGAGTTAAAGGGTTTCAGTGTGTCTGTAGATCTATGTGCAGTTTCAGCATTAAAGAACTTTAACAGTCATTTTCCTTCCTCTCTGCTACAGAGAAAGGCAAGAAGTCTTTTCACCAAATCTCCATCTCTTCATCCACGTCTTCCCCTCCACACGTCTCGCCCCGCCTATGTCGCAAAGCTTGCTTGTTCCCATGGGACACCTTAGCCTCCATTAAAGCCATCAGAGAAGGAAGATGGGGTTGAGGCTGAGAATTAACATCGGCAGAGGCCCTCCTGCGGCTCATCGATGATGTTTAAAAAGAAATATATGAAATAAATAAATACATAAAAGAGTGTAATATGAAAATCAATGGGCAAGCAGTGGGGGCTCTGGCCTGGCATTTGGAGTGAGGGACTCATAAAGCTGAGTACTGCAGGAGACTGATGGAAGGCAAAACACTTACTTTGTTTATTCTCTCTCCTCACCCCATCCCCTCCCCTCGCTGTCTGTATCCAGCTCTCACTCCCTCACTCTCCTCTCCCCCTCTGTCTGCAACAGTCGAGGACAGCTTTAATGCTCCTGACAATTTATGTGGACGGTTAAGAACGATGGAAATCAAATAGTTGAGTGTAGGCAAGGCCCAGTGAGTGGCCAATAAGAAAGAAACAACAGCTGATGATGGCAAAGAGGACCGTTACCTGCTGGAATGGCTCTTTAGGCTGGACCATTACTGTCAAGCAGCTGGCTCTTTTCTGAGTGCTCATATTATAGATTCATAACTGTGTCGGTGTCTGATAGGCTCTTTTTAACAGCGCACTGCAACAGCTTTTATTTCATCGAGTCCGGCTAATGTGCAGCAAGTACCAAATGTGTATCCTATAACACCAGGTTACTGCGTGACTGCTAAGATGACAAGTGCTGTGTGACGGGAAACTATGCCCTGTGTGCATCCTTTACAGAGCTGTGCTGCGGTTCAGGCTGGCTTGAAAATGGCTAACATGTGTGAGTTTAGTTAATTATGGTAAAAGGACATCGTGGATTTACTTTATGCACAAAAAGACAACACTTGAGTAACATCCCAGAGTCATATTTATATCTTCATAATCAGGGCTATAGGGAAAGAAAAAACCCCAGCAGTAATGCATCCACTCATCCAGGGTCAGGTTGTGGGGGCAGCAGCCTAAGCAGCCCAGACCTTCCTTTCCCCAGCCACCTCCCCCAGCTCATTCGGGAGGGGGAAACCGCAGAGGCGTTCCCAGGACAGAGTGTGTCCCGGGTTTACCTCGAGTCCTCCTCCCTGTGTTATGTGCCTGGAACACCTCGCCAACTAGTCGTCCTACTCAGACTCTCCGCCCTCTCTCTAAGACAGAGGCCACAGGCGAGGGTAGGGATGCAGACAGACCAGTAAAGTCAACAGCTCTGCTTTTACACTCAGCTTTCTTCACTACAGCTGACCAGTACAACGCCCGTGTTGCAGATGCAGCCCCAGTCTGCCCCATCAGATTGTTGGGAAAAAAAGATCTGAGATATTTTAACTCCTCCACTTGGGGCAACAACTTGTCCCTGACCCAGAGTTGGCAATCCCCCCCCGTTTTCCAGCTGAGAACCATGGCAACAGTGGAAGTCTTTAGCAGATCTGATAAACCTGGGTGCTGGTGTCCCATTAAAGGTCAAGTTCAGTGCATCCAGTCTAAACATACCATCATTGTGCTGCAGCCCAAACCCAACTAAGCATTTCCATTTTGTCTTATCCAGCAATACAAATACTTGGAAGTTCTGCTACACTGAAAATACTGTATAGTGGTGCCCTCGAGCAATCATGCTGACTGAACTGCGACTTTGCCAAAAACAGCCCAATACACTCAGTAATGTGCAAGACAAATATTGGCAGTATGGCGAACCCTCCAACAGGTCAGTGTTGCATCACATTATCAGACCTCACTAGTGTCCATCTCGCATCTTTGTTTACTCTGCCCACTTTCTGCCTTCACCTTATTGTGTTATCCATTTTCATTCCATATATTTTTTCCTCTCCTTGCCTTTCCCACCTTGGTGCATTTTCTTAATTATCCTATACATTCTGGAGGATAGGTTGCACAATTATATGCACAGAAACGCATGCACACGCGCGCACACAATTATGACAAATATTGCTGGATATTTGTTATGACTGGGCTGACTGAGCCATTAGTTATAGGAGGCAGTGCTGGGAAAGGGGAGGGACACAAACGTGTAATAATACCTCCACCATAGAATTTCAATCAGCCCGCCATGGCGTGTGTGAGCGCATTCGCCGCTTTGATCACACGAGCAGCCGACACCACAGCAGAGGACTCTGCTGCTGTAGAGCGGCACCACATCCATAAGGAGGTTTATGTTTTTGCTAATTCAGTGGGAGATTTAATATTGATGCAGGTTTGATGTGCTTTAGTGAAAAATTCAAATTAAATGTTTTTCAGATGTGCCGCTTGATTTGTGAAGCAGGGAATTGGCACAAACCATAATTATTTTTCTTTTGTGAAGAAAAAGCAGTCATGCACTTCTCAGTAAGCACTGTAATTTTTATTTATGCTCCATTTTGACCTTTTATATTTTTAAATTAATTAAACATGCAGCACATCCACAGCAAGTCAGGATTATTAAACCAAGAAGCAAAATGACTTTTTCCTGGATTTTGTAGATCTTTGTCACTACTCCTATAAACTTATTAGAATAAAGTGTAAAAGGCCGATGTTCTGGGGTCCACCTCCTCAAAAGTGAGACTTTGCAGGTTATGTAAAATGCATTCGCTCTTTAAATTCAAAACAGTTTAGATCAGGGACCGGGTACAGACTCAAATCTAGGCAACTGGACGGCTTCGGAAAATTATGTTAGAGAATTTATGAAGGAAAAATTATGAACACTAAAAGATGAGTGATAAATGCAGTAGGTTTTGGGAGGTACAGGGGAGAAAAGAAATAACTGGAATAATCTCATAATGAACACATCAGTTGCAACTAGTTTTGAAGCCTTCAACCTGTGGATTTACTCCAACGCAGTGCCAACATTTGGCATTGTGTGTGGGTGTGTATAAATAAATAACTGACTCATTTTCGTTGCATTATCATTTTCACTTTTTTGACAAAGCTTTAGGTTACTGTCATAACTGAGGATCTCCGAAGCATGAGTGAATATTTGGCTACAGGCTAATGGACCCTTGTGTATTTGCAGAAGCACGTCTACATTACGACCCGAATATCATCTGCATCAGGGCCCTTCACCTGTATGTTAAGACAGGCTTATTAAAGCTGGGTGTGTGGATTAGTTAAGATTACACTGGCTTAACAAAGATGCATGACATAACTACACATTTGGTTTTTTCCAGTTGGGGCATTTATGAACTGACAGGAGATGAGCAGTGTAGTGTGGCCTGCACCTCTTGAATAAATGGCTTAAGATGAGAAGCCAACATATTCTAAAAGCTAATGTCTACATGCTAATAGCTTTAGATTAGAACAAATGCACAAAGTGCTAATGTGGAAAATCTTCAAAGATTATTTACAGTTCTTTGCTGATCTACGCAGACATTCAGCAAAGTCGAGGTGTCCCATGGAGACAAATTCACCGTTTGGCCTCAATAAATAAATCAACATCCACCTCAGTTTAAGTCCACCCACTCCACTCACTACAATATCAAATCAATGCATCCTTGGAGAGACCATGTCATTACAAATCAGCTATACAGACTTGAAGCCACAGTGTGCCCTTTCCAGTTTTACACGAGCGGCATGCTCTGCCCAGTTCTTGGAATATAAAAAAGTTAGATAAAAGGTAAATAAAATAAAACGTCTCAAAGGCCAAACTTCTCTCACACGAGACATCTGCAGGTCCCACGTGCAGGCTGCGTGCATGCGACTTGTGTGCACTCCAGCCACCAATTGTAGGCCACCCAGTCAGATATTTATTACTATTGATCTCGCTGGTCCTGGCTGAAGACTTTTGTTCTGCTGGCTCAAGGCTCTGACCTCAATTAAGTTATGAATTTCTATCCGATAGACTGATAGACTGGGAGTGCTTGGGCCCTGCCGTGGCCACGCTACCACGCTGGTTTAATTAGAATTAGCGGTGCTGCGAGTCGCCCTCGCTGCCTCATGGATCATGTTGTTTTAATATAAAGTAGAGGCGGAGGCAGAGAGGGATGGAGTGAAGGGGATGGTGGCATTGGCTGGGTGGGAGGGGAGAGTGATGAGGCGAGGGGAAAAGAGAGGCAGAGGGACAGGCAAAAAGCAAGTGAAAGAATGCGAGATGCAGTCATGGTGCTTAAAACTTTGGCTGCATTTTTCCTCCCATCACCTAAACTTAATGCTCACTTCCTGTTGCGCATTGAGGGCCCATTGGGTTCACCTGCATGTCACCTGTCTGTCCTCTTTGTTAAACTAATCCTCCCTGTGTCACCTACGCTCTTAGTAATCCCAGTCTAAGGCCGACATTGTGAAAGTCTACCCCGACCATTCCTGCTAGTCTGGACCTAAGCCGTACCTTCTTAACTCCTCCTCCACGACTGAGTACACCTTTTATAAATGTGTTTCCGTAGCAACCCAAAGGGTTGCTGGGAAGATTAAAGTGTTTGGGATTTCCACCTAAAAAAACAAAAGTTGTCTGTGTGTGTGTGGGCGATGAGGCTTAGCCGTGGGTTTGAGATTACAGCATCTGGACAGCGAATGACCACACGTGGGGCCGTGTGGGACAAATTCCCAAACTTCAAAGTGAACAAAAAGAAGAATTACCAAAGTCTTGATTGGGAACAATGTAACTGAATATCTGAAACTTGTTTGTCTTGCTTTGATTTATTTTTTCCAGATTAAAACTGAAGGAACCAAACTGAATCAATGAGGTAATATTATTGAGAGAACAGTGTTGTGGTAAAACAGTGAACGGTTACTGATGATTTCTGTTGAACCTTTTAAAATACAAACCAGTCGGCTGACTGAAATGTTAAACCAGCCTGTGCTCAGAATGATTTCTTTTGACAAAGCTTGTGCGTTTGTGTTTAAACGTGTATTCATACGCAGCAGCTGTAGAAGTACTTTTATTCTCTTTTATTTAGCAAAGTGTGTTATGAATTTCATCAAAAGACTATTTTAACACCTACAACTGGCAAGTATCAATTTTAGAACCAAGATCACGTAGGACCATTTTTCCCTTTCTCCCCATGGAGTAAGAAAGTCAAATCAGTTGGCATATAATCAAATCTGCAAATGAAATAAAATATTTTAGTAAGGGACAAGATTGTTGACTATGGAGACTTTCTGGTATTCACGTGTTCTTTGAGCAGACTTTGGTTGACCAAAAGAGGGAACTGCAATCCCAGACCTCATGGCTACAGTTTGCTTTTTATTTATTTTACATTTAGAGACCAATGCACCGGGCGGGACGTCTCTGAACAACTAATCCACAAAGGGTTAAGTCAGCAGACTCGCCGCTAGCTTTCCAGATTGGTAATATGTTCTTTAATTGACAAAAAATGATTGATTCCAGTTTTTATCAAAGCATAATTCAGGTATTTGTAATACTAATTATATTTAACCTCCAAGGACCTGCGTCCACATATGTGGACCTCACATTTTGGGTTGTCTAGAACAAAATACTAAATTTTGGGCCTGATACCCACTTAGGACATCATGCTGCCACTGTTCTATCGAAATTTAAAGCGAATGTCCTCATGTGTGGCTCTTTTTCCTCAGAAACAAAAATCAAACGCACAGATTTACTCTGATTCTTCGTGGTTGTTTTTACATTCATCAGGTCCCACTCAGCCCAAATGCAAAGAGAAATTAAAAATGCTGCCATGAAAGACTTCGGAGGTTAAACAAATTTACAATGAATTTTCTCCTGTTTAGATCAATTTATCCCACTGTTGGGATGTAATGAAAGTCCTAAACTGCAATTTGCTAAATACTTATTTACCACCTTAGTATTTATATTAAAGTCTTAATTTCTCCTATTAAAATGCATTTGTCTTGCCACCAGTTGGTCTCGCTTGCTCCACTTGCTCTGGGTGTATTAGTCGAGGGATGCTGTGGAGGAGGAGCAGCGGGTTTTACTGCACCATAACCTGATCTACAGTTAGCAGGTGGCAGATCTGTGTATTCAAACACAGACAGCTACCTATTGTGGTCCCTCCCTGCCTTGATCCTGGATTAACTATCAAACGAGCCCTTAATGCAGGTTACCAGGGTTTGGGAACAATTCACTAAAACAATCAGTTGATTAATTTCAAACGATTTCCCCTCTTCTGCCAAGCAAATGATAATACTTTTGTTTTTAACTCCAAGCCCCCCTCCCCTTTTTTAATCAACAAATTAAGCATAAATCATGTTTGATCTTTATTTACTGGTTGCTCGGCAGTTGGTAGAGGTCGAGAAAGATTACTGGGCACACTAATAGGCTACAAACAACCCAAACATGCCTCCGTTGCCCCTCGTGAACAACCTCTCACATTTCTTTTGTATTAAAAACACCCAAAACAAAGCAAAAATGAACCATTAAAACTACTTGTTACGTTTTCCATATTACCTCAGTGCAACAAAAATCATTCCCTTACTTTCTCCCCTCCTGAGTAAAGCCCACGACCAACTAACAAAAGGATGTTCCAGCATGTTCTAATGGGAGGCATATTATTCTGTAAGCTTCACAAAGTGAGATAATTTGGCATTGCAACACAGTGGCATGATTTAGCCGACTATATTTTCTCTGAGCCACCTCTTTGTCACCTCATAAATTTGCTTCCAGCAGCTCTGACACTGAGGTCCAGTTTCTTAATATTCAGCCTCCTGCACAGACGTGCTGCAGTACCTGAGAGGCGAGCAGGTGGAACATTCCCGGTGGCCTGAATACATGAATTCAGGCGAGTTTGCGATTGTGCCGAGATACAACATCCTGCCTCTGAAATATGTGTTTGTTTCTATACCCATCTTTCCACAAAGTAGATTTTAAAGACTGAATGTGATCACTTTGAGTCATTCACTAACGCCATCTTCATTCCGTTTGATTCAGGAGGAAGAAGGAAACAAATAAAACATGAAATAAATTCAGCGTGCCCAAATTTAGCCGATCCATTAGGACGACCTGGGCAGAGATTGAGGTTTCCCCAGTTTGACTGCTGAAGCGTCTTCTCACTTAGATGTATTATTTTAAAGATGGATACATGACTGTTTTATTTATAAAAAACAAGCTTCCATCTATACATCAATCCTCTTCTGCTGTCATTATCCTGATATGCAGTAAATCATCAGTGAAGTGTTTTGCAGTTATCCTGCTGTTAAGTCTTTTATGAGCCATTTGACACAAATCTACCACCTCCCTGCGAGCATTCGAAACAAAAGAGCCACGCATGACCACAAAAGAGAAAGTCATTTGTGAAATGTCCTGATTATGTGGGTTGTGCAACGTAAAACAATTTGCCTGATTACTTCCAATTGATTCGTCCTTACAGTTAAAACCTCAGCGCGGGCTGTTGCACTGCACTGTGTCATGCCGCCGTGCAGGGGAACAGGAGTAATTTCTCCGATGTGCAGCTGAGCCAGCTTACCAAAGCTAAAGCCTCCTGGATGCTACTAAACCTCAGGGAGCCTAAACACTAGGCTAGCTACCAGCTAACTCAGTCTGCTAAAACCCTGAGGGATTTGTCTGTGGCACAAAGTGAATTAAAGGTGACCTTCTGAAAAGGATGGAGAGAAAAAGAAAGAGGGGAGTGGGGATGCAGGAGATGTCACCATTTTCTTTTAGTTTACTTGTCCATGTACAAACGAGTAGCCATGCCCTCATCCCACACAATGTCAAATTCTCTACATTATGACCACATGTTGTGTACAAGTCAACATAGAAATGCATTAGATCTGAGGTCATCCTGCAGTTTCTGCAGAGCTGTTTAATAAACCTCCCGCAGTGCGTTTGCTAACCAAGCTTTATTATTGTCAATAACTCAGGTTTCATTTCTTTAATGTTAAAACGACTCCTGTGATGATGATGATGGCATGAAGACTAGTCTAATATTAAATGATCACAAAGATTCAGAACTTGAGCGTGAAGTAGAATTCTCACATCACATAGTAACTGTGGTGATGTTTAGGCAGCATTTGACTTTGAAGGAGATTTTTACTATCAAGACACTTTCTTTAGAATACATAAAGGAAGAGTGTTACTCGCCTGAATGTTGATTTCTGCTTTGTGCTGTAGTAATAAAGACACCATCTCCTTGTGGCCTCTGTCACAGGCCCAGTGCAGGAGAGCCCGGCCCTGCAAAAATAAGAAATAATTGGTGTACGATAACATCAAAGACATGCAGGGATGACCAAACTTCCAAAGCCAAGATGTGTTTAAACTAGCGTGACGCTCTCAGTGTCGTGTCTGGTCAGACCAAATCAAGCAAGCTTGATACAAAGACACCTCGTCACCTCTCCTCCTTCTCTACCTCAAAGAAAAAAAAAAAAAATAAGCCAATCGAGCTTTACAAAAGGTTATGAATGCCCATTCAGAAATCAGAGCCTTTGGACCGGTCCATAATGAGCCGAGTATAAAGTGATGACACATGTGGACTCTGGCCTCATACAAACACTTATATGCACAAACTTTTACGCGGCTGAAGCAAAGTCCAAAGACTTCAAGGCAAATTGCAGAATGCTGCAAAGGTTGATTGATGCGACGCTGTGCACAAAACATGAGTAGCCTCCCTTCTCTCCCTCCCTTTCTCACACTCATGCACCATCCTCTCCTTAGGTCCAAGATCCTGCTCTAATAAAACCACACAACCTCATTTTTCAGTGAGGCCAATTAGGTAAAGCTAACTCTCCAAGTCCAATTCTGTTGCTTAAATTATATTGATCACCACGGCTGCATGTTAAAATGGATACTTGTAAGCTGGGCTGGAATACCAATAAGTTGGCCTCTCTCTCCCGCTCTCAGGTGTGCTTCTGCTGACTGTTGCCCACATTTTCACTGAAGACCAAAGTGTGCAGGTTCCAGTGGGACATCACACAAACTCTGCAACTCCATAGGAGTATTTGTGCAGATCATCATGGCAGCACTGGATATTTATGGATATTTAAGTTCTGTCATAATCACAATATGAATATTTGAGTTAAATTGTGGCCAAAAGTCAAAATTACCATCAACAAAAAAACAAAACACAATTAAATTTTAAATTTCATTACTTTTTCCCCAGAAACCGCAAAGCGATACCTTTGAACATGGCTAATATATTACTATTGAAGAAGGTAACCCGCTTTTGTGCTGGCGCTCTGCTCTGATAGGTCAAAGTGGGTTAAATTCCTGACCAGTGTGGAGACTGTAAGTGCACCTCTGCAAAAAATAAAAGACATTAGCAAAGGAACAAAAGGTTAAAAGGTTCTTTTATCCTCTTAGTCCCAATAAACACCTATTGCATATTTGAGTACACAAACCACAGTATCCAAAACATTTACCCCACCGTCCCAGCAGTTAACACAGAGCTACACAAGATATTGAGATTCAGCTGCAGAGATTGTGAAGGAGCCTTTAGTGTTTCCTAGAAGACAAATATGCTGTACGCTGGTTATTTGTTGAGAGCAGAGTAGAGCTTTTGTCCACTCAAACATGCTCTGAAGCATGCTCACACTACAAGTATCTCCAAATGTAACACTACCTCTTAATGTGGTGAAAATCTAACTATAAATTACATTCTCAGCTCCCCGTTGCCACATAAAAAGTTCTCCAATTCCCGACATGCTGACTCAGACTCAACTGTAATTTAGATAAATACTGCTGGATGAAAAAAAAAAAACTTCCTATTTTATATAAACACGACTATAATACGTTCACAGATGCAGCTTTTAAATATGGAGCTTTTTTATTATATTCAAAGCCATTCTTAATGCAGTCCGCTCTACATCTACAGATATTCTGGATCAGAACTGAAGCACAAACACCACATGTGATCTGTTGGGGTAATCGCCATTTATTCATCCAAACCGTAAATAGTTGTCAGTTGGTTTGGTTCAACTATGATCTGAACGCGTTACATAAATAAAAACTAGGGGGGGCATTTTTCTATCTAGTAATAAATTTTCACTGAATTTTATCAGAAAGGGAGAACATTCATGTCCCAACAGCTGACAGGATGAGCTCGCCTCACACATTCTAATGCATTTTTAAATTTCTCTGCCTTAGAGTCTGAGCTCTAAGGCAGAGCTTTTGTTTGTTGGTTGCTACTAGAAATGTGTAACACAGGTGGGTATTTGATCACTGCCCCAAACAGTGAGTGCTGGGAAGACCGCCTTTCTGTCTCTGAGCCACAGATGCAAATGATCGCTGCTCGCCAATAGAAAACTTCACTACTGCCCTCTCCTGTCCAGCAAGCTGAATTACAGCTAAGAGGCCAACAATGGCTGGGGACACAAAGCATTCTCACTGAGGTCCTTCAGCCATCTGGCCTTTGACTGTGAACTCACCAGCCGACTGCCTGTTTATCTGCATAGCGGCTGTGATGAAAGAGGCTGGGAGTGAGCCATTTGGCCTGGATGCTAACCAATCAAGGACAGATGAATGGAGTTCAGGGTCAATCCAGAAAACACCTCCTGATGCTAATAGCCGCTCATACAATTTACGCATTTCAGTCAGAGCAGCGATTCCCGCGTGTGGCCACAGATCACTGAAACCATTATGTAACGACGGCTGCGTGAGCTGCATGAGCTGTTCCCCCGGTGACCTGTATTTTTCATGATATGGGTCTGATCGCTTTTACCTTCCCCTCCCACACAAGGGGTCAGAGCCATGCAGCTGTTGCAGATTCAACAGACACGTCAGCCATACAATGAAGTTCTTCCTGACTCTGATTTTAATTTGCTACTATAGGCCTGTCCTCCTGCATTATGTATGAAAACTACAGTTCTGTCAAGTAACACTTTGTCAAGTCAATCATGCAACCAGTGGAGTGTGACTGAGCTTTGCAGATACCTCTTCATCCCGTATATTGACGTCCACGTTCTGGGAGGTGATGGCGTTGGTGATGTATTCGATGTTATTGTCTCTGCAGTAGTCAAAGATGTTCTTATCCTCTTCCCTGAGAACATGGGGGGGGGGAAATGAACAGCTATCAGTTACCATAATATTTATAATTATTAATATGGTTTTACTTTAACTGAGATTTCGGCAGGTTTCTGGAAACAAATGTTGCCCTTTAGCACCACAAACCAAAATCCATTCATTTTTTGAGAAGATTGAACTGAAACTATGTCCATGGGCAAAAAGCTTTTTATTAGCAGATTGTGTAGCTCATCATGCGGTCCTTCAAAATGGAAAGTTCAGGTACACCACACAAGCAACACGTTGTCACATTAGTGGTAATGGTAGCAGCTAGCATAGTGAAGCAACCACAGACGTAACAGATAACATCTCTCATAGAAAAGCAGCAGCCACGCGTCCCAGATCCCTCGGGAGCACCGGCGTATGACACATGCACACAGAGCCATCCCACCTCTAATTATCTCTCTGTGTCTCTAATCACCTCTTGGCATTGGGGACAGGAGTGCATGCTGGGAGAGAAGAGGGTGCAGTGGTGGAGGAGGGACGTTGGGTGAGGGGGAGAGAAGGGGCAAAATCTCATTTAGAGCTTTACGCCTTCCCTTTCCTCTGCCCATGCCGGCCATTCAGATTAATTCAATTTAGTGCTCTATTGTTCGACAGGAAACCCTGCAAACCTGCCGCTTTACCGCTCCCACACAGTCAGTCATCCCCAAGGCAAATCCCCCACTTCCTGTTTCCGACGCCAGCGTGCTCTGCTGCACTGGGCCTCAAAAGTCCCAGAGCGCGCACACACACGGCATTTTGGGACATTTCACCTGCTGTACCTCCTGAGCTACAGCTGCCTCCGAGTTAGACCCAGTCAGGTATCGTCTTATACAACCAAAGCAGTCTTCTGTTAGAAATGTGAAGCAGATTTGGTTGAATTCAAGCACAAAAGCAACTTGAGTGTCAGAAACAATTTTTACGTTCAAAGTTGTCACATTTGGCACAGAGGAGATGACGAGCTCAGCGTTTTAAAGAACGAGGCAGCTGCCTGGACCGACCACACAGGAAACAGGACAACCCTAGCAAACAAAGCTCCTCTCTTTGAGCATCCTCACTATCGGACAGGTTTCGCACGTTTTACCATGAAATCGGGCAGCTAAAGACCGTTTAGCATCCAATCAGACTGATTCTGACATGTGTGCTCTCCTCTGTGGCGTCCTAAAATTCCAGGCTGCAGTTAATGTATGAAAACAGCCACAGTATCACAATCTTGATACCAGAGATCCAGCACACACTAAAGATCCTGCACAGCAAACATCAGGGAGATAAATCTCACTTGCCATCAACACAATCTACGCTTTGAGTTCGTTCCCACTCCGACACAGCAAAACACAAAGGAAGTTGTATCTGCAGTTTGCTCTTTAATGCTCCTCTGCACTTCCTTTTCTTCCTCCCTTTCTCGTGCCCTTGCCTCCCATCACCTCCCTCTTCTCATCAGCCTTTGGTGAATTATGAATAACTCATTACACTTTTATCACAGACAGGTTATGTATGAGCACATTCATTTGCATAGCCCTGATTACCACTGCTATGTTTATTCATGAGACACCAAGCTGGGCTCCACCTACTTCCTTGTCTGATGGCCACGCTGACCCCAAATGTCCCTGATGTGTGGCCGCCATCCGTCTCCCCCGGCAACTAATCAATAGGGCGACTCATCAGTCTTTCGTCGATGGTCGACGGGGCTTGCTTGACATATATAAAGCACAAGCGAACCCTGCATGTGCGCATGCAGATCGCTAAAGGGTTAGATTGGGGTTATTAAAAATGTAAATAAAAAAGCTCACGAAGGAAGGAAAGCACACAATTTTTCGTTTTGATCCTTTCCATTAACACTGAACACACACACACACACACACACACACACACACACTAAACAAACTAATGATTAATGTGGGTCCTATAAACGACATGACATCAACAGCGCCGCAAAGCATGCTGGGAAGGTCACAGGCTACTCTGTCATCACTGGGGTACCAATGGTTTTGTGTTTGTGTGTAAGAGTGTTACGTGCTCACATGTGTGTGTCCAGTCTGGTGTACTGGCAGATATGTCCTTCATCCATCAGGCTAAACTGGTCACAGTGGTGGAGAACACTCATCTACCTGGCCTGAGCTTCACTGATCAACACCATGGCCACACCATTCATCAAACAAACACACACATACACCTACACAATCTGTCACCACATTCCCTGCAGGGCCCTGGTCGATCCCCTCGACGAGGCCGAGTTCCACGGAAGTATGAGAAACTCGAATAACTCAGCTTCGGCTTCCAGCAGAGCGTTCGGACAACAAAGCCTCCATTGTTTATCCCAATCCTTTTTCAGGGTGGGGGAGAGAATTACAAGTGTAGCATTCAAAGGCTCCTCAATCACACAGTGATCAGCTCAGTAGTCCAGGGATATCGCTAATCAATCCTGCTTTTGTCGATGCACGCTCCACACACGTCTACAAACACACACGCGCTCCAAAGTCGAGATGAGCAGCGAGCAATGCAATTAACTGTCTGGTTAACAGGTGCTTAGCTGTTTAGTATGGAGAGGATCCGCGTGTTTCTGTGTGAGCACAAGGAAATTGAAATGCAGCAGAGCAGTGAGTGTGACAGTTCTGGCAGGTTGTGCAAGGACCTGGATGAAAACCTGCAGCAACGTATAGTGAAGACTGTATGTTTAGGCGTGCACAAGTGTGCAGATTTTTGCCTTCCTGGTTCCCACGGGAGGCATCGTTGCTATTGGATATCACCAAGAGGAGCGCTGTTCTGGGAACCCTGCTTCACCCTCCTTGCTCTGCTGTACCCAGGTCGTCTTCATCACCCCCACCCCGACGCAAAAAAATGAAAAAAATAAATCCATAATTAAAAAGGGGAGCCCGCCTCTTCCCAAGACCGTGCATACTAATCACATGCAGCCATTTATGATGAAAACCTGCAGGAATCACACATCTCATTTTCATCTCCAATAGAGCTCTTTTTCATTGAAATGAGGATGAGCTTTTTAAGCTTGAGCAGGTCTGCGAGGCAAGAGTAAATGGAGAATGTGTTTCATTAACATAAATCAAAACTGGATGACGTCTCTGGGCCTGAACTGCAGTTATGGTCTGTTGAATATAATCAAATACTGCATCAACAATGCCAGACTTAGACCGACCTGAGCATTAAATAAGCGGCGATTCACAATTGGAGGAAAAAGATGAGTCTGTTCAAGCTTGTGTTAGGATGTCAGTAGATTTCATTTCTGAGATATGCAGATACCTGATCATCTCTTCTTGGTATAGGGAACTGACTGCTGCACCGAAGCCTGTTCTCCTTTCCGCTCCTCGTCTTTCCTGTAACAACAGTGAGAAATGCAACATCAACAGTGAAGGCCACACGTGCTGGCTGAAGCCACACAACAATAAATGCAGTAAACCCAGAGCATGCATATTTGGTGCACATACACAAACACATATTTAACCACCTACATCACACTCATTTATTTGGTATTGCTGAAGGACATTTAGTTATCATTGGTGTGTTTACATATTTACAACAAATCTTAATTGACTTCTTTTTTGGTTGTTTTACCAGTGATGGTGGTCTGTTCAGCGGCAGAGATCTGCTGGTACCAAACAGCTGCTGTGAAAAGTAGCCAATTAAATACAGGTGTTTTGGAACATGTTGATTGGGACATACCAAGTGTTGCCACATGGAGGGGGGGGGGGTTTCTGTTATTTAAACTATTAAACTAACTCTTTGTTGTGCTTTTTGATATTAGATAGTGTGTCAGAGTTTGTTCTCCCCACGTGTCTAAATTGTGCTGATGAGCCAGCTGCTGTCCCTCAGCTCAGTGTTTGGTTTGTTTGTGATTATTAAAGCCCAACGCTTAACCAGCTCAGTTCCTCAGGTATGGTAGCAGCGGTGGGATCAGTCACCTCAGGACACA
This sequence comes from Aulonocara stuartgranti, assembly GCF_965226115.1. Taxonomy (NCBI): domain Eukaryota; kingdom Metazoa; phylum Chordata; class Actinopteri; order Cichliformes; family Cichlidae; genus Aulonocara; species Aulonocara stuartgranti. Next base: position 2,037,561 of record NC_138958.1, on the reverse strand, counting down.
GGCCTTTTTCAACAAACCAGTTTTTTCTTTCTAACTTTGACTCCCTTCCTGTACTTCTTCTGAGACTTGCACTGTGGAGATATGAGACTAGAATAGGTGAGGATCACACAGCTAGTGAAAAGCATGTGGAGACCTGAGCTTCTAATATGGCTGATGATGAGGGAGAAGATATCAAAGAGATAAAACTGAAGGAACTGGCTGGGAGCTTGCAAACCTTCATGGGACAGCATGTAGCAGCAACACTGAAATGCAGACTTGCACGTCGACCGACCCAGACCCACTGGAAGCTCCTGATGACGGAGATCACCGTCACAGGTCCAGCTACATCCCACCAGAAGTTAACTTCAGAGTCAGGTCAGTAACTCTTCTGAGCCAATATTACAAACATAAACTGAAGATGGTATTGAGCATTTCCTTGTTACCTTTGGGAGAATTGCAGCTGCCTGGACATGATCACATTCAGACTGGTTCTTCTGCCTCATTCGTCTACCTATAATGTTAAGGCCCCAATGTGCCTCAGTTCATATGAATGTTTATCAACTTTCATTTTCAGTTTCCTTCATATTTATCCTGATTAGAACCTCGGGGAGCTTTCTGGGAGGGTAAAGGAGTTGTGTGGGGAAATGGATTCAGCCTAAAAGTGAACGAGTGCAGTGAAGTAATTAAGGAACAATAGTTAGGAATGTTCTAATCCTAAAAGAGCCGCTGAAGCTGCCATGCTTGCTGACGTCTTTGTGGAAACCCAAAGGAAGGGACAGCCACTGAGTAAGACTTTTGATGAGTATGTCTGCAGGCCAGTATCATCACACCATCGCATTGGATGCGTCGGAGACTTGGGGCAACTTGGGGTTCAGCATCTTTCCCAAGGATACTTTGGCATGCACACTGGAGCATCCAGGAATCTCACCATCAACCTTCCAATTGATAGATGAGCTCCTCTGCGTCCTGAGCTACAGACACCCTGATAGGAATACCAATAAGTTACTATTGTTGCCATAAGGTCACACTAAGTCCAACAAAACTGACCCAAATGTGTTTTTAAAACAACAGAAATGTTGTTTGGGGGGCAATAAACCTCCAAAAAAAACCTGTTGTGCAGTCAGAGCTTTTGCCAAGCACCCAGCCTTCTCTAGCTTAGTTTACCAGCCTTGGGTTTCTTCTCCAGTGACAGCGGGATGGGCCCATCGATTCTCTATAAAGCAGGCTCCTACCTCTAATCTTTGAGAAACTAAAGCTGGCAAACAGTTCAGATGGTGTAAATCTGAAACGACTCTTTGGGGGCTTCAGACATGACCTCACTGCTAATAAATGGCCAACAAAATGTGCAATAGTTTTAAATGCATCATGTCTTAATTTTGTGACTATTGTTAATCTTCTGTTTTCATGTGATCCCACATTACATTCAGCTCAGCCAAGACTTTATTACCCAGACTATTCTTTGTGGGCCAACCTTGACTCACAAAAGAGCCCACACAAATCTGATTTCAGAAAATAGGCAGAGTGGGGAGAACATGACAAGCGAAGCAAAACCGTGCGTGCACTTTTGGGACAACCTAATTCACTTCAGAAACTCGGAATATTCGCTGATGCACTGGCCCTGCTCCTCTGCAGTATAATGCAATATAAAGGCAGTGTCTGCTCAACAATTGAGACAGGAACAGAGGTCAAACTGTGGCTATTATTCTCTCCCCTGCTTCTCTGTCTATGCACTTCTACTTACACCATTTAACTGTGCTTCCAAAAGAATAGCTGCTGCCATGCTATGGCGCTTTGTTAACACTAATAGAATCAGGTTCTTTACAGGCAGGGTAGCGGTGCTTTTGCTGGGCCCACCCCTGGTATTGTGTGGCTTAGGGCAGAGTCAGCGAGTATTGCCCCACAGCTTGGTGGAAGAGAAACGTGTCAGGATGGGATACGTGGTTGACAGTGATGCTATTTGGGAGACACAAATGAATGGATGGGGGGGGGGGGGGGGCAGCAAAGTGAGTGGAAGACTGGGAGAGGAAATGGGGGGAAAAGAGCAAGAAGCACAGACTGCCTTTAAAAATGAATGTTTCAGTGTTCCTTTGCTTTGCAGCCAAGTTGTAGCTGTGCATATGTGACTGTGTGCCCATCCCTCTGAGTAAAGAGTGCACGCTCTCATGTTCACATGTGCTCTGTGTATCACGAACACGGCAAACCAGAGTCATGATGCGGTGTAAATGAGAACAGAATCAACGATCTGCAAGTCTCAAACATATATTTTAGTCACAATCCAATATAGAAAACATTGACATTTTTAAACTGAGACATTCGTCTATTTTGTGTAAAATAAGAGCTCATTTTGAATCAGATGGCAGTAACATGTCTCAGAGTTTGAGGAGTGCAACATAAGACTGGAAAAATGAGCAGTATTTAAAAGAAACAGCTGGAGGAACATTTTATTGCATGCCTGTGACCTTCAGGTGCACGAGTCTGTCATTAAAGTCACTGCATGGGCTCATGAACAGTTACAGAACTAAAATGTTCACCATGTCATCCACAAACGCAGGTCAGAGCTCTATCATACGAAGAACATGTGAACATGATCCAGCCGTCTTCTCCGGGCCAAAGGTCATTTAAAATTGTCTGAAACAAAGTGTAAAACTGTTTTGTGGTGAGATTGATCAAAACTTTATGGAAAACATGAACACGCTGTCCTCTGGACTAAAGAGGAGCAGGACCAAAATCCTGCATCTGTGATTGTAACGGGGGCATTTGTGCCTCTGGAACATGATCGTTTCAGAATTTCAGTACTGATGAGTGCTTTGAACATCTGGAAAGGCTGAAAGAAGCTCATCTAGAAGCTCCCATCCAGATGAGCTTCTTTCAGGGACGGCCGTGCGTATTTCTGGAAGATGATGCTGATCTAAGAAGAGTCCAGGTGCTGAAGAGGCCTGCCTATAGTCAAGATGTTTCCCAAACTGAAAACATTTGGAGCTTCATGAGATGAAGAATATGACAAAGACCCAGGACCGCTGAGCAGCTAGAATCTTATATCAGACACGAGTGAGACAAAGTGCACCAGCTGAGCAGACGCCTTTCAACCACAACCTGGGACCCTTTGCTGAGAGTCTTCCCCTGCTCGCTCTCCCCCTTTTTCTAGTCCACTCTTCACTGCTGAACTGTTTAAAAAAAAAAAAGAAGCCAAAAAGCAAACGAACAAACAAACAGAACGAAAGAATGGGACAACGTCCTCTCCCTAAAGTCCAGCAGCCGGTCTCCTCAGTTTGCAGATGTTTACACACTGTTGTTAAAAGAAGATATGTAATATATCTGTAGATATCAATATCTAACAGTGACTTTAATAGATTATCAGAGAGTGTAAACACTTCCCTTTGTGACTAAACTGTGACACTGGTGCTCACTCACTGCTGCTACAAACTTTATCATTCCAACTTTTAGATGATCTATAAAACAAAGTATAAAAATAAGTGTTTTATCAGTATGACGATTATACTCCATTACTGCAAACCATCCAAGGTTGGTGTTGAAACCTAATGTTGTCCCAAAGAGCAACCTGTTTATGGCACAGCTAAGAAAAGAGTGTGTAGAGATGTAAACAGTCACTATACAAATTAGCACATCCCAACAGCCTTAATATGAACATTTAAATAATTACTATTCCAAAATATCAGCCACTGAGGAAACCTGCGCAAAATTTTCATTTTTCTTTCTAAATGTGCAGAAAATGAGCAGCAACAAAATGACAATGTGACAGTGACACCTCCTGGTGAACACTGGGTACTTCACAGATGGTTCTGTTCTATATCTGTCATCCTTTTTGGCCTAATTTCAGACATCTTACCTTTAAAGGTCTGTTTTAGTTCATGTACATTTCCAGAATTTGTTATCAGGTGTATAAGGTCAGAAATTGACAAGAACCAGGAAGAAACAGAATGACACTGTCGTTCCTTATGTGGTAACTCGGAATTTTCTCTATGCATAAACATCACAGTGCACTTCTGATCCAGCAACACCCTCAGACAAACCTGGTTCACCCCCGAACACAAGCTAAACAGCGTAGCGTACCATGTGAGGAGTGCTCGGACCATAAGAGAAACAACACTCCACAGACGCATGGCACAACAAGAAAGCCGCCTCATAAGGACAAGACGCAGCTGTCCACCTTCTCTTGAAGGGGAAAGGACGCTCTTCAATGATGCCAATGTTCAGATTTTTCACAGATTATTTGAGAAAGGAGCCCATCTATGTCCACTGTGACTGACCCCTGGTGACAATGACCCACGCCTTTTTTTTCCACACCTGGGCTCACGGGATCACTACCTCCAAGAGGGCAGCCTCTTCTAGAGGTCAGACACCTGAAACTCTCAAATCTCTTGTTTTAGAACAGAAGAAGCCTCTTGGATGGGAGGGGAAACATCTTCAAGAAGCAAAGAGTTCAGTTGCCTTCTTTTCAAACACTTCAGACTACCGTGACCTGGATGACTGAGAAATTACAGACATTAGTCTATAACCAGAAAATGTGTAAAGTGACGAGAACCAGAAACTCTTTCTACATATATTCAAAAACAAGACCATAAAAGTCATAAGGAGCATGATGAATGGCAACACTGACATTCAACATTCTCTACTAAAGGACCATCTTCCATAAAATCAAATTATTACTACAAAGAAAACTGTTGCAGTAAAGGCTGAGCTGAAAGCAAACGAACTGTTATAAATGTATAATTAATGTTTTATAATCTATGTTATCATAAGATCCATTGTAAAAAAAATGTTCATTTGATCTCTTTATAAACTTACTGGTGTGACCCTCCACAACAGTCACAACATTAACCCACCTCTGCATCGGTTTAGAAGCAAAATGTGGATTAAAAATAAATTCTCAGGAATTACCTTCGTGCTGCCTTCAGGGTCTAAGATGTTGACACAGGAAATATACTCTTGCATTGCTTGTTCCTGATCCATGTCTCCAAGCTGCTTCCAGGCTTGCCTGTTATGATATCACAATTACCAAAGTAATCACTGTTAAAGCTTTTCACACGCCGTGAACTAAAACATGAAAATAGAAATATTAGATTCACTGACTTTGGGGGAATCATTTTAATACTTTGCAAGCAGATGGGCTGTTTGTGAATAGTGGTTTATTTTAAGTAGCAGAAACATTTTTCTTCATCAAGCATCTGAACGTGGATCCCTGAGCCTGGTTCTGCCAGAGGTTCCTGTTTAACAGGGACTTTTTCCTTTCCAGTGTTGCCAAGTGCTCGTTCGTAGGGGGTCGTCTGATTGTTGGACTTTTCTTTTTATTATTGAAGGTTCTTTGCCTTACAATGAGGCGACTGGTGCCATTTAAGTAAAAGTGAATTGAATTGACTTACTTGACCTATAAGGCTTTAAAATATGTGCAAAGTGAAATCTGGGCTACTTACCATTTTCTTTGTCCTTCAAAGTCAAAGAAACCAGGTTTTGGTGTATTGCACTTCCCCACTTTGACCTATAGATACAAAATCACATTACATATCTGATTTAATGTCGCCTGCAGTTGTGAGCCTGACTCGATTAAATACCAGAGGAGTCACGTAAATGCTGAGATTCATGGCGTGTGGGGGGTGTCCCGTCTAAAGCAGCGTGGTGCAACTACTTGAAGGCTCGAGTGTGGCCGACACACGCACAGTGACATTAATCGTACAATCACCTGTTTGTAGCGAGCGTACAGGTACAGCAGCTGGTCCCTGCTGGCCGTCTGTATCAAGTCTTTTACGCGGTCGGCGGCAGACTCGAACTCGCGCTCCAGCTCTTCTCCCTCCAGCCGGTCCCCCACCTCCATGGCGCTGCAGTCAAATTTACTCAAACCCAAGTCCGAATCCGAGTCCAGCCTGCTCCACCGAGGGGCTCTCCTGTGTCGGGCCGGGCTGAATTCCGTACCTGAGCCCGTCGCGGTGTCCGGAGAGGACGACGGCGAACCAGAAGCCATTGTTATTATTGTTTATAGCGTCTCAAACGACGGGAGCCGCGGATCTCCGTGAGAAACGCGGAGAAGCGTACGGAGAGCAGCTGCCTGTTATTTATATTATGTCTGCAAAGTGTTTCAGCAAAGACTTGGATTTTAATCCGTTATCGTAGCAAATCCGCAACAGTCGGATCTCTTTCTGCCGTTGGTCCGTGGCTGGTACTGTCAATTTAAAAGCGCCGGTAAAAAATCGCTGTTAGTAAGAAAGGTTCCGACTCTGGTGCGAGTAAAGACGCGAACACGCGCTTTTCTGTATATTTGTTATGAATGATTAAACAAAAACTAAATATTGTCTAAATGAAAATAAAATGTTTGAGTTTTTTCTGGTTGCTGTGTACATGTCACGTTATCGTAGGTCAGCGGACACCGAATAATATATATTAGCTGGCTAACTTAAGCGCTAAAGTAGCTTGCAGTGGGTTTGTTGATACTTTGGGTGGAAAAATGTTTCTTGAAATCTCCTCAAATAAAAATAAAAAACTACGTAAAGTACAGCCATTTCTTTATATTCTGCTGGAAAATTGGAAATGGGCACAACAACTGATTAAACAAATCTGCAAAGATAAATCAAAATAAAGCCTATAAGGCAAAAACAAAGTCTGTTCCATTCTAATGACTTTGAAAGTCAATATTTGTTTTGAACACAGTTATTCCTCATAGCCCGAAATCTCTGTAGTAAGCTTTCTCGTCCTGTCTGTACACAGCAAATTCAAAAGTGTTAAATGTTTTGGTGTTAATAGTCTTCTTGCAAAAGTAGAGTTAATTTTACTCTAAGCAGAGTCACATTCTTTTAATGTAACTCTGAGGTGTAAAATGATAGTAGTTAAAATCGAGTGTTAAAAATGAGTGTTTCTCTGTCAAATCTGGAGGTGTTACAATGGAAACATTAACTCCTGACCTCTTAACTCTGAACTCCTACAGGGGCTATGACACCAACAGAGTAAATTCACAGACTCCGCCCCCAGCACCATAGGCTCCAATCGAAGCTGAAGTGAAGCCGTTTCAGAACATTTTGCTCTACATATTTGAGTTGTTTGCCATGCTTGGTAAGTCATTTTTTCAAAGATTGTTTCAATTGTTATTAGCCTTTACTTCTGTGGCTCTTTGGAGTTGAGACAAAGCTGTGTGAAAGGCATTAGCCATGTTGCTCGCTGATAGCATAATATTCTGTTTTAGCTAGCTGAAAGGTATTGTTTGCGGGCAAATACCACAGCCTTGAAAAAAGCTTGCATGTGAATTTTCAGTCAAACTTTTGGTCAAATACGCCTAAAACAATGTCTAGAATGTGAAATGTTGGTATAATGGTGCTGCTTGAAGCCTGAAAACGATCGCCCATAAAAAACAAAACGAGCAAACAGCAGTAGCAGGCGTCCTGACTGGATTCTACGTTAGCATAGATCCCTCCAGAGTTTTGTGCACACGGTTTAGGTAAAAATGAAAAAGGTTGAGGTTTTACATTTAGTTCAGTATTACCTGTTGCCTGTGTCTTTGTCTTTTGGGAAAATACTTTACACAAGTAATGACTCAAAGAGGATTCCTTTTTTTTTTTACTGTGCTGCAATTGTTTACTGGATTATTTGTGCCATTAATTAGTGTCAACTAATTTTTATTCAATCTCCACACAGGATATGCTTGTGAAGATGGAATATGGGGGAGAGCAGAAGTGCGTTGAAGTTCCACAAAGGGATGAATGAAGGACATGCATATTGTATTGAAGAAATAAGTGATGAGATGCTGTTATTTGCATTTACCATGTCAGACCTTTTGATAAACAAAATTCTAATGAAAGTGAGAACATGTACACTGTTACATCTTTCAGAAAATGTTTTGAAATTGTGGTGCACAGTTCAGAATAAATGTTTTTCAAAAACCATTGCGTCTTTTTAGTAAATGTTTATTTCCAAAAGAAATTTCTAGAAGTTCAGAACAGTAAAATTCCCGCTTTTTAGAGTGAATTAGAAGATAACTCTTACGTGGTTAAACTAAAATACTCTTTGAGAGTTAATATATAAACTCTTAACACCAAGTGTTAAATTATCAACTCCAGACAGATTTGGTGTTTAACACTAAATCAGAGTTAACGTACCAACTCTCCAAAAAGAGTTAAATTAACACTCTCTGGTGTGGACCCATATAGACACTTTAATAGTGTTGAAATCAAATCCGACAGTGTTAATTTGGACATGCTGGATTTGCTGTGTAAGGAGTCTTCAGCAATAGTTCTCAGGGCTTCTTGAAGGACATTCAAAGCTCTTCTTTGGATGTTGGCTGCCTGTTGTTCTCTTCTCTGTCACGCTGCTTCAATAATGTTGAAGGCCAGTCCATGTTTTTCTGTCCAGATATGCTTTTGCTGCATTAGCAGTGAGGTTGGGGTCATTGTCATGCTAACAAATGAAGCCAGTTGCTCAGATGCTTTCCAGGTGGTATGGCAAGGTGGATCAAAATGGGATGGTACTTTTTGTTTTCGCAGTTTCATTTGACAAGATGTCTAGTCGAGTTTATTTCCTAGTTCTTAAGTAATAATAAGACACACCTCAGCCTTTCCTCGTTGTCTTTTTGGCAGCCGCTATTACACAGAGATCATTTCTAATGGTCCTTCAGCTGCAGGGCCAAATGTTTCTATCAGGTACCGTGTCAGGTCTTTCCTGGACTTTTTCCCCTTCTTGCCACTTATTGTCCAATATTTGTCCAGTTTCCTCCGTTTTTTCTTCCTCCTTAAAAAACAAAACAAAACAAAAAGCATGCTGCTCACCATGCTGAGATATGCAACGTTTTTAGGAATCACCTTGTTGGTACCTAGTCCAGTCTGAGTCCAGATATCCGTCAAACTGTGTGAGCTTAGACATTTTTCACAAGTTCCCCTAAAACAAATAGAACAAATTGCGTTTTTGTGGCAGACTGTTAGTAACAAAGTGGCTAAAAATGAGGGTCTGGAAACTTGGAAGAAAAATACAAGGATTGGACAGCCCGTCCATTCACTGTATACTCCATCACAGACATTTCCTGGTAGAACATTTTAGTGTGATATGTGTGCATGCGATGGGTTCTGTTTTATAAGGGACTCTCATTATCCTAAAATGAGGATAACTACAGACAAGAAGGTAATAGCTTAATTTTAAGACTCAAGAAGTTTATTGACATTTGCTCTGGTGTTACTCAGCCTGAAACGAAATACGGTTTCTCACCAGCCTCTACAGTGCAATAAGCAATACAGTTTAAAAAGACCAAGTTTAAAAAAGAGCAGTAATGAATTGCAACAATAGTTATGGATAAATAAATAGCATCAAATCTAAGTTCTAAAACAAACTCCATTCACATTCGTTCGCTCAGAAAAACCCTTTAAGGGCCTCAATTTAAAACTTTTTAACGACGTTTTTCTGTCCACCACATTTTTTATAAATGTTTTAATTCTACTTGGACTCTACTGCAGCACATATTAATCAACCTGAATGTTTGCGACACCTGCCACAACACTCAGCTTTGTGAAAACAATGTATTAACATATCGTGTCCAGCAGATGGTGCTATTAACACAAAGATGTTTTATTTTTGCGTTTGGCACTTTTTATCCCAAGTACATGATGTCGCTCATCACGTTCACCAGGACGAAAATGGATTCAATAATCGAGTAGCCTAAGCTTAAGTCAATAACGTTTCTATTAAATTAAACGTTTTTTTCCTCTTTGAGAAAAAGCTCAACTTCCGAATTATTTCTGGTTCGTATCTTTCTGTTTCTGTTCTACTTCATATGCGGTAAACACGGGGAACTTCCCAGTATATTAACAGTATTAATGAGGATATTTTTACAAAGCTAGTGGTAGCCTGTTTTCGTGTTCTTGTGAACCTGTTTTTAGACCGAAAGCTACAAGCAGCTTACATTAAGCATCAAAGTGCGTATAATTTGTTGTCTACGTGACTTTCTGCCATATTATCTGCAGAGAGATAAACCTCACAGACACCTTTTAGTTAAAGAAAAACTGTATAAGTTTTAAATGAGTTATTACTGTTGGTTGGTCAGTTTAAATATATATATTTATATATCTTTAAAAAAGTAAAAAACTTTATTCCTTCTTCTTTTTGTAGAAACACACAGCAGACAGTTGCCTCTCTAACTACTGTACAAAACCCCAAAGGAAATAAAGTGAAGCGAAGACTGTGAGGGGTCCCACGGTGCACCACTAACAGTTTTCACGAGGTCCCAACAGTGTCCGAGTTACACTGCGCGCTCTGCTGACGCAACCACGTCACAGCGGTTCATAGCGATGGCGGACCGCAGTGTCCCCAGACTTGCCCAGGGAGGGACCGAGCAAAGTCACTGAGCCACTTTCACCGGCTCCAGTAACCTGTCGCCCGACCACCTGTTAAAGGGAGGCCACTGTTGTTGTTCTCGTTGTCTCTCCAATGAAATAGTATGTGGGACGGGATCTGCAGGGAGTGCGCATACCGGGACGAGCCAGAAGTGGAGTGAGCAGGAGCGCAGTGTGCCGCGCTGACGCGCCGCATGTTGAGCCAGCAAGTTGACTGATAAAATAAAAGTCGCGTCGACGGGGAAGGGGACAGCCGGGCTCGGATTTAACAGCGCTTTGAGGAGGACACTTGTTCCGGCAAAATGAAATTCGCGGAGCATCTTTCGTCCCATATCACTCCAGAGTGGAGGAAACAGTATCTTCAGTATGAGGTAAAGCAGAATTTATGTTTTTTAAAAATGAATTTAAGGTGGGAACGGACGCTGACCAAAACGAACCTGCTTTCATAGAGCTTCAGGAAACTGGAAGAAAAGAGTCGCGATTAACTAAGAGAAAATGTAAAGTGTTTTAAGTTTGATTTATTTTTTCCAGTTTCAGTAAAGCCTGCTCCTGAGGGCAATAAACGACGGGAAAGATAAGGGATGCCTATTGTTTATGGAGGGGAAATTGACTGCGGTTGTTAAGAGCCATGGGGAGCATTCAGCGTTTGTTATTGCTGTTTGTTGATTTTAACACATATGAAAATAAACATAAAAACTCTGTTTGATTAAAAAAACAAAACATTTTTTTCATACTGTGGAAAAAATTAAAGTTATTATTATTTTCTTTATTTTAACAATTATGGAGAGCTTCACACAAAACAAAAAACTGAAGATTGTCTTTGTGTTTATTTTTCACATTTCTTTGCAAAACAACCCAATTTTCAACATTTCTTTTTGTTCGGTCACATCATTTTTTTTATCATCATGTTAACTGATGGTGTATTGTTAAAAAATAATAATAAAAGACGCTCTTTGTCCAAAGACCCCCCCCCCCCCCCAAAAAAAAAAAAAATCACCTCCTTAAATTATTAACATTTATTTTCATCACTCTAACTAAAGACAAAGGTTATATCTCTTCCACCAATTGAGTGCAATGTGTTCCAAAAATTTCACATTTCTAACGAGTCAAAAATATAAGAAAGCATATTTTTTTGCAAGACTTTGAGACTAAAATGATGTTTATTATCATTTTTCTCAGTCAACCAGGAATAGCTGTCTGTGAATCAGCCTGCAGGGCTTCGTCTAACCTGTCTGGTTTTGATATCTGTTGATTTAGAGCAACATCTTTGTGTGCACACATGCTTTTTTGTTGTTGAGTGTTGTACACTACTTGAAGAGTATTTTAATTTCACACCCCACTTCTTGCTGGCTCTACAGTGAGAGCTTTAGTGCAGACATGCATTGACAGGACAGACTGCTCACTTCCATTTGACTCTATGAATTATAGACAAAGACCCCGTTCTCTTCACCCTCAGCAGCCCAGACTCAACAGAAGCTCAGTGCGCCGGTTTTATTTTGGTATCCTGCCCTGAATGATGATGTTAAGCTGGTCTGTTGGTACAGCAGACATTTGGATCTCTTGCTCTTGACAACATGATATGCTGTCATTGTTGTGCAATGAAAACATCTTTGGACACTATAATTAAAAGGAAAGAAAAAATGAATAGGCATAGCTGGGAAACCTGGGAAAATTTATTTAAAAATTAAAAAATGGTGATTAACATGCATGCGAGTGCAGTATGTTGTCTTTGTATGTACAGACTGAAGCACACTGTAGCCCAGGGACAGATGCATGGCCATACCAGCCATTTTACACCTCCAGTATTCAGTGCAGCACTCGCTGACCTGAGATGGATGATATATTTTCTCTGTGATTAGTGTTGGTTTTATGGTTGCTCTTTTCTGGGACATAATCTTGAATTTGACATTTAAGTTGATAATATTAATGCACTTAAGGAAGAGCTATTATTAAAGCCAGCTGAGTTCTATAATATGTCCTTTTTTCTTTATTGTATTCAGTGATCGGCTCTTATCGTCTCTGCATGTGATCCAGAAATTAGACATGAGAACTGAAAGGCGAATGACGAATCCTTTAAAACACAGCTGTGATTGATCACTGATGACTGACTCGTGTAGCCGGGAGTTAGTATTTACATTTTTTAACCATTTAAAATAAACAGTCTTTACAAACATGTTCTCGTCACATATGTAAGCTCCTATTTTTAAATGATGTAGGAGAGTTGCTCTCCTGTGTCTGCACTTCATACTCTTGCTCCGATCTGAATCATATATAGTTTGTTGACCGAGAATGTGTTCGTGTATTTATGTCATCGTGGGAGTCTTCAGTCTTTGTGCGACCTCTGTGACCACACACTGAGTGGGCGGGGTGGGAGAGGACTCACACCTATAGATGACGGACACTTCATTAGAAGAATTGGATTTTCCTCTGAAACGAGTCGGCAGATAGGGCCAAACATGAAGCTAAACTGAACTCGGTCGACTTCAGAGAAGTGAGTCACTTAGATGAAGCAGAAATGAATTTTTTTATTCTGGGAGATGCAAAAGCTTTGATATGCTGCTGTGATGCAACCCAAGCTGCATCACTTCGTGGGCTGTTGTTTTGGTGAAGCCGTCGCACACAGATGCGACTGTTGCATTGTAGTAATGACACGCTGACATCATTCCTGCAGCATCGTTTTCATGTAGAAGCCGCGACACTTCTGCTCATTCTGTCAGTCTCATCCAAACTGACTGTGGTTTGAAGTTATGTTCTTGGCTTTGTGTGCTGGTTGAACTCATTAACCTGCTGCACAGTTTTCACTTTTAAAGAGCGCCCTTTAGTGTGGAAAACTGTGGCGCCCATTTAGATTGGTCAGCCGGTTTCTATGCAGATGAAAAGGATGCAGCAAAGTGGCTGTTCCAGCATATAGAGGCTCTAGTTAGTAACGCACCTCATTCAAATGTGGAAGCATTGACAAGCCAATTGAGTGATTGGGCAATTAGGTGTTTGCTTTATCCTGTAGGACTGCAGTTATAAACCTGTATGCTAAACAGCTGTTTGATATGGAGGTGTGTATGTCCTGCCAACCCCAGATTTATGCCAAACTGCAGCCTGATAAGATTTTTCCCTTTAAATGTGATGCAACATGATGAAATCTTACAACAACAGGTACAATTTAGTGAGTTTTTCAAACGTGAATATATTAGCGCAGGTAAGATGTAGACTGTAAGTAACAATTGTGTTTGGCAGCTGTATTGAGCAGCACAGTTATGAGAACAGATGAAGGACAGTGATTCAGGTGTGTGCGTGTATGTGTGTGGGCGAGAGAACAAGGACACTTTTGCATTTAGCTCAGCAGCCTAATCACTCATGTAAGCTTAGATGAGGAGGAGGAGGAGAGTGCACGCAGAGACTCACATTTACAATTCAAACGAGCAAAGTGTTGCAGAATAACAGGGATGTGTGTGATTTCAGTGACTGTTCAAAGGTCAAGTCTTGCCTTTCTGTAATTAATCTGAGTGATTTAAAGGTCTAAACAAGCGCAGCGAGCTTTGTGTCGTTGTAGCCATTACAGAAACGTAACTGTACCCTGTTCAGTGAAAGTATGATTTATCAGCACTGCACAACAATTTGAACATTATGTATACAACAGGCATGGCATGGCAACTGCTGAGAGGCCCCATCTCTATACCTCCCTCCTTCCTTGCATCCTCACCTCATCGTTCCTCCCCCACTGGGAGGACATCTGGTCCCCGACCAGACCTGCCCTCTGCTCCCCTCCTCCCCTCCCTTTATCCTCTCCTCCCATGTTCGCTTTACATGCAGGCATCCACTCAGACGCTGAGCTGCAGATTGAAGTGATCCATAGATCCCTTCAGACTAATAATGTACGCTTCGCACTTCCTCAAGCACGATCTCAAGCATCACAGAGCAATGATTTGGCCAAATATTTTGGCTAGTGTCCTCTCAACATGATTCAGCATTTAAAGGATTGAAATCCACACACAGTATTCACTAACATGGATACTCTGCTATAGAGGTCTAGTTTCAATAGTGACATAAATCTGGTGTGGGCCATGCATCCATCCATGCATCCATCCATCCATCCATCCATGCATCCATGCATCCACGCATGCATCCATCCATGCATCCATCCATCCATCCTCTTCCATCCATGCATGAATCCATTGATCCTCTTCCACTTATCCAGTGCAGGGTCATGGGGGTGGGCGGCTGGAGCCCATCTCAGATGTGAGTATGCCACATCGTCATGTTAATGTTTAGTAATTCTAACTGATGGCCCTGAAAGCTTTGGCTTAGTTATTGTCTACAGGTTTCACCAATGATTACTGCAAATTTATCTCCGTCCCAAGACACCCTGCCCCCCTTTCCCGTCACAGCCATCGCCATGGCAATGCCTCCACCTTAATGAACCCCCCCTCCATCTGAATCTGTACTTCTACTTCCCACCTATCACTTGACCATATCAGCTGCTAACTGTTAGTTATTAACTGGACATCAGCGAGCTGTGTGTGAGTCCACAGTTGGTCCCTTTGTGATTTTAATCAGACAAAATGGGGCGAATGCTGCATAAAGAAATGTTTACCTCCAGGATTAGGCTCCAGAGCTGCAGTCTCACTGCATATAATTCACAGAGGAACTTAGTATCAAGTATCAACAGTCCAGGCTTCAGCTAATGCACTGGATTTCTGAGTGGTTTACACACACACACACACGCACACACACACACACACACACACACACACACACACACACACACACACACACACACACACACTCAGGAGTCCTCACAGTCCTCTCTGTCTCTCCCATGTTGACCCCAGACAGAGATGATAATGACAGCACATATATTGGCACCTATGTTTTACCTGAAACATGAAATTTGGTGCAAAGCTTAGATTTTACTTCACAATTAATTTAAAGAAAAGTCCAAAATTATAATTTCCTTTTTTCCTCTTATTCTGGAGCAGTTTGGTTACAAAGATGTCCTTATTGTGAAAAAAGTTATGAGGAAATGTCCAAACGAGCCAGCATGCAGTCGTCTGTTTCCATTATCTTCACGATCAGTCTCACTGAAAAGAAGCGACCCCGTTTAACCACAGCTGCTATCTCTGCTTTGTATCTGCCAGTTTGTCTCTCAGCTTTTGTCAATCTGCTATTCCTTTAATTATTTATTTCATAAATTGTCACATTATAATATAGTCATAGGGCAATTATGTTTTATGCTACCACTGTCTCTCTATGAATTGCCTCTTTGTTGTGTATGGGGTTTGCTTGATTATCCCAGTATCTGTATAGTCGGGGCTAATTTGCTCCAAATTGGGTCTTGGGCCCAGCTTCTGCCCTCCGGTGGGCTCAATACCTGCAGAAGGGGCCATAGCTTTTAGTGCTATGTGGATCAGGTGCCAGTCAGGAGCAGAGGTCCTGGCATCCAATTCCCAGTTGACAAGTTTGGCCACAGGGACGTGGAATGTCACCTCTCTGGTTGGGAATGAGCCCAAGTTAGTGGGTGAGGCTCAGATATACTGACTAGATCTAGTTAGGCTCACCTAAGAGCACTGCTTTCGTTCTGTAATGAGTCTCTTTGATGGGCTAAAGGGAGATCAATATACGTGCTAGTGAGAATAAGCATCAGTAAGTCTTGTTGAGTGCAGCGAGGGCTTCAGAAAGGGTAAATGTGAAAGGCTACGAATGATTTGAATGGTTTTGTGCAGGTTTTGCATGTTCAGAAGAGAGCATGGTGGTCACAGGACGCACAGACCTCTGTGATAGTGCGTGGGTTTCTTCTGAACCCTTGGATAAAAGGTGCTACCTGTGCTCTGTCCACCGAGTCATTCTTTTGTATTCATCCGTCTTTCAAGAAAACTTTTCCTGGAGCCGGGCTGGACTATGTGAGAGGCAGTGGGCAGGGTGGGGCATACTCATATCCCTTTGGTTCGGGGTTTGTATGTGTTTTTATGTTTTCATGTATAATCACATGATTTCACAGTGCTCAGTGTACCAAACACAATAATGTAGTAACAAGCGGGCGTTTTAAAATGAAGCTTATGCTGTGCAGACTTTGTCTATAATGTTAACAGCTGCCTGGTCTTTACTGTAATTTAGTTAATAGCTCTTGAAGTCCTTTTTAAGGTCCTTCTCTGTATGCAGATGTTTCTAACAATTTTCTGGCACCTTATGGTTTATTCTAATCACCCCATTTATCTACTGTAAACACACCTTTACAACTGATGGGATTTTAGATAATGAGCTAATTCAAGCAATTAGCTGTTTATCATCCCATCTAAATCAAACCACAGTCACTTTGCACATGTGCAGCCCTCTCTGTGAAATCACAGGCTCTGTGAAATTGTGAATGTCTTTTGCTCAAAGCCGCTTTTTGTTTTTGTTGTTTGCAGACACTCATATTTGTTTTCTCTTCTTCCTCATCAGGCATTCAAGGATATGCTATATGCTGCCCAGGACCAAGCTCCATCTATAGAAGGTAAGGAAGCTGCTTATGTGGATAAAGAAATCCAGACACACAGACAGAGGAAAACACACTCCCAGACACACACTTATGTACCCCCTTTTTGGGCATCACCAGAATAACAGCCCTGCTAAAAATAGGTGTAAATCACAGCTAACACGCTGCCACTCACTTCAGTCTGTGACTTAACTTTAAGCTAACCTGCTTAAAGTAATAAACACATGCAAAGAGAAGAGGGCTGAGGAGTAAATGAAGCATTTTTACTGTTTGTTTTATGTTCATGTAATGTAAACAGAGAGCGTTCAAACACCCTAAAAATCCTAAGCAACGATGGTTAACAGCGGCACTCAGTGCACCAAATAGCAGGAAGGCTGCCAGCTATAATTACTCTTTGGCCTCAGAGTGTGTGTGTAGTGTGGGAAAGAATGTAAACCATTTGTTTTTATTTTAGACACCAGTTTGTGGCGTAAACAACTTTCTTCAGTTGCAGGGTTTGGGTGTACCTAATGATGTGACATGAAACACTTGTGAGAGCTGTGGTTATTAAACTGTGGGGCGAGCCCCGCTGGTGGATCGCTGAGCCAATTCAGGTGGGACAACGAGGTGAAAAACGTGGAAGGAAAACACAGATTTTCATTTGGGGAACATCCGAGTTTTATGATGCGGCTGAAGTAGATTCAGGGTTTGGGTGCAGCTCGCGCGCAAGCCCGTGTAGGGATTTTTTCTTTTTCAGTGTTTTGCTGTGTTCCTGCTGAGTGGGTTTGGTGTGGATGTGAGTTTGACTATCTGTGAATGACAAAGATGTAACAGGCGCTGAGACTGCAATGATGAGAGCGCTCCATCTCTGTCAGCGTCAGACTCAAAAATCAATCTTTGTTGACTTTATTTTTGACTCATTTCTGGACATTTATTATTTATAATATTAATAAGAATTCTATTTAAAACTACATAAAGTAGTTCCTGTGTTTGTGTGAATATTCTTGAATTTAGTGATATTGCCTGCTTGTTAGCAGTCGAGCTCAGACTCTCCCTTTAAGAGCGTCTCCTCGGCTAGGCAGCCTCGATGTGGATGATGAATTATTTCCTGTCTCAGGTCTGAGCTGTACTCATGGGTCACTGCGCTCTGCCTCTGTCAACTTGACGCAAGATAGGTGAGCATGTCTTATGAAAAGCGACGGGCTCGATCGATCAGTTCAAAATCGTATTCTGCCATCAGTGTGACAGAGTTCCCTGCTCGATCACAGCGATTTGTCTTCTCCTCGCTCATTTTTGCAGCGAGCACGTGCAGAGAAAGGAGTGTGATGTGTGCGAGAGTCAAAGTCTGTAGCAGAGTTGTGTTTGCTGGGAAAGCCAGAGAGCCCATAATGAAAATGGCGGCGGAGACAAATGGCATTATTGAGCCCTGAAAAGCACGCTCTCCTGTGGCCGTTGACTTTTCATAACAGAAACAATATTAGGATGTGTTATGAAATAAAAGCTTATCGTAGCACTTTTTCATCACATCTCCTGTACTGAAAACTTTCAGATGTGATTTAGTTCAGACTGGGGCCTGAAGACATCAGAAGAAATAGACCGACTGGACTTTTATAGCTTTTTGTTTTAATGATTTAATATAAAAGCATTTTAAGGCTGTGGTGGCTTTAACACCAGGACCAGATTTCAGTCTTTCCACGTGCACACGAGGAGCGAGAAGTCAACCCACCATCTGCTTTCTTGCTGTCACGTCCATCATGGCAGCGTCACATGTGTGCAGCACACAGACCAGCTGATAGAGATCGTTTGGTTGCTATCACATAATCAGTGATCAGAATACTGAAAATGAGCCAACTATATTTAGCAAGGCCAAATTATGTATTCGTTGCATTTTTAACATCTGAAATAAAGTCTAAATGTGCATGAAACCCAGATACAATTACACCGCTTATTGTAAGTTAAAGTGTGGTGTCCCGTGCTGATGTAGTGCAAGAAAAGTTCTGTAATTTAACTTTATGTTGTTTATATTGGAAATATTTTAAGATTCTCTTCAGTGGTGCAAAAAATAAGAGACAGTATTTTTAGATTGAAGCTGATGTTGTGCTTCTGGTGACTTGGCTCCATATTTTAAACGCTGATGAAATAGTTTCGGTAAGCTTTGCTACATAGATAACACAGTAATGTTACTCATGAGCACTAGCTGCTACCATAATAATAATAATAGAAGGCTAATATTACTGCCTGGTAGTTGCTACGTGTTAAACTCCTAACATTAACTTGTGTGGGGTTAATATTTATAGTAAGTGTCTCAAACTTGACTGTCGTTGACACCGGAGCTCTACTGACCTCCAGAAAGACTTCATCAGTGTTTCGAGTCTTCAGCTGATACTAATATTTACTGTTGCTTAGTATCTGAGCAGCACATTTGTTGACATTCCTTGTGTAGAGTAGCTAACAATGAATTGCAGTCATTGTAATGTCAAGCCCAACATTAAACCTTCATCATTTTAATGTTGGAGGAGGATTTTCCCTGACAGCAGAAACGTTGCTTTTAATTTGTAGCTTATAACTCATCTATAAAGGCCTAGTTAATTAATAATGTTAAATGTAATTACAGCATATAAACTATTTTTCGATGGAGCCTCATCAGAAAGGATTTGGTTTCCTGATGTGCTTCGTTCTGCTTTTCTCTCGCTGTCTCGCTCCCACCTCAGTCTTTATAAAAAGCAGCTTTTTGGTATTCGGCGGGTGAATCCTCGCCTGAGGGAACCAGTTTACTGGGTTATGACTACTTGCTCACCCGCTCTGCTTTCTCACTAGACGCTGTACCTGATAGAGCTGTGTAACATAGACATTGCACTGAACAGACATTTTGAAGCTTCTGTCACGGCCTTTGCATCACTTATCTGTTACAGCACATGACCAGCAAATACGTGGAGTGCTACAGTTTGATGCAGGATTGCGTAGGCTGTGTCACGTGTGGTTAATTTTATTTATTTATCAAACAGAATTCCCTCACTCAGCACTCCTGCTGCAGAGATCCACCAAAGGAATGTGCCACAGAATAATGCACTTTCATTTTCACTCGGTTATCGTTCAGTTCAGCAGGACGGATGTACACTAATTAAAGGATCTTGTTGCAAAATGGCATGCACCAACACATGCGCATTAATGCGTCTCTGATACCGTGACCCTTCACCCCTCGTTAGGGCCTTTGTTCTCGTTCCTTTCATCTCTCATTGGTCCTGGAATAATTGTAATTAAAACAAGTCTGCTCCTGTACGGGGAGACAGAAAAGGGGAACAGCTGGCTGGCTCTCTGGTGCTCCCTGTTCCAGCCATCGCAGTGAGTCGTGCCACGATCTAATTCAATTAGGCTGCTGGTTCTTACAGAGATCTGAGAACAATGGGCCCAGATACTAAACACACAGCTTTATTTCTGCATCATCATCATCATATTCCTGGCCATGATCACATGCCACGGTTGCCTGTAATTTATAACGTGTTACGTTTTCTGCTCCTTACAGTCATTCACTTGTGTTTCATTCACTCACTCATTCATTCACTTACTCCTCCTTTGTGTCCTTCCTCCTGCACTCTCTTAATGGGCAGTCTATTAGTGTGATGGTATCTGTGCAGGGCTCGACTGCAGGGGGGGCTGGATAAACACTGAGAATCTGGCGGGCACCCTTTTACCATCACGAGCACACGTGGGGTCTGATAAAAGGAATGATGTTGCACATTATTGACTTCATAACTCAGGGGAGCAGATTTTTCCTGAACTACAATTTCTGAATGAACAAATGAGACCAAAGACAAGTCAGCTAATTGTTTCTTGTGTTGCACTGCATCCAAAACCATCAACCGCCTTCTGCACTTAAGGTTTCACTTCAGATTTGTTGCTCCGCTGTGATATTCAAACTTCAGGACTTTCCACGTTTTATCCAATGAAATAAAGAGCGTCGTGTCGCGGCCTTGTGAAACGGCCTGCACTGTGTCTTTGTGGTGAAATGAACTGCTTTACCTTTATAATGAAAAAAGACGCCTTTTTGTTACTTCTAGCCTGCTGTGCTGAAAGGTAGGGCTGCTCGATTATGGCAAAAATGATAATCACGATTATTTTCACTGAAATTGAGATCTCGATTATTTGATGATATTTATTTAACAATAACAATGTGTTGAATAATGACTTTAAAGATTGTCAAAAAATAATATAAAATAGTGCAAATACTGATAACAGTGCAAATGTTTGCAATATAAGAAACAAATGAAAAATGTAAACATCTATGTTTAGTGAGCTTTGCAGTGTTGCTCTGTGGTGCAGCTACGACACCGTAGCAAAGTTTACACACTGTGTCTACTTGGTGCACGTCTGACTCCGCCAACCCATAATGTTTCCACACCACTGAAGCTTTTTTACCTCTCTTTTCAACCAACAGCAGTCACTCTCCTCTCCAAATAACTTCTGCTGAGCTTTCCGAGCTTCCCTCGGGTCCTCTTAATCAGCGGTCCCCAACCCCCGGGCCTCGGACCGGTACTGGTCCGTGAGTCGTTTGGTACCGGTCCGTGAGAGTTGAGGCTCAGGTGTGAAATGTGTAGTTTTCAGGGTTTTTATCAGTGTTCAGCGTTATTTTGTTATCGTTTTTATCATTTACTCTGTTTTCCTGGGTCTTTTCACGTGTGTTATGAATAAATCTTCTTTTTTTTCGGTACCGGTACTAGCTTTATTTTGTTGTATTTATCCGCGACACCTTAAAGGCCGGTCCGTGAAAATATTGTCGGGCATAAACCGGTCCGTGGCACAAAAAAGGTTGGAGACTGCTGCTCTTAATTGTTGTGTTCGAAATGCAGAGAGGTGCGCTCGATTTGCCACACGGAGCAGCGCGAGAGTAAAGCACGAGGGAGGGGCTAATAATGGGCTCAGTCATTTTTAATGATCGTTGAAAGCCCAGATCGTAATCGTGATTAAAATTCGATTAATCGAGCAGCCCTACTGAAAGGCGCTTATTTCTGCTGAAATTACCTTTAATTAAACATCCCTAACATACCACGAGTGAACACTAAAACTTATGATATTCAAATGATAGTCAGTCGTCGATCGCTGATGAGGAAATGTGATGCTTCTGCAGCCATGGCTCGTTCAGTCCACAGCTGAAAGGAAGACAGTCAGAGGTTCTTTATGATGACTCTCTTGCTGAGATGCTATCATGCTGCTTGTCATTTCCTCAAAGAGCTGTATGAAACTACTCTCAGACCTCATTTCATACTTTCATAGCTTCGCTGCAAAGACAAAGACTAAGATGTAACAGAACATAAACTACACAACACCACAGATACAGATATATGAATCGCGTTTAATCGTCACTCATTAGCTCTTATTCTCCGAGCCCTGATACCTCTGCCACAGCGTCACAGCTTCCCTCTCACCTCTCCAGTGTGTCAGTCTGTTGTTGCCATGCTTCCCTTGGATGATCATTTTCTTCATTTCTTTTTAGTTTCATACACTGATGAAAACATGGGGCAGGACACCAACTCTTCACATCTGTCAGCCACCTCATGGCTCCAACACTTTCTAATCATCACTTTTGTGTAGTTGTTGGTGTTTCGTGCTTCATCTGTGTAATAAAGCAGCTCCACTAATCACAGCTACATCTCCACTATACCTTTGTTGCCTAAGCTGTTTGCTTGCGCGCCATTTTGCCTGCTGTTGTCGATGACCATGATGAGAGGTTAGCTGCTAGCCTGCGCTGATTGTTATTCTGCTTGCGTATGCGATGGAGCAGCAGCTGTTATTGCTGTTGTTGTTCCCCGCTCAAGTCTTTTCTCGCCCCTGCGTCGAATGCGTCTAATTTGTGCAATTTTCTCGCCTTAGCACGTAGTTGTAACTTTTGTTTCCGAACATGTTTCTGTGCTTTAAAAATGATGTTTTGCCTTTTGTTCTTTTCCCCTCAGCAGTGGTGCGTTACTTTTGCAAGACACTGGACCAAAACCTGACCCACTTTGGTCCAGTTTGTCATGCAAATCCTTTTTGTGATTTAACTGTAAAATATGAAAGTAATAATACGGCCCAGCACTAAAGTTCTCGCCTGTCTCAACCAGCGTTAGTCTGGGATTACACGAGGAGTCTGTGACGCACCCACTCACACGGCATGTTTGGCAAGTACCTTAGTATCTTTGAAAGAGCACCATTTTTTTTTTTTTTTGAGCACGTAACGATAGTTGATCAGTAGTTTTAAAAACAACAACACTGCAACTCAAGGATGCATGCCCAAAAGACATAACAGACAATACTGTGCCTTGTGAAAAAGGCAAAACAGGTGCTGGCAGGACAGCGGGAGGTGATAGAAGCAGTCGAAAGGAAGAGACCCAGATGGACATGCAGACAGACAGGTAGACGGGCAGAAGGGTTCATCAGGACAGTGGTCGCCCAGCCAGGGTCTCCCACCCACCTGCATTATTGATGGGCTCTTTGACAAGCTGCTGCTTGTGCTTGCTTCCAAGCACTAATTGCTGGCTTTTTGTGGGGGTTGGGGTTTTATTTATTTATTTAGGTCCTTAATCTGGGCGCCACCTGAGCAGATATGTGAAGTCAAATAAAAGTAAATGGGGCAACGCTGAGATATGCAACTGTGAATAAACTGAACAAACCTTGGGAGATCTTTTACATCTGCGGTGCAGACAGATTTTACTGCCTGCAACGTGTCGATGTCGGTCCTCCTGCTACATCCAATTGGAATTTATAGGAAATGAGCCATGCAGACTTTTTCGTGGCTGTTAGTCCACATACAGTACGCTACATGGTTATCAAGATGTTTCGAGCAGTTGTTCGAGCACCCATGCAAGGTTTGGCTTCCATGGGTGTTCAAACCATCACTGAACTTACAAAGCAATGAAATGTGGACATAGCAGTGAATTCATAGATTGGTCCTTTGATGGGGTTTCTGAGGGTATTAGAGGGGAGGAAGGAGGAGGATCAGGGTCAATATAAAGCTGGGATTGCTGTACCAAGGTCAGGGACCAATCGAACTGAGACAAAGAATGATTAAAAAACTGAATGACTGAATGAAGAAAGGGATAAGAAAGGATGATCAGCGCTCCACATTCATGTTTGCTGTCATTATTACGAAACAATAATGAAAATTAAAGATTTAGGAAATTACAATATAGATCGGGATTGTCGGTGACCAGACTGGAAGAGTATAATACTGAGAAATCGTGTGCGAGAGAGATCCTTCAGGCAGCAGACAGACAAACAGACTGAGTGGGAGGTCCCTGGGCTCATCTCCAATGCATGTTGCCCTGCATTAGCACTATAGCCTTCCCACAAGATAAAGACAGCGAGAGAAAGAGAAGCATGGTGGATGAAAGTCTCCTATCCATCCATCCATTATTCATCAGTGAATTAGATCTCGCCTGAATAAAGTGGAGGCGAAGAGGAGAAGAAAAGGTATGGGCTGATTTAGAGGACCAAGTGTTGTGATGTTCGAAAAGGGTGAGGAGTTCAGAGGCAGCAGCTCCAGCTGAGATAGTATTTTTAGATTTTGGGTGTTTGAGGGGAGTCTGGGAGGTTTTTTCAAATGGTGCAGAGGCAGTGTGCCGGAGAAAAACTGGCAAAGAAAGGCAGAAATAGCAGGAAGAGGATTGCAGTAGGAAAAATGCACGTTTTGGGGAGGGGATTGATCAGGGACAGGGGTGAAGGAGAGGTGAGCAGCACTCAGAGGAGACAAGGTCATCCTGGAAACCCTCTCGCCTCTTAAATGCAGTTAGGAGGGCTTCTACTAATCCCTATAATGGCTTCATCCAGCATACATATCTATCCTCATATGAACATGATGTGAACCTTTCAGAAACACCAACCTGGACACTAAACACACGAATGAGATGCCGCTTCTTTTCCCAAATGAGAATCATGTAAAGGTTAAATAAGCATAACGCATCCATCATATGATTTGGCTGCTTGCCATGTGAACAACTGCACATCACATACAACGAGCTGCAAGAGCGATCGCAACAATCTCAAGCATGGGAAGCATGTCATTGTAATGAGATCTGTCTCTCTTGATTAGAAAAGATCCTCGACGTCTCAGGGGTTCACTGTATCTGTGTGGCATTAGCAGGGGCTTCCACGCTATAATCTGACCTTTGTTATGAGGCGAGTTATTTTTTAAATCAGTGATGAAATGCTTAATTGACAGCTTTGGCCGGCAGCCAGCAGATCAGCCAGGCTTTGCTGAGCGTAGCAAATCAGGAATGGCTGACTGCGTATCATTTATCTAGCCCAGATTCACACAAATGTTTTAAAACGATTAAAAGGAATCATTTTTTTAATCAATTGCATTGCTTGGCAGAATTTCTCGATTTCAATTTGCATATTTGCACGCCCAAATAGCATCTGTCCTGCATTCAACGATAGAAATGTAACAAGAACACAAAGCTGGCTGCTGGTGACGGATAGAAGAATAGAGACGCGCGACCTTGTGTTTGCTGTGCGCCTTGATGTTTTTATCTTCTCAGGCCGTCTCTGCTGCACTCACATACAACTGTTTGCAGAGAGTTTCACACTTGTGCACATTTGCATGCAGAGATGCGCGCACACACACACACACGGAGCTGCATGCTACAAGCATGTGGGTGTGATTGTGAGCTATAGGTGATGACAGCAGGGCCATATGCTGCTATATTTCTGTGTTTTAGTCCTTAATTAGAATACAGCCAATCAAATCATTACACAGTGTCCACTCTAATCTGCTTTTATTTATTTATAATTTTATGAATACATTTGCCCACATGTGAGGTTTTTTCTTTTCTTTTCCCTCTGTGATAGATTTTGCAAACATGCTCCGTCTCAGTTTATTAAGTTTTTATTTCAACAGTTGCTTAAACCGGGTTTGTGTGTTTTCTAAATCACAGCAGTAATTTGACATCGTGGGCCACGTCCAGCCCACTTTGATCTTAAGTGGCCTGGACCAGTGAAACTACGAGTTTAATAGGTATTTAATTTGATATTTCATTGTCCAGACTTATGTAATATAAATTATCTATATTATATAATTTTTGTCAATTCACAGAAAATATCCCTTTTTTTTAAAATTGTGAATCAGTATAAACAAAAACAAAAGCTCAGATGTTTCTGTGGCAGATGCTGAAAAAACTGGCCTCATTACATCTGTTACTTAATTATTTTGGTGTACGCTACAGATTTCCATGGCAGAGCTTTTTATTAACAGGGAAAAGCATCTTTTCAGGGACAATTCTTGTTTGACACCCGCACTCTTTTAATTTAGCTTTTCGATTTGGCTTTTAAATAATTTTTCTCCAGAGGTATAGAGGTTTATAGAGGTTTTAGTGGGCATTTTAGTGGTACTACAACCAGCTTGATGGGAGGTGTGGGTGGGTTCGTACAGTATGTGGGCCTTGCAGAGGACACAGTGTCCTTTACTAGACGAGTATATTGCATCGTTTCTCTGGAGAGATAACTGGAACCTGGCACAGATTGGCTTAGAGCACAAATTCACGATGATGTTATACCGGTCAGTCTCCTTTTCTTAGCTCTTACTGCGATGACTTTTGGCTGATTGTCAGTACATTTACTAACCCGAAACCTGGAAACGGAGACACCAATTTGAAAACTAGATCATAATGGAAAAGTGTGAAGAGTGAGGAAAGGATTCTGTGCAAAGTCAGTCCTTGAATTATGAAGTAGACTCTTATTGCTTCCATGGGAATTAACGGGGTAGGTGTTAAAATGCTCACCTGTCACATGTAGTGGGGTGGGACGCCTGTTTTGGAACCACAGGACCGGGACACCTTTCAGTCAATGACTAGACCATGAACTCCTCTGCATACCAAAGTATTTTAGGTTCATTTGTCCAACAGCTACAGCTTGTCCCAAACTGGGTCACGCAGCAGGACAGCGACAACAGAATGGATGAAAAAGAAAAGAATCAACGTGGAGTTAAAGTCCAGACCCGACTGAAACGTTACAGCGGGACCTGAGCTGTGCATGAACCAGTTTCCATGAATCTCAATGTACTGAAGCAACATTGTAAGAGATATAAGAGGCCAATAAAGTCATACACATATTTATTTTGTTCCCGGGAATCCATACAGCCCCATAGAAATGTTCTTTTTCACGTCACTGTAAACAGAAACTGGCCCCGTGGGCGTCAGCACACCTGCGCATGATTGCATTTTTGTGTATAGGTTACAAAGGCGGCATAGATGTACTTCCTGTGGTCCTGATAGATTTATTTTCAGGCTTCCCACGGGAAGAGCGACATACAGAAGGAAGTGATTGAATGACAGATAAAAAGAGTGAAAAAAGAAAGGGAGGTGACATTGGTGGTAATTGGAGGAAAGGAAGCTAAAGCCTCGGGGAGCCTCGTCTCCCAAACGTTACAATTACTCCAATGAAAGATGTGTGAAAATAAAAGAACTGGAGGCAGAAAAGACACGAGAGCTCAAACTCTTTCATTTGCTCGTTCAGTGACTTTGGATTTGCTTCACATTTTAACTACGTCCCAAAAATGGCAGCAATAACTCGCAATTTAAGTTGAATACATTTTAGGTCATTTCAGAGGGCAACAAATATTTCTCCAGATATAATTTATCTCCTTATTTACACTATATCCTCTTATAATCTGGAGACAACAGGAGAGAGATCAATAATTCACAGCTATTGTTCCCTCCTGGACAGCCCGTTTTTATATTAAATGTTGAATTATTAACTCTGTGAGAGATTGGAAATGTGGTGAATCTTTCCCCTGATGCCTGTGTGTCTTCAAAAACTGCGCTGTCCCTCACTGGCAGACACAAGGGCACCAGAGCAACTTCAAGCATCAGAACTGAATTAGCACAAAAGTGCTTCAGACATTTAGGGTATGTTAGAGAGAGACGGAGAGAGTAGACAATGCAAAGCAGCCGTACTGTGTGCACACTCTCATGTGCTCATTCACTGTCTCAGGGTTGTTGATGTTCACCGTCCCTGCTACCACTGGCCTGAGGCAATATGCATATTTCATATCCTCTTCAACGTGTGATGTCATTCATGCCTCGTGTCAATATTATCCAGCGCGTAAGGTTGACCGACTGTGAGGGTCGTGGCCTGTCTGCGTGTCACATTTCTGACTACACGTCTCAGTGTTGCACCGTGATGGTGTTCGATTTGAAAAAGTGTCCTCTTGACTTCTAACCAGCTGTAAAAGGAAGACGCGCCCGAATGCCGTTCAGTAGAAACAACAGTTTGTGTCTGTTTTGCATTTCATCCTCAGGCAAACTGCAAACTGGCTTCTCTTCCTGACAAGTGCCATCTGATAATTAGGTCTCATAATCACCCTATTAGTATGCAGCTCAATTGAGCAGAGAGCAGCTTATTGTTCCCCTGGCATGTGCAGTAGCCATTTGTAAGAGGATTATTGTAGATTTCATGTTGGGGTTTTTATGAGACTGAATCACATGTGTAATGAGTTAAACTGTTGCATAGCTATTCTCAGAAGTACTTGTTTTGTTTTTTAAATTGCAGCCAACATGTCGCGCAGCAGAACTCCATCATTGTGACACATCTTCTGTCATGATTCCAGTTAAAGCATGAAGACACTGGGGCGGAGGGAGAGCCACTGTTTCAGCTTCGGTTTCATTGCAGCGTTGCACATAAAGCCGTGTTGAACTTTCTCCATCACAGTTACCATGACGCCAAAGAAAGAGGCCAGAGTAATTCAGGCCTTTTTTGTTCCTGTGACATTCAGGACCCAAACACAATAAACCTCGAACAAGCAGAACTAAGGGTGCGAGCATTCTCTTGAATTATAATGTTTTCTTCTGGAAGCATTCTGATACTCGTTAACAGCACAAACACATACAGAGGTACCAAAACGGGCATAGGGTGGCAGCAAGAAGGTCCTGAGTCCAATCTGTTCAATTCAGGGATCTGTGTGGAGTTTGCATCTTCTCTCTGTGTTTGTGTGGCTTCCTCCCACTGTTCAAAGACCGTTAGTGGGGACAGGTTAGCTGGATACTCTAAATGGACCATAGATGGGAATGGTTGTCTGTGTCTATGTGTTAGCCCTGCGACAGATTGGTATATCCTGGCTCTCACCCTAAGACAGCTGGGATAGCCTGATAAGGTTGGAAGGAAAACAGGCATAGGCGATGAGGATGAGATAGATGACCCTAGTAAGGCTTTAACGGGATTTGAGTGTAGTGTTTGTGTTCGTTTTCTTTAATAGTTGCTTCGAATACGCTTAGTCTTTTTGTGTCTTTGTTGCTGATTTCCAGCAGTGGACTATTTGAGTAGCTTTGCAGGATTTATTGAGCCTTTGTGCAGCCCCTCAATGTGTCCTAAAGTAAGACTTTTGTCTCACTCACTCCTCCCTTTGTGCTGATTAGCTGCCCCTTTTAAACCGGTTTGAACAGCAGGTGGGTGGAGACAGTGGCGATGACCACATTATGAATATCTGCTCCCACTGACATCATACAGATCCAAGAGTAGAAAAAAACTGTGTAAAGCCATGCACGGAGCACTCTGGGGTTTTGCAGTCACATGACTTTACCACGTGACAAAATAGATTACTCGTTAGATTACTAGTAATCCTTAGATTACTCCAAATGGATATAATATCCAGAAACGATCATTTTGACATTTAAATGGTCTACGACAATGCTTTCTGTTCATGTACTGTAGGCATGCTGATTAGCATGTTGTTGCTTTAATACCTCCAGTCTGTTGAATTTAATGTGATGACTTCATTTGATGATGATTTTCATTTTCAGCTGTTGTTGCTCCTCAGCCTGAAAGGCTTAGTGTTGTTACCCCGCCAGCGAGGGGGGCAGGTGTCAGGTGACGTGGAAATCCAATTTTGTGAACATGATAACTTGAGAACGAGGCAACGCAGGATTTTCACGTTGGTAAATGGACTGATTCTTATATAGCGCTTTTCTACTCTATACAACATGCCTCATTCACCCAATCACACCCATTCTCACAAGCACTTTATCTACACTTAGTGCTTTCTAACGACATTCATACACCGATGGATGCATCGGAGAGCAATTTGGGATTAGTATCATGCAGACTGGAGGAGCCAGGGATCAAACCACCGAACTTCCGATCAGTAGGTGACCTGCTCTACCTCCTCACCCATAGGTGTCTGCTAAGGTTAAGGTCAGAAGTCAAGTTTACAGGAAATCTTGTGAACGCAGTAGCTTGAGCGGGAGGTCCCTTTAAAAACCACGACACAGGTGTATTTTCTGAGGAAGGATATCATACAGGAAATATATCATTCAATTTTTTTTAAATTTCGAGCTTTTTCACAGTTTGCTTTTAGGGAATTTTCATCTTATAAAACTCTTCTGCTGTCAGATTGCTGTAACCGTGCAGATATTCAGACCGCGGCACGATGACAGAATGATATGATTGATGGAAGTGTTAAAGATGTTCCACAATTGTTGAGTGTGGAGCATCTTTTAACCTGGTGAAATATGACCTGGTGTGTTCCCGAACTTGTACTTCCAGGGGATTTGTGCCACCTGAAGCTTCTACCAACAGGATGCTCAGGCATGGTGCTGGTGGCTGCCACTGTCTTTAATCTCTGGTCATCTATAATTTAAATATGCACTGTGTGGATCAACTTGACATTTTCACCTAGACAAAATTTTTTTGTTGTTGTTCGTTTAAAAAATTCAGCATAGTAAAAATGCTAAAATACAACAGATTTCTATGATGGTTCTGAATTTTCTGCCTTGGTTAAACTTACATCCAGACTGTTTATGGTTCATCAGCTCGTGCCGATCTCAGGTTAACAAATATCAGCCAGATGCTGTTTGCTGCAGGGCTCAATCAGTAAGACACACACACACACACACACACACACACACAGTGAGAGAAACCTTAGACTCTGATTTGGTGTTCTGTTTGTACTGAGGCCACATGAAGGGGATGGAGTTCAGAGGCTCTGTGTTTGCTGGTGGTTGACAGTCACTCTGTCTCTCCTCTGCTCGCTGCTCTTTAAACTCTGCTGCTCAAATGCACACAGACCCCCTTGCACGCCACAAATACTTCTCAAAACGTTCACCCTTCAGTTCAGCTCACAAACACCCCTGTGTACCATATGATCCCCCCCCCCCCCCCCCCGACCCCAATGTCTCCTAAAACAGCACAATCAGCATGCACGTGTTTGCATGTCTGTTCTTGTGAGTAATCTCACTTTCAGATTATAAACTAATATAACTGCGACTGTCATCATCTGTCAAGAGGGATGGGAATTTCAGATGCACACAGGTAAGGAAAAGTGAAGCATTAGGAGCCCCGACTCTGAGCTGTTCTCACTTCAAAATGTCCCATTTTAAAGAAGGAAGATAAAAAAAAAGACCTGAACTTTAAAAAAAAATAAAAATAAAACATCGAGGCAAAAACTCGGCCAGATGTTGGCAGATGTTATCTGCAAGTCACAATGCCTCTACATTGAGAAATGTTTTTGGTGTGTAAAAGTGACCAATTTCTGCAACACGTCATGTGTGTATATAAAGCTTAACAGAGTGTGTCCAACTGTACACAAAGAGTTTGTGTATTTTCTGATGATTGTTGAGATTTTCAAACATTAACCTTAATAAATACCTGCCACTAGGGAAAAAAAAGGTCACTCAGTTTATGCCTGCTCATCTTTGTTGACATCTGCAGCATGAACATCCATCCATCCACCTTCCTCCACGTATCCAATTCAGGGTTGCTGAGGGGGCGGAGCCTACCCCAGCTGCCATAGGACAAGAGGCCCGGCAGGGGCGCCACTCTGTCACAAGACTAACACAGAGAGATACACGACCATTTACCTTCACAGCTACGGCTAATTTAGAACCACCGATTAATCTAACCCCACTCACTGTCTTTGGACTGTGGGAGGAAGCCCGAGTACCCGGAGAGAAGCCACACAGACATGGGGAGAACATACAAACTCCAGCGAGGGGTAAAAAAGTGTGTGCAGGCGCATGAAAAATGATCTTGTTTGACAGGATTTTGTATGAAACTGCAGGAACTTTAATCTCTGCTTTTAAGCCGTTTGTGTATCTCGAGGTGTGAATTTGATCTCTTGCTGTTCTAACGTGATGACCTTGCATGTCTGCACTGATGCAAACGTCACATGTCTGCCTGTCTAACATCAACAATATAAACCCATCGTGCACTTCAAGGTCGAGCGACTGAGTCACCTCCGACGGGGATATTTTCTCAACCTCCTGACTCTTTTCTGATTTTGTAATGTTTTGCTCATTTTATTTTGTGAACATCACAAAGACAACATTATCAAATAGACTCTGTACATAAATTTCCGCTTTCTGGAAAATCCAACTTGTTGTTTACGAACGTAGACGATCCCCCGGCGAGGCTGCATCTCCGACATCGGCACATTGATTTTTATTTATAGATTTAATTTCAACCGAGATCAGGCATAAAGAAAACAGTCGTTTGGTTGTATTTTAATAGAAATCCACAAATAGTACATTAAGCGGGAGAAAATGAAGTTCCCCTTCTCTTTTACAGACACATTGGTGACAGATGTGGTGTTTTGTATTGTTTTAATGTAGGTGAACGAAAATAAAAACAGGGTCCTTCCTGTGCATGTAAATCATGTTAATGATACAACACTGAAGCACCCCAAGGTCAGCGCGCTCTTAATCAGATTGAGTCAGGAAATTGCTCCTAATTTAATAACGTTAAGTGTTGGATTCCTTCCTCCCTGCCAGGATGGCAAAGGTGGAATGAGCAGGACGATCGCTCATTCATAAGTTAGAGTTACAGGACTGCCAGGAGAAAATGGAAACAGATTTTTCCAGTGGGAAAGCTGACCTCCAGAACTGCATCAGATTAGGGGTACTGTCAAGTCCAGTTTTTATCATCTAAGGCGCTTGGCAAAGATAAGACCTATTTTATCCAGGCCGCATCTTGAAACAGTAATCCATGCTTTTATTTCATGTCGTTTAGATTACTGTAATGCACTATATTGTGGAGTTAGTCAGCATCTTCTCTCTCGTCTGCAGCTGGTCCAAAATTCTGCTGCACGACTTTTAACCAGAACTCGTAAGAGAGAGCACATAACTCCCGTCCTGGCTTCACTCCATTGGCTGCCTGTATATCTTAGAGTTCATTTTAAAATTCTCATGTTTGTGTTTAAATGTTTAAATGGTCTTGCCCCAACTTACCTCTCTGAGCTTCTGCATCCTTACTCACCCCCCAGGTCTCTCAGGTCAGCTGACAAGCTGCTCCTGGAGGTACCCAGGTCCAAGAGAAAGCTCAGAGGGGACAGGACCTTCTCTATTGCTGCTCCTAATCTGTGGAACAATCTTTCCCAGCACATTAGAGAGGCCCCTCACTGTCCACTTTTAAAACGCGTCTTAAAACCCATTTTTACTCTTTGGCTTATGACACAGTCTGACCCTGATTTTATTGTTTTAAATGTGGGTTGTTGTTTTTTTGTTGTTTTTTTTAATATATATATTTTACTTATCTTATATTATTATTACAATTTTTTTATTTTTTTAACATGCTCAATGTATCATGTTTGGCATGTCAAGTGTACAGCACTTTGTGTTCAGCTGGTGGCTGATCTGAAAGCGCTATATAAATAAATTGCTTGCTTGCATCATCATGATCAGGCTGAGTAGACAAACTGGTAATAATGACAACTGTACAGTGTGCTACATGAGTGAACAGGCTGCACTCACATTTATGTGGGTTTGCATTGCTCTGGTAAGACATGTTAGACTTGTAATCTGTTTTTCATACTCACTTTTCTCCTTTGTTGTGCCGTATTTTGATTCCGTGTTTCATCTTTAATCTCCAAGACTCTTTGAAGCCCAAACACTTTTACTTTCTCTCCTTTTGTGGTTGCTTTTTCCCTCTTCATGCTTCCCTCTCGCTTTTTATTCCCTCTGTGATCCACCTGATCCTCTCTCTGCCTTCGCCTATTTACCTTCTCCTCTTTTTGACCCGGGGTTAACCTGAAGTATCAGTGTGACTTTTGACATAATACTGGACTGTGCGGCTCTGGAGCTGACACTGCTGCCAGCTCCAGAGCCGCTGCCTGACTAAGGATTTTTCAGGAACGGTGCACAACATGTTCCTGTTCTCAGAGGGGAAAATGCCTTGTTTCATGCTTGCTAATCTGCGAGCTTCCATGTTACCGACATAAATGTGTGTGTGTGTGTGTGTGTGTGTGTGTGTGTGTGTGTTGGTGTGCTTTTCTAAATGTTTTTCTCCTAACATTTCAGTTCTCAAAGTGAAGCCGTTTAGTGTGAGTCTTATCGAGAGGCTGCAGCTGGTGTTGTGAGAATGCCACGGCAGTCTGGAGGGACATCTTCACACACACACACACACACACACACACACACACACACACACACACACACACACACACACACACACACACACACACACACACACACATACATACCTTGGCTCACTGTCCTTGAGCTGACTAGGCATACAGCCCTAAACAAGTATGAATAATAGCATGTTGTTATATTTACCTGCAACATGATAGACCTGCGAGACTCTTTTCAGAATAAAAGACTGCACATTTAGTCCACTAATTAAGTTGCAGACGGATAAAAGAGTATACTGTGAACACAGTATCCGTACAATTTCCCCACTAATCACGTCAGTTTGAGTTTGTCCTTCTTGCATATATGTATATATGTGTTCCAGGCAGAACTGACAATAGATCAAGTGCAGCAGAACGTTCAGATCAATAGTGTTTATGCAGGACTTTACACGGGTGCACCGCTGCCATTACTGTCGCTGCCTATTTCTGATGCTGCCTCTGAAATTGAGAAGAGCCGCGGTATGCTGCAAAACAAATAGCATGCAAAGGGGCCATAGTGCACAGCTCTGAGGATATGTAACGGCCCGTCACATTTAGTCTTATGGGCGATGATGAATTTAAATCTACAGCAGCATCCTTGCTGTTTGTGTGCTGGCTATAACGTTACCTCTCTGCACCCTCTGTTACTGAATTTCATCCACCTCTACAGAGCCGGCCTGCTTCTGCCATGGTTACAGTGCTGGAGCCTGAGCTCTTGTTCTGTTAGATTAATGGCTTCAGTTTGGACTATTGACACAACACTTATCTTGTTTTTATGAGTCCAGTGGCTTCTATCTATAAACCCGAGGCACACGTGTGCAGCCGCACTCACACACGAACACACACACACACGCCTACAGCGGTGTACGGCGTTGACTTTATAACTCAGTTGATGTTTCCTGTCTGACCCAAATGGCTTTAAGCTCAAGATTAAGAGAATTGCTGAGCTGGCGTTTTACACAGTTCACCCGCCCAACTTATCTAGCTCCCCGTGACCTGACTGCACGTTTCTTTGGTTGTAATTCTTTACAAATCTAATAGGATGAAACCATGAAGTAATCAGGCAAATCTAAAATATGTTTTTCTGGTTTCATCAGATCTTTGCATCATGCAGAAGTGTTTATTGTGAGTCCAGACAGAGGGATGTCACCTCGAGCTGGTCATTTGAGTCCGTCTCTGTGGTCGCTCCTGGACTGTGTACGTGTCCACTTTTGCAAATGATTTAAAAACACTACATGTTAGCTGCTAAACGTTTGCAAGCTGTTGTCTCAGCTACATTTTTTAGTTGCATCTCATCTCAGGTCACACCTGTTCTTGGAGACAGAGGCAGGAGCTGTTAAGGTGAATCCTTTTGGCTTCCGTTTCCAGTTGCACCACCGCTTTACTGTAAACTAAACTTTGTTTTATAAACTTCGTTTTTAGTGTTATGTGGTGGTAGTGTGGTTCAAGGCGCAACACCAGACGGGAAAGCAGCACACCTAGCGTGTGGCGACTATAATGCTCTCTCCCTGATGGTAGTGACAGGCCTAGGTGAGTGGCTGCTTGGCAGTGGACATCTGAGACCAGTGGAAGAAGCTGGGCTTGTCTGCAAAGTGTCACAGCTGCTTTTAGTGTAAATAAAGTGCAGTGTGTTATCCGCCATCAATAAGGAGAACCGACTGGTAGAGTAAAGCAACACTGTACAAGTTCTCAGAGCGCGGCTGTAGAACTGAAAACCTCGATGAACAATCCTTTCAAATACCAGAATTAAACATATGTAGAGAAAGACGGCAGCTTGTTGATCACAGTTACACAGAAGGTACGCCTACCTCTGTGTTTTGGCGCCGTTTGTATTGTTATGCAGCATCACAGCAGATCAGAGAGAAAGCCAATGAGACTGAGCAGACGAAGCGTCCCTGTAGGCTCCGCTTCCTCTGTACCTGCAAGATCAAACAAAGAGGGAGAACCAGACATCACAGAAACCGTCAGCCACGTTTAGCTTAACAGATTGCTTTGCCCGAACTTGCGTCTGTCAGAGTGAGTTAGCTGATGGCGTGTGCGAGAGAGGCGAGGACGGGAATCTGTGAGATAAACGCTATTTCACCTACACCACATGAAAACATCGTCAGGCTTTGCAGAGGTGCTTCTGTCAGCAGGTGTGCTGACATACACCGAATCTGACCTGCGCCCTTCCTCAATAACAAACCGTCTAAGAGAGTTGTGTTTTGTTTTTTGTCATCTCCCGTGCGGGTTTGTGATCGTCAGAGCTCCACCAACCCGAGTGGAAATCTCATTGTGTTATATATGTGAATATATTCTGTCGCGTCAGCGTTGAGACCACACTCTGTAACAGTGGGTTCGCTTTGAAAGCTTTCTGGATACTGAAGCAGAAATAACTGAACTGCAGAGAAGCTGTGTGTGTTTTTAATGGAGTTTGTACTGGTGGCTCGTAAAAACAAACGCACAGATTAGCGGTCAGAATGATTGGCGCAGAGCTATAACTGCAGTATTCATTTCTATTAATATAATCTTCGACAGCCCCTCAGTTCGTCTGGATTGATGCAGTGTGCTGGTTGTGTTGTAAACTCCTAGACCTGCCTATACATTTGGGCTATACTGAGCAGGTTGGCCATGATAATGGCTCTTTCACAGCAGCCGCTTGACATCAGTCATGATTGGCTAAGGTGGAAATTGATGCTTGTGATTGGTTGATGGTGGTTAGATACAGACTGCTGATGCTTGCCGCCCAGTTGCCTGGATACAGCCATCCCTCAGTGTGTTAGTGGCCTTGGCAAAGTGACGGACAGCATAAATGTTCTGCAGAGGAATTTGTCAGTCTGTTGATTCTGCCGGGATTTCTTTATCTGCCCGTGTAATGGATCTCTATCATTATTTGTATCATGACATCTCTGAATCCTGCTTGTTCTCAGCCTTTTATTCATTGCATGCATTTGTCATTTCACCGACCCATCCTACTGAATAGAATTTACAATGAAGCAGCGATCGAGTTTCTTAAGTTCTTGTAACAATAATGATTTTTCTGATCCATCATTTTAGTCTAGAAGACATCCGTGTGCTCCAGGACATGATTCCTGGGACGGTTGAAGTTTGGGATGACTTTGCTGTGGGAAGAGCTGCAAGCTTGGAGAGGAGCTGGCTAGAAGGTGTAGTGAACTGGGCAGTTGGGCAACCTTGGTAAAGCGAGTGTGGATGGAAAGAAGATGATTAGGGTGGTGCTGGGCTGGAGCGTGCTTCCAGTCAGAGATGGGAAGCGATTTTAACATATGTGGGGGAACAGACGTGGATCAGAGCAAAGAGTTCCAATACACACGAGACAAAAGTCTGAATATAACTAATGAACTGGCAAAGAATTGGTGAGTGTAACGCAGAAATATACGAATCAGTAGATGAGCAAGTTGACTGACTCTGGAATAAGCCAGACACACACAAAGACAGGGTACAAGTTTGTTGTAAATCCACGATGTATAAAATCTCCTACGTTGCCATTTTGTTTGCATGTTGCGACCAAAAGCAGAAAACGAGGCACAGAACTGCAATCGGCTCTGAGGCCTCTGGCTGAAGCGTTCCTCCTTTAGTGCTGCACGCTCTGGCTCCAGCCTCCGGGTCCAGCAGACCACCTACTAATGTGTTTCTCCTGCTGGACAGACAGAGGACTGCACCTGCTCCTGCACACTTGTGGTCTGTTTGTGTAGTTCTCTGTAGTCAGTGTTTATTTGTGTGAGGCCTATGCGGCAGTCAGAGTGACTTTTTTTGTGTTTCTCTGGGAACTCGGCCGCACATCGCTGCCTTTCTGATTCTGATTCATATTAAAGTCATGAATAAGAAGTGGATGTTTATAAAAATACACACATGCAAACCTTAAATAACCGATTGTATGCAGACACGTCCTTCGCTGGGAGAAAGGTCGAGGGCAAGAGGAAAGAGCAGAGAGAGGCAGACAGATTTATGCGAGTGCTCTGCAGCTATTTATGTGTGAACACACAAAGTAAATTAACTCATTAAACTTAATGTGCTCAGTGGTCAGTTGAGTGGTCAGTGGAGCGTTAGCAGACCTACAGATGCTTCTCCACAGCTGGACTGTAGTTAAATGGCCCCATTACAGCGTGTGTTAACCTGCTTTATCGCCTGCTGTGACTTGGAGGTGAGAACCTCACAGCAGCTCAAGGACTGACAACCATGGAAACCTGGAAACGATCTGAGCAAACATACCTGGACTGCAGTGTTGAGCTCAGAGAAAGAAACTCGATGACTTCTCTCGCCAGCTTTGACATCGCCTCAGCTACCTCAGCCACTCCCTCCCTGATTGTCTCTCAAGGCCGGCGACACGCTCTCGTTGAACCCTTGCCTCAGTTGCCTTGACAACTGTTCTTTCACTGGGCGGGGTACCGCTTACTTTCTCAGTGATGGTGTGATAAGTGCTACAATTATGTAAATTCTGTCCAACCAAAGTGTTTTTGTAGATTAAACATAGCTGGCTGAAAAGCTCCCAGCCTGACGCTCATGCAGCCGTCCCTCCTGCATTGTTGTAGTTCTGCATGCATCCTCTCATTCGTGTCCATTACATGTGATTTTTTGTAGAACTGAGTTCAACAGAGAGATAAGCAGAATACAGGGATTTGTGTGAAATATTTAAATAAAGGTCAGTGCAATACCGAAAATCACTTCACTGTTTATTCATGAAGTTTTTTCAGCCCTCGGTTGTGCCTATTTTTACATTTGCAGCACATTTAATAGAAAATTGGGTTATTTCCTTATTCATCTTTTGTTAATTGGTTTATATCACTTGTAATAAAAACCTTTCACT
This sequence comes from Aulonocara stuartgranti, assembly GCF_965226115.1. NCBI lineage: Eukaryota > Metazoa > Chordata > Actinopteri > Cichliformes > Cichlidae > Aulonocara > Aulonocara stuartgranti. The sequence goes on along the minus strand of NC_138958.1, from coordinate 1,998,667 downwards.
ATATTAATTTTTCTGTATTGTCATTGTGCAGATTTGGAGTAGTATACTCGTAGTAGTATAAATAGTAGAAGCAATATGATATCTAATAGTTTGAATCACATTTAGAAGCTTCAGATTGCAAAAACCTCAGTATTTGATTTTATTTGGCTGATGATGTGAAAGTTGTTTTGCTGTTATGTTATATTACATCTCTTTGTGTAATTTACTTTTTTGTCCAAAGGAAAAAAATTGAACTTGCTGCTAAGAGAAATTTGTGTTTGTGATATTTGTCGATTCTCTTGAGTCACACCAAAAGGATTTTAATATATTATTCAAGAAACAAATTCCCTCTAATTTATCGAGTATTTTCTTTATGCTCAGTCCTCCTTTGCTCTTTAATATCAGCTGCACTTTTATTTTCTCCATAGTCCTGTTAGCATTGCTTTGGTTAAAGCTGCCTGATCGTGCACGTCTGTGCATTTTCTGAGAACTTGTTTTCGCTCCGTCTCTAAGAGACGGACTCTCAGGGGCTGACACCATTACACCAGCAGAGCGCTGCAGCTGAGTTTGGCTGAGGCTTTTCATTATTAGTGGTCACAGGTCCTAAAATGTTTCCTTGGAGAGCTAAAGCTTGGATCCTGGACTGAAATCCTGACCTTGTCCTCTTTGTGCAGCACTGCCGCCTTCTGAATCAAAAACAAATTGAACTATAACGTGTTTCTAACAGAGGACAACTGAATATTATTCTGTGTTTAAAACTCTGATCTTTGAAGAGAAAAGAGAAAATACATCAGCACACGTCAGGCGTAGTTCGAAGGTTTCCTGAGAGAGACGGTCCCTGCGTACGAGTCTACCCACAGAAGCAAATGTTGCTCGTGCAGATTAAATGAACTGGTTGTTGTCCACAGGGAGCTGGTTGTGTACGTAAGACCACAAAGCTGATGCCACCTGCAGAGCTCACAGTGTTTCTGAGGAAGGTATTTATTAGATAGGTATTTAGTTTTCCAGCAAATGTGTCCGAAGGTCCGTTACTAGTTTTATCTGGTTGTTGTTGTTGCTATGTCAGTGGATATCTTATCATATATGTCATATATCATTAATCAGTGACAGCATTTACATAAAACAGTTCACTGCATTTCGTTGCCCTGTACCTGTGCATGTGCAATGACAATAAAGTTGAATTCTATTCTATTCTATTCTATTCAATTCAAAGGCCCAAAACAGACGGTTTATTTAATCTCAAAAAGTCTTTTTTCTGCTCAGTCTTGAATTTTCTTTAAAGTTTTATGGTGAAAATTTATTATATAACGATTGCTGTGAAATTGTAGCTTCACATATCAAACATTTTTATAATGGAAAAAATCATATTGCAAAAGAAAACCAGCGGCAGTTTCATTGTTTCATGGCAACATGTAGAATATGTTTCATCCAAAAATGACAGGAAGTCTATTTTTATGCAAATTTCATTTGTGCCACAGAAACACGCACGTTAGTCGGTCGTCCAACAGAAACGGAACAAAACGTTTCCACTTCAGTTTGTTCTGTTAAATATATGCATGTTTGTCATATTTAAGACCTACTTTGTTCACATTCACAAGTTGTTGGTTTTTTTCAATATTTATATTTAAGCGACTCACAGGTTTCAAAATACAGGAAACAAAAACAAACATGCTGGAAATGAGTAGACGGGCCTTTTTAAAAAATCATATATATATATTACAAAACAAGTATTTGATATATAAAGCTATAAATTCACGGTAATTGTTATATTTATCCAGACTTTGGGCCCTAAAGCAAATTATCTGTTGAAAGAATACTTTGAAGTCCTCTCCTCGGACAAGTTGTGAGGATGTTTGTTTTGTCTCTCGGTGTGTGTTGTTGAGTAAAATAAGAGCCTGTGTGAGTGTGGCTGGCTCTGATTATCCATCAGAGAATAATACATTTACAGCAGCTGTTCCTAAATCTACACACTCAGAGGAGGCTGCAGGGCTCTGTGTGAAATACAGTTTCAGCAGCAGACAAAGTGCTGCTGAAACTGCAGCTGAAACATCAGGGACTTGATGTTTGTTTGGCGCATGCACACTGTATGCACACTGTATGCACACTGTATGCACACTGTATGCACACTGTATGCACACTGTATGCACGCCGTATGCACACTGTATGCACACTGTATGCACGCCGTATGCACACTGTATGCACGCCGTATGCACGCCGTATGCACACTGTATGCACGCCGTATGCACACTGTATGCACGCCGTATGCACGCCGTATGCACACTGTATGCACACTGTATGCACGCCGTATGCACACTGTATGCACGCCGTATGCACGCCGTATGCACGCCGTATGCACACTGTATGCACGCCGTATGCACACTGTATGCACGCCATATGCACACTGTATGCACGCCGTATGCACGCCGTATGCACACTGTATGCACGCCGTATGCACGCCGTATGCACGCCGTATGCACACTGTATGCACGCCGTATGCACGCCGTATGCACGCCGTATGCACACTGTATGCACACTGTATGCACGCGGTATGCATGCTTGCTCTGGTAGACACTCTGTTGAAAGGGCTCTTTTGAACTTTGGGGCAGTGCTGGTCTTTTGTTGTCTGTCTCTCGCCCACGCGCTCTACACCCCCTCTCACTCTCCCAGCATCCACCCATCCCCGTCCTCCAACCGCAGCTACAGGCTCTTTCATCTACCCTCTGCTGGATGATGGATGGAGTATGTGTGCGTTTGTGTTCCCCGCAGCAGCCAAGAGACGAACCTTTGACCTCTGACCTCGTGTGTTGTTGTTGTCATTCATTGGTCTCTCTTGTTCACATCAGGGGTCTGAACATGTGAAATGACTGCTGCTTCTGCTGCTTGTAAATGGGAGATATGTATATATACATGAACTCATCCTTGCTGTGACATGTGTACGAGGAGTAAAGCGAGATGAGTCTGGGCCCTGGAGTCCTTCTAAATGGCATCAGAATGATATTACAATACTAATGACTCGAGTATCATTTGCTCAGGTCCCTGATGAGAGAGATGCAGGAGCTCGAACAGTATCACACAAAGCTGGAATACATCTGATGTCTTCCTGCAACTTTCTAGCTTAAATACATGTATATACGATGTGTGCTAGGACATCATGTTTTGATGTTTTAGTTACAATCTTAAGATCTGGTAAATGAGTGAAGGGAATGCCCTTTCCCCCCATTATGTTGTCATGTGTGTAATGGCACGTGAAATAGGCCCAAAGATTTCCTTGTTAAGGGTTTTTCAAAAGGACCGTGGCCCTAATAGAATTCCTGAGATTGACATCCAGCTGTATCCACGGCAGTAAAACGAGGCGCGCGATGCTGGACCGTTCAGCAATGTACACACAAACAAAACAAAACACACACATGCGCGCACAGCACTGCATCAGGAATCTCAGAAAGGAGGAAGAGCAGCTAAGCTCTCCTCTTTCATGAGCTGCACAGTAAAATTAGACGAGAGGTGGATGTAAACAGAAGGAGAGCGTGTATCTTCAAAACAACACGCTGTGCTGCATTTACACATGAAAGTGATGATTTTACTGGTGAATACACGTGAAAGAAATGCTTTTTTTTGATAATTCATTCTTTTATAGTCGTTAATAGAAGCTCATTTTTTTAGGTTGTCTTGAGGCTCCAGCTGCTTTTCCCCTCTCTCAGCAGAAGCCTTGTTTGTCACTATTTTCTGGCCCTTGTCCATCTCCTTCTCGCCCTGAGGCCAAAGTCCACTCAGCTGTAATCACTCCTCTTTAGCCTGCCAGCCCACACAGGACCTTTGCACTGTCACTGCTACTTTTTATACTGAGGGAAGAGCTGAAGCAGTTTGAGCTCCCTCGCAGGAGCAACGGCAGACTAAACAGACAGCTAGAGGAAGCCTTACTGTATGTAAGAAATGTCTGGTAAGGACATTAATATAATTCAGGCTGAACCTTCTCTCAGATACAGTTACAAATGCTTATTGCCCTGAAGTCTGCTGTTGCCTGAAGCACCATACAGGCAAATACATGGATGCCTGTTTCCCTGAAAGCTTTCTGGCTGTGTCAGCGCAGCTGAGTGTGAACTTCTTATAGGGAACAATCATGGTGCATGTGTGCACCTTTGTTCTTCACAGCAGGTGTTTACATGTCTGTGGACTACAGAGAAGCAGCTTTGAATACAATGTTCAGAAAAAGGTTTGTGAACTGTGTGAATTTATGACGATCACTTGAAATGTGGTCTGTGCTTCATCTAAGCACCAGGCAAACACTATTTAACTAAACCGGTAACACAGAAGCTGCGTTTTTCATGTCTTTGAACACAGTGAACACAATTATTTATAGTGCAGGCTGGAAAAAGTAAGCGAGCACTTATATATTTGGTTATTTCTCAGCAACCACTTCCATCAGACATGTCCTGTAGCTGCTGATGAGACTGGATTTTAGGGCTGATGACTCTGCAACTGCAAGGTGCACAGACACTGATGAAGCACCCAAAGTTTAATGGTTTCTCCACAGTGGTTCCCAAACCCCCTCCCAGCAGCTACAGACAGATCAGTTTGTGGTGATTTCTGCTCGCACACTTCAGGATTACACATCATGCAGAGAGCGGCTAACACTCCTCGTTTTCCTTCCTGTGTAGACGATTGCTGACTGATGAACAGACGGGTCCTGAGAAATGCTTTAATGTTTGTGGATCTCTTTACTTCTTCCTGTGTGAAAGTCGTGACCGACATCAACCAGCTTCAGTGCGTTTATGGGATGGATTCTTCTACAACAACATCATCATTTAGTTGTTGTCTTACTTTTACAAACCGAGTCATCACCCCGAGTACAGACCTGAACTCAGAGTGATGACTCGGTTTGTTCAATCGTGGAGACTTTACTGTTGTTTACAAACACACTCGTTTGAAACTGTGCAAAGAGAGCTGCGATGCGAGCAGCGTGTGCACGCCGGTCACCTCAGTGGAGCAAGCTCGTCTTTGTGAACTATTAACTGCTGTTTTCCTCAGTATTAACAAGAAAAAAGAGAAGAACTTCAAATTCAGGTACAAGCTGCTCGCTACGGCGCACCAGTCACTCTGAACTCGTACAAATTAATTTTATTCTGTTGCTGAATTTCATTTTTTTCAGCAAATCTAAACATGAAATAAAAATATATGATGCATTTAATGATTTCATAATGAAATCCACTATCAGACATGATATTGTGAGATATATTTGCTGAAGCTTAAAAAGAATATTAAATATTTGCTCTTTAAACTAAAGTGCAAACTGTTAGAGGGCCCTCAGTTTGTGATTTAGTCAAATGTCACTGTAACATTATATTGTTAGAGTAATAGTACTAACGCTGACTTTAATACGCAGCTCTCCGTGTCATTTAAATATATTACCTCCACCTTTCTATAAGAGACTCAGGTAAACGGTGATCCTGTTGCACAGCCAGCAGCAGGGTGGATACCTGTAGGTCCTCGCGGGCTCATGCCGTCACATCCATCACAATAAAGGTTGTTTGTGTTGAGCACAGCTTGGCTCTGTGGCATTTAAGGGCCCTTAAAGGACAGTTGAAGCCTGCTGTAATGAATAACCCATCAGCTACGCCGGGGCTCCCAGCCGCTGCCGGGGCCCGATCTGTCACATCGATCATCTGCCGCGGGGGCCGCACGGCACAAAGGGAGTGGCGCCCGGCCAGAGGAGGGGGACATATAGGAGTGTGTCCAAAAAAGGGGGAGTGGTTTGATTGTCTTAGGTCATGTTTGTGTGGTTAGTGGCACTAAGAGATGTGTAACGATTGGGGGTGGGGGGGAGTTTTAGACTCTATGTTCTTAAAAGCTGCTCAGGAGCAACTATGAAGGGAATGAGAGGTGGAGGCGAAGAGGGGGGGGGGGGGGGTAGGAATAGAAAATGGGGGTGGAAAGATGGCAATGTAGAGGTGAGAGGAGGAGGATGTCCTGGTCCAGAGGGATTTGAGAGACACAAAGAGCTGCAACTCCCAGAGGACCCTCCTCCATCAGCCCGCTCTGCTTACATTACCGGCCTGATTAAACTCGTGCACCAGCGAGTAATGTAGCTCTAATATATGATCGCTCTCCCATACACACGCTTCTCACTGGTATTCTTAGTTCCCTATAGGCACACCCCAGTGATCTGTCACACGAGTGGCTTCCATGGTAACAGGGAAAAAGACTTATTAGCATAATTTATAAGCACTTTATATTTGTCTCCATTTATCCATTTCTGCGGTGAACAAATGTGTTTTAAATTGGGGAATTTTTAACTGTCTAATCTGATACAAAAACAGTTCATGTGATCAAAAATACAAAGAAATCAGTATTTCTTGACATCGCGTACTCTAGCCCAGAAATACAACAGTGCACCTGAGTCTGATGTGACTTTAGAAACAATTATTGGGAGTACGCAGATTTTCTTGGGTGGACACACGGCCTTCAGTGTAAAAGGATTTTCATGTCACTGTGCCAAAAAGTGCTCGGGGTATTGAATCTGTTATGTAAAGTGTCGACCTGGAGGCTTGCAGAGGAAAGAAATTGCTCCAAAGCAAAGAGCTATGACAGTACGCAGCTCGGTTATGAAAACATATTGAACGTATGTTATTGTACTCATGAACAAAAACAGCAGCAACAATCGTGCATTTGCTGACTTTCCTTATTAGAAGCTGGGCTTTGAGCCGGAAATCTGCCGCTGAATCGCTCTCCTCTTATGCCTTTTAGGAACATACATTCAGCTTAATTTGTGTTCTGGGAAACGTGGCCTGCAATATGGTTTGAGTTTGCCATCTATCATGCACTGGTGCTTTTTCAGTCTAATTTCACAGTCAGTTGGTGTATACTGCTCTTTTCCCTCTGCTCAGTGAGATGTGCATCGCGGCCTAATCAGAGATCACAGTATTGATTCCCGGGCACACGCAGAAAGGGCGGTTGCTTGCCACGCAATACAAAGGTACTGAGTAGGACTAATCAGGGCTTATTGATTATCTTATGCTGACTGCTTTCTTCTGCTGTGCAGTTTTCTGCTCAGCACGACTGGTTTGAATATGTGCATGTTTTGTTTATTTCTGTTCTCTCGCTGCGGAGCTAAAGCGGGCTGGAACATTTGTCTTGACACAAAATAAATTGGGAATAAATGAGTAAGAGTGAGACTGCATTTTATCAAATAATCTAGCCAGACACATTCAATCATGGTGCTATCATAGAGCCACATCCAACATGCGTGCACACACATGGATGCACACACACACACAAATGAATAAGGAACACCTGCTCATTCGCATTCATGCACACAGTTACACAGTGATGTGAAAGCAATTGGCTGCAACAGAGGAGAGGCCAACTCCCGGAGTCGGTTGCTAATGGCTACAGGATCCAGGGGAGCAGGCAGAGATGTCGATAATGACAATGTCACTCCCAACTAACCAGCGCTCAAAAATGGGGCAGGACACACACACACACACACACACACACACACACACGCTAAAACTCATGCAAGTCTGTTGGAGCATTTGTAGTTCACACGCACACATGCACACACACGTAGATGCTGAAATGGAAGAGCAATTTTCCTCCTTCCAGGTGTTATTATAGTTGTCAAAAGCAGCTCTGCTGTCGAGGGTCATTTTGGCTGCAGGTCTAATGTTTGAATAAAGCATTTCTTTCCCATCTTACCTTACGTGTACTGTAATCAACATGTGATTTTTTTTAAGTATCCGTTGAGCAGCTAGCACTGAATGTCCCTGATTATTCTTTGGTTTTTGCCACTAAATGCTTTTGTCTTTTTCTGTTTTTATTTAACTGTATTAAATAAGAAAATCGGCCCTTTTCATTAAGCCTGCTCTGGTTCTCCAGTGAATAATAAGTGCTTGAAACATGGCAGTTCATTTCCTCTTTTCATCCATCAAAGGTGTCAACTGCTTCCCATGTGCACAATTTTCACAGCAATTTTATTTTGTTTCTTTCTTCATGATCTCGCCTCGTTTCTGATCTTCAGCTGCATCACTTTTCACCTGTTATTGCGGTGATATATTTAGCTTATTTCATCAGTCGGCTTGACCGGAGAAGTCCTCTGTCTTACGACACTGCGCACGCTTCCAATGTAAGAAAGGACCGAGCAGACTACAGCGGAGCTCGTGCAGATGATGTAAGGTTATGCAAAATCTACAGGACAGCTGCTCCGTTCCCCTGTCGTGTGGTTTTTCACACAGGCTGTAATATTGATTAAAAAGTGCAAAGATGGACAAAGTGCGATAATGAGACATATTAATTTTGAAGCGTGTTTGAAAGCTTCTGTTGTGTGTATGTACTGTACTTTGGGGATGGCTCTGCTGTTGCTCCTTTGTCTTTGTCAGGTGCAGAAAAAAAAATCAGCGCACATGCACAGAAAAAATGACACTCTCAGTATTGTTTCTCTCTTTTGAATAACCGATCATCCCGTCTTACTGCTACCATACTTTAGTACAGCTGCAAACTGGACCCTGATGACTTCCTCCTCGGCTCCTGTGTGCTCCTCATTTTCCGTATGAATGCAGTGAGTCTAGGATGCCACGCTCAGTCCTTCCACTTGGCTGCATGTAGATCAGAAAAATAAGTTCAGTGGTGAGGAAAGACGGGGACAGGAGAAACAGCGAAGGAGGGAGCTGAGAGAGGAAATAAACATCTATTTTTCCTCAAGCTGAAGGAAAACTGATGAAGAGACAACCAAGGAGGCAAAAATGAAAAGAGAGCCGCTGAAGCAACACGTTAGAGGTTGCAGTCCTCCGTGCCTCTCCAGCAGAGCGGCAAAATGAGACATTAGCAGCACAATCGAGCATTTCCGACGCTCTTTTCTCCACAGACCAGATGATTAATATCAGTCACGTTTGTGTGATGCTCAACGTAAACCTTATTGTTATCTTAATGAGCCGTGACCATGTAGACCAGCCCTGACTAATGGTGTTAGGCTGTCAGCTGAGTCTAGTCATCATTCAGGAGTTAAGTGTTTGGTGAAAAAGCTTTGGAGCAGGACAAAAGGTTTTATAGTGTTACTGGGTCAGTTCTCACAAACATTTGTGTTTGCTCAACATCTTTGCTTCCAGATAGCAGCTCAGAAATAGTGTTTTGGTTCAGTGGAAACACTTAAACACATGAAGGAATTCCCCTCCAGCTGTGGACCTGTGCAGTTAGTTCATGATGCCTGCTGCCCTGCACCCTGCTGTCCCCCACACTCTCCCCCCTCGTCCCTCTTGCACATCTCTTCTAATTTTTTAATTAGGTGTTACTCAAAATATACTTCATTTTTCCAGCTCAGTGAATCAGGGAGCAGTTTTCCAAGAGCAGCTTTGTATTTTGTATCCTGAAGCTCTGTGCTACTATATTTTCTGCTCACAGTCACTGCCGGCTCATGCACAAGTGTTCTAGTGTTGTGTAATCCTACTTTAATGGTTCAAGATTTACACAAATGAGAAGTGCAATCTTCACTCACTCCTGCAGACTGTGGGAAAGGTTTTTGCTGATGTTTTATAATGTTGAGTTGAAAGAGATCAGTTCATCCTTTCTGTGCAGAGTGATGTGGGTGCAGTGCAAAACTATAAAACTGTGATATAATATAAAGCAAAAACAAACGACTGTAACTGTGAAATACCAGATTTACATAACAGACGTGTGTGTCATGTTTCATTCATGCTAAATGCTATTGGCAAATATTAGCATGCAGAGACCAGATGTTGCAAGTGAGATGGCGACAACATCCTTTAATCCACAGAACAACAGATGTGTAGGGCACTAATTAGATGCTGCTTCCCAAATGGTTGATAATGGAGAAAGTCCCAGTAAAAACCTGGGACTAGTAAAAAAAAGTTTTTATTTTCCGAATAACCTGCAAGGCTTCGTATTCATCGTATTAACTGGTACATTTTCTTTGTACCAGTTAAATGGACAGAAGTTTAGTACCAGTGTTCTGGACCATTTGTCATTAAAAGAAAATTGTGTTACAAGTAATACAAATTCAGCACCTTTGCACTGGGAACAAGTTCATTCAGATAAATAGATGAAATGTAGCTGAAATATTTGCACTTATTGTAAACAGCAGCGCAGACTTCAGTCCTGCAGAAACTTTCGTTTTTTGCATGCTGTGTGTGTAACGTGGTCTTTCCAACAGAGAGAAAACCACAGAGTGATAATGGTGCCCACAAAATCGTGATTCTAGTGACATCATAATGCATTTAAGAGGAAATCTTTAGTAAAAATTATAACAAAACTCTGAGACTCTCAGGGAAGTCGTCCTTACCGTAGAGACCGACTCTGCAGCGACTGGTTCCATGAAATCAGATCTGATGTGAGATTAGATTTGCTTCAGTTTTGTGTGACTGATCTGCTGCGTGACTCTGCATACTAAGACATTGATACTAATTCCTGCTCCTTTATTAAACTACGAACTGCTGCCAGGAATACAATCTGCATTTTCCAGCTGTGGGAGCCTGTGTAAAGAAATATGATATTAATAATGACTATCGCATTAAAAAGCAAGCACAGGCTTAAGAAACGACTCTGACAGCAGAATGATATTACTGATCAAAGAAAGTGGTGTATGCTTCCTTTTAGTTTACAGTATCCTGAGAGCAGATTTTACACACAGGCTGTTTTTTCTTATATTATTCTGGATCTCAAAGGCTGTCCGAGTGCGACTGAAGCTGAAAAGTCCAGCCGAGCATTTCGCCCAATGAGATAAATCAGACAGCTTAATTTGTGCTGCTATCAGTTTGCCTTTTCTCTATCTACCTGTAGGTAGATGCAGTCAGTGAAACTCTCAGAGAAACTATCCTGATCTTCAAGGCCCGCGATGCTGGGAGGAGAGAGGAGGGGTCTGAGCCAAACTTTGTGTCACTCTGACTGTCAGAGATAACACTTCACAGCAGCGGCTCAGTAAAATAAGAAGGGAGAGAGGAGAAGAAAGGCAAGAGATAAAGACGTTTGCTCAGACTGACGCACACACGCTGACTTTTCTTATGCTTTGCTTTTTTAGTTTATTTACTGCCCTCTAACAAAGTAGGGCAGGCATTAATTAACTTTCCCATCAGCCCCCTGGTCTCACACTGCTTTCTGTGTGGACTGTAATTTTTCCTATTTCTTCTCTCTCTGTCCCGTCATGCCTCATGTTGCTTCCTTATTCCCAGTTAGCTTTCAGCCATGTTTCCTCCTTTACTGACCTACAGCGAGATGTTTCTGTTCACATTTATACTTTTTCTTCTGTACATCTGAGTTTACAGTGGATGTAAGAATGCCTTAAGCGAAGGGTTTATGTCATGCATTAGGAGTTTAGTTGCATTGTTTCTTGTTAGTTCTCTTTTTTATATATGAAGGACAAATTATGGACAAAACTCAGCCTGTAAAACAAATGTGACCCAGTTCATGTTGTTCTCAGAAACTTTGCCTGTTAGTGTGCGTCCATCAGCATGTTGTAGCATCTTTGTCTTGTTTAGGGACTCACTGGGGTAATTGCTGCACTGCCAAACTTCTCTGCATCTTTTGTACTCTCCTAATTACACAGTTTGATTGACAAGTAAAAGTTTCTCTGTCTTGAACCTTCCACTCTGTCTGCTCTGTTTCTACGACAGGCTTGTTTGTTTGTTTTTAACGGAGGCATTTTGAGCTCATTTCTTCTCCAGCATCAGGACCTTGGACAGATCCAACACACCACTAGCTCTACAAGCTACAGCACTAAAAGTCTTGAGTCACATTATTTCTTTGTCTCCAAAACTTTTAGAGATTTCCTTACCTGGATGATTGAGAATGCATCAAGACTTGTTTCTTTGTATTTTGGCCCCAAGACGCCAGACTTTCCTGTCATTTTTTAAAGTGGTCTTGAGCATGAGTTCTCCGGGGTTTATGAGGGTCTTTCAGTTTTTCTCTTTGAACAGTGGCTAATTTTTTTTGCTCACTTTTTCAGTCCAGTCTGTTTCCTTGACCATTTTCAATCAAATGCTTTTGTTGTTTGTTAAGACGCTTAACAATGAACCAGTGATGTATCTACACATAGATAATTACAAAAGAACACATTTTTAAATTGTTTATTTGGGCATTTTACTACTATCCTCCTTTTCTTTAGCTGAATCTAAAGAAAACTGGTAAGAGAACAACATTTGACAGGCATACAACTGTGTTTTTGCAACAACACGGTGATTCCCAAACAGCTATTAGCCAAACCCAGGCCTCGAGGCCCGGTGTCCTGCAGGTTTTAGATGTGTCCTTGATCCAACACAGCTGATTCAAAGGGCTAAATGACCTCCTCAACATGTCTTGATGTTCTCCAGAGGCCTAGTGATGAACTAATCATTTGAATAAGGTGTGTTGACACAGGGTGAGATCTAAAACCTGCAGGACACCGGCCCTCGAGGCCTGGACGCCCCTGCTTTAGTTGATCACCTACTAGTCACTGAAGCCTCATCAGAAATGGTCTCAGTGGAGGTGTGGCTTAAAAGTGATGGCATTATACATTCAGAATCAATCAGTCAATCAATTTATTTATTTATAGGGAGTAGGGATGGGTATCGTGTAGGTTTTATCTGATACCAGTACCAAACCGGTACTTTTGAAACGGTGCCGGTGCTTAAAGAATGGAGAACACAAACTTTGTCCAAAAATCTCTCATGTTCAGCTGTTTTTTTGTAAAAAGATAACAATGTTAGCCTTTTCTGCAGCTATAGGGCATATATGGCATCACTCTTGGCTGGAAGCTTAAACAATGGAAAAAACACAAACTTTGTCCAAAAACCTCTCATGTTTAACTGTTTTCCACTTTTTCTTTGGTCATTTTAGCCTTTTTGGCCAGGGTGAAGGGAGCATCTGCCATCAAACAAGAAGACAGCCGCATGTAGCTATGATGATGTTTGCTAGTTCACCTTACCTGCATTAATGTAATAACGTGGTTAGCCTACTCAACGTAAATTACACACGAACAACATGAAGCTACTCACCCAGAGAAGAACGGCTGCTGCTGCATCATCATCCTCATCATTCCTGCTACACTGGCAGGGCTAGGGGCCAGGACTCTCCTCTTCGGGTTTTTGGGGGATGTTGCTAACTCCGGGTCCGATAACAGGCACCACACCCGCAGTAGATGTGCTCGGTGTGAGGTCTCGCAGCAAGCTATCAAATACGGCGCATTTCTCGGCTTTTAACAAAATGCTATACGTCTCCAGGTGTTTCATCGGATTCGAGGTGTTACCTCCTTTGACAGTATCACAGTATCAGCTTAAAGCACTTGTTGCTGCTGAGTTTGCATCTTTTGCTGTGAAGTACAGCCAGACTTTGACCGCTTCGCCTTGGGCATTTTTAATCTGTAGCTCTGCTCTAAAAGAACCTACGTACCTGGCCCCGCCTACTATCCTCGGAAACGTAAAATGATTGGCTAGAATCCAAAGTGTGAGACATCTCAGGGGGAAAAAAAGCACCGAAATAAAGCACCAAAATGTGCGCTGCTTTTCGGTCTGGTTACTACCGTTTATGTCAGAACCGGTACCCATCCCCATTTATGAGCACATTTAAAAACAACACATGTTGACCAAAGTGCTGTACACAGTAAGAAAAGTAAAAAGTAGAACAAACACACACAGTGAATAAAACAAACTCAGTCACAATTAAAAGCTACAGAGCAAAAATGTGTTTTCAGACGGGATTTATAAATGTCGAGTGTTGGAGAGATCCTAGTATGAAGAAGCAGACGGGCGCAGCAATCGCAAAGGCCCGGTCTCCCCTGGAGCCTGCTGACAGGGACAACTAGAAGCAACTTATCAGCTGACCAGAGAGATCTGTTTGCAGTATTTTTAGTTAAAAGATCAGAGAAGTATGACGGAGCTAATCCATTTAGAGACTTAAAATCAATTCTACAACGTACTGGAAGCCAGTGTAAACGAGCCAAGACTGGAGAAATATGGTCGTGCTTACGAGCGCCTGTCAAGAGTCGGGCTGCCTCATTCTGAACTAGCTGAAGACGAGCGAGCAGAGCCCGGCTGATGCCAAAATAGAGACTATTACAGTCGTCAGGCCTGGATGAAGTAAAGGGACAATGATCACGAACACACTACCGTTGCAATAAAAACAATCCTGGCTAGAAAAACACACACAGGGGAACGCCACAGTCATGGATTGGCCTCGCCAGACCTCAACATCACCGAAGCAGTGTGGGATCATCCTGATAGATATCAGAACAAAAGCCAGCAAACATCCAGGCTTGTTAGAATCATACAAAACTCTGTTTTTGGTTCATTTTCTGTTTCCATGTACGTTTGAATAAATCGCTGCAGGTATTTTCCATTTTCCCAGCTAAAGACAAAGAAATGAGAATCGCTGCATATTTACAAAATGCAACAGTGAGTTTGACTGCAGACGTACTTAAACTTATACTTTAATGGCAGTTTTAAATTTGTTTTCCTCAACTCTAATAATTCTAATTATTGCTGCTGCTTTCCTCATAAAGTGGTTATAGTTGATATTTGATTCAAGCCTGTGTAATCTGATTAAATGCAGTTTATCCATCGTGTGTGTCTCTCTTCCAGCTTCAGAGCTGTAAGATGCTCCAGCTTCCACCCTGAAGATATCAAACACTTCATACACACTTAGAAGAACCTTAAAGATAGATTCAAATTTTAAACCTACCTTCTTTAAAATCCTGCCTTTAGAGTTCATTCACACCCGTGTTTCTTGGCCTGTCTCTGCTCGTCTGCCCAGTATAATTTTCTCATCATTTTCCAGTGTGCCTGGATGTTTTGTCTTCTCTCTCGGGTCCAAAGATCATCTCACACCCCATCTGGCCTCTTGCTTGCACTCTCTCCCTCTCGTCAAGTATTCACTTGGCTGTTGGTAATTTACTCGTCACATGTGCCTCATTTGTTTCTCTCGCACACCAAGACAAAGATATTAACACTTTGCAGAATGTGTCGAGTGTGTGTTTCTCTACTGTACAAGGCTTTATTTTATTTTTTTAGGGAGCTGCTTTGCTTGCAGTCTGGCAGTATAAATAGTACACAATAAACTCGGAGCTGCTGCAGTTCCTCACCCTTCCTCCGGTCCTCCCTCGCTGGCAGTCTCGCCCGGTGAGTGTGCATTCTTAATGCTCCCCTGGCCTCGATGAGAGAGATGATTGGTAGAATTAATTGTGGCTGCAGGGCTGAATGGGAATAAGTGAGAAAAAAGGCGCGATGGGGGAAGGGAGGTGGGGGTGTCGGGCTGGTTTTACTGCTGTGTTTCCTCCTTACAGCCTGGCACCAGAGGATGTTGAAGTTGTTTATGTGAACCCACTCTTTTTGTCTCTCTAGATTAATATCAGATCTGAGTTAAGTCGAGTCTCTTCGCTTTTATAGCTCAGTTTGTCTTTCTCTTTGTTCGGGATTTACACCTGTGCGCTTGCAGGGAAGAGATAAGTGGAGCTAATACAGCGGCAATCATAATGTAATGGCCTTTTCAGCTCCCCTGGCAGTAATGCCATCAGAATATAGTGTATATTGCACAGCGAGGTGTCGTTAAATGGGATAAATGGACCTTACAAAGAAGGACATGGAATTGGCGTGTGGAGAGGTTCGTGTGTGTTTGTTTTGGGGGAGTTATGGAGACAATGAGAGATGATATCCTCCTGACAAACCGAACACCGGTCAGTCGTCTACATGAAGCGTGCGGCAGCGTAAAGGAAAATAAAAATTGTCTGAACTAAAAACTAAATCAACAAATATATAAAGAGTTGATGTAGGGAGGTGTGCGGGTCTATTCCTGTTCTTGTCTCCAAATCTTGCTCGTGGTCGGCGAGTTAGAGGGTCTCCATGAAGGATTTATATGCTGGCGGTACAGAGTCGCGTCATAGAACGCCTCTATGGGAATATAAGAGGTTGGGGGTGGGGAGTGTGTGCGTGTATGTGTGTGTATGCATGTGTGAAGTGTTTCAGGGGTGAGTGTGGTAGGGTTGTGGGGAAGCTGTCTCATCATTTATTTATACAGTCCACAGAAGAAGGGGTTAGCGGCGAGGGGGGGGGGGCTGCCTTCTGTACACCGCCCGGGGAATACTGCAGGTCAAGAGTTGTTTTTCTAGCTACCAGCGCAATTCTTTGTCTGAAAGCGTGAAGCCAGTGAATCAACACAACATGCTGGACTGGATCTCCTGTTCTAATGACATGTTGTATCAACGTCTGTCTCATGAACGCAGAAACTCAGTCGTTCCTCTGGCTGCTTCCTGGTAAAGCTGTTGACAGTGGCTGAGACAGCAACACAAAATGTGCTTGGGTTGCTTCATGTTCTCTGATTAGAAATTGATTATATACACATATGATTGTTTTTTTTAAACTACAGACTGGGAAAATATTTAAAATCAAGACCTTTGGTTCTGAAAACCTGGGAACATTTTATACAAATTGCCTGTTTTTTAGGCTTTCCTGTGTATTTTCTTTAAAGAAGTTGACCAAGTCCAAAATAAGGACAAACAAAGCCACTGTTTTTAAAAATTCCTTCTTACATTGTGTGATCAACACACTTTAATCTCTTGAAAATGGAAAGTATGTGCAGCGATTTATTGCACTGTGCAAACATACGTGGAGATACAGTGTGCAGGCCAAAAACAGTGAAAGTCACATTTTCATATGACCACCTTTATTCTTCAACACAGCCTGAACTCTGTTAGGGAAGCTTTCTTCTTGAAGGACATTCAAAGCTCTTCTTTGGATGTTCGCTGCCTTTTGTTCCATCCTATGATGATCCCACACCGCTTCAGTAATGTTGTGGTTTGGGCTCTGTGGAGACCAATCCATGACTGAGAGTGTTTAATTTAGTGTTTCCTGTGCAGGTTTGCTTTTACTGCCTCATGGTGTGTTCGGGATCGTTGTCATGGCCGTGCATAATTCCATCAGTTTGGGAAAGATCCCCAAACCGTGACACAGGCTCCACTGTGGTTTACACCCAGTGTTGGACCGTTCTCCTGACTTCCTCCGTACACAGTGATCTGAACCAAAAACATTTGCCTTCATCACTCCATAAAACTTGTTGCCACTGATTTTCAAATCCAGTTTTTTGACAGATTGTTACTTATGTTACTTAAAAAGTCTCAAAAGATACAATTTAATTTCTTTGCTAAGTTGTCTGTCAGCTGCTACATAGGTTTGTATCTTAAAGAAATAAATATTCCTCAGAAAACGGTCAGGTTCAGGACTGAAGTGCTCAGTGCTCGGCTGAAACAAAAACTTTGGACTGCGTCAGAAAGCCTTTTAAAAAAAGTCTGACCCCTTGGAAGCAAAATATAGTAAAAAAACATGGTGGTTGGCTCAAGACTTTTGCACGGCACTGTCTGTTGTTGAGGTTTATTGTTTGTTTTCTGTGCATTTTCACTCAAGGTTGAGAAAAATAAATTTGGGCCTCATTGCCGCTGAGAGCACCGAGTCAGCGCTCGTGTTTTACAGCTGTTAAATGTTCGTAAATCTAATCAAACCATATATTGATTTTTCTCCAGCTTTGGATAAATTACAGCCTAGAAAAATAGTCGTCATGTAGCCGTGAGCAAAATGAGAAGCACGGCTGCTGTAAATTTTCTGTGGTGATTGGTCGGGTGTATAAACGTCTTAATTACTGACTGAATGTCCTCACAAATCCTCTGAAGGTCCCGTTCGGTGCTACAAAAACAGAAGACAGTAGTGTTTATTGCTGAGACCTGAGGTGTGTGGACAGAAGTAATGCACACAGTGATCAGCGGGACACAAACACAAACACGCAAGAAACAAATAACCAGGACATCCAGGATTACAGTGGACATTGTGGCGCCCGCTGTAAGACGGCGTGGAGAGGGGTGCACCTGTCCTGCAGGTGAGTCACAGAGGGCCGATGCCATCTCCACAAAAACAGGAAATTATAAAACAGGCAGAATGATGCTTAATTGATGAATACATGCATATCATTGGAGCACAACTTACCTAAAGAAGTTTGATAACACTTTTTATTTCTTACTTTAAACTTTCGTGAAGCTTCTTATTCGTGTAGTGTAGTGAAAGCTTGTGAAGCCATCTCAGCTATGAACCGTCCAGACTCGAGATAATGAGAGAACCCACTGTCGCTGACAGAGACACGTCGTTAACATGAACACTGACAGCACTGATCAAATCAAAGATGCGCAACACGCCGCAGTCGTTGTATGACTTTCAAATGTTCCCATAATTAGGTTTCATTGCGTTTCTTCAGCAGTGACACGTGAAGCACGTGAAATGTAACTGTGAGGTGTAAACAGTACTCATGTATGCTAATAAAGATGGAGTGTGGGTTTGAGAGGAGCTAGGTGCCAGGATCCCTGCAGCAGCGGCGAGCCTGTTAGTGAAGCCACAGCTGTGAGGACGCAATCAAAGATGAACCCTGCTCCTGCTGTTGCCTTTGTTCCTACACATCACAACACCTCACACAAAATGCATCAGCATAAAGAGCGTCTCTGTGTGCTAGGTGAGCAGAAAGCAAAGGTCATTTCATAGCCCATCTCCTACCTGAGAGCTGCCCTCACATCAGCACAGCTCCTCTCCCACCACCACGCTCGCTCTGTTAGTCAGAATCCAGGGTGGAGAACATTTCACAGTGTATGTGGGCTTAATTCACCCAAAATGTCTCTGAACATGTGATTTAGTGCTCGACACGCTGATTAAAGAAACAAATGTTATTCTTTCATTCATCAGAATCACAGGTAATGTTCCTGACATTCACCTGCCCTTTACTGAGCACCACAGGAAGGTCGACATCAAATGTATTTGTATTTTTTTAAAAACATGGCAAAATATTTTGTCTCTTAAGTGACACCAGTTTGAAGTCTTCTGTACAAACTGCTGGTTTACATAAAAAGGTCTTGTTGGAGTTTATTTTTAAGAAAAGGTTTTGAATTTTTCATGATTGAATGGTTTTATATATATTTGGTTATATTTGGTAATCATGCTGAATGATTCACGGGTCACTAACTGCTTTACTGTGTCTCTATCCTTTAGTGCTCTTCCATGCAAAGTGTTCATTAGCAGGCCAACCTTTTACTTTGAATTACATTACAGCTCAGTTCGCTGCTCGCCTGCAGGTCTGACTGAAGGAGTGAGTTGGATCATTAGTCATTGTGCCATAGCACGCTGGCCAGCAAGGTACTCAGTCGTTCAGCTAAGCTGCTAATACTAGCCAGCCGATTGGTCAGCATCCATCCATCCAGTCAGTGACCCCATCAGCCTGCAGGTGCTGAGGTACCTGAGCTGCAACTGGACCTGAGTGATGAGACAGACTGGAAACCATCTGCTTCTCTTTAAGTCACTCTTCTTCTGTCCACCTTTCATTTGTTCTTTAGTAGATTTAGTCGATGTTTTCTATTCTTCTGGTCTCCACTGTTCATACTTAGCTTCCTCTGTAACATAAATATTGTCTTATTTTGCAATTATACCTCAGTCTGTACCATAATCTGGCCACTTTCTCCTCCCCTGCAAACTACAGTGCATGAAATCTGCATATTCATTCATAAATAAACCGGATGCAGTTCTTTGTTCACGTGTTGCCTTGTTATGATGTTATGATGATCTGGTTTGGAGGTTTTGAGTTAGAACTTCTTTTACACGCGACGTTTTTGCTAACATGGACGCTATTTTGTCAGCAGGTGTTCCTCTCTGGTGCTTCAGAGGATTTGTAATTTTACAGCTATTCATATTTTCACCTGTCGAATAACCTTTTAATCAGCCTATCCATTGATTATCTCTGTGTGGTTCTGTGCAGGTTTTCCATTTATTTTTCTTGTAAAACGGTTGGACTTTAAAACTTCTGTCGAAGATTGTTTCACCTTCACAGTCTCATACACTGCTGTGTGTGTGTGTGTGTGTGTGTGTGTGTGTGTGTGTGTGTGTGTGTGTGTGTGTGTGTGTGTGTGTGTGTGTGTGTGTGTGTGTGTGTGTGTGTGTGTGTGGAGTGGTGATATCGACAGGCTGCTGCCCGCGGCTTTCTTTGTTATTACTGTAGCCAATAGAAAGCCTGTCCACATGCCACCTGCAGCCTAGCTTACTTTATATATTAGCTTGTGTTTACAGAGCTGTGTAACCGGTGGATCTGACAGAAGAGCTGCTTTATCCAGCAAACCTACATTTCTCTTTGTTCCACTTGAAATGACCTTTTTCATTTTGCTGTTTTGAACATGACAGACAGAGTTGAGCTCAGTCAAATATTTATGGAACAAGTACGACTCTCTGAATGTTTCCGATCTTTTAGGAAACTGTTTATTATTATTATTGTCACACTGAGGAGCTCCATAGTTTCCTGCTTCATTCCTGGGAGAGATAATAATTCCTTTGGGGTCATGTCAGGAAGGGCATCCAGCATAAAAACAGCTGTCAAATCAAACATGCAGTGCTACCCGCTGAGGTGACCCCTGATGAATAAAGGCTGTCTGAGGATTTGAACATCATTGCAGTAACGAGCTGATGATGAATTTAAAGCAGTGTTTAGAACATGCACTGCAGAAGTGAGCGCACGTGTGTGCGTGTGCAGTAACTGGCCTTCGGCTGCATTTAAGCTGTGTCAGGTGTTGGATAGCCTGCTGTGAATGAGGCAGAGGATCATTTGAGACGGAGCATCAATGCTGATTGAATTGGCTGGTCCTGAAAAAGACATGCAGGGTTTTGTCAGACAGTGGAGAGACAGGAGGAAGCTGCTGATCTAATTGTAGCTCTGAATGGACGTCTGTTTGCCTCGTCGCTGATGAACCCTTAAAGGGTACGTGCTGTTTTTGGAGGATTAGCCAGTTGGCTAAATCACCCAGTCACTGATAAACATAGATGGCAGCTATTACATGTCCCTTTAGTCCACTGTAGTAACACTGAAACAAACAAAACACAAAGTTGTTACATTTTTCACATTTTTGCTCTAATTGCTTTGGCAGCTGTGGATTTGTGTACACGAGTGGAGTGGGAGTCCCACAAATGATAACCTGCTAATTTAGCTGAATGCTGCAGTAAACACACTCACCACTGCTAATAACCATCGTTTCTTTCTTTCTTTTAACAGTCACAGATGAAGACACGGTGAAGAGATACTACGCTAAGTTTGAGGAGAGGTTTTTCCAGACCTGTGAGAAGGAGCTTCTGAAAATCAATACTTTCTATTCAGGTATTTATTTACTTCACTTACTCTCGAGACAATAATCGGCGGAGATTATATTAAATCAAGTCGATTACAAGAGGTCGTCTCAGAAATTTCATGGTTACTATTCAGCTGGCAAATTTAGAAAAATCAATGTTAAGCAATATCACCTTAACTTCATTTAAAAACAATACTTCCATCTTTGAACGAGCTCTGGAACTAATCACAAATCAATGCTTTAACCTGTCTTCTATAATCACATATTGCATGTAAATATGTAAAGACTCCTATCAGCTGTATCCTCATTTACTTCTTAGCATTTTTGCATAATTCACACTGTTTATTTACTCTGTGCTGAGTTCAGACATGGCCAGCGGTAGTCGCGTTTCAGAGCAGGCCTGCCTGTGTGTATTTCAGGGAGTGAAGCGGGGAATGTGTGTACTGTGTAACATGAGATGGAAGCCATAATATATTCTGGTATTCTGGTACCAGAAGGTCCTGAGCTCCAGCTCTGAGTGAAGTGATGTTATCTAACAGCAGACCGTGCTTCCCCTGGAGGCCGTTAATGAAACTGCAGACTTGCTGGGTCAACGGCCGGCCAAGGCTGACCGGGAAGATTGTCCCAGCTCGTAATGATGGGGTGTTTCTGGCAGACTGATGGCGAGAGCAGCAAACAGACGTGGTATAAATCACTTTGGACCTCGTTACCATGAAGCTGAACCAACTTTGAATGTCTTGATTTTTCTCAGAGCGTTGCTGTTACCAACGCTCTTTCCTTACAAAGGCAGCTTATAGAGGAGAGCGCGGTGGCACGGTTTGATGAGAGAAATCATCATCAACATATTTAAATGACCACCAACCATCGTGATTTTTACTTTCTACAATAATGAGAGAAAACGCTACAAATTTTGAAACTTAAACTGCTGTTTGGGTTCAGTTCTGTTGTTTAGATGTGATGTCACCTATAAATAAAACAGACATTTTTCATAGTGCAAGTCTGAGGTCTTTTTTCTCATTAAACGAGAAAAAAAGAATCATTTAATAAAACTGAGTGGGCTGCGAACTAAACTTAGAGGATAGAAAGTATCGATCCCATCACGCTAGTACGCCCATATACTAATACCAGCGTTGGTATTGACACTATCAATATTTAGATCAATCTGCCTACCTCTGCTTTATAATTGGCAGGTTGGTGCCTGTTGGTAGAGCTCAGTAGTGCCTTTAAAAAAAACAAAAATTGCATGTTATTGTCTGTCAGTGAAGGACTATGAATAACGAATAACAGAAGAAAACAGTCATTTCGGTGTCATTCGTCTCAGTGTGGCATGTGACATGAGTCACATCAGGGTTACAACAGTGAGTCAGTGAGTCCTCAGCAGCTCCGAGGTCGGTTAAAGCTGTGCATGAAAACATCAACATCTCCTGCTTATCTTCCACACACAGGAGGAGGGAGCAAGAAATTACAGAGCTGTGTGTGTGTGTGTGTGTGTGTGTGTGTGTGTGTGTGTGTGTGTGTGTGTGTGTGTGTTAAAGCAGAGATGGAGATAAATTGCGTGCTGACTTTACATAAGACACTTGCCTCGACTGAGCTTTCTCCCTCTGAAAGGGGTCCCTGACCTCTCACAGCCATCCTGCTGCAAAGCGCTAGAATCCAGTCTGTTGGACAACAACACTTTCATCATCGTGGATTAAATACACAACAAAAAGAAATGAAGAAATGCTGTTTTAGGCTGATAGGATTTCACCCTGTCACTTTCTGGAAGCTGAGAAAGAACAAAAGGTGTTTGAAAACACCACCACAGTAAAGACAACGCCGCTGAAACCTAAACCAACCAACACCTGTCTCTTTCAGCTTCATTAGCCCCACACAGATGAACTGTCCAGCCACATCTTCTGATGTGACGCTGCACTCTTGACCTCAAGGCAGTCTGACTTTCTCACGAGCATTAAGTGGAGCATTGGTTCGTATGCTTCTGTGCCTGTTGAGGGATTACTGCGAGTTTGGATGTCGAAGCAAAGTTTTTGCTTTCCCACGAGGCATCGATGTGACATCGAATAGCATAAAGAGGAAAAATCTTTGTCGGGCGGGTTCCACTCTTGTGTAGAAAAAGAAATACTCAGGGTTGTAGTAATATACCCTGAAAACATTGTTTATGTCGACAAAGAAATTGTGTCATTCTACTTTTGGATTGACGAGCATGAGGATGTAATGGAAAGCAGGCCACTAAGCTGCCATCTACGTGCAAACAATGATAAACAGATGTTAGCTTTACTTCTATTTTCAGTTTGAAAAAGAGTTTTATTCAAATACATTGAAGAAAATGAAGAAAACAGGAAGTTAAATGAGAAGAAACTGGCTTCATTTATTAATGATTAGTTATTCTTTTTTTGAAACAGGTTGTTCCACAAACCAGCCGGATGCAGGAAAATGTATGTTTGCACACAAACAAGAAATACTACCATGTGAACGGAGCAGGAAACAGCAAAGAAAAGGGAAAAAGAGGGGGCTGCAGGTCTTGTTGGCCTGCTACAGAGAGTAGGTGGCTTTGAAAAGAACCTTGTAGGTTTGGGAGGACACCAAACACCGGTTCACATCAGAGCAGGCCCAAATGATTAGTTATTCTGACCTGTTTCGGGTGGCTGTGGTTCAGCATATAGAGCAGGTCATCTGCTAATCACAAGGCTGGTGGTTCCCTGGGTTCTCCGGTCTGCATCCCAAGTGTCCTTGAGCAAGTTGCTGAACCCCGAGTTGCTCACGATGCATTCGACGTGCTGTGGACGTGAGACAGAAAGCAGACAAAGCGGCGTATAAGAACCAGTCATTCACCATTTAAACAAAGAGCAGGAGGAAAATGAGAGCTGCTTGTTGGAAAAGTGAGTTGAACTGCAGGAGAAGTTAATGAAATGCAGGTTGCTGTCCAAGCAGCGTGTGATTACCCCTCCTCTCTCATTCTGTCTCTCTGGCTGTATTAACCTATCTCTGACCCAGATAATGGTTCCTCAGTCAGCAGCATTCACAGGTCAGCCTAAGAGTCTCCATGCTTCTGCTTCCTGGAACAAGCAGAAATAAAGAATCATTTTTATTGTTATTTGCTGCAGCAGTTTTTTGCATTTTAACAATATCGAGGTTAAGCAGCAAATGACCAAAGTAAAGGCTCTAATTTTACGCAAATGCAGGAATAATATTAAAATTTCCAAAATAAAAGTCCAAGCAAACCAACAACTTGTTTTTTAACAGCTCCGCTGGGCTTATTAGGACCTTTATTATTTTTGTATTACTCTACACATCCTCTAAAATGTATAATATTCATTATAATATGTGCAAATACACAGTGGCTATAATAACAATCAACACGCTTAACAGTAGATAAAACTGGAAGTTGTGCTGTGCAAGTGTAAACGTGTGTAAACGTGTGTGTGTGTCCACAGCACAGTGTGTAATATGTATGTGACATCCTTTCATTGTCCTTCTGCAGAGAAGCTTGCCGAGGCCCAGAGACGATTTGCGACGCTGCAGAACGAGCTGCAGTCTTCACTGGACGCTCAGCGAGAGAGCAATGCTTCGCCCGGTCTGCGGAAACGCAAGACCAGGTTCCATCTGTCGCAGGAGGAGCGCTGCAAACACCACAACATCAAAGACCTGAAGCTAGCCTTCAGCGAGTTCTACCTCAGCCTCATCCTGCTTCAGAACTACCAGGTTTTTAGTGCATCTACACACTCAGATCACTTTATGTCACCTGCAGTCGTTTGATCAGACTACATATCCTTTCCAGTCTCTTTCCAGTCTGGTGTGGTCTGTAGCTGCTGGTTTCTTCTTGTCTCCCACAGAACCTGAACTTCACTGGTTTCCGTAAGATCCTGAAGAAACATGACAAGATCCTGGATACTTCCCGCGGGGCAGACTGGCGTGTGGCTCATGTGGAGGTGGCACCTTTCTACACCTGCAAGAAGATCACACAGCTCATTACTGAGACGGAGGTGCCTGCCTGCCACACGTGGACTTTACTACATGTCAGACGTGTGTAGAAAAAACGAACATGTCTGAAACGAATGGTTGTTTTTGTATCCAGACCCTGGTGACCACAGAGCTGGAGGGAGGCGATCGTCAAAGGGCCATGAAGAGGCTGAGAGTTCCTCCTCTGGGGGCAGCTCAGGTCAGAATCACAGCTGATTACACTGGAAACACACCTGTTCATACATAATCAGCTATATGAACAGGTGAATAGAGGAACAAAGGTGAATGAAGTCACTCTGAACATGGCGTAGTTGTTTGTACCAGACAGGCTCGGCTGAGTATTTCCAAAATTGCTGATCTGCTGGGATTTTCCTGCACAGCCACGTGTAGAGTTTACAGAGAATGATCTGATATACTGCAGATAATATCTGGGCTAAAATGCCTTGTTGATGTTAGAAATCGGAGGAGAATAGCCAGACTGCTTTGAGCTGACAGGCTGAAGGCAACAATAACACAACCAAGTTGTGCAGAAGAGCATCTCTGAGCACACATGCCAAACCTCGAAGCAGATGGCTACAGCGTAAGGTTACAGTTCACACAGGCTCACCACAACCAGACAAGACTGGCACTGCTGGACAGGATGCAAGCAGACGTGAAAGGATGGAGCCATGCTTGCATCCACAGTTCAGGCTGGTGCTGGTGGTGTAATAGTGTGGGGGATACTATCTTCTTTAGCACCAAGTGGCCATCATGGTAGCTCCAGCCTACCTGAGTATTCTTGCTGGCCATGTCCATCCCTTTATGACTGCAGTGTCCTCATCTTCATGGCCTCCACAGTCACTGGATCTCAGTCCATCAGAGCACCTTTGGAATGTGATAGAGCTGGATATAGACGGCAAATATGCATCAACTGTCAATATAGACCAGGATCTCTGAGGAATGTTTCCAGTCTAGTCTTAAATAATTAAGGCAGTTCAATAAAGAGAGATCATTTAGAAAAACTGAACATTATTTATTGACTTAAGGGATTTGATTTTCTGAGCTCTTTGGCAATTAGACTCCAATGAACCATCATAGCAGAGTCCCAGCAACAATAGTGATTAGAACAGGATCCCCAGAGTGTAGATGCTGAAGGTGAAGTTGGAGGTTAGGACAGGTGGAAGAGGGTAGCACGAACGAGAGTCCAAGTGGCAGAAGATCATTGATATTTACAGAACCGAGACTGAAGATGGGGCAAGAAAATAATCAAACCAGAGTAATAATGTCAGTGTTGAGTTTGTGGATGTGAAGAATAGACTAACAGCCTGAATTTCAAGGTAAGCAGGTCAATCAGTGATTAAAGATCATCTTTATTGAACTTGGATAGAAGCTTCATTACTTAAGTCAAAAGTTGCTAGTGAATGTGCTTCTCATACCTCCCCTGTTCTGTAATTGTACTGTTGCAGATGTCACCTCTTGAAGAACAAATGTTGAAATGCTTGCTGAAGAATATCCCAGCATGCAATATTTTTGCATTTATCTAACTATAAAAAAATACAATTAAAAGCAAAACATTCCAGTTTTTAAAAGAAAGAGAAATAAAGCCAGCGGGGTGAGAAAGATTGAGAGAAAGACAAAGGAAACCATCAGAGCCTTCAGTATTGATTTTATAAGTGCCTCGACTCTGTTGAACAGACGGGATATCATTCAGGAGAAAAACAAGGCTCTCCAATGCATCTTTTGCTCCTGCATTAATTACTGTCATGTCTGGCTTAAAGTGTGTAACATGTGAGCTCTCCATGTCTCCTGTGTGTGTGATAAATATATTTATGCTTACGAGCAGGTAAAAGGAATGAAATTGTGTCTGTGACTCATTGCTGCATGACGTTTTGTCTAAAGCGTCTTTGGACGTGTTCGTGTGAGTCGTCACGTTAATCCGGTTTATTCCTGTCTGCCTGGTTCAGCCTGCTTTGGCCTGGACGACCTTTCGCGTGGGTCTCTACTGTGGCTTCTTCATCATTCTTGCCATCTGCTTCGTTATCACTGGTAAGTCTAAGTTACTGTTTTCACCGGCGTCATAGTTCATCTTCATAAAGCAGTAAACATGCTGCGGTTTGTTTAGGTGCCGTGTTCTTCCGCTCTGAGAACGTCTGGCCTATGGTGCGGATCTATCGGGGCGGTTTCCTGTTGATCCAGTTCCTCTTCCTGTTGGGCATCAACACCTATGGATGGAGACAGGCTGGAGTCAACCACGTCCTCATCTTTGAGATCAATCCACGAAACAACCTCTCGCACCAACACCTGTTTGAGGTGAGAAAAAAGACGTCTCGTCTTATAGAAGATCCTGGAAAATTGCTCAAATCTCTGAGTGGCAATCATGGATTCATAAAGTGTTTAGCCTGAGTAAACATGGTTGTTTAGCTGGGTAATTATGATTCAAGGAACAGATTATCATGTAAAATAAGATTTGATTCCGTAGAAGCACTACCTTTAGATGTCCACGGGGTTTTGTTGGTAACCCAGAACTGAAAGCAGAACCTCTTTTCACTCGTTATTCTGATTTTTGGGTTAATGGTGATCATGTGTCAAAGGAGCTTTCTTTTAAAGCCATTTTTTCCTTCCTGTGCTGCAGATTGCTGGTTTCCTGGGCGTGTTGTGGTGTCTCAGCATCCTCTCCTGTCTCTACTCGCAGTACACTTACATCCCCATGCAGGCCAACCCTCTCATCCTTTATGGCTTCATGGTGCTCTTCCTCATCAACCCCTTCAAGACCTGCTACTACAAATCACGTTTCTGGCTCCTCAAATTGCTGGTCGGTTAACTCGTTTACTGGAAATGCTCCTTTAATGTATAGTAAATATTCCACGCCCATGCTAGAGTATTGCACACTGATGTGCTTAATCACAATGAGAAAAGTAAACAAAATAGAGGTGAGAGATGACGTGCCTGAAAGGGTCATTTTAGCCCGTTTCTAGGTGGTTTGTGGGCAGGTACAATCCAAATTTTGTGGAAATAAATGAGATGCTATTGTCAGGAAACTAAAGTGATAGACTGCTTTCATAAGGTGTTGTAGGTTTAAAAAGGCAAAAAACAGCTCCCGGTTGCTAAGTGGTTGCCAGGGTCTGTGATGACATCACTATATACAGCTCAAAAAAAGCTAAAGTAAAAATCAGAGTTTAGCATCAAGTCAATTAAACCTGTGGGCATTGATCTAGCCACTTAAGTAGCAGAGGTTGTTAATAAGAGGGGCACCAATGAGACAGCCCCCTGCACAGGAACGATCGTACAGGTGGGCGCCTCAGACAGTTTTTCCTGCTTTGCTGTAAGTTTGCCTTTAGCTGGGGTGAATGTCACTGCTGCCAGCATTAGGCACATGGACTGCTGTCAGGTATCGGGATGAAATCCTTGGACCCATCGTCAGACCCTGCGCTGGTGCAGTGGCTCCTGGGTTCCTCCTGGGGCACAACATCCAGGCAGCTCCTGGAGAACGAAGGAACTGATGCCATTGACTGGCCCCACGCTCTCTCGACTTAAATCCAATAGATCACCTCAGGGACATTGTGTTTCCATCCATCCAATGCTCCCAGCTCAAACTGCCCAGGATCTCAGTGATCAGGTCACCATCATGTCCTGACATTGTCAGACATGCATAAAAGTACACGGGGGCTGAAATCTGACCAAACTCGGCAAACCTGCCTCGTCAGTTTTCACTTAGATTTTTGGGTTGTCTTGAATTCAGCCCACAGTAGATTTTCTTTTCCATCAAATAATGTGGCTTCCTTTCATTCCTAACACATTGCCACATATTTTTCCAATTTTTCTGAGCAGTGTTTGGTTGCTTCACTCCTGACTGCGTAGGAGGAGTTTGCAGACAAAGAAACAAATGCACAGGCAGACAGAGATTTGGTGTATTATAGTAAGATACCACCTACCTTACTTGCTAAAGGGAGTTGTGTCTTGAGTCACTGGGTATTTTGCTGAAAAGTCTGTAATTCAAAGTGGATGCATGATCCCAACAGTCAGGGTTCCTGCAAGTCCAGTAACAGATGTTTACAGCTGTGACACAGCAGCTGATACGGACTGCTTTAACAACATGAACCCAGTGCACACACGATGAGATGGTGTAAGATCCCTGCTCTGTGTGTGTGCTGAGGAATGAACGCTGTCACTTTGCAGTGTCGGAGAGAAAGACACAACCGTGGCAAACAGAAGGTTTATTACGCAGACGTTTTAAGTCCTGAAGAGAAAAAATATTCTATACTTTCAATAAACACCAGTGAGAACATGTAGAGAACATACACTAGCAAGCACGAGGTGTAATTAATTTTGTTCCTGTGTTATTTTGGCATTATTATCCTAACGCAACAAAGATTTAAAATAAAAACAAAGGAAAACCGATTAGAAATTAATTTCTGAGCTGTGTCTGCTGTTCTAGCATTTTCTATTTTATTAACCTGCGATTTAAATGTGTCTGCGCACATGTGTGCATGCGTCTCTATCTCACACAATTCAGATATCCATCTCAAACCTCATGTTTACAAAGCGTGTTACTCTGTCCTTTGTCTAAGCTGTGATAGGGGCCTTCAGGAGAGAGGGTGTGTGTGTGTGTGTGTGTGTGTGTGTGTGTGTGTGTGTGTGTGTGTGGTGACAAAGAGGGCAGGGGGTGAGGGATAATAGAATGCAGCTTGTCTCTGGGGAGGTGGAGGCTGTGACTGTGCAATCATTACAGGCATAGATCTATCAGTATGTTGATGCCCCGAGCTCCTCCTTTCCCTCCTCCTCTTCTTCCACTTCTCCTTCAGCCCCTCATCCCCCCTCCTTCTCCCCACCTGTCCCCCAGCATCAGCAGAAGACCCCCTGCTCGTATTCGTGTCCCTTCTTTCGCAGCTCCCCGCAGTCCTCAGCCCTCCTCCTCTGATTGGGCTTCACAGTCAGTCTCACTCTTGATTGGTCCTGCACACTCATGATGGCAGCATAGAATTAGAGTAGATATGAAGTGTTGGATTATTGTTTCATTGGAGTAAACAGTGTGTTTTCTTACTAGTAATGAGATCACATGTATCCATGTCAGGTGTGCGTGTTGCCTCTGATGACAAACAGTATAAGATTTCATTACAGGACAAATTGCAGAGCTAGCAGCTGAATTACAAGTGTTTGCTCAAGAAATGAAGACGTTACCATGAGTGCAGCAGGCTTAGCCTTTAGACAACAACACACGGAGTGGATATGAGTGAGATGGCCACTCGATCGATACTGACTTTGACTGACGGGTTAAAAGAAATCAGCTAATATGTGCAAAAACAAAAGATATCAATACTGTGTGACATTTGTAGGGAATAAAGAGTATGTGGGGTTTGGGAGGGTGTGTGCATTCGCTCCTGAATGTCAGATGTAGCCGCGGGGGGGGGGGGGGGGGTTAAATGGAAAAAGTCGAGCAGGGTTGTATCATTTTACAAAGCGTGGTCAATAACTGAACCCCTGCCAAAGTCATATCCCAAATAACACGCCCGTAGAAGCAGGCTGCAGAGCACAGCCAGCTCCTTTCATGTCTTTGTGTTCACTAATAATTAGTGGCACGCAAATACACAAATTCATGTGCACAGGCACAAAAGCATGACTCATTAGAGCGTCCTGTGGCGTGCTGATAAGATAGACCGGAGGCTTTATCCCACTGCGTTAGGTGTCTCCCTCGGCTTTGCACTTCCCTCGTAAAGTACTGCAGGATTTGCATGCAAATAATTTGTTGGCTAATTCAGTCTCAGTGATGAACCGCAGACTCGGGGTAATTGCAGCATGACGTCCCAGGTAAGGTTTGTTGCAGGGAGGTCAGCTGGGGCGTTTTCTGAAACGCAAGAAGCATTTTTCAGGTTTTTGTTGCACATTTTCTGTTTTCACCATCCGTCTTTTCATTCTTCAGTTTCGTGTTTTCACCGCGCCATTTCACCGGGTGGAGTTTGCAGACTTCTGGCTGGCTGATCAGCTCAACTCTCTGGTGTTTACTCTCATGGACCTGGAGTATCTCTTCTGCTTCTACATCTTTGAGCTGCAGTGGAGCAACAGCAAGGGCCTGTTACCGGACTTTGGAGGTGAGGCGTTATGCTCTGCTTTTGTTTACTGGAAAAGCATGCACAGTAGAAACATAAAAACAAATTCAAATTCAAATTTTATTTGTCACGTACACAGTCATACACAGTACGATATGTAGTGAAATGCTTGGACGACTGCTCGTGACCTAAAGAAAACAAAAAAGGAAAAGGCTATGAATAAGATAGGAAATAAATATGAAAAATTAAAAAGGGTAAATTTAACTAGGAAGGAATAAAATATAAATTAAGGTTAAAAATGAAATAACTGTACAACACAAATTAGAATGAAGGGTAAATTTAACTGGGAAGAATAAGATAAAGATAAATATATAAATTAAAGTTGAAAATAAAATAACTGTACAACAAAATACACAATATAGAACTATATAAGAATGTATGAAGAAATATAAATAAATATATACACAATAACAGCAGCGTGATTTAAGTAATGAAGTGAAACCAAAGTCCAGAAAGTCCAGTGTGTGTGTAAGAACCATATGTGTGGGTCAGTACTGTGTGGTGGTGTGATTGAGAGACCGTATCGCCTGCGGGAAGAAGCTCCTCCTCAGTCTCTCTGTGTTGGTCTTCAGGGAGCGGAATCGCTTTCCTGACCTCAGCAGAGAGAACAGTCTGTTGTTGGGATGGCTGAGGTCCTTCACCATCTTCCTGGCCTTGGTCCAGCACCGCCCGCTGTAGACTGAGTGCAGGTCAGGGAGCTCGGAGCGGATGGTGCGCTCAGCTGACCGCACAACCCTCTGTAGAGCTCGTCTGTCCTGCATGGTGCTGTTCCCGAACCAGGTTAAGATGTTTCCCGCCAGGATGCTCTCTATGGTGCACGAGTAAAAGTTCCTGAGCACCTTGGAGGGCAGTTGGAAGTCTCTCAAGCGTCTGAGGTGGTAGAGACGCTGACGAGCCTTTTTCACCACGGTGTTGATGTGACAGGACCATGACAGGTCCTGCGTGATGTGAACTCCGTGGTATTTGAAGCTGTCCACTCTCTCCACTGGGCACTCGTTGATGACGGGGGTCTGGTAGTTCCTCTCCTGCTTAGTGCTGAAGTCCACTATCAGCTCCTTTGTCTTACTGACGTTTAGAAGGAGGTTGTTCCTCTGGCACCAGTTCTCCAGATTCCTAATCTCCTTCAGGTAGGCCGTCTCGTTGTTATCAGAGATCAGGCCCACCACGACGGTGTCGTCAGCAAACGTGATGATGGTGGTGGAGCTGGTAGTGGCCACACAGTCATATGTGTACAAAGAGTACAGCAGGGGGCTCAGAACACACCCCTGGGGGGCTCCAGTGCTGAGAGTGGTGGAGGCTGAGACATGTCCGCCCATCCTTACTGCCTGTGGTCTGCCAGTTAGGAAGTTGGAGACCCACTGACACATAGATGAGCTGAGTCCCAGATGCTCCAGCTTGGTGGTGAGTGTGGAGGGAATTATGGTGTTAAATGCAGAGCTGTAGTCTATGAAGAGCATTTTAACATAATTCAAACCGCGCTGTGAGGACGAGTGCATTTTTCCCTGATCACACACACACTGGAGTGAACAGTGCTCTGTTTTATATTGTTGTAGGTTCCCGAGACTTCATGTGCCACAGCTACTCCTACGGTCTCCGTGCCATCATCCAGTGTCTGCCTGCTTGGCTGCGTTTCATCCAGTGCTTGAGGCGTTACCGTGACACAAAGAGGGCCTTCCCGCATCTGGTGAACGCTGGGAAATATTCTACCACCTTCTTTGTTGTCACCTTTGCCGCCCTCTACGCCACACACGAAGGTAGGAGACGGGACTGATAAGCACGTGTACGCTGAGGTATCAGCTGGGCAGACGTTATATAACAGCTTATGTCATTTGCAGTGCTTCGAATCAAAGAGGAACCCAACGCAGACACGGTCAGTCTCGAGCTGAAGAGTCGACAGTTTCCGTGTGTTTCGTGTATTACAGGAACATGTCAGCTCCACACAAAAGGCTAAAATGCCTTTTGTGTGGAGCTGTGTGTACTCAAAGAGCTGAGGTGACCTTGAGCGCAAATGCTAGAAGCTGGCCTTGGTTTCCATGCCTGGAGCTTTATAAAGAGAATGGGAGAGGTCTGTCAAACACAGCTGTATGTAAGCAAGGCTCTGCTCTCGGTTCAGGAGGTCAGACAGAGGAGAGGCAGCAGATCGGTGAAAGTCGAGGATTTAAAAAGAAAAAGCAGAGATTTGAAATTACGAGCAGGTTGGATGTAAAAAGAGAGCATTAATAGTCGAGTCACTCTCTCCGTAACAGCTTCGTAATTACCCTGAAATGATTAAAATTATTCTGATTCAGAAGCCAAATCACAAAGGAATTCATGTTCAGAGACGCTCGGGCAGTAAAAGCATCTCTTTAGCACGCAGCTTTGCATTTCCCGTCTGCATCGCAGATATTTGTTCACACGTCTCCTTTCAAAGCTGCTTTTCTATTTAAACCCTTGCTGGCATTTTGCTCGCCGATATATTTATTTTCCAGCAAAATGCCAGCAAGGAAACTTCATCTGCAACCTTTTAAATCATTAAATGCTATTTCTCGGTTTGGCTTTTTTCTCTTCGATTTAAATTTAAATCAGTGCATTTGCTTCCCAAGCTGACCGTCAGTGATACTGGAGGAACCAGAAGGAGAGACAGACCTCTTTTTCTTTTTTTTCTTCCATCTCAGTAGGAAAGGCGTCCATTAAACCATATCCTCCTTCCTCCTCTGGTCTGAAGCCTGTGTACCCTTAGACTAATGGCCTCCCTTCATGTGTTATTCTGTATGAAGCTGTCTTTCATCCAGCATGATAATGGAGGCCAAGGCTGATCGCTGGTTAAGTGAAGGAGGAGGGTGGGAAGACGGCTCCACAGACACAGACACGGACGTTGAATAAATGGTTGAGGAAACTGCCTGTTGAGGAGATCGTTTGAGTATTTCCTACATAAATAGGCTTTGATGGCTGAATGCGGCTGCCAATATCAGAATAACCTGAATCCAAATCTGGTAAAGAAGCAATAAGAGCCTCAGACACACTAAAAATACAGAGTCGATGTACGAAGGAGCCTTTAGCGCTGATATTCGCTGGAGCCTTACTGCGGACAGGACGGTGCCAAGTCTGCCTGCATCGCCCAGCAGACCTGACAGCAAAGACAGCAGGTTGGTATCATGTTCACACCGCTCGGTCCGGCTGTAAAAGCTGTCTGGAGTGTCAGTCGGGATCTGGCAAAGGTCCCAGCGCCTGCGAGTGGATGTGTCACCTTCATCACTAACGCTTCCATTGTGACCTCGCTGCCACATCACCTTGCCGATTCCTGGAACTGCCCACACAGACCTCCGGGAAGCAAAAGGAAGGAAATAAATCACAGGATTCTCCATAGAGGACTGAGTGGTGTCCATTGGCTCGTGCTTCCATTTGCTGATCAAAATCTGTAAAATTAAGAGGCACAGTCTCCTCTGTGGTCTGTATGGGCCAAAGTGGAAATTAAGTAATCTGTGTGTGTTGAATCATATTTTTTAATGTGATTCAGCAAAACTGAGCAGATTTCTCCCCTCAGAGGAAACGCTCAGCTCACTGCTGCGAGCAGCTGATTGGACATTGTCATGAAACTGTAATCTCAGCAGAGGCTCTGAGGCCTGTAACCTGAGAGATGCTGGAGGATTTCCTGGTGTGGGCAGAGTTCCCAAACTGTGTAGCTGCACTGAGGCCTGACAGTAAAGCAGCTGCTTTTCTCGGGATCGATACGGAATCTGCTTTATGTACAGCAGCCTGAGACTTATCACTGTTTGAGATGCAGAGGAGCTGCAGGCCTAATGCTAATTTAAATTCTTGGGATCTATCCAGAGGGAAGGCAAAGGCAGAAGAAAACGATGTTTGACGGGCAGAAAGAGAAACGCAGCCTTGTGCTAGCAGGGAGACGGGAAAATGTGATGTTAAAGGTAAACCCCAAAGTGCAGTGTAGAGTCACTGCAGGCATGGTTTTAAAGAGATCCCTCCATCTGTAACACCAAATCCTGTAAAACATCTAAAATAACCTTGAGGAACACGACTCCTGCTGGTCTGTGTGAGGTTAACTGTGGTGGTGACGGGTGGAAACGGACTGAGACGGCTGTAGAGAAGAATCCCTAAATTTAGAAGCGATAGCCGCTGAGAGGAAAGTAAAATGGGAAATTTAATGCGAAGAGGTTGGAGAGAAAGCAAGGGTGCAGCAGGGGCAAGTGAGGACATGAAAGGGAGGAGATACTAATATTTAAAAGATATCAAACCGGAAGTAATGGAGGAGAGGAGAGGAGTGTAATTACCAGCCCCGGGCTGAACGCATGCCTGCTGGACTCTGCTGGAATAGAGATGAGGCTGAACTGACAGCTTTTACAACTTAATTTCATGCACTGACCCTCGTTCATTATCAGGACAGGAATCACAGCACACACACCGACACAGCTCTAGTCAAACACGTACTCACGTTTACTGAAAACAGATAAAAGCTCTGCTTTGAGTCTCTCTCGCCATCTGTTTGAACTCTGATTCACCCCTGCAAACCCCAAAAGCAGACTCTTGTTATTATCAGTGAAGCACATCTCGATTCAGATACAAGGTGGAAATCTGATAAAGTGCACATGTTGAGATGGAGCTAACAGGTAAAATAATTCAAATAAAGCTGTAGGTATCATATTAGGTTGGAAGAAGTCTGAGCTGAATAAACACTCAGATCCTTGATTTATCTGAAAGCACTGAGACAACAGGGTAAAAATAGCGTTTAAACCCTGCTTTGAACACAAAGGCATTATCAGAAAATGTCTATAAAATATTCAAACTAAAAGCACCTAAAACTGACGCTGGGGCTGTATTTGTTATCATGTAATACTATAATACTACAGAAGTATTAGGCTGTTTGTACTTATGCATTAACCCTTTGCATTGTGCTGTTGTAGCTGATCGAATGACATTTACATGGTTTATTCATAAAGTGAGGCTGCAAGTCTCTCCAGCAGGGCACAAGATAAATCAGATCATTAATGAGGTATTAAAGAAAAAAAATATCTGAATTGTTGGACTTTTCTCTAATTTTAAATATCATGTTATCTCTTTGCACCAGTACTTTTGGGTTTCTATTCGTCTTTTTAAGCTTCTTCCTGGTGATGCTGGACAAGTGAGGGCTGCAATAAATGACAGTGGCTCTTAATAGTAAAACCAAAGGGGAAATCAGCCCCACTGAAAACACATGTAAGGTGATAACCAGCTAATGTAGTCAAGTGTTTCAGATGGAACAATATCCAACCATTTAAACGCTGATGATACGCTGTTTGCAAAGTTATTTGCTTTCACCTTTATTATGAAATAAATGTATGACCTGTATAATTATGATGCTGTGGACTGTCAGACACCAGACGTTGCTCTGGGTGTTGGAAGAACAGCAAGTAGCACGAAAATAAGGACACCAGAGGGAGGCGAGGACACGACAGAGAAATATGATTCTGGATGCATCAGGCAGGAGGAAAAGAGGAGGGTTGGTGTGCATCCTCGCAACGGACGGGGTGGGAAGCTCCAAAAGGGAATAACTGAAAGATGAAGAATTGGATGGTGTTTCAATATCTAAGGTCATCTGGCCTTTGTGACAGCGCCGTGGAAGTGTGGGGGGAGCTGTCTACTTCCACGTTAACCTTCTGCCTACCTTCATGTTTCACGCCCTCACAGTTCGCTCGGTGTGGAATTCTTGGCCTGCATCAAAAATTCCCTCATACGTGTCTGTGTTTGTAACTGCTAACTAAGCCAAAAACATGGGACACAAAGTGAAAATGAACTAAAGTAAGAGAATGAAGAACAAACCGCGCTGTGAGGACGAGTGCTGGATTCAGTGAAAAGGAAAAGCTGAAAAATAATTCAACAGCAGCCATTCTTGTTGTTTTCAAGTCCTGTTGACCTGTTGCAAAAGATGTGCTCTGTCTTTATCAGCACGACTGGCCAAGACAACAACAGTGTGTGTGTTTGAAAAGAAAATAGAGGTTGAGTGTGTGTGACAGGAGCCAGTAAGCACCGTTAGCCCATCCTGACCAGTTCAATCAATGCCCATCCCACCATGGTTGACCTCCTAATGGCCCAACAGTGACCCATCCTTGTGGAAAGACAGCATCAGCGAGTGGAGGATTAAATACCTCAGTACGTTAAAGCTAAAGGAAATCACATCGGTGGATATTCTCCAGTGAAAAGAGTCTGTTGTCTGGGACTAAGTCTAATCTACAGCTGGGAGACCTCGGTGTGGCCGTAGGGACCGGTTCCATCCCGTCGCTCAGCTGATGCAGCAAACAGCACAATGGAGGCAGCGGCTAACAGAACAGCAGTAATTCTCTGTTGTCCCGGCTCTGATCCCTGGCGTCTCGTAGGCTGGAGGCACGTAGAACAGTGACTATGACAAATGAGAGCGAGCCCGATCTCTGCCTGGTGGCTGCCGTCTGTGCGAGTCGATGTGAAAGGCCATCGGGTGCTGATTTATACATCGGCGCCCACTGAGGAACAAGGAAATCACATCCGCACGGCTCCCACAGAGACACGCGGGCGCTGCTGAGCACAGCTATAAAAACACTGTGACATTACGCAGTACATCACTCAGCTGTAAACTAACTGCAGATTGTTGTACAGCCCACAGCTGAGAGCACTTGAACTAATAATAATTATCACGATTAATCCTTCATTCATGTCTCAGAAGGCAGAGTGAGGAGGGGAGGGGGGTTTAGGACTTACTTTTGTTTTTTAGAGAAATAAAATCTACTGTCATAACATCAGGTCCTGTTTTATTTAGCATTATCACCTTACAGCAAGAAGGTCTCGGCTTCCTTTAGTAAAAAGTCACTGGTTCAACCCTCCAACCTACATGGGGAAGTATCCTTGGGTAGGATGCTGCATCCCATAAGTGCTCTTTGCTGTATCCATCCGAGTGTGAGTGTGTGAAGGTTAAAAGTGCCATGTGTCTGCATGAGTTCTCTCAGGCACAGCCCAAAGACCTCTGTGGGTCTGTCTCTGACCAGTAGGTGCCCGTCTCTGCAGGAACCTAGGCAAATGTTGGTCCTTTATTTATCCAGGTAAAAAATCTCATTGAGATTAAACATTTCATTTCCAATAGAGACCTGGCCTCATGGCAGCGAAAGTCGAAACTACATGTACCACATAAGTACATTTAAAGTTTTCATGACAGTGTCACGGCTCCCCTTGACCTCTGACACAAATGACCCATAAAAAGTGCAAACAGACATGCTATGTACATTTTCAGGAGTCCCTAAAACCACTATTTAAACAGGTGGCGCTATAGAGCTATTTTCCCACACCCAGGGAAAAAACCAATGAAACATGACAGCCTTCATCGCGTTCGAGGCGTGACTTTTGAAGCTTTCCCAGCTCCTCATCTGCAGCTTACCCGTTAATGGTGAATCACCATGCCAACAGGGCGTGGTCTTAAATAAAAACTCACAATTTTCACAGTAAGGCATCACCAGGGCCTGAAGTTAATGCAGACGACCTTTGGGGTGCATGTAATGAACCTGTGAAGAGGACAAAACTTGATCTTTCCTGTTCCCACTAGGTGGCGCTCTAACTGGCGCTGATTATTTGCATATGAAACTGTTCCGATTAAAGACAATGAAAAACAGTCTGGTTACTTTACCGAGCCTTAACACCTTTTCACACTCTGTTTTTATGCTGTGGGCTGCAAGTGTGTAGATTTTAGTGCAGGCATAATGAAAAGTGAACACTGAAGTGTTATAGCTCTCTAAGGGTATCTGTTCAATCAATCAATGCTGGTCTACTCGTGGCAGGAGGGCTCCCTCTAGTGGTAAAAGTGATAATAGAAAAGTTGCGACCCTGCTCTGAGTGTGCTGATGCTGTTGCATTTCTCTTTACTGCAGCTAAAACCAGAGGAGTTCTTGAATGCAAGCCTCTGACACAAGTTGTGTTCGTGTGTTTTCTTTCAGAGCAAAGTCACGCAGACGCCAACACCTTCTTCTACCTTCTGATTGTGTCTTCAATCATCAGCTCCCTGTACACACTGATCTGGGATCTGCGTATGGACTGGGGTCTGTTTGATCGTGGAGCTGGCGAAAACATCTTCCTCAGGGAAGAAATCGTTTATCCACATAAGGTAGCGTCTGGTTTAATCCCCGTGCCCGTCCCACCCAAACAGACACTAACCCCGTCTGCTCTGTGTCCAGGCCTACTACTACTGTGCTATTGTGGAAGATGTGATCCTGCGTTTTGCTTGGACGATCCAGATTTCTCTGATCACAACGACCAAGATCAACTCTGTGGGCGACATCTTGGCCACCATGCTGGCTCCTCTTGAGGTCTTCAGGTGGGTCTGAACAAAGTTTGTTCCTTACGACGAGCTTCGCAGAGCACCCACGGTGACTCGTGTCGCCCTCCTCACCTTCCTCACTGCAGGCGCTTTGTGTGGAACTTCTTCCGTCTGGAGAACGAGCACCTGAACAACTGCGGTGAGTTTCGTGCGGTCCGGGATATCTCTGTGGCGCCGCTCAACGCTGACGACCAGACGCTGCTGGAACAGATGATGGACCAGGAGGACGGAGTCCGGAACCGCTCGGGCAAGAAGACCTGGAAGAGGTCCCACAGCCTGTCGCTCCGACGCCCCCTGCTGTCCACCTCACAGTAAGAAACCACGTGTGTGCCAGACATCGTGCACTTTTATTTCACTTTGAAGACGAGTGCAGAGCTGGTATTACTGTAGATGAAAGAAGTTATACTTCTATTAAACATCAGATATGGAAGGATTACACATTCCTCGTCGTTGCTCCTGGAGATTATAAAACTGTCACACTGAACATTTTTTCATTAATTAAATGTGTTCAAAGATACTACACCCATTTGAAATTGAAAAAAACAGTTGTTCCTTCAGTAGAGGAAGTATCCAGATGTTGCATTAGAGGCTGTACAGCTGAGGTCCCTTATGTTGAGCAATCAAGGAAACCCAGGATCTGAACTTAACTTTTCCCACATCCTGGTGTTTGAGCTATGAAGAGATACCAAAAATCCAATCGTATGTGCAGAAATTTTACATTTTAATGCTAAAATATAATTATTGCTGTTTTACAAAAAACTTTTTTTATGAATATGTAAAATGACACTGATTTACTTTCATTCCTGAACACAAAAGTAGTTTTAGCGGCTGAGTGTCATTCTTGATTAATTTCCAACTTCTCAGAGAAGTAAAATATGATTTAAAAAATATTACTGTGACATGTGTTTTCTTGTTTTTATGACAGGTGGTCTGATAAATTTGTAAAATGCTGTATATGCCTTTGTCTGAATTAAAGTCACAAAGTGTTACACAGTGTTACACAAACCTCCATTAACATCAGCACAGTAACTGTGCACCGGGAGCTTCATGGCATGGTTTGCATGGCTCCTGCAGGTGGCCCGGTGCTGCTGCCCACATAGTGTCTGGACTTGTGTGAAGACAATACTGAACTGAGTGCATGAAAAAGCAGTCCATGCAGTTGTTTTAAATAGTTAGTAATGTATAAGTAACGCAACGTGAAATGAAGTCTCGGTTTTGTCAGATAACGTCTGATTTTCTTTTTTTAATCGTCTTTATTTCAGATCGAAGAAGGACACCAAGGTGCTAATTGAAGATACTGACGATGAGGCCTTCAGCTGAGTCCACAACATCGGCACACGCACGCACACAAACACACACTTTACGACACTGTACTTATAAAGACCTCGTTCGCTAACGCCTGACCTCAAAGCTCCTCCCTCGTAGTGTTAACGCGCAGGCCTACCCTTCAGTCTCGAAACCTTTAAAGCAGTGAGGACCATCAGTCACTGTCCTCACCTCTGGGAAACTTACCTCATCTTTACGTCCTTGTAAGTACAGTTGGTCTTTATAAGTATGGAAACAACACACACACACCTATAATGTAGAAACACACACAGAGATAGACCCGCTGAAGCACAAGTATAGTATAATATCGCTGCAGGTGAGGAGAGAGCTAATGCCACCCAGACAAACAGCCACACAGTCAGACAGATGGACAGACATCAAGGGAAACCTTCTGCACATAACCGGCGAGATAAGACCGCACTGCCCGGGGATTATCCTCTTCTGTTTTTTAAACGGACTTTTTTTAATATCTGTTGTTTACTTTTCTGTAGATTCTTCTTTTATTTCCTGAATTTGTTTAGAAGACGCTGCACAAAATAGGCTACCGACGACTGTTTGCACACCTACACTAGGATCAACAGGGAGAAGACAAAGCCAATCAAAAGACTAACAAACACAAACCTGAGGAAGGACTCTACACGCATATCACAGCATATCAGAACAAATCAACTGGTTTCAGCTTGTTGATTCTTTTTATACACCATCTCTCTCTCTCCTTGTTTTTTTTTTTAATTTTTAATATTTTTTTAGTTGTAATAACATCAGTGTGCAATCACAACCCTGGAGGCACTTGCAGGAAAAGTGCATTTATTACACAAAATCTTGTACTTGTACACAAAAAGGGAAATTTTGATTCAAACATTTCTAAGTCTGTGAAGTTCCTTTGTAATATTTGATGTGCATTATGACTCTGTTGTAGTTGTTAAGTCCTTTTACATTGTTGTTTATACTAGTCAGACTAGTTGGAGCATCTGATTGTCGATGTGTTTTATAATGTTTGGAATGTTTTTCATGGTTGAACTTGTGCCACATTTTTAACGAGCTCAGAGTTAGGACCCTCGGTTATCCCCGACCTCTAATTAGTGCGTGAACGTGCCCTGTTAACTGCAGCAAATGTACATGCGTTGCTTTTCTTTACATTAATTACCAAAGTTTTATTTTTTGTGAATGTGACTGTGGCTGGGGTAGCTTCCTTTAACAAGCCTGCCAACTGATATAAAAACCAAACGTTTAAAAGCAGATTGAAGTTTGCAGGCTGGAGATCACAGTAACATAAGCAGAGGTACAGCTGATCAGCTCGGTCCTGTTCCAGAAAGCAGGTTCAACAAATTCTAAGTTTTCGGCTCCAGAACAAGCTGATCGGAGTTGCTTCAAATCAACTCTGAGTGTGAGGAAACTAAGCCGTGATCAGTGCAGCGCTCATCAGCCAATAATGGGTTTGACTGTGGGCTACGGCATTTAGCATAAAAGTAAATGAAAAACAAAGTCAGCATTGTCCACTCAGTCATTCTTTACTTAAACTGAATCCAACCAAAATATATCTGAGTTTGGCACAATTAGAGTAGAAAATAAATTATCTGTAGACATCTATTGAATTCAATTCAATTGAATTCATCCAGATACTCCGGATGTGTCCTGATTCTCAAACTTATTTTAAAATGCTTTCAGAACCTGAAAGTCGCTGAAGATGCTGAAATCTTCCTGTCATCTCCAACGTGAAAGCTAATGAAAGTGATTACTACAGTAGTGCGCACTGTCAGGCATCAGTGCAGGGCATCTCATGGACAACCTGACAGATTCCTGACTGCCCACAGAGCCAGAAGGATGTATCCTATAGAGCAGAGCCGGCAATAAATCCGTGGTATGCCGTGGTCGCTGACTCTGCTGTTACACTGATGACAGATTTATTATGAAAGCAGCCACGTTAGCCATCATAAACAACAAGCTAACATATAAATGGGATTGGACTGTTTGTATGGACCAGCTTCTGTTCCCCTTGGTGCTTTAAGACTGACTGCACGAATGAGAAAACCTTAAAAGTTGTTTAAAGGAAATCTGTCAGTGAGCAGTTTACTTATAGAGAGTCTGTTGCCCCGGTAACTGACCCGATGTTTAGATGAATCCCGTCTCTAAAACATCAAATCCAGAGTTTTCACTCCAGTTTTCACTAAACCTGCTCTCTGGAACGCGGCCCACGTAAACCGTGGAGCACTTTTAGATTTCACTGAGCTCAGTGAGTCCCGTCAGTTTTAAAACCGATGTGCCGGATCATGTCTTTGCATCTTGTCTTAATATGATTGCATTGGTTCTCCGGACCATGTTAGTCTTGAGTAATGGTTGAAAATTAGGCGACTGGGATTCTTTATGTTGATGAAGATGTTTCGCCTCCCATCCAAAATAACAGAATTCCTGTGATTACTGACGGCGGTGTTGCCAGATTTGGTTTTCCATCCAGCTGCAGGTAAACGGTCGTTTCGTTCGGGCAATAAAATCCATAATGATTAATAACAAAAACAAAACTGGGCTGCATGTAAGGCCATGAGGGGACTTGGCAGTGGTCAAACACTTAATAAGCTCGTTCTCAGCTCTTTAACAATGAAGCTTTCGGCTTCATGTGGCTTTATTTCCCGAGGGACGCCGCAGCGGATGGATCTGCATGCTTGATTTGGTGCAGATTTTACACCGGATGCTCTTTCTGCTGCAATCGCTCTTGCTTGGGATGATGCTAGAAGCCCTCTGTGATCCCGCTCTCTTCCCGAGCTTAAACTCGAGCCCTTCGCATCTAAGGCTGTAACAACAGTAACCATGGTTACAGATCATGTCAGATCCACAGATCGTGGATAATGCGCATTATCCACGATCTGTGACAATTTCGTGCCACGAGAACAATCAGGTGTCTTTGCTTCTGTAACACACACTTGAGCTCAAGCGTTGCTTCACTTATCTCAGCTGTTACTGTTACATTTTGAAGTAAGTGCGCCACGTGTCTGGCCAATGC
Organism: Aulonocara stuartgranti; assembly: GCF_965226115.1. NCBI lineage: Eukaryota > Metazoa > Chordata > Actinopteri > Cichliformes > Cichlidae > Aulonocara > Aulonocara stuartgranti. Next base: position 1,954,913 of record NC_138958.1, on the reverse strand, counting down.
TATTACCAGCTACTGGTTTAAGTTTCGAGCTTCTCCTGTGAAAGGCCCCCTGGCTGTCCGAGAAACGATGGCGACGCTTTAACGCTGGCGTCTATGCGTGCGTGTTTGACCCTCTCGCTCTGCTGTTCCTCCCACCGCGGTAAAGTGAGCCGTCATTTGTGAGCCGCGGTCAAGCCAGCCGCCTCCTATCCGCCGCATAAATTTCCTTGCGCTTTTACACCAGTCTTTACGGTAGCGCCTTTTCGCTTTATATCCTGATTGAAAGCCTAGACTCGCGCACACAAATTACAATGGAACAGCCCAATACAGCCATCGTGACAGTCTGGTTGCATATTCAAAAATTCATTAAAAATCATTCTTAAAAGTTGAGGGCAAGCTTTCAACACAATCCTCTTCTCGGACACCTACTTTACCTCTGGGCCAGTTTTTAACCAGATTTACTGTAATATTACTCAGAAATCACAGTAAACTCATATTCAGTGCAATACAGTCAATACACTACAATTATGTTTATTTCAAAAATTCATTAAAAGTCATCCTGAGTAGTTGATGTCCAACTTTCAACAGATTACTTCTCTGGGACACCTACTGTACCTGTGTGCCAAGTTTCATCCAGATTTACTGTAGAATTCCTCAGAAATTAAAGGGTACTTGTATCCAATGCAGTCAGCCAATACAATATAATTATGTCAATTTTCAAAAATTCATTAAAAGTCATCCTGAGTAGTTGAGGTCCAACTTTCAACACATCCCTCCTCTGGGACACCTACTGTACCTGTGTGCCAAGTTTCATCCAGATTTACTGTAGAATTCCTCAGAAATTAATGGAAACATTTATTCACTCTAATACAGTCAATACAATAGAATTATGTCAATTTTCAAAAATTCATTAAAAATCATCCTGAGTAGTTGAGGTCCAACTTTCAACAGATTACTTCTCTGGGACAGGATGATTTTTAATGAATTTCTGACATTTCCATAATTGTATTGACTGTATCGGGCTGTTTCATTGTAATTTGTGTGCGCGCATGTGCGTGCGACTGTTCGCGCGCGTGCACGTGCGCGCGGGTATAGGCTTTCAATCGGCACATAAAGCGAAAAGGCGCTACCGTAAAGACTGGTGTAAAAGCGCAAGGAAATTTATGCGGCGGATAAGAGGCGGCTGGCTTGACCGCGGCTCACAAACGACGGCTCACTTTACCGCGGTTTCCTCCCCGTGGCTATGCTGTGTCACCACCCACTAGTCATGAGACAAAGCCCAGGGAGCTACAAGACCGACTTATTACAGAAATGTCTCCTGTTTCTGATTCTTTTCTTTTTTCCTCCTCCTCAGTGGCTGAAAGGCTGAAAAGCCTCCGAGTGCAATGAGCTTAATGTGAACTTGAAAAAGCTGGAAAGTCAAACTGTGCCGTATCTGTTTAGAGTTTAGAACGTGGACGGAGCGTCTGTCCGTTTAAACACACAGCATGACTTTATACACACATTAAACATGACACACGCACGCACGCACGCACGCATTGCCTCTCTTGTGTCAGAGAGCACAAACACTACAGCAGATAGTTTTGTAAAAAGGCTCCGTTGTCTTGCCTGCATGCTGCTTTTTGTTTTACATTGTACATAGATGTTAATTTATTTGACATAATGTGTATATTAGTAATCATTGTAGCCACTGACAATGATTGATTTCATACGTTGCCATTTCTGCTCCAGAGCAAACAGTATTTTGGAGGCGACGAGGAGATTTTTGATCGTTCACAGTCCCGCACTTCTCCCCTCCATGTGTAAATCTGTTGAAACGTGTTTGTATAAAAATAGAAGAAGAAAAAAAAACGAATCCACAAAGATGGAGAACGTGATCAGTCGTACCTTGTTGGTGATTCCTTCGTATTTAGATATAAACGGGGCTCGAGGAGAAGGACGAGGTGGGGGGACTCCAGCGTCCTCAAGCTGCGGCGCTGTCCGTACATTTGTGAATGTGCATGGAAATATTGTGGACATCATATCTATCGTTGTTAGTCGCCCTGCAGAGTACCGTGGGAGGGCACAGGACGAGATCCCAGTCCGGGGAGGACCCACACCACAACAACATGATACCGCTAAACTGATCCACCGTGTACTTCTTGAATATCTGATCAAACTAATGAAGGATCTTTATCTGCTCACTGGAAGCATTTCAAGGTGCTTGGATGTGAGAAAAACAGATGTTTTAGTGATTAGTGTCTGTCTGAAATGTTCAGTGTGTGTAACCCGCTGACAAAAACAAAAAACAGGGTGATTTTGTACAGATGTTACACGATGATAAGCCCTGACATCCCTCTTTTTCCCCTCACGAGTGAAGGTTTTGTTTTCACTGCCTGCTGAAACCTTCACGATGTTTAAGTGCTCGATATCGATGTTGTTTGTACCCTTTTCTCTAAACTAGCTGAACGTGATAGTAACTGTAGTTTGGTAGATGGATGTTCTACTTTGATAAGATACTTTAAAATTGAAAAAGATGACAGAATAACTACATTGTGGCTAAATGTGACTTAAAGAGACATGAAGGGAAAATGTCTTACATGCTGAACCATCCTCCCCGAGTCCCTTTTACAAAGTAGTTTGTACATGTCGAGTGTATAACGCTGTTCTATGATGGTTTTTCTGATGGTATTTGTATTTCTGTATACACTTTGGTGATCCTGTCATATCTGGGTTTTATAAACCACGATTATTTTTAAAGCTCACTTGGCCTCTCGACTCTTCTTTTAACCGCCGCTGCATATTCTGTTCTGCAAACCTTTATCTGCGTCTCCACCCTGCAGCGGGGCCCCGATGCAGCTCTGTGAATATAGAAATAAACCTCAGCACACATGCATTATGGTTCGTTTCTGCACTTTAACAGTGTTCTTTGGTTCCTTTTGCATTTTAGGATTCGTGCTCGTTTCATGTCTGCACTGTATTGTGCGGTTTTGAAGTTGATTCTTCACCCGCTCTTGCGCTTATGTAGGTCTGTCCAACAGCGCTGGCAGCCTTTGGGGATTTGAGGTCTTTCTCTCTTTTCTTTCTTTTAATTCCCAGCGGGCAGACAGACGCCGTCACATTCAGCGTGCCAACCAGGAGAAATGAATCATTGAGAAGCATGAAAATCACGCTTGTTGGCAGAGAGAAAGCCCCCACAAAAATCAAAGGAGAACACGGTGAACTTTGTTGAATCATCATGTAAAAAGCTCTCATAATCCAGCTGAAGCATCGCAGCAGTTTTTCTCCCCTTCAGGGAAAAAAAATGTTTATTTCTAACTTTGGAAGCCACCGCGGCACTGCGTCAGTGTTTGCGTGTCATGTGACCAGTTTACCCAGATACATCTGAGGAACATTTAATGATTTAATTTGTAACAAAACTACAGACTACCGGACCCATTATATTCTGTTTTGTTGGAAAAGCGGACAATGATTATTCTTATTTAAATACAGAATTGTGCAAAAGTCTCATTTCTTTCCATTTTGCTCCGAAAATGGGAAATCGGTCCAGTAATTTATTGAAGCTTGTACAAACAGTGTAAAAGGCAAACACAGAGTTTGTGCATTTCTAATGAGCTTAAAGTCAATATTTGGCACCGCAGTCTGAACTCTCTTAATTCTGTAAGTGTTCAGGAATAGTTCTGCAGGCTCCTTGGAGGACGTTCAGAGCTCTTCTTTGGATGTTGGCTGCCTTTGTTCTGTTGAGCTATGCTTTTACTGCACTGTCAGTATGTTTGGGGTCACTGTCATGCTGAAAAATGAAGCCATTAATAATCAGATGCCTTGCAGATGGTTTTACATGATTAAAATCTGGTGGCACTTTTATTTGTTCATCAATCCATCAAGCTTGACAAGATCCGCAACACCACTGGCTTCAGTCTGCCTCAGATCGTGACACAGCCTATAGCCATATTTGGGCATAAAGACAAGGATTTTTAACCCAAAAAGTCAAATTCAGCCTCAGCTGTTGATTTTTGCTCCAGTACTTATGTAATTCGGCATACCTCAGCCCTGTTCCCGTCCTTAATAATTGCTTCTTTATATCCATATTTTCTCTGAAGCCATTTCTAACCAAGCTTTGGTGAACAGTAGATGGATCAACTGAAGGGCCAGATGTTCTCTCAGGTCCTGTTTCAGGTCATCTACTGTATGCAGTTTTTTGTAGACCACTTCTCTTTTTTACTCATCTAGTTTCCTCAATTTTCTAAATGACACAGATATTCTTTGCTGATCACTTTGTTACTATTTCATGCCTGTCAAACTGTTTCATCTTTGGCATTTTTCATAGATTTCCACTAAGAAATGACAACAGATTCTGTTTTGTGACTGTCAAAACTTTTGCACATACCTTTAAAAATAAATGACTCTTTAGTTATCGAAGCAGCTGCAGGTTTCTACCATTGTCGTTTGAGCTCCAGGTTTTTTGGTCTGTCAGATTATCTCCTCTTTACAGGCTCCATCTGCGCACACAGACACTCCTCAACAGTGACTGATTTGCGTCGGCGAGGCTGTGTTGGTTAAACTCAACGACAAACAAGCTGCTAGTCAACATCTAAGAAGTTCACAACTAGGTTGTTTATTTTATGATAACTGATACAGGATAAATGTTATACATTCTATTTTAACACTGATATTTCGATTTTATTTTCAATGTCAGTATGCAAAAAAAGAACAATGCGAAATTAAACATTTGGTGATGAATATGATACATAATTTGATCTTCATTAATATTAAACCAATTAATCTTAAGGACTCATTGTTGCCCCAGTGATAACTTGTTTAGCTACAACACAAAAAAGGGGGAAATACAAAAAAATAAACAACAAACATCAAGAGTTGGCTGACAGCAAACACTGTAGAGAACCACATGATCTTTAGATGTGTAGATGCATATATAAAAATACAGGATCCCTGTTGTGTGTATATATATGCACATACAGTAATAACGCATTTACTATAGTTGCAGAGCCTGCAGTGGGCCTACAATTAGACAAAAATGAAGAGAGCAGGATACACATACATACACACGTTTACCATAATCTCCCCATATAAACACACAGAAACCAACCAACCGACCCACAGGCAGGCTCTCCGGCTTTAGAGGCTAAAAACTACATTTGACTTAAAAAAAAAAAAAAAGAAAAGAAAAAGAAAAACAAACAGACATTCACATTTCTCAAACAAATCCCATGATCTCATGAGTCCTCACCTGATCAGCTGACTCAGCCGTCAGCCTTATTAACGTTACTGCCACCACAGAAGCTTGAATGATAAAGATGCTGAGGATGATGAACTCCGTTCTTCCCGGTGCGTTCCACTCGTGCAGCCAATCAGGGCCGAGCTGGCTCTCGTTGATTACTTCACTGTCTGTTGGCCCTCGTCCCCACATCGTCACTCCTCTCGCTCGCTCACTGACCCACTGCGTTTCTGCCAGTTTCTTCATCCGTGAGTCAGAGTGAGTGAGCGAGCACGTCGTGGAGACACGACTGCAGCTGTTTATGTCTGTGTTTAGTGTACGTATGTCCTTTGCATTCATGCATTTACCTGTGTGTGTGTGTGTGTGTGTGTGTGTGTGTGTGTGTGCACGCATTACTGTCCATCTCTGTGCAGGCCTCTACGGTGAAGAAGGGGCTTTGCTTCCGCTGTAATGAACCTGGTATCTGTTGACCATCTGCCCCTTCACTTCAGTCGAGAGGCAGGTAGTCTTGCAGGGGATGAGATCCTCCTCGTCTTCGCCCATTAGCCAGTTCTGTACGGAGCGTTCAGCCGAGGCTGTAACGTGATTGGTCAGCCAGCTCTGGTGCCACTTGTCGAAGCGTTCGTGCTGGCTCGCTGCCACTCTGTGCTGCGACTGTGAAGGAAGAAGACAAACTGTCAGAGACTTGTCACTGAGAGACAAAACCGGATTTAACAAGCAGAAAACTAGAAGGGTTGGATTTCTTTTCTTCAGCAGAGCTCTGATGAGACCCACGCGGAGGACGGATGTCTAAATTTAAACTTAGATGCCAGCCTACCTTCCTGGCCTTGACGAGGGCCCCTCTGCGGTACATGTAGTCCTCAGAGTTCATGACAAACACCATCTTGTGAGTGTTGAGTTTAAAACGACAGTCGAGACTGCCGGCGTTTTCCACGCCCAGCTGGCGGTGCCACTCTCTCCTGCAGCGCATCGCCTCCACCTGTCGCACTTGCCAGCGGCGAAAACGGCGCAGGTTCCTGAAAAAAATGGAGACACGGTGCGGATTACAAAAAACTGGCTTGACGTATTCTCAGGGTTCCTGAAAGACATCCGTTATACCCTGTTGATCTTTACAAATGTTATCTGAGATGACAGCAGATCTGTCATCAGATACCTTTAACAGAGCGTTCCCATAATGCTACCAGCTGAGGCACAACGAGCCAAACATAAAAACATGAAATCAATCAAAATCTATTTGGGGACACAGTTTTGTAAGTTTTACTTGATTTTTAGTTGAACAAATTCTGTCTAGTCTAATACACAAAAGAAATGCACCATCACAGCACAACGTTTATTAAAAATAAGACACGTAACGCAGGAGGTGTGCAGGAATTCAAATGCACTTTGGTTTCTCTTTCCAAGTATAATGAAATATAATATATTACAGATTCATTTCCACTGTCACACCTTTATTCTGCTGTTATTTATACTGCCACATAAGTAGAAACAGTAGAAACATCTGTCATACCTGGGCAGAAATACGGGCTTGAAGAAGTAGCCCTCTGCTTGAGAGCACAGACTGGACTCTGTTCCTACAAACTGCTCCATGTAGCTCGACAGGCACTAACAGAGGAAAGTTCCAGCGTGTTTAATCAAAGTCCAGTTATTCATTTCCAAGTTTCTGGTATGTAAACAAGTTTAGAAATTGTTAATAAATAAGTGTTTACCTGAACATCTAGCGGGTCATCAGCCTGGGCCTCCTCAGTGTCCAGCAGCTCGATGGTCATTGTCACTTGACCCTTGTTTTGAATAAACATCACCTGATGACAAAAATGAAACACCCATGTTTGAATGACCTCACTACACCTGAATCAAAACTATGACCCAAAAGTGTGACAAAGGCCTTTGCTTTATTCAAACAATTACTTAATAATAATAATAATAATAATAATAATAATAATAATAATAATAATAAATTGGATTTATATAGTGCTTTTCAAGGCACCCAAAGCGCTTTACAATGCCACTACTATTCATTCGCTGCCATATCGCGCCATCGGCCCCTCTGGCCATCACCAGTAGGCGGTAGGGTAAAGTGTCTTGCCCAAGGACACAACGACCAGGACAGAGAGCCCGGGGATTGAACTGGCGACCTTCCGGTTACAGATGCGCTTCCCAACCCCCTGAGCCACGGTCGCCCCGACTTGACTGTAATTTCCCAAACTAAAGGCCCCACGTGGCTGTGCACAGTCTGAATGTTATAGCTGTGTACGGTCACTGAGGGGCAGTACCAAACATATTTGGAGCAACTAGTCTATTGAAGGCCTTTATGGGGGTTTTTTGGCTGCTGTTGGTTCACCTTCATTGAACGTCTTTGTAGTGAAGCAAACAGTGTTAGAAACAAAACTGTCTGTGATTCTCATTCTGCTGTTCGGATCATTTTGTTATATTTCGTCCGCTTTGAACCGAGCTCTGGCTCATTTCCCATCAGTCTACCTACAACATCATCATCAGGTTTGTGTTGTTTTGGTAGAAATGCACACAAGCACATCTGCATTGTTTCACACACAAAATCTTTTGCTCTGTGTAGTAAAGTTCCTGCACGAATGGACATAAACGCAATGAATTCCTCTTGAGTCAAAGATGGACAGCAGCATCCAGATATCTGGGAGAGAAATTAAAAACAGTCTGCACCCAACCAAAGAGAAGCCGAGATGTGGCGTTCTTGGTTCTCAGTAGAACTGTGCCATATTATACACATCATTTAAGAAAGTATACTTTATTGATCCCCGTGGGGAAATTCCTCTCTGCATTTAACCCGTTCACCCAGTGAAGCAGTGGGCAGCCATCGGGCGCCCGGGGAGCAGTGTGTAGGGGAGCAGTTCAGTGGATTCGAACCACCAACCTTCCGATCATGGGGCCACCACTCTACCTACTGAGCTATCCCTGCCCCAATAACAATAATACACTACATCTCCCCCCACCCTCCTCACAAAAGTGTTATACTGTGCGGTCAGTAGTACAGCGTTTCTCATCCCTAGCATGCAGATAAAATTAAAATTTAAAAAGATAAAATTACTGAACACTGTGCTGTTTTCTCAATTGAACAATAACATCTTTAAAAAACAAAACAAAAAACAAAGCAAGCAAACTGTTTGGATCCCAGAAAAGCATTTCCATTCTTCTACAACCGGTAATCAAGTATTCAACAGCTGTTATCAAAGCGTTAGTACCAGAGAAAGGTAGCATCTGATTACATTGAAGTGTAAACGTGTTTATCACGCTGTGGTACAGCTGGCTGTCATAAAATAATTTCAGGTCCACAAAAACGTAGTTAAATCTCAGTCATTAGTTGGAAGGTGAAATTTCAATCGACTGCACCAAAGGCCTCAACAGCATGAGAAAAATGTAAAGAATGAATCCTTGGGGGAAAAAAATACTTGGACTGGAGGAGTGAGCTGGCTTTTGTTTTCCTACAATCACGATCGCTGTCCGTAAAACATTCCTTTACAAAAACAGCTTAAGTGATGCACTTTCCTTTTATGGGTACATCTAGTCTTCTGAAATTTTTACCGTCCTGTGAAATCGCAGAGCAGCATATTTTTACTGCAGAGAAGGATAATCTGAAATAGTTTCACTACTTCAAACAACAGCTGTGTGTCAGGGCCAAGCGTTTAACCCACTGGACTCACCTTGAAGCAGTTCTCTTCGGCCATCACTCGCTCAGCTTTCCACTGGTAGCTGGTCTCCCAAGCTGCTCTAACACACTGTGAGGACAGGTTTCCCCCGGCTGCCCCTCGTTTCCTCTCAGCCAGGTAAAGCTCAACCACTTGCAGACACACCTCGTCGCTCACCAGGTGCTGCAACTTTAGTCAGAGAGGTAAATATTAGAATATGCCAGTGTTCACATTACAGAGTCACGGGACTTAGAGAATTAACCTGTGTGTGAAACTGTTTACCTGTCGGATGATGTTGTGGATGACTTTGTCGATGGTGAAGCCGATATAGGCGTGGATGGTGAACATCTCCCTCAGCGTGTCCTCATATTGTGTAGAGTCCAGGTTGCCATCAAGCAAACTGCGCACCATATCGAGGAAAGCTGGGTAATACTCCTCTAACTCCACCTCACCTGTGGAAGGGGAAGGACAGCACTTTTGTTAGAGCAGCTTCTCATTAAATCATCTGTGTGGATGTGCAGTGGAGACTAGGGCTGCACGATACTAGGAAAACCTGCGATGTGCGATAACTGTGATCAATATTGCGATAACGATATGACTTGCGATAAAATAAATAGCAAAACAAAAAAAACAAATACATAATTTCTGTTTTACTGCAACAGTTTTATTTAAAGAAAGCTGCTGTATTAGCAGAGTAACACCAAAGTGCACTTTAACATTGAAACATTGCCCCCATAAAAAGTGTCTGAGGCTTGAATTCTGAAAGACATCCTTCCCGGTCTCTAGAATTCGTTTTGAATAAACATAACACACTTGTCGGTCTTCTTTAAGATCCCAGCTGGCCAGCACCTCACGTGATACACGGGCTGTATTTTCACTAGTGTGAGAGTCTGGAAAACACACAGTCTCTAGACACCGTGTTTTCAGTTCAGGGTCTACGGTGAGGAAGTGCACTGTGAAGCTCATATATGGCTCCGTTGTACGACTTGATCATAGGTCTGTAGTTGTTGCGTAGTTTTCAGCTTGGCTCAGTTCAAACGTGACGGTCTTGCGGCATGTTTCGTACATTTGTGGAATGGCAACATGGGAAAAGTAGTTTCGTGAGGGGATGCGGTTTCTCCGGTCCACTTTATGACTGGTGAAGCCCTCTCTGCTAACTGTATTTATAGGCATCATGTCTTTAGCCAAAAAAATGTGTAATGGCCTCTGTTATTTCTTTGTAGCGCTTCGACGTTTTCTCATAAGGAGTTCCACTTGAAAAACTCTGATACAGAGACGGCTGTTGGACTGCGGTGCTCTTTGTCTTAACATTAGCGACCTTTGTTTGGCTAGCCCTGTCTTTCTGGAACTCTTCAAACAGTTCTCTGTGGTTGTATTGAAGATGATGGTGGAGTCGTGTTTCCTCTGGTGGTTGCCACGAGTGTTCGGCAAGTGTTGCAGAGCACCTGTGTTTGGAGAACGTTGTCTTTATCAAATCCAAAGTACCTCCAAATAAGCGAGGTACTTTTTTTTTTTAGCCACGAGTTCATAGTCAGTAGCGTTCTCGTCATGCGTCTCGCTCTCAGCCATTACAACTCTGACTCGGTGCTGCAGCGTTGTTCGTTCCCCACCTGAGTAGGAGGCGGGCCTCTAATCCATTTGATTGGTTAATGCCGTGAAGGGCTCTATTCGACTGGTCAAATGTGTAAAGGGGTTTCTTTGGTCAGTTCGATTTATTGTGCAGGCCTAGTAGAGACCCTGTCCCAGCAACCAAAAGCAGTTATTTACAAAAGGCAGGCCTGATGTGTGTTTGAAGAACAGATTCTTCTGATCTGAAGAAGGGTTGCAGCAACAAGTCAGTTATCAGAAACTATCGGTTAAAATGACTAAATATTAGAAAGTTTCTCAAACAAGAGGCTTTTCTGTGTCTTATATTACAAGGAATGTAATATTGTGGCCTAAGACACTCTACATGTACAGCTTGTAATATGCTGAACAAGAATTTAGTTTGTTTTTGATAACCAGTAAACCTTGTCCTAAACAGACTTTTAGAAAAGTGCCTTTAACTGGTCCATACAGGTCCTGCAAATCTGTTCAGAGCATTAAAAAGTCTTTCACCACAGATTTCTTCCCTAAACAAAACACAACAATGCTACTACAACACTCAGATTCTGAACAAAGTCAACTAAATAAAGGTTGACACGTAGCATTAGTAGAACGATCATTTTTCAAACGTTATTTTATTGCCGTGCTGTTTTAAACACTGAGAAATGTTTCAACATATCTGGAACATCATTCCCTTTAGCAAACATTAATCTTATTTAACAGTGTGACTGACACCAATTTAAAAGCACATTCTGATTCAGTGCACATTTATTGAAGCTAATTATCTAATCGTCTTGATGAAGTAACTTGTATATTACAGCGTGTGATTATTGCTCAGTGATCTGGAATAAAGCCACCCACACTGAGCTTACCTGTCTACATCACAGCTGACCAACCCCACTTAAAAATCAAACACCTGACGACTGTAAAGATGTGAGTAACTGTAAACATAGACTGGACTTACTGGGCTGCTTGAGGCGGAGCTCCATAGCGAGGTCACACGCCTTTTCCCTCCGTCCCTCTGCCATCAGCAGCCTCTCTCTGCTCTGCTCAGCTCGATGCTCCAGCAGCTGCCGTTCTGCTTGTCGGTAAACCCGCAGCAGCCGCGAACACAGAGTCTGGTGCAGCCGCAAAAAGAAATACCAGTTGTTGTTGACAAAAAACAGGTTGTAGACACCATCCAGCTCCTTTTGGTGCTCTGCTTCGGGGTCACGAAGGTCCACCTTCTCCCCGGCTGCACCCGAGCTCATCTCCATAGGTGTAGACCCCGGGGTCGGTGTGGATCCAGCAGGCTGGCTTATGCTGCTTGAGGTGGTCGAGGCTTCGTTTTCTGCAGGTTGGGATGGGCTGCAGCGCCTCCTCCTGGAATCACCGTTGAGCTGCTGCTGCGGTTGGGACTGGGTCTGGGACTGTGATTGGACAGGTTGGGGTTGAGACTGACAACTGCTGGCTGCTGCTCCTGATGCATTATTACCATTTCCTCCTCCGCCTGCTGCGGTGGTGGCGGTTCCACCTCCTCCTTTATCGCCTCCCTCTTCCAGCTCAGCCTCCTCATCCGTCCATTCTTCAGTATCACTGAGCTCACCGCGGCGGGAGAAGAACAAGTCGGGGACAAAGTGCTGGATGATGCGTTTGATGTGGTCCTTGTCATCTTTGTGAATAGTTGGTTGTCGTTTAACGTGGTAGATGATGAGTGAGGCAGCATCCTCCAGGATTTGTTTGTCCTCATAAGTAAACACCATGTGAGGTTCACTGGATGAGGCTGAACCATTACGGCTTTGTTGGCCAACACCACCTTCTTCTGTGCTCTGCTCCTGACGCTGAGGTAAAAAGAAGAAAATCAGACAGCAGAAGGAAACTCCTACAGGCCAAGCAGAAATACGGAAACCTTTGACACCAAGAGGTTTCACTGACCTCTGACAAATCCCTTCAACAAAAAAACCCCACCTGCACTCAATGTCCTTTGACTGAAACACACCATCTTCATTATGAGCCATGGTGTTAGAGCAAAGCCACTTAAGGAAAATTTTATAGCTCTGTTCTTACTAAAAATGCTACTAGAGTAGCTTTGCATACTCACAATTCCTAATAATGTTAATTTATTTCAGTTCAGGCCCTCAACTCATCTCCTGTCTGGAAAAACTGTTTTAGCTCCTCCCCCTTTAAGCCCACCCTCCTCATAAGTTAGCTGTCCTCTAATTGGCTGTCCATGACAAACAAAAGGTTTGAACAGCAGGAGGCGGGGCTGGTGGTCAGAGCTTTGCCCAGGGATTTTGGCTCATAGGGATTACCCATCACGTATACAGACCTCAACAGGTCCACTTTAGTAACGTCAACGTGGACGCGAAATCCTAAAGAACCATCAGAAGTTTGAACAAGTTAAAATGTCAAATGTGAAACTTCAGTCAGGTGACGCATGTTGTGCACCTGACTGATGAACTGTAAGCACCAGAATAATCTTTTTAAATTTTAGAAAATGTGAGAGGATAATAGTCAGGTTACACTATAATGAACGCTTTTATACCCTCTCACTGAGTCTGACTCTTCTTATGATTATACAGAAGCGATTATGCAGGACTGCTATATCAGGCTTCACACCTCGTTATCTTTTCATCACCATTCAAGGTCGCGAATAGAGGAGTGTTTACCTCGTCGTAGATGCTTTCAATCTCATTAAGAAGACTTTTCGACCGCAGGGCCTTCATATCGTTCTGTTTGAAGTTGACTCCTTGGTGGTCGAGGGACTTCAGGTAGGCCTTCTCGTACTGCTCCCTCCAAATCTTATTGAAACCCTGCTGGGCCTCTCGCCACTCTTCCTCCTTAGCTTTCAACCTGGAGAGGAAAGAAAAGCTTTAAAGTTGACGCCTAAAAAAAACATTCATGTAGTTGAATCTATTTTGTCACCACAGTGCGTTTGTTTTTTCACATGTTAGACTGGAAGGAAAAAGGCAGTTCTTCAGAAAGCACTATTCGTGTAGCAGGGTGCACAAAGACCTCCATGTTGATACAAGGATCTTGCTCACGCTGTCAGCAGCTGAATATTCCCATCATATTGTCACTTGCTTAAATCTCTCAGCTGGTCATGTAAACAGAAGTATAATCAACAGTTTTCCTTCTATAGCCACAGTGATGTAAACATTAGATGTGTTGGTTCAACATCCTGCTATTTCATATGCATATGAAAGAATATTGTGGCTATAAGGCTTAAAGTGTCTGCACATGTCAGACGTCACTGGGGAATTCTGAGATAAAGAGATTGTCCTGACCTCTTCAGCACCACAGGCACAGCAGTAGCAGGACTCCTCTTCAGTCCCTCGATGATCTCAGGGGCTTTGTCGCCATAGATACGATACACCGCACGACGCTGGATGACCTCAGAGGTGCCGCCCAGGCAGTCGTCTAATCTGAATCGGTCCTGGTCCTCTGGTGAGAGGCGAGAAAGCTTCTTCTGGACACTCTCTAGGACTCTGATGGTGGCCAAGTTTGTCTCCAGAACAACATCCAACTAAAGAATAAGTGTTAGAGACGGCTTTTAGAGGGCATCTTCTAAAGCTTAGCACCACGCGATATATGTGTTTAAGAATAAAACATCCTCGGGGTCACCAAATATATTTACTACTTGTTAAAAACGCTAACATTAAGATGCACATACCTCAAATCTTTCATCCTCACAGCGATGCAGCTGCTCCTCATAAGGAGTCTTCTTGGAGCTAACAAAGGTTGAATCTTCTGACCAGGAGGGGAAAGACACCCAGGTGTCATTCAATACCTGCACACATACAGATAAAAACATGAGTTTTCATGCCAGCACACTTTTCTATGGTAACACTTTAAAGATTGCTTTTTATGCACCTTGATATTTTTACTCTGGACTTCAGAAAGTATAATTAAGTTACAATATGATCGCCCGATCAATCTGCTGTAGCACAGATCCCTTTAAGGCATCTTTCTACGGATTGGGTGCCCCTCACACACAAAATATTTGAAGAGAGGGTACGTGAGGCTGCCGTGCTGACAGAACGCCTTATCAAGAAGGCATATTTTAGGGGTATGCAGGAAAGGTTCAAAGCAGCCTGGAGGCTGAGCCTCAGCGATTACTTGTACATATGCTGCCTTTGTTATTTGAAACTTTTCTATGAGAAAAGGAAAAACATATTTAAGCTACATACTGCCTCCCTGTCCTTACTGTACTCATCTGATTCTGCATAACCATAATCAACTACCAGCTACCAGGCCATTAATTAGGATTTCTTTCCCTCAACATGCTCCTGATGACTGCTAAGTAATAGACGCTTCTGAAGTTACAATCCTAATATGGCAGTAGGGTCAAAGTTTCTATTAGGTGGTCACACGATGTGCATACTACTGAGCAAACAGTACGTCTGTATATACATGTGCTCCTAACTGCATGTGTAACCTTTTGCCATGGTTCAACATTTTCAAAACCGAGTTCCTGTTTTTGTGTACTTTGCACTCGAGACAGAAACACATGCACAAGCAATACACTTTCCCCCCGTTGGTTTCCCACCATTTCACTAAAATACAGGTGGCAATAAAGTGTGAGAAAATGTGGGAAGACTGACTCGCAGCTTCATTCAGACACGCCCACAACAATCAGAAAGAGAGCAATGATGTGCTCCACAAGATATTCACCATATCTGCAAAACGTTACATCAGTGATGCATAAAGTGACATATGAGGTCAGAGTCTTGTACATCACTGTGGTTATTCAGAGTTTTGAAAAGGGAATAATTTATAGTGTTATTTTCTGTTAGATACTGATCAGGGATAGGGTTAGATGATCAACTGAAAGGTTCCATGTCAAGTCTTTGCTGGATTTTATTTTCCCCATTTCTTAAGGACATGACTTTCAGATATTGTTCATCTACTGTAGAGAATTGTTTAGGTTTGACACTCATTTTGTCTGCAACCTGTCCGGTTTTCCACTTCCCTCAAACTTTTTTGCGGACACACTGCACACCATACTGACAAGTGACAGGTTTCTGCTAATAGCTTTTTAGGAATTGACTTGCTGGCCTAGAAATACTATTTTATGCCTGTCAAGCTGTTCCCATCGGCATTATACAGATTCAAAATGGCATGGTTTCAAAACATAGTGATAGTAAAATGTTTAAAAAAAAACAGCTGATTAGAAAATTAAATTGATTAGTTGCGTGCAGAGTTAGACAGTAACGCGTTACTGTAATCCGATTACTTTTTTCAAGTAACGAGTAAAGTAAGGGATTACTATTGCAAAAACGGTAATTAGATTACCGTTACTTTACCGTAGGAACGCTGCGTTACTGCGTTACTAAAACCGTGATTTTTTGCGAGAATGTCTCATGACAGTGACGTCAGCGAGTGCGACGTTGGTGACAACAGCTGTGTGCAGATCAACAGTGGATCACATATCGAGTGCAGAGAGAGTATGAGCGTGCAGCGTTTAAAGCGTGGAAGTACTGACCTTACTTTGAGTTTGATTCCATAAAAAGTGACAAAAACATTAGTGTCCGCTGTGCGTGGGAAGAAAACTTCTTTTTACACCGAAAAAAACCCCTAAACTTCCAAACAAGCACCGAGTAGCTACAACGTAATGGGAAACTCGCAGAGAAACTCGCGGATTCTTCCACTGACCGCGGCACACCTGCACCAGGGTAACCCTCCGCCTGCCCCACTCCTGCTTTACAGGTGAAAATAGAGCAACAGGACCGCTGAGTCTTTGACTTTATTTATTTTCTGCTGTGTTTTACTTGCATGTATTTGAAAGACTGAGTGTAAACACAAAAAATATTTTATTTTATGAGCTGGAATGTGTAGAAGTTTAAATGTTAAACTAATTTCTTCCAGTCAGAGAATGTTGCAGATAATTAAATTTTTGCTTGATGCATAAAGTTAAAAGATTAAAACTAATAAAACAAGTTTTAAAAAGAGACTTTTCCATTTGATTACATTTTGTATGATGGATTATGCAGAAAAAGTAGAATTGGGCTGAAAGATCTATCACTTTATCACCTCTTCAGGTTGTAAATCGTGTTTTTAAAAAGTAACTAAGTAATTAATTACTTTTGAAAATAAGTAATCAGTAAAGTAACGGGATTACTTTTTTGGGCAAGTAATCAGTAATTAGTTACTGATTACTTTTTTCAAGTAACTTGACCAACACTGGTTGCGTGTTACATGTAGACAACACCGATTCATCACTTGCGAACTTGAACAATTCAATGTTAAGTTGATCAAATTTGTAATTTAATATTCAAGTCAAACAAACTTAAAGAGGGAAAGTCGACACTCAAGATGTGATTTTGTAAAAGCCTGCGCGTTTATCTCAAGCAGCTACAAGCATGCAAGCTGTAACTTATGGACTGATGTTTATCAACCAGGGTTGATGATGAAATAAATGTGGGGTAAAAACAAAAAAAAGAAAGAAAAAAAAAAACTTGTCAGCAAGATTCAGCCCTGTGTGCATAAGAGCTTACTAACAGCAGCTGTTTTCATAAAGGAAGAGCTTCGAGACATCCTCATATTTGGCAGCCTGAAGGTGTGAGACAGAAACTTAAGTTGGCAACCTCGCCCACCCCCTCATGTCATGTGAGGTTTAGGGAGTCCTCAAAAACAATGACATTCTTAGGTGAGCTGATCGAGGGACAAAGGCACAAAAGAGGCATGCAAAGATAACAGGAATCATAATATTGTGCGTATCTAGACATCAGTTTCTATGCATGCAGTTCAAACTTGTGCTATGTTGAAAAAAAATAAACATTTAAATTCAGACATCAAGCCAACATGTTAAGATGCTGTCAAAGAAATAATAAGGAACAGATGAAAGGGGCTCAAATGCACACAGATAACTTTAAGAAATGAATGACGCAGTGGTCTTTGTTTGGTAAACTCTTAAGTAGATATACCTCCTTGCATAAGGCCGTGCGCCCACTGCATTTAGGCTGCTGGTAGGTCTTGGGCAGTGCTCTATAGCTGGACCCCAGGCGCTTGCAGGAGGCATAATCCACCTCCCTGCCCCCTCCTCCCTCCATGTAACGATCCGACAGCCCTGACACAGCATGAGAGAGCTCTTTGTCCCCGAGAAATGACTTGAACTGTGTGTACAGTTCAGGAAACTTCCTGCAAGGATATGGACAAAATTATTAATGACAGATAACTGAAGTACATCTGGTATTTTCAGCTAGTATAAAAAGCCCTGTGACGACCATTTAGAGATAACTTTCAAATTTGTAAAGTTGACCTGAATGTCATATCTGAAAACAA
This sequence comes from Aulonocara stuartgranti, assembly GCF_965226115.1. Lineage (NCBI taxonomy): Eukaryota > Metazoa > Chordata > Actinopteri > Cichliformes > Cichlidae > Aulonocara > Aulonocara stuartgranti. The sequence continues at coordinate 1,937,216 of NC_138958.1, read as the reverse complement.
ACAATATCTTAATATTTGTTGCCATTTGCTTCACTAACACTGGATATTAGCATCATAAACCATTTCCACTTTAGTTTGTCTCTTTCTATCCATCTCAAAATTCTTTCCATCCACTCACCCCAAGAAAGGAGTAACAAGCTGTAGCAGCTCAGCTCCTGAAACGACTTCTTGGTTAAACAAGGCGATGCAGCGCAGGAAGTTCTCATATACTTCCTGGCTTTTAAACAGGCGACGAACCTAAACGACAGTTGGGTTGACAATAAAATTCGCTCAATCACTTTAAAAAATAAAAAAAAGTTTCAGTTAAAAACAAAAAGAAACAAAAAGAAAAAACATTATGGGATTAAAAATTTAGTATAAAAAATTAAATAAATAAAATCCAGAATTACAGCCCAGAAGAATAATCCCTCACCTTATCAAAGAAGGAAAATTCTCTTAAGACTCCATGTTTGCCAACCGAAGCAAAGGACTGATCTTTGGTACAGGAATACTTCATTTTTTTCTAAATAAAGAGAAGAATAAAATCTGAACATCACAAACTCGACCGCTTTTGGAAAATCCCAAAGAGCTGTTGAAACTTTTAAAGAAAAGTTCGTGTTGTGCAACACAAAATTATTTTCTAGCAAATGAGTTGGTGCTGACGAAATGAAGTAAAGGAATGCAAATACTCTGTAATTATGTTACAAGCTTGTGAGACACATTTTGCCCAGCATGTTGCAGGCTGTAATGTCCATAATAGTAAATGACATACATCACGGGGCTTACATGCAACACATTAACTTATAGAAATGACTCAATGTAACAGATTAAAAATAAACTGGTATTCAGTAAGTTCTCTTCAATTAAACTGTTACTGTGTTACTCAACAATTATGAAAATAAAGAAATTTACCAAAGTAAAAGCAAATAAAAAGTCCATAAGGGTAACAGTCGTTCTGTAGCGTCTGTAACAAGAATGGTGTCTTTCAAAGCTCCACCTCTCTCTCTCTCTCTCTCTCCCTCTCTCGTTTTTAATTAATTGTGAATACGTCAGAATTTTAGACCCTATTTCACAAGATGATGAAGTTGCAAAAACAATCATAAAACGTAGCATTTGAGCTCATAATGCACAGCTTTTGTCTCTTTCACTGACTGACCCGCTGAAGAGAGAAGAACTTACCTTGAGCAGTGGGGACATATGCTGGAGAAGTATGGGCCTCGGCCTCTTTTTGTTCTGTTTGGTTATCGTGTCCTCTTCCTCTGTTCTTTTCAGCTGCTCTTTCCCCCCGGTGAGCGAACTGCCTGTGAACTACAGAAGAGGAGGCACGTGGGCAAAAAATGCTCAGTAGTACTTCTTGGGACTTTGGGAACTTCTTAGAGAACTGACTGACAGAAATACAACGTTTTTGACAAGTTATATATTCAGCTGTTCAAAAGTGGCACTTCACTGTGACTGTGTGAATATTATCATGATGGCATTTCAGAGCCGTAAATATACAAAATGTCACTGTTGTAAACTGTGTTAAAATAACTGGAAATGAGAAATGTTGCTTTCGTGCCCGACTGCAAATTGTTTCTGTTCAAACTGTGCAGATTTTCATCTCCTTCCCAAGTGGAACATCAGAAATCTCCGTCTATGCTGCTCAACTCACCAGTGATCTCTTGGCATCGGGCAAGAATTGTCCAAACTCAGCCAGCAGGTCTTCTTGTCCCTTGAAGAGACTGGCAACTTTAGAAAACACCTCATCTTCTGTCATCCCACTGCTGCCTCGACTGCCTCGACTCTCCTTCACCTCCAGCTGTTCCTTCTAAAATGTTATAGAGATATAGGGGAGACACACACACACAAAATAAAAACAAAACTCAGAAACTGCAAATAAAAACCCAACACCTTTTATGCTATGAATATGCAGTATTCATGGCCTTACTTCTACAGTACCTGATATGTGTGAAGAATTTCTAGGAAGGCTCTATAGATCTCTGGATGGTCCAGGAAACGGTTTTTAATCTTGTTGACGTAGCTGATGGCGCTATCAAATTCTACGGGGCTCGTCTCTGAGGCAGGCGGGGACACAGATGAGGTGGCTGCTGGATTTTGGCTCTCTCTGCTGGTCAGGGGAAGAGAAAGTCTGCTGGGAGGCTCTGGAGGTCCTGCTGCTGATGAAGACAGGGGCTCTGTTGTGGCCACCTTGACTTCACTGGTCTGGGCAGGTCCCACTTCAGAGTGAGAGGAAGAGGCGCTACCCGAGGTTGCAGCAACAGCAGGAGCGACAGGACTCTTCCCCTGCGGGCTTGGGGATACCTGCACAGAGATGCATTAAGAAAAAGACTGTTTATTTACGACTTGGGGAGAAATATCTGTTTGTATATGCCGGTGCAGGTGCAGCTAAAATGATGACGTAAACCAACTTTAATGTGCTTGTGTTGCTGCAGAAATATTAAACACTCAAACATAAGTTGGCTCTGTGGGTTCGTTTTAAATCCCTCTCTTAGCAGTGTATAAACTCTATATAACACAATAACAATTGTAATTGTAGACAAAAGGTACACAGTAAACATAAAGCACTAAATATTAAAATGATTTAACAGAAAAAGTTTACATAAACTTTCATAGGTTTTAGAAAAGAAACGCATGCATTATGCATACTTTATGCCTAATGTTCAGAAAGAAAAGTGACTGGATGTTTATATGAATGTACTTGTAATCTAAAGTCAGTATTAAAGGAAAGTAGTTCTGATGCAAATCCCAAGTCACACTAACATTACACCTAAGATTGCCCAAATCCCATTATCTTGCCATCCACTACCTAAGCACGATCCATCTCTCAGAACAAAACATCCCTGGAAGTTAGTTCCCAGCTTTTACTTTAAAATAATAAAATTGTACACAGAAACTGAAGGAGCTGACACATATAAAAGTTTAACTCAATCTGACACGGACCAAATGCCACAGAGTGAAATCATTACAAATTCCTCAGTGTAGTCGTTTTTGTGTTACACCGTAAAATTCTTTTAAAGTCTAACATAGATTCCTAATCTCTGAAATTCTTTTTTATATACAACTTGTATATATTTGGCTCTTTGTGATGAGATTTAAGTGCTTGTTTCAGCCAAAAATGCACAGGAAGAAGCAGAACTCCAGCTGAAATTTTGTTAAACTACAAAGCTGCTGTCACATTTTGTAGTGAAATCTTCGTGAGGGCTTTTTCAGGTAGATCATTCAGCTGAAGTTCAGGGCAGTAGAGCCACACCTGTTTCCTCCTAAGATGTTCTGTGGTCTTAAACATATAATGCTGTCAGCATACACTGCTGTACATTGCTTTACTTATATCTGATATCTCTTTAAAAAGAGTATCTTACCTGTGCAGAGAAAGGAGACTGAAGGAAAGCCATCCCATTCTTAGGGACCTCTATCCGATACCCCGGTGGCAAGAAGGCATTGAAGCCCAAGACGAGGTCTGGGTGTCCATGAAACAGTTGTGATACACGGTTTATCACTCCCGGTGTGTCGATGCTATTTCAGAAGACATACAGATAGTTTAGAAGTTTGGTTGAGAAAGATTGATTAACTACTTCTCTCAAACACCACAAAGCAAAAACAGAAAACAAGTTATTAATAAGCGCTACACATGTTAGCTTTAAAGAAAAAGGAGCAAAGAGGATTTGCTTTTAGTCCTCGTTTCATTTCAAGATAATAATACCAGTTGCATAATTACAGTAAGAAGCTATGTGCAGTTTCATATGCACTGATAAACTCCAGATTGTGAAACAGAACTAGTCAAGGATTAAACAGCACAACGTAATGAAACTCCATAAACAAGCAGCACAATCACCATCTAAAGAATATGTATGGGAATGTATGTCATTAAGAATGCATTACTAGAACTCCCATTACTTCTGGTTTTCACCCTGGCAGAAGTACAGCTGCCAGTTGGTCACAAGATTATACAAAAACCATCAAGCTGAATTTCATAAGACTTGGTGGCGTATGGGTAAATGAAGATCCCACTGTATTTTAAAGTGGATCTGGACCACCTCCCTTAAAAACTGCACAACAGAAATCAGTGTGCTCCCTGTGTGCCCCTGTGTAGTAGTTACTTGTGGTTTGTTTGCATAAATGCCCAATGATACCTCTGCGACTTGAACTCCTTCATGATGTCGAGAAACTTGTTATATATCCCAGGGTCATTCGCAAAACGAATTTTGACTTGGTCCAGATATGACAAGGCATCTTCAACCTAAACATGGAGAAGAGGAAGAAAAAATCAGTACAGAACAAAGCACAGGCAGTCTCAGCTGGATGTATGGAGCAGCATTTTCCCCAGAATCCAGCCACGGTGCTCACGGTGGATGATTTTACAGCTACAAAGCTTGTTTATAGATTTCAAATGCTACGTTTTGCATTATTAATAAATGCATTTATTTCCGATTTGTACTATAAAATTACAGGTAGCCCCATCGTACAGATTTGTTTCAGTGCTGCATACGTGAAGTTACGTGAATGCTGACTGATTTGTTCACTATCAGCCAAAGTGCAACATCAACAAATCCTCTGGTTAGCAGTACAAGCTGTACAACTAACGCTAAAATAAATAAATAACTGGGCATACACAAGAGACACCAGGCAGCTTTTGTTCATTACTCCACTGCTTTCTTTCGCTACCACAGCTAGGCTAGTTTAGGTTGCGCTAAAGGGGGAAAAATGTCTTCACACAAGCCATTGTCACAAATAGTCCACATCTTAAAGAGGGTTGTTGTAGCTAACGTTTAGCCAGGAGCCAGTCGACTCACGATAATAACTCCACCAACACTTGCAACACCTACCCGCATACAAATTTATACAATATGTTTAGTCACAGCTGGTCCCCGGCCAACAGTGTCGCGTTGGCAAAAACAGTACGACATATTAAAACACTACTATAACAAAGAAACGTGTACTGAAGCTGCTAATGAAGTGAAATAGCCGTTCTTGGCTAGCCTGGCTGACGTCCTCCACTTTGTTCGGGTGGCTGAAAAAACGAACAAGGAGGAACTTCCCACAAGCGAGGTCTGAGTTAACGTTTGCTCACAGAAGCACTTATTGATATGGCAAATGAGAAAGTACCACTAACTGTGCCACTCCACTGTCACTCGCACATCCACTAAACGAAACATAGCTTCTAAATCCAACATTAAATGTTAACGTTAGGCTGTTTAGCAATGAATTACTTTTAATAGGCCAGCGAGCTAACTAACGTTAGCCAGCCGTTCCTTTCACTACTCTCGACGACAGAAGAGAGAAAGAGAAAAAAGCCTCAAATCCAATGCAATGATCCGACGAACAAAATGGTTCTGACTCTCAGCCACTTTTCCCTTGTCATGTCCGTTGTCTCCTTACCTTCAGCTTCTGGAAGTGCTGCTGCTGCACTTGCTTTTGTGTTATAACGTAAGGCTTGTCTTGAATTTGGTTTATTTGCTTCGCGGTGCTGTGCGCCTGAATCTTCGCCATTATCCCGGCGACAGGAGGCTCGAGAGCCGCTACCACAACTTAAGAGGGAAGCTTCGGCGTTACCTCCAGTTGTTGGCTAGCCGACAAACCTTGCTCTCGGTCGGGAAGCCAGCCTGCCAGCAAGCAACCCTACTCTGCCTAGCTGGACAGTCTAGGTACAGAGGCAAAAAAAAAAAAAGGACGGGAAATCCAGCAGAATGAAGGTTGATGACAGACAACCTGCTACTCTCGGTGACTTTGATGAAACATCACCATCGAATTAAACGAGCCCAGGCAAGAAGTATCGGAAAATAAGCCCAGAGACAATGGTTACCGTTTTTCGTATTTAAAAAAAACTAAAGCCTGTCTCTTTAAATTCGGCGGCAGCGCTCTGTCTTGGCGTCCGGAAGCCAGAGTAGGAGTGAAAAAAAAAGTGAAAAATTGAACTGCGCAGTCGCAGCGATGGGAGGAGCTGAGTTCACAAGAATCAGATTGCTCCACTCCCCCTTCACTGCTACAAAGGAGCAGCGCTACTCCATGCAAAGGATGGCTGCACACTCCACAACGGTGCCCACGGAGCTCGACGGTGGACCGAATGCCGACTGTGAGAAAGATCGATACATGGCTATTGATAGACACCTACGGCTCATTCAGAGGGCATTCACAATGGATTCAGCTTGGTTTTCCAATGCAGGAGCCAGAGGCAGTTTTAAACAACTTTAATGGATATGAGGAAGCAAAGAAGAAAGGAACAAGTATTTTGCTTCGAAAGGGTTTATTAGTGACTGATTTACACATGGTAAGACATTAGGAGTAATGATGACAAATGAGAGAAAAAACAAACAAACACAATTTGTGCATTAAATATCTACAACACAGTGTTCATTCTACCACTGAAAGGTGCTGAAAGGAATCCATCACAGTATTAAACTATGGGGACTTTGCTGCTAGTTTCCACCTTTGTAACCACTGCTGAAAAGTCAGTCCTCCTTTACTGACCTCGGGAAGGACATGCTGGGCTGGCCTTTCCCACCTACAACACACAAAACAGGGACGTTAACTAGAGAATGAGACGCTGGACTACTGAGCAAGGGCATGAATGGAAAATAATTAGAGCCAATAAATTCAGTTAGATATTGGCCTCAGATGTACTAGCATGAATTTTATTTTTTTTTAATTCAAGCCATGAAGTCATTTAGAAATGGTGTAATCACCTGTCTGTAGATAGGCAAGTTGACAGTAAGGTTTAAGACTTCATTTACTACCAAAGAATTAAGAAAGCTGGTCTTTTTTGAAATAGTTTGAGCTGCAAAACTATAATTAGATGACTTAAACCACTATCAGTCAGTTTCCGTACCTGGATTAAGCTTCTACATTTAAAAAAAAGAAAAAAGTCAATAATAATCAGAATCACTGACCAGGTGTAATTTATCCATTGCATTACGGAGACCAGTTAAAAATGGCAAGTACATTTATCTCTCCATAATGGACTCCAGCAACAAAAGCCTAGTCAGACAATCAATGAAAGATCATTAAAACTGCCTAAATCACTTACATTGGAAAGAAAAAACACTTACAAAAGTGTGCACGAATAATCTTAGTATTGTCTAAAGGTTAAACCAGGAAGTAGTTCTAATGAGTGTTTAAAACATGCTCTTTTAGTGATAACTCGTCCATTCACTTGCAGATGTTGTTCAGGTAACCGTATCACTCTAGGTAATTCCCAGATCTCAATTTGTAAAAATACACCCAGATTAGAAAGGAGAAATCTCGATTAAGCAGCAATTAAAATGATAACAGGTTATCGGTTTAAAAGATGCGTCTCACCAATAAGAGATGGCGGTTTTGACTTGGTCCCCATAAGAAAGGCCCTGTGCACAGCGGTGAGTGAGCCCTCGGACTCTTGGTACCAAAGACTTAAGAAGCTTTTGGTCCTCCTCCATGACTCTGGACAGGAGAGCTAAGAGTGCAGACAGACAGCAGTATGTTACTAAAAATCCACTGAGCATTTTATTTTTTGAGGAAATTTCTCAACATATTAAGTACGTGTACACCAAACACTGCCCTCATTTGTGTTTAAACCAAATGCTTTAAATCTCTTATCTCCCGATAAGTTCTCCTGGTTACCCTTTTGATCAGATGCCTCCAGCTGATCCGCTTCCTTCTTTATCTTCTGCAGAGTGGCAGAGTGAAGCTGAAGTAACTGACGAAGAAAACGCAGCTCAAGCTGTTGTGAGCGAGATCGGGAACACAACTCCTCCGGAGCCTGAAGTCGGGTGTGAAAGTCAAAAAAGTTACTAATATGCAATATATGAGGAAAAATAAAACAGTGAAAAAGGACACCTCCCAGCAGCTTTGGTACATGGAACTCTATTTTCCTTCTGCTCAGTGAAACTGACTTTCAAAGATGCAATTTTTATCATCCCTGGTTGTGAGGGGTTCAGCATCGATCAATGACCGTCCGTTACAATCACTTAGGCCACATTTAAGAATTGGCTGCAAACACTGATTTTGTAGAAAATGATTTGAGAAAGATCCACAGGAAACATAAGTGATGTTAGGATAGTGAGACGGTCACTAAGTCCCTTTAGAAGATTTCTTTGGAGGCCATTACCCAGGCAGCATGACTGAATAAACTGTTTGTTTTAGTGACTGAAATTACAATTTGAATATTTTAAAATAATACAACACAAAATCATGATGTCACCAGTTCAGAACAATGCTCCACTGACTAACATCTACTTTTACTGAAGCAAATGACTCAGTCACACTAAAGCAAGATCATCATAGCAACCTCCTTTCAGCAAAGGAAGGAAGGAAGGAAGAATGAAGTGGTTGCCCAGTGACTGCATTGAATGTTTTTAGCGTTCAGCAACCAACTCCAACTGGACGCCCTGAGTTTGAGTGTGCAACACTTCCAAACTCTGGCAACCACCTTCAATCACAAGGCGACTGCAAAGGTTGTCTGCAAATAATCGGTGTCTAATTTACGAACACGGACAGTCTGCCTGAACGATGCAATCATTCGGAGTCAGCTGAACAGAAGAGCTCGTCTGCAGAGCGTTCAGAGGAGCCTATCAGGTCCAGTTTCACTGCGTGTTATACCTGTATAACCATGCACGTGACAAATAAAGAATCTTGAATCTTCATTTGTAAGAGACGACTCCAACTGCCTGTCGATTTGCAATAAACAACTGACCTGCAGTAACTACGTCGCAATTTGTGAAAGAATGTTTTAAACCTATGAGTTTCTGGCTGGGCTCTCAATGCAAGTAATTAAATGAATTTCTGTGGTATTTAGATGGTAAGGGAGGGACACAGATTTGCAATTTTCACTAATTAATCACCATATCATCACAAACAGATTGCAACTGTAGCAAAACATGAGCGTGAGAGCGAGCCGAATCAAAGAGAAAACAGTAAAACTGCAATACTTTACATATTATATGCCAGAACTCACCTTGTACAGAGGGAATGCCAGACTCTGACACACGCTGCTGAAGGTCGGGGACCGCAAGCGATGGATGGACAACCACGATGCAGGAATTCGTTGCATACTAAACAAAACAAAATGGAATTATATTTCTGGTCAGCGAATGTCACCGCTGGACAAGGACAACAATTAAATATGTTTTTGTTTTGATTCACTGCAGCTGGGCCCACAGATGTACCACCAACAAGGCAAATAGAGGGATACCAAGCAACATGCTCATACCCTTCGATAGTTCTGCGGTCCAGTGAAAGAAGTGAAACTGTTCCCATCTGTCTGGCCTCCTTAGACACAGCGTTCCTTAGACTGTTGGCTGCAGTGGTCACATCTTCAAACTGTGCCACTAGTTTTGCCTGGATGAATTCCTCTAACTGAGACAAAACACAAAGATTAAAATCCTCAGAGTGCTACAAAAAAAACCCCATAAGAATTAAATTTTAGTCACTCTCGTTTTTCACCCCAGACTGAAGCCTCTCATCAAACATATTTAACTGTCATTGATCCTGACCTCTCTGTGAAGATGAATCAGCTGCGTCTTGGCTGTCGAGTTCCCCTTAATCAGACCTCTGATCTGCTCTTGTCTGAGAAGCTATAAAAACAAGAAAGCAGAACATGATTATTTTTATGATCAGAATCAGAAAGGGTTTTATTGCCAAATGTTGAGCAGGTTTACAACATTAGGAAATTGCTGCGATGATGTGACAAATGCTGACAAAAAGTCAGTCTCCTCACACCTAGCAACCATCTAGACCACAGATCTACAATATATAATCCATGTAGAAAATATTTCATCCCAAAATATTGTCTGTCAACTCTCACCACTAGTTGTCTGAAGTCCAGTATGCTCTGCCACTGCCTGCGAAGGCTTCTTAGCGCCTCCTGTCGACTTTGGGCATGTTGGTCAAGTTGGATGCAGCGGTCTCTGATATAATCCCTGGCGGCTGCCTGCATCACACACTGCAGTTCCACCTCGAGAGCTGATCTAACAGTTCAGAGCGCAAGGAAAATAAAAAGCATGTAGAAGACGAGACAAAATTATTGCCTCTAAAGATATTACCACTAATTAAAATGAGCTCACATAGCTGTTTTCAAACAGGATGTAAATACAAAGTTTAAAAACATTGTAACGTTCAGATAACAACAACAACAATAACAGTGGCTGTTTGTTGCCCCCCCCACACACACACAGAAACCCAACTCCCAAGGTGCAGTACTGCAAAAAAAACATGAAATGTATGGCAAAGGCAGAGAGTGAATTGGAATGAACTTACAGTGCCAAGGAATCATCCTGGAGCTCATCTCTAATACTGGACACCTCGAGCTCAGCGTCCTTCTTACGGGTTTGCAGCTGGTTTTTGAGCTGCTGGACTCTGGAGCGAGTCTGGGCCAGTTCCACCAAGTTCTGCTCCACTTCTTCCCAAGCAGCCTGCAGCAACAATCACATGCGGGTCTATGCATGAAAAGTTACCAATCGCAGATTCCAGGAAAAAGAAAGAGATGATCATGGTTCGATCAAGATTTTATGTATCAGGACATAATGTGTGAAAAAATAAGTCCACTCTTACTGCTTCTGTTTATTTCATTCACTGATCATCAGCAAATGTGACATTGTTGTTAAAGCTGGTTCTACAAGCTACTGAATCATATGGTGTGTTTAACCTTTGACACTGTTTCTGCATTTTGGATTAGTTTTTGTTAAATCAACAATGATATGGTTTAATATGACATGTGCTATTGTTTGTATTTACCTCATTTTAAGACCAGATTATCTTTATTATGTCCTGATATGTAAACTGTTAGAATTAACAGGGGGTGTGCTATTTTTCATCATGATGGTATGAACATGGTTTTGTCTGCGTTACTATTGGTATACTGCAATGTGACCGCACCTCTAAGAGGGTTTTAACTGGTGGCAACTCATTTTCCTCTTCTGCTGACATATCCAGAAGGTGATCGCTTTCATAGCGGAACCTGCATGTCAAAAAATAAATAAATACATTTTTAAAATGCATTACACTGGAAATCTGGAAGCATAACATGAAATGAAAGATCCCAGTCACTGCCTTACTGCAGAGCTGTTACATCCCGTGTCACGTCCAGAGACGACAGTTTCTCCTCCAATACCTTCTGCTCTCTTGAAGCCAAATACTGCAGTGCTGATAGAACATGGTTTGGAGGGTAAGTACCCAACACGTTCTGGTGACACAACAAGCAACAGCGTGTTAATGCAAAGTCAAAATTAAAGACAGTGTTAACACAAATACAAAAATATTTTGTAAAATCAGACACAAACACACCAACCTCAACAGCACTCAGCCAGTACTGGAATACAGCAGTCCGCTGCTCACGGGTCATACTACAGGGAAAACAAACAAACAAGAAACTAAATACATTTTAAAAGCTGAATAACTTAAATCGAGTACAGTCTGCGGTCCTTACTGTGTGGCTGCAGAGTGCTGTGTTTTCGATTCGCACTCTTGTAAAGACTGATAGAAGTGGACCCTGTCGTCACACAGCTCTCTCACATCGCGCTAAAGAAAGAAAACAAAAGTAATGGATGATTGCATGAAGTCAGCAGCTGATATGCTACAGTTGCCTCGGTAAGCAACTGATTCCAGATTTGTGCGAATGTTAACATTTCTCCCAGCATACATTAGGTAAGGTTAGGTGAAGTAATGTTGGGTTAACACCAGTGTGTGAATGGGTGGATGACTGGTTGGTTAAAGCACTTTGGGGTCCTTAGGGACTAGTAAAGCGCTATACAAATACAGGCCATTTACCATTTAACTGGTAACTATAAATTGGCCCCAAGTCTGAATGTCTGTCTGATGGATAGAAAACACACAGAGTCCCTCCAAAGCAGCTATATTTCTGTCTGATAAACATTCTAAATTTTAAACTTAAGTAAAATACAGATTCGGGCATGTTTTACCAGAACTTGTGCCTCTGTTGCCACTTTGACATTGAGGCTGTTGCAAGAAGATTTATCAAACAGCACTTCAATTTCTGCTTTTCTGCAATAAACACACACACAAAAAGAAAAACATGTAAAAGGCATCGCGGCTCATTTTCACTTAAAATGTATTAGTAAATGTTTTGTCTTACCTGGCCATCTGTTCCAGAGCCTGGCAGTGCACACTGATCTGTTGGACATCATCAGAAAGATCCTTGCAGCTCGAGATGCAGCGCTGCCTGAAAGCCTGAAGCAGCAGCTCTCTGCGTTGGCCGTCTTCCACCTGGGCCCAGGTTCGACTGATAGAGCTCTCTGTGTAATCACAGCAGAAAATGCAGCTATTAAACGCAAACGGCAAAATAGTAGAGAAAAACCATTTCTGCCGTTCACCCTCAACAAAAGTTAAAGAAGAAAGATCTTTTCACAGCCATGTAAATTAAGTTGAGAAAACTGATATCACCGATTCAACCTTTTCAGCACTTTGTGGTATAACTAATATATTTGAGCTGAACCTGTCACCATGTGAAATGTGTGAAAAAGATATTTTTTCAGAACTTCTCTCATTTTAACTTTAATTATTTTTTCTTTATATAAGAAAACAATCAAAGTGTAACTCAGTACCTTTTGAAACAAACATACACAACATCAGACATGTTTGCATCTAATCAAAGTAGTGACAACACATCAACTGATGATTTTGAATTGAGCATAGGTGTGAATGTGAGAATGATCGGTTGCTGTCTCTGCGTTAGTGTCCAATGTGCACTGCGTCTCACTCAGCAGGACAGGCTCCAGTCCCCTCACAACCCTGACTGGAGGAAAATTATGGCGGAATGGCTGGAAGTCCTGCCCACAGTGTATATGATGGACTAACCTTGTGTGGCCATCTGCTCCTCTGTAACACTCATCTGAGAGTCCAGGTGACTAATCTCTTCTTTCAGCTGCTCTATCTTCTTCTGGAGATCTTTACGCCTTGCAGCCTCACTCTGGCCCTCAGCCTGACAAGACTGCACACCAGTAAACACAAACAAAGCTTTTACAGACACTCCACTTTGTGAAGCGCAATCACTAACAATTAAACTAAATTATAACTGCTGGGGAAAAGAAATAAGTTGCAGCCTACCTCTTTGTCTTGAAGCGATTTATACCTAATAACAATGTCAAGGATAACAGCGCAAATAAATAACAAAGAAAGGTAACATTCAGGTCCGGGAGAAATTTAAAGTCTGTTGGAAAGAAGCTGGAAGCTTTGCAAATCAAGTCAAGACCAAAAAGGATACCACTGAAGATTGCCACGCATGATCCTCACATTCCTAAAAAGACAGAAATCAGTCAGAGGTTGCAGTTTATTTTAGAAAACAGGCCATTCATACAAATGTTTTTTCTTTTGCAATGAACCAGAGTCCTGAGTAAATGTTTGAGGACAGGAAATGAGCCGTGCTCTCGTTATAATTTAGTGATCAAAAGGTTTATAAAACAAAACAAAAAGCAAGCGGGAGCAAAGTCTCACCTTTGCTGGAAAACATGCTGGGTGACATATTTCCATATCGACTTCCCCGTCCCAACACAGAGTCTGGAAAACAATCAACATTAGTTCAAGGCTAAAAAGTTAGGTAATAACATTGATGACAGGTCATATAAGTGTAGATACCTACGTTTTAAAATAGCTGTCATTAGGCAGCCTGTCCGGGGGCAGCCCAAACTCCTCTGTCGCCCAGCGTTTCAAGTCCTGAACAAGATTTCTGTCTCCCATCCTGACAAATAACAGCGGGTAACGAGCTAAAGCTAGAAACAACAACAGGAGACTATTATCATCAGCCAGCGTAGTTAGCTTAATGAGTGCACGTAATTCACAGATGTCCCTCCAACTTACCGTGCTCCCACGAAAGACGCCTCTTTAATTCAATAAAAACAGTTTACGGCGCTAAAACGGGAATATTGTTTAACCTAAACCTACTCAAACTTTCAAGTTCCCGCCTGTCGACAGCATTTCCGATCAACGACCACAGAGGAAGAGGAAAAAAGTACCGCCACCTGCTGGATTGGAGAGCAATTACAACTACAGCCATTTGCTGTCATCAGCACAGACTGTGCCTTAGCTTTGATTTTACACAAACATCTCACATAATGAAAATCATGTAATGATCCAGAAGCCAATATTCATTTTTTTAAAACGTGGAGATAATTTAAAAGATGTTGTTTGTCATGTTATTTATTGCACTGTTCAACCCCAAAATCTGATCTGCTACTCACATGACTTCTAATCAGGGACATTTGGTATATATACACATGCTCATGACAACCTGCTGAAGTTCAACCCAAGCATCAGAATGGAGACGAAAGGTGATTTAAGTGACTTTGAATTTGCCGTGTTGATGTCAGAGGTCAAGGGAATACAACTCGTTTCACTCAAGGGATGCAGAAGAGCACCTTTGAATGCAGATGAGTTAGAGCAGCAGAAGACCATACTTTGTGCCTATCAGCCAGGAACAGGAAATTGAGGCTTTAATTCATACTGGCTCATCAAACGTGAACAACAAAAGCTCGGTAAAACTTTGTCCGGTCTGATCAGGCTCAATTTTTGCTTTCACATTCACACGGTAAAGAGTTTGGTGCAAACAACATGAAAGCATGGCATCGCCCTGCCCCGTGCAAGTGGTTCAGGCTGGTTGATGGTGGTGTGAGGAATATCATCTCGGCACACTGGGTCCAGAAGTATCAGTTGTGCATCACTTAAATGCGACAGCCTACCCGAGTTCTGCTGCTGACCATATTCCCTTATGACCACAGTGTACTCATCTTCTGATGGTTGCGTCTGGGGAGGATAACGCGCCACATCACAAAACTCGAATGATCTAAAACTGTTTGGTTGTTTTTTCTTAAACACTGCAACAAGTTTACCAGAATCTCTGAGGAATGTTTCCAGCAGCTTGTTCAATTTATGCCGCGAAGAAATTATAACAATTCTGAATGCACTGGCGGGTTTTCCATCCACGCTGTACAAGTTGTGAAAAATAAATAAATAAACACAAAGTCAGAAAGTGGCTCCTGAGTATCTTTTATTTGTTTTACTGCAAATAATCAGCAATTCAGTAGACGTCTAAATGCACAGCATTAGACTTTGTGTACTCAGTCACCTCCTCTCAACCACAGTCCAAAGGTCACAATAACCATGGTGCTTGTTTTTTTATTTATTCATAGTATAATGTCATTAAATCACTCCAAACCTCCATCCTATGAACAATGGTGTAAAAATAAGTCTCTGAATGTCTTTTGTATAATAAGTGTGTTAAATAAATTAAATCTGAGGTAAACAAAACACATTTCAGATGATACCAATATTCTTAAGGCTTGTGATTTCTACTTTTGTATACTGACAAAAAAGAAAGAAAAAAAACCCACCCACTTTTACATTTTTTAAGCATACAATACAAATAATACACTCACAGCAGGTGCAAAAGAATTTTTCACACAATTTTAAAAAATAAAAATAAAACTAGGTGTTGCTGTCATTCCCTTTGTGAAAAGAAAACTCACAATAAGCCTCTGATTGTACTTTATGTCTTTAGCACCGGGCGGCTGAGCTATCCGCCGATGATGGCAGGATTTTATTTCTTTAAAAAAAAAAAAAAAAAAAAAAAAGGTGCTTAAAGTCACCGTATCCTCTTGAAGAGATTTAAAACTGATACAGATTCCTGAAACAAAAAATGAAGAAACTTGGTTAATGTTTTCAGCGGGTATTAAAATGGGCGGGGTTTGTTGTCGATGCTTTCTCACCTTTGTCGAGCGCGTTTTATTGAAAACGTTCCAGAAGCGTAAAGTCTCGTCTCCAGCTCCCGTCACGATCGCCTCACCGTCTGGAGACATGGCCTAGAGAGTACAACAAGTCATTCGAATTTTATCTCAATAATGTTCTTATTTAAAGTAAAGCGCTATATAAATACAGGCCATTTATATTATCAGTGGAGAGAAAAAAAACCCAGACTGACCAGGTAGAGCACTCGGTAGGAGTGTCCTGTAAGCTTGGCCACCTGAGTGAGAGCTGGATATTTCCACACCAAGATTTGATTCTGAGAGTATCCGTGGGTGCTTACCTGAAAAAGAAAAGCATTTGTTTGCTTTTTGTTGTTTTTAACAGCGAACTCCAGTTCATGTATGTGTGATGGACCGAGCTGAAAAAGCAGGAGTCGCAGGAATGATCCGAAAATGGGTTTTCATTTATTTACAAACAGTAAATGTTGACCTCATGAAAGAAGTCAAAGAAACAGTGAACTGTGACCTCAACAAACCAAACAAACATGAGTGACCTAAACAGGAAATGACACACATATAATGGCTGATCAGACCACTATGACACAACAGAAGTAAACAAACCACAAAACGATGCAGCACAGTCCAGTTTGTTAATAAACTAAACACCAAAGAAGAAAATCAAAACTAAACCCTAAACTCAAACATTTAACTAAAGAAAACACACTTTCTCCCCCTTCAGCAGGAGGTGGTGGTGCGGTCCAATCATCCCCTCTCTGCATTTCACTGCTTTAAACGCCACCTTTTGTTTCCTTTACCTGTTTCTTACCTGCCACGATCGGTGAGGGAGGCCAGACAAAGACTATACAAAAATCAAACCAAGAATCAGAAATAAATTGGTATAAATACATAAGCAAACTAAATGTGCGCGCTTACAAACAAATGTATCCAAACCAAACAATAAACTTACTGCAAACTGAAGTGTGTTATTATTATTAATGAAGAAATAAAGAATACATCAGAGTTACCGACTTTTAGAGTGCAGTCATGGGTGTGGCCATCACAGTATGTAAAGGCGATATAGCTGAATTAACAGCGAGCTTAATCTCTGAAAACCTCTTCTTTCTTTCGGGGTCGCCACAGCAGATCATCTGCCTCATCTCAGCCTATCCCCAGCATCCTCTGTCGCACCAACCCTCTGCATTTCCTCCTTCACTGCATCCACGAACCTTCTCTGTAGTCTTCCACTACCCTTCCCTCTGCACAGGTCCAAACCATTATGTTACCGTTTTATGGGGTAACTGTTGAACCCATTCTCCATAACGGATAACCTTTGTGTCAAGCTCGGATCACAAATTCAAAATGTCATTAAAAGGGCTGGAAAGATGATTAGCATGCTCCATCCATCTTCCCCCCAGAAGATATCTGAAGAGTCAGTGATTGAGTGGGTTGGGGGAGGATCACTAAAGATATAAATCACGTCCTTAATAATAAAGAGCATGACTGATGAAGAATAAAGTACGAGACTCCTGCCTGACAGAATCTGTCATCCTGCTCATCACTAATACAAAATGATTAATCTCTTTATCTGTGTATTTAAAGTTCACATTAAATCAAACATGACAGTTACCTTATGTGACAGTAAGACTCACCTACCTGCCAGTTTTGGGTCCAGCAACGACAAATCAGTAATTTTGCAGCTATTCTTAATTCTGAAGTTTGTCATTTTCAATAAAACACACAAAACAGGATTCATTCTGCACTCGTAGGTTTACGCTAATTTTACATGCAACGAAACAGAGTTGAGTTTTAATCTCCCTCACTCATGATTATAGAGCTGAGGTCGATCCATGCAGAAGCCCCTGGAGCTGGCCAATCAGAACAGCTCTGTACATGTATCCAATCGACTTCAGAAAATGCTCTTAACTAGGGATGGGTACCGGTATCCGTTGCCATAATGACATAAACGGTAGTAACCAGACCGAAAAGCAGCGCACATTTCAGTGCTTTATTTTGGTGCTTTTTTCCCCTGAGATGTCACACACTTTGGATTCTAGCCAATCATTTTACCTTTCCAAGGATAGTAGGCGGGGCCAGGTACGTACGTTCTTTTAGAGCAGAGCTACAGATTAAAAATGTCCAAGGCGAAGCGGTCAAAGTCTGGCTGTACTTCACAGCAAAAGATGCAAACTCAGCAGCAACAAGTGCTTTAAGCTGATACTGTGATACTGTCAAAGGAGGTGACTCCTCGAATCTGATGAAACACCTGGAGACGTATAGCATTTTGTTAAAAGCCGAGAAATGCACCGTATTTGATAGCTTGCTGCGAGACCTCACACCGAGCACATCTACTGCGGGTGTGGTGCCTGTTATCGGACCCGGAGTTAGCAACATTCCCCAAAAACACAAAGAGGAGAGTCCTGGCCCCTAGCCCTGCCAGTGTAGCAGAAATGATGACGGATGATGATGCAGCAGCAGCCGTTCTTCTCTGCGTGAGTAGCTAATTTACGTTGAGTAGGCTAACCACGTTATTACATTAATACACGTAAGGTGAACTAGCAAACATCATCATAGCTACATGCGGCTGTCTTCTTGTTTGATGGCAGATACTCCCTTCACCCTGGCCAAAAAGGCTAAAATGACCAAAGAAAAAGTGGGAAACAGCTGAACATGAGAGGTTTGTGTTTTTTTTCCATTGCTTAAGCACTGCTTCCAGCCAAGAGTGATGCCATATATGCCCCAAAACTGCAGAAAAAAAAAACATGAGAGGTTTTTGGACAAAGTTTGTGTTTTCCGTTCTTTAAGCACCGTTTAAGCACCGGCACCGTTTCAAAAGTACCGGTTTGGCACCGGTATTGGATAAAACCTAAACAATACCCATCCCTACTCTTAACGCATCGCTGCTGACCTACATTTTTAATCAGTGTCTTCACAATTACAAATGGTAATAAATCCGCGGACAGCACATCCACTGTGCATGTGGGGTCTCTTACCAGCTCATTAGCATGTTTGGACCAGGCCAGGTTGCAGACCTGAGAGCCGGTGTCCATGCACTGCAGCGGCTGTGATGTCAGGGTATTCCAAAATCTAATGCAGCGGTCGGCGGTGCCGCCGCCCGAGGCCAGCAGGCCGTGCTGATGGGGGGACCAGGCGATGGCTTTAACTGCAGCCAGGTGATCGATGTACGTCTGCATGGGACTGAGCGACGAGTGGTTCCACACCAACAGCTAAGACCACAAATCGAACACATCATCAGTGAGCAAAGCAAATCCGTACAGTCTTTGTGGTTGATTAAATATCAATATCATCATAAAAAACAAAACTACCTTGTTGTCATTTCCACCAGAGGCGAGCAGCTGATGGTCAGTGCTCCACTTCAAACCGCACACTTCCTGTCTGTGTCCCTGCAGGCGCCTCTCTGACTGCAGCGGAGGCGTCCGCGCGTCTCGCTGGAGGATCATACGATCTCGGCTTCCCGAAGACAACTGGTCGGCGTTCCAAGCCAGAGCTCCTGTAATCAGAGTAACTTTAACTTAAGCCTCAGCTTAGACAGTCTTAGTTGCTCCGCTTGAATGACCTCCAAGATGTCTCAACTTTATCCTGGCTGATTTTTCAAGTATTCCTTTAGGATCATTTCTGAAGCCACGATCACACTAACTCACCAACTCTGGCTGTGTGGCCCTCCAAGGCAAAAAGCTTTTTGCCAGCAGCAGCATCCCAGATCTGAACATAGCCTTTGTGAGTTCCCACGGCTACAAGGTTACCCTAAAACAAAGTGCAAAGCATCTTCTTAATAACAAAAAACAACTAACAGGTTTCTTTGACAGTAGTCTGCTACGTGTACTTACCCTTTCAGACCATCCGACCGATGTGACAGAGTCGCCCTCTACTGACAAATCGCACAGTCTGGTCACCTGAGGACACTTAGCTAGTGAGTCACTGTTGCACAGCACAGCAACAACAAACAGAAATTTACACTCCAGTATCGGTACCTGGCTGGTGCATGCGCTCCACAGGTAAACACACGTGCCCAGCCCCACACTGAGCATATTGAGAGCCGACCAGTCCACCAGGTTAAGATAAAAGTCATCCTGCAGCTCTGGAGCATCCAGGACTTTAAAGGGAATCTTGGAGATCTTGCGAGTTGGCTTCCTTGGTGAACGCAACAACTTCTGACTGCAACAGGAAGTTCAGGTATAACGTGACTCCAAAGTGCAGGGATGATCTCAAACTTTAGAGCTCAAACAGCGCTCTTACCTTTTATTGCTGACGGGTGATAACGAGTAGGGAGAGACGTTGGCGCCGTCTTCTGATGACAAGCTTTTGGTGTTGAGCGAGTACTGAAAAGTAAAGGTGCATCATTAGAGCAAACAGAGGTCTGATCAGAGCACAAACATGGATGACCGAGAGAATCTGAGACTTCCATACAGAGAAGAGACTCCTCTTCTCGGGCGGGGACGATTGCAGACGTCTGTCCTCCGTCTGGGGATCTTGGATCTTTTCTATTCCTGCTCCCAACAGCTCATTCTTCAGCAAAGCAGAGTAGGCCAGCCCGTCTGCTACAGCGACGACAGCAGTGATATTTGATTCATGTGCAGGTATAAAAGAATAACAAGGAAACAGCAAAATTTAGACAATTTCAAAACATATTCACCTTTGATATTGTCAGAAGAGGCATCCTTTGTTTTTTTGTTCACAGTCGGTGACTTCTCATTTTCCTGCACATAAATCATAAAGATTATTGATCAATTTATAACATTTACACTGTAAATTATTTCACACAACAAACCAAGCAATCATCATTCAAGGGTTCGCCTTCATTTTTACCATTTTAAACATTTGGAAAACAAACATCACAACTTTAGAAAATATGAAACAGTAAATCTGAGTCTTCCCTCCATAACCCGAACCAGCCGACTTACACGACTATTTAATTTCCACTAATTCATGAAGTTGCTGTCAAAGCCCAGAGAAGAGCGACCTCACCAGCTGTGGACACTGAGACAGTTTCCCTACTGTCGGCTATTTTCGCTGCTTAAATAAAACACAGAAGTGCTCTGAGATGCTCTTTCAAGAATTTTAAAGACTTAAAGTGACAAAACAAAACAAAAAAAATTTCCACAACATCAGAATTAGAACTTGAACCACTGGGTGTGTCCACACAGCTCTCTTACAAAAACCCAAAACTTAAAACACAGCCTCACGTTGATCCTGTGAAAGTTGATATTCCAGTTTGCCCCCGCTCTGGTAGGTATGAATCGGTCTCCAAGCTTAGTGGGCGAGGACAGTGGTGAGCCGGCGGGTGTCCGACTGTTCTGCAGTTTCTGCAACACAAACATTTATCATTAAGTATGTACGTTTATGAACACAGAGGTTTGTTAGTGATTACGTCATCTAAGATCTAACTTAATAATGTCACACATTCAGCACTGATGCACATCTTTATTAAGTTCCCATACTACAGCCAATGTGGTTACAATATCGGAGTAGATAAAAGAATAATTCTCTACAAGGAATAAATTAATAAAGCAAATTTCAAATCAGATGAAGGGATGGAAAAAATGACACTTTATCATATTATTAATGATGAAAACTAGGAAGAGGAGGAGAAACTAAGCGAACGACTCACAAAGATGTCATTCTCGGTGTTAATTTGGCGTAGGAGGCGATGTTCATAGTCGGGATCCATCCTGGACCCTGAACCCTCAACCGCAGAGTGGGAGGACACAGCTGTGCAATACAAACAAGGGAGTTAATAAATAAGCAAGCAGTTTAATCGAGACAATGTAAAAGTCATCCCATTGTGATAACACTTTCTTTGCAACCACAATCTTTGCCTAAAAGTTTTTATGGACCAAGTTTTGGATATATAAAATGAACGCTGTGAAATTTTTGTGTTTTAAGATATTTAGATTTTACAATAGTCCACCCCCCATCATAAAAAATAAATCAAGATATGTAATTTGTTACCAACACATCAAAAAAAAAAATCAGGCAGTCCTACAGAGTACCATCTGAAAACTCTAGGATGGCGTTTTATTTGTATCACACTATGTGCTGACATTTTTGTTTTTGTCATATTTACTCAACCAGCATCACAGTTGAGTAAAAATATGGAGATTTTGATGAAGAATTTAAAGTTAAAAGTGTTTTACATGTTTTATTTTGCATTACTGTGAAGTTTGACTTTATACTGTTTGGAAATGATCACTCTTTTGCAACATGAATGTATTAGTTTGTGCTCAAACACGGGACTTCACAGGACCGCTTTGACACTTTTAAAGTACCCGTTCCTAACTAGTGGTTCATTTTTATGGTAAGAAAGCCCAAAGGATACATCAGACTTTTATCTTTAATACTTTTTGAGCTGTCCAAGTTCAAACATTGCCTCAGATTTCAAAGTGTGAACAAACCTGCTGGAAACCCCATTTTTCTAATAAAATTATCTAGAAAAGCATCTTATAAAAGCTTTAAACTTCACAGAAATCTGTATATATTAATACAATTTGGAGCATAAAACTTTTAGGTAAATCTGGGATGGTCGAGCAGGAGGACCATGAGAATTATATTGTGCCCACTTTTGTTGCTTTATGTCTGTGAAGGTTCTCAGTCATCGTAGTCTAAGGAGCTTGGAAAGAAAAGCGTCTGCACTTCTTTAAGTTGCTTAAAGTTCAGAACTGAAGAAGCTTCTCGGATGAGAGGTGAGACGTCTTCAAGCAACTTAAAGAAGTCCAGACGCTTGTCTTTCCAAGCTCCTTTGGCCTTTTGTTGCTTTGTTTCGTTTTTGTGGTCACATTTTAGGTGGACGCAGAAAATTAGAGTAAAGACGGGGTGTTTTTCTGATTTAAGTTTTAAAATGATAAAAGCAAGAAGTTGTTTTTTAAAAAAAAATGTTGTTAAGTCGCCATCTTGAAGTTGTAGCAGGCTAAAAGCAGCAGTTTCAGTGCTCACCTGCTAACTGCACTGCAAAACAAATCGATTACTCAACTTTAAATAAGCAGAACATTTAGCCCCAACTACACCGAATCAGTGCTAGTTTCAAAAGCACTAATTACCTCAGAGTAACAGCACAACTCATTATTAACCAGTTACGAGAATCTAACATGCTTCCGAGATTCATTTGTAGCTAAATGTCTTCAAAGACGCTTATTTGTGCTAAATTAGAAGCAGCCTATGATAACTACCGTTAGCTTACTTAGCTAAGGGCTATCCGCTCATATTTGTCGGGACAGCATACCTAAAACGAGCCAGCTCCGGCAGACCACCTCCGGACAGAAACAGCGGGGGCAGACGATCCGGACCGGCTATTTAAAACCATTCAGGCTCAGGTGCGGCTTGTTGTTTAGCTGAGGTCTACGTAACATTGCATTGTGGGAGTTTTGTGTCACTCCGGTGACGTACATCATAACACGGAAGTGTCCATATTTATTGCTGCAAGCAGGATGCTGTAAGGTGGGATACTGGAGCCAACTACCGGGAAAAAGAAGTGTTTTAAAAGTAGTGATCGTGGATAAAGACTGACACGGTTAGGATGTTATATTTATCCCAATATCTGTGCTACAGTTAAAGTGATGTCATAAATTAGTCTCACCAAATGGTCCAAAATATTAAAGGGGAAGCAGTTTAACATCAACATGAGTCGTGCTGGGAACTTCTGATGCAGCAGCTCAAACTTAAATAAAACCATTAAAAGCGAACACCTCCTGCCATTGTGTTTCAGTTACCTGTAATACCCACGTTTCAAGTATAGAGGGAGCACTCGACCCATAGCTGGATAGATGCTCACGGCATACATCTTTAGAAGAACAGAACAGAATAAATAGCCACTTTATTGTCATTCAGCACACACACCAGTTAGTGCACATCAGAATATCATTTTGGTGCTTTTATTCACCATTGATTGTACAATATAAATAACAAATAAATCTAAATCTAGGGTATGAAAAGAATCTATGCACACTTAAGAATATAAGAGAAATTTATATACATTATTTAAAAAAGAAAAGAAGAAAACTTGCACAGAATACTGGGAAAATAAAACAAAAAACATACGTTGCACAGCAAAAATAACAGTATTTAATAACTTAATAACTTCTGATATAATCCTGGCTGGACGTTTGACCACTCTTCCTGCATGGACCAAGCGTAGTCCACTTTCAGTAGGGTTGAGGTCGGGTCTTTGAGAAGGCCATTCCAGATGTTAATGTCAACCTACAACCAGTTTTGATGTGTGCTTTATATCACTGCTGTGTTTAAATACCCACTTGTGTCCCAGTTTCAACTGTCTGGATGTGGACTGGAGGTGAAGATTCCTCCTCTTCATTATTCCATCCACTTTTTGCAGTGTAGCAGTCCCACCCAGGGCACGGTAAATGGTAAATGGCCTGTATTTGTATAGCGCTTTTACTAGTCCCTAAGGACCCCAAAGGGCTTTTACACATCCAGTCATCCACCCATTCACACACACATTCACACACTGGTGATGGCAGCTGCATTGTAGCCACCCTGTTTGAATTTGTAATTCTTGGAATCTGCAGTTGTTTGGAGACGGCTCCAGAGACTTTTTTCCAACTTGTGTAAATGTACATTTCTTCTTTATAGATATTGACGGAGTTTTTTGGATTTTCACATTGTTCTGAGTATCAGTGAATCTACTGAGTGCTCTCAAGCAAATCCTTCTCATGCAGGCAACAAAAAACTACCAGCTGTAGTCGATCACGACCACCACAAAGAAGGTAATAGAAGTTCACCGTCTCTTTTTTTGTATCCACATGTCACAGTAAGCAAATGAAAGTATTTTATGCATTTTTAATAAAAGCCGATCACAAACCTCAGTAAAGTCAGTGGTTTCAGCTTCTGAGGATCTACTTTCAAACTGTTTAGAGGAGGGATATTGGCTTTATTGGACAAAGAACGATGAATAAGGAGGAAAAGAGGAAGACCACAGAGAAGATCCATGGATGCAGCAAAGGTGGACATGCAGAGGGTTGGTGTGACAGAAGAGAATACCAGGGATCGAGTGAGCTGGAGGCAGATGATGTGCTGTGGTGATCCCTAAAGGGAGCAGCTGAAATAAGAAAGACAGGGTTCAGTGAGAAATCAGGGAATCAATAACAAAGTACGAGTACTCTGCTGGTCCTGCGCTGGGAAATTCAGCTGTAGAAATAAAAGCTTCAGCTATGATGATCTAACATTATGTTAAGAAGAAATATCCTCTCTGCCTTCATTTTTCCAGCACAAACCTGTAGTGTAACATCTTACTGAACAACAGTCAGTAAATTGGATGCTTAATATAAGGTGGGATTGTGTCTTCACTTTCTATTCGGGCTCATTGTCTGCTACAAACTCTGCTGAAACAAAGTAAGATCGCAGCTCTTCTGAGAAAAAAAATGCAGATGGAGTGACTCACAATGAAATATTTGATCATCTAATCAAATCTGAAGCCTGGTTTTGTTTTAAGAGAGTCTGGGTGTATTTTTAGACCCGACAGCTTGCGTGTCCCACTGTCCTGCTCTAGATGATATTGTAACAGGATTATAGAGTCATAAAGTGAGTGTGTGTGTGTTTGAATGTTGCATGCTCATCCAAACAGACTGCTGAAAGTACTTTTCTGCCATCGCCTCCCTCCATATAGTAAAGTGGCCTTTGAAATGCACAGCTAATGACCATGCAGCAGCAACAAAAGCCTGAGCACTGGGCCTTTAATGCTGCCAATTGTAGTGATGATAATCACACACTGAGCGCAGAGAGGGCTTCCCCCCCGTGAACTTCACTGTGTGTTTTCTGGTGAGTGGGCCTAAAGAAATTTACCACATCAGACACACAACGTAGTCCTGCAAGTGTGAACGAAGCATCGCATCACCCCACACACACACACACACACACACACACACACACACACACACACACACACACACACACACACTCACTCACTCACTCACTCACTCACTCACTCACACTCTCTCTCTCTCTCTATCTATTTGTCCCCCTCAGACACACCCACACAGCACTGGCGCCAACAACTAAATCCCCCACCCCTTTTCCTCCCTCCCCCCGTTAGCTGACCTCTAATTATGTCATGCGAAAAAGCTGTGTCCCATTGAAAAGCTCCCTTAATCAAACCCAATTAATTCCGCTTTTTTCCCTTATTATCCTTTGCAAGAAACGCGTCTTTCCAATAAGACTGTTAACTCCAACCGTGGCGCTTTCAGATCTACTCGGGTGCAGGAGCAAAATAATAGACTGCACAATTAATCAATTAGTCATTAGGGATTCAGTTGTTCCTAATGAACACAGTTGCTGTGTAGAAGAGGGGCGTTAGAGATGCCTCAAAGTTCCTCGTCTTTCTGTTTGGAAATGTGTCTACAAGTTGAATTCTTTGACTTTCACCGCTGTACTGCACAAGAAAACACAACTGAAAGAACTTTATGAATTTTGTTACACTACTGATCACGTTGGCTTCAGTCATTTAATTGACTTCCTAATGTGTCACCTGTGTTCCTGGCAGTGTTGGTCAAGTTACTTGAAAAAAGAAATCAGTAACTACTTCCCCAAAAAAGTAATCCCATTACTTTACTGATTACTTATTTTCAAAAGTAATTAATTACTTAGTTACTTTTTAAAAACACGATTTACAACCTGAATAGGTGATAAAGCGATAGATCTTTCAGCCCAATTCTACTTTTTCTACATAATCCATCATACAAAATGTAATCAAATGGAAAAGTCTCTTTTTAAAACTTGTTTTATTAGTTTTAATCTTTTAACTTTATGCATCAAGCAAAAATTTAATTATATGCAACATTCTCTGACTGGAAGAAATTAGTTTAACATTTAAACCTATTTTCTGCACATTCCAGCACATAAAATAAAGTATTTTTTGTGTTTACACTCAGTCTTTCAAATAGATGCAAGTGAAACACAGCAGAACATAAATAAAGTCAAAGACTCAGCGGTCCTGTTGCTCTATTTTCACCTGTAAAGCAGGAGTGGGGTAGGCGGAGGTTTACCCTGGTGCAGGTGTGCCGCGGTCAGTGGAAGAATCCGTGAGTTTCTCTGTGAGTTTCCCATTACGTCGTAGCTACTCGGTGCTTGTTGGAAGTTTAGGGGTTTTTTTCGCTGTAAAAAGAAGTTTTCTTCCCACGCACAGCGGACACTAATGTTTTTGTCACTTTTTATGGAATCAAACTCAAAGTAAGGTCAGTACTTCCACACTTTAAACGCTGCACGCTCATACTCTCTCTGCACTCGATATATGATCCACTGTTGATCTGCACACAGCTGTTGTCACCAACGTCGCACTCGCTTACGTCACTGTCATGAGACGTTCTTGCAAAGAAATCACGGTTTTAGTAACGCAGCGTTCCTACGGTAAAGTAACGGTAATCTAATTACCGTTTTTGCAATAGTAATCCCTTACTTTACTCGTTACTTGAAAAAAGTAATCGGATAACGCGTTACTGCCCATCTCTGGTTCCTGGTAATTGGCTGGTAATCAGTGGTAATGCAGAGTTTGCATGATTAGGTCCCGAGACGTCAACTGGGACACAGAAGAGGACAGTAGGAGGCTTTATTTCACATTCTTTCAGTATGTAGAGGTGCAGGTTATACATATGGTAAAGCCTTTGTTAGCACAAAGCAGAGACTTCATATTTATTTATTTTATTATTAATAAATGCCACCTTTTTTTGCACCACTCGTGCCTCAAGACTTCTTCAAACATCTCTTAAATCTTTTTGGTAGCTGATATTAACAGCTGCCCCCTCTTTGGGGTCTCAGTGCGACACACACCCCCATTACCACCTCCTTGGAATACCAGGTGCTGTAAGTTTAGGGGTGGGTGGAGCATCCTTGACTCCTCCAGTCCGCATGCCAAAGCATCCTTGGGTAAAGTGCAGTTGTCCCTGATGGGTTTGTGTGAGTGTGCATTTTACATCTCTTGCATTTAGGTAACTATGACAACAGATGTCATTGTTTATGTTTAATCAGCTTCCTTGTTGTGTAATGATCCAGAAGGATTTATTGTTCCAGGTATCAGGGAGAATTAAAGGTTGTGTTCCTGCTTCTTAATGCAACGCCACATTTGGTGATTTATTGTCTGACATCAAGCAATATGTGGACAAGACTGATTAATCACATGTCCAGATTATATTGGATAATGTTTTGGGTGAGCACATTCTTGTATGTAATACTGTGATGTATTTTTAAAAAGTTAATATTTTTATCAAATAAGACCAGAAGTAGTGGTTGAGTAAATGTTAGTAGCATTGGGACAGGAAAACGACCCTCTGCCAGAACCTTTTTCCTGCCGATCTGCTGCTCCTTTTCCCATGCTTTCCTTTGTGCCACTCACTGTGGCTCAACGCATGCCTACCCCAGCCCCCGGCTGTGACTGTAGCCCCGACCCGGCCCCAGCTGAGCAGTGCCAGCAGTCCAGCAGTTAGTTAGTGTCCGCTCAGGCCCGGCTCGGCCTCGCCCGGCCCGGGTACTAATCCCTGGTCTGTCAGAGGACCCCACTCTGAACTCATCCTGCAACACAGGAAAACGCTCTAATTGGGGGATTTTCTACATCATTAACTCTGATGAGCACCCACCCCACCCCCTGTCTCCCCCTCTCCACTCTCCCTCTCTCTGCATGTCTCTCACACCCACACTTTTCTCCAACTTAATCTGGCTTCTTCACATTCTCGGCCTCTTTCATCCTTTCGGCAAAAGCTTGACTTTTTTTCCCCTTTTTCATTCAGGATGTGTTGTTTGCTTAATTATTCACATATGAGAGCCTGACAGTAAAGTAAAAAGTGTGTAAATAGTGAAAGTCTTACCTGTGCACTTGTTATATTCACAAAAGAGCTAAAAGCCATTTCCACAGTTTGAGGTCCTGTATTACTTTTCTTGGGTAATCCTTTAAAGAAAAAGTACTTACTGACTTTTCAATACAAACTTTGTTCTGCACAAATTTTCCCTTTTAAGTAAAGTGCAAAACATCGTGTCACCACATTTTTTTTCTTATAAGGAGAATATGCTGGTGCTGAATGCTGGTGCTGAATGCCCAGAAGACAGTGGAGATTATTGTGGACTTCAGGAAGCACACAGCCCCACTCCCCCCCATCATCCTGACTGACACCCCCATCACCTCTGTGGACTCATTCCGCTTCCTGGGTACCACCATCACCCAGGACCTGAAGTGGGAGCCCACCATCACCTCCGTCATCAAGAAAGCCCAGCAGAGGATGTACTTCCTGAGGCAGCTGAAGAAATTCAACCTGCCAACACGGACGATGATGCAATTCTACACTGCAATCATCGAGTCCATCCTCACCTCCTCCATCACCGTGTGGTACGCTGGAGCCACTATCAGGGACAAACAGAGACTGCAGCGTGTTGTGCGCTCTGCTGAGAAGATGATTGGCTGCAGACTCCCATCTCTGCAGGACCTGTACACCTCCAGGACACTGCGGCGTGCAGCTCGGATCTCAGCTGACCCTTCTCACCCTGGACACAGTCTGTTTGACCTGCTCCCCTCAGGCAGGAGGCTCCGGTCCATTCGCACCAGAACCTCTCGCCATAAGAACAGTTTCTTCCCCTCTGCTGTCGGACACATGAACAATAACCATATGACTGTTCCCACCACTAACACATGACCCTACGCTGTGTCACTGCATCATTCCATGTTTGGCACTGATCACCACCTGCACTCATGTATATATCTTTCAACGTAGCACTCTTAATTCTTATTCTCATGTATATATCTCATGTATATCTCATGCACATATCTTTCTACGTAGCACTTTTAATTCTTATCCCTACTTTTATTTTTTCATGTCTATTTAAGTGCTATTTATGACACTATGTTTGCACTGAAGCACCGCAGCAATTTCCTAATGTTGTAAACCTGCTCAACATTTGGCAATAAACCCCTTTCTGATTCTGATTCTGATGCTGGGATGAAATATCATGACATAAATATGCATATTAAAATGTTGTATCTGTGTATTGCACAGAAAAAACTGTATGCAACTTATTTTTAAAATCAGGATATCTTGCTGAGCTCTGTAACTTGGATCTAATTGCAACACATCTATTTTCATGTTAAGAATTTAAAAAGATCCTGCAAAAACGTCCATGCTTCATCCACTGGCTTATCCATATGGTCCTTGAAGTACGGTCTGCTCAGCCCTCCATCTGTCCAGGACAGTGTCTCACATGCTGAGGAGCCCAGCGAGCACGGCGGCACCGGCCCTCTGTGAACATGTGTTGCAGCGGCTGAACCTTGCAGCCTGCCTGCCTGCCAGCCTGCCTGCCTGCCTGGGGGCAATTAGGGAGCCGAGCCCTGTGGTCAGAGGCCCCCCTGGGAAGTCCTGATTGATTGGAGTCTCATCTTCCTAACAGGCTGGCATCCTGCCACAAACCCATGGAAAAGCAGAGAGGATTGAGAGGGGTAAAAAGAAAGAAAACCATGACAGTGAGACAAGGCGCACAAGTGTTTGCAGCAAAAAAAAAAGTCTCTGCTCATGTATGTCAGATGACAACGATTATACTGTAGTAATCTTGGATTGCTCTAGTAGTCTTAGGGAGGTTAAAAACCCCACAGTGACTGTGGGAATGAGTGCATAGGTCAACATGAAAGCACTGCAGTGAGAACGCAGAGATACAATTTCTATCAAACTATATTTATTTTCAGTAGATCTCCATTTGTTCCAGAATATGAACATCAACAATCCAGACAAAATCCAAAAGAAATAAAACAACGATATCACTAAGACAGACATAACTAGGGCATGTAAGACAATAAAAATAACTAAAACTAGTGCAATCTTGTCTGTTATCTAACCTTTGGCTTATTCTTGGCCCAAAACATTTATGCTGCAAACTAAATGTCCTGTTAACACATAAGATAATTCTGGTTTCCTGTGCTGTGTGAGGTCACCATTGTGTAAAACTACATGAAGACAGATGATGAACAGCGGCTGTAACATTACTTATCCCCTTTAGGTCGGACAAGAGTGAATTTCAAAAGTATCCAAAAAAAAGTGGGGTGTGACTTTGTAACAATCTGGGCAGAAATGAGTCTCCTTTTTTATTTTTAACAAAAGAAAAAACACATTTTATATAGAAACATAAAAAATGGGTTTCTAAAATTGCACTTTAAGAGGACAGAGTTTTCTATCCCTCTTGTTCTGTTAAAAAGTCAAAAAATATATAAATTTCAACCTCCAAAGATTTGTTTGAGATGGTACCTGCACATGCAAAAACATTTCAGTGTCACAGTCTTATTTATTTACCTCTACTGTCCATATGAAGCATATTGTGCTCCAACTTTAAGATGATTGGGGCTTAACCCTGTAACAGATGGCATAAGACTAATATTGTGTCACTAATGACCAAAGCAGTAACAATCCATGTTTCCTCTTGTTTGAAAAAGAAAAAAAAAAACTACAACAAAATGGTTACAAGGGCCTATTTAGTGCAGCCTGAGACCGTTTCTCCCCCTTCTGTTCGGGACAAAGAGGATGCACTTGGATCAATTGTGTCGAACAAAGACCGAACTATGTGGGGTGACGCATCACACAGGGCTCTTTCTGCTGCCCTGCACGTACACGCAGCCACCCAACACTGAGCTGCCAACAGGTTTTCTCCTCCAACAGTCACTCAAGCAAAAAGAGGGCTACTCCGCTGACTAGCCTGCGTTTTTTTGTCTACTTCCTCTGCCTTTCTTCTGCTTCCTCCCTTCTTTAAAGCACAAGTCAGAAAAAATGTATCCGTGCAGAGATATTTTTGGTATATTCCCGGTCCCAGTTGAGGTGACCCTTTTCCCACCAGATGAAGATCTCTTAAAGAAGCTTCTCCTCACTGATCATCTTCTTCCAGTCACACCAAGATATCTAAAACATGGACTCGCGTATCTAAACTGCGTAGCAAGTAGAAACATAAATCATAGTACAGGTGGACATAAAACGAAAACCAGCTACACGGCTTTTATAATTAAACAGATTAGTGAGATGAGCAGTGACACTGTAGTGTGTCTTCATGCCTCGATGTCACATTAAACAGAGACCAAAGGTCCATTCACAAAGTCCTCTAAGACTCTGATTTGCAGACCCATGAAAATTCGACGGCTGGACTAATTAGTAAAAACACAAATGTGGTGTAAAAAAAAAATTAGAAAAGAAAAGCATGAGAATGATATTTTGCTCGACTCAAATGATTTGGATAAATGAAAAGTGATGAATAAGAATTCCCGCATTTTGGCAGTTTTTAATGATATAGCGTGTCTTCACTGTTGGTGCACCCAAAGAGCTGCAGCAAGGGCTCAGGCATGAAACGTGCACTCAGAGCCTGTTTGTGACTCGGAAATACTTCTAGGTGTCATAAACCGTTTGTTTCACCAAGAAGACATTTGTTTTTAACGAACCCAAGGCAACAATAGACACCTAGAGATTGGACGAGCAAAACTATCGGAAACTTTTAACCCGCTGAAGGTTTCAGCTGTTTTTTAAGGGGGAAGAAGTAGAAAAGAAAAGAAAGTCTCCCCCCCAAACAAAAATTCTTACGTCCTCAGCTTTCACAGTTCAGAATCCACTTCTTTCACTTAGTGGCGTAGCACGTGACGTGTGTCACTTCCAGCATTGCTCACGTCGACCGCCGAGCTCGTTAGTCACATGGGTTGCCAGGTCTTGTCCATAGACTGGATGTGTTCCTTGGCTTTCATCCTCAGCGCAGCAATACTGGAGCTGCGCTGGTCCACATCCTCCAAAGGGTACTTTTCAGGGTATGGTGCTGGACACTGATAAGGAGGAGGAGCCATGCTCTGCATCCCTTGACCCATGGACGGATGGGGATGAGTGTGAGTGTGAGGGTGTGGATGAGGACCGTGAGGACCGTGAGGAGCGTGAGGAGCGTGGGGGGTGGAGTTGAGGAAATGGTGGCTTGGGTAGCTGGGCTGGAGGCCTTGAGCTGGACCCATGAAGCCTGGGATACTGTGCACAGGTGTAGCACTGGACAGGGGAGAGGTCAGCCAGGGTTCCAAGGGGAGGGAGTTGGTCATTGGACCCATGCTGGTGTGAACCGGTGCCGGACGGTTGAAAGAGAGCATGGGTGAATCGTGGAGCTTCATGGTGCTGGCGTCCATTTTTTCCTGCCGGCGCCATTTAGCTCTGCGGTTCTGAAACCAGACCTGGAAGAAAATGACAGAAAAATAAGGTACGTGTAAATATGATGGAGTGCAGAGTTTTTCATTCTGGGTAGGGAAATATACTCGAATATACTCGACAACACTGGGGGAGTTTTTTGGATGAATACAGCCTTTCACGTAGTGTGAATATGAGATTTTATTCCAGAATAATGAGAATATCTCTAAGAAAACCCCAAAAACAAGACAGAAACGTTTGAAGTGCTTCTTAGCAATCTCTGAAATGGTGTTGCCTTTAATGCAGTTCACGTTACCTGAACTCTGACTTCGGGGAGGTTCACCTTCATGGCGAGCTCCTCGCGGCTGTACACGTCTGGGTAATGGGACTTTTCAAAGGCACGCTCCAGCTCGTGCAGCTGGTAGGTGGTGAAGGTGGTGCGGTTGCGCCTGTGTTTCTTCTTGGGCTGCTCATCCTTGCTTGGGTCCGGAGACTTGCCTTCATCGCTCTCTATACTCTTCCTCAGCTCGCTCAGTTCCTGATCACATTTGTTTGCAAATAAGCCGGAGTCTGTGGAAGAGCCCAGGAAAAAATATTGTGAGTTTTTATTTCCTCCACATGCTTTTTGACTGGACTAAGTGAATGAGAACTACAGTTTAGAGAGAAATACAAATGGAGAATGCAGTTTCCCACTTTCCAGTAGAGCAAACATTAGTTTGACACCTGCAACAATAGGCCACTGTAGGTCAGTGAAGCAAGCAATTCCCTGTACCTCAATGAAGCTCCAAAACATTCCTAATCGGATTTAGGAAGCTTTTTCCAGTGTTTACTTTTCTTCAAAGTTAAAAGGTCTTTAAAAAGAAATTTGAAAACCACAGTTTTTATCACCACGCTCAACAGCCACTCTTAGATTGTTACCATTTTTGGCTAAGCTCACAGCAGATCTGAAAGAATCTATTTCCCCTGTGCAGGAGAGCCAAAGCACGGAAACGTCCCGAGTTCTGTCCGTCTTTAGGATCACAGATTACTGACAAGCTGGTGTTTACAGACACTACAAAGCTTTCACTGGCACTGTTCCTCCTCATAACCCTCCCCGTCAAACGATTCCTCTCTCAATTCTTCTTCCTCAGCTCTATTTCTAATCGAATCAACGTGCATATTCATCAACAGTATACAGAAACATGGGAGAGGCCACAGGGGAAAACAGGGAGGTGTAACCAGACCAGCCAGCAAACTGATTTAGCTAAACAAAGTACAGAGATGATGATCCAGGAATAAAATAATCTACTCGAGTTAAGAGTTAATAAGTGCCAAGCTTGGATCTGACTCGAAGACTTAATTTCATTCAGGATGTTAGATAAGTTGCAAATCACAGACAGTGGGTTAAGCTGATTTTAATTAAGGGCTAATTTTGTATTTAGGTAAACAATAGAAACATCAGTATCATCAGTATCTCTTACACCAACTAACATATAGTGAGACGAGCAAAAATCTCATTTTTTTTATGAGCTTTCAAAGCATTTCTGTTATATTCAGCAGTTACTCTACAGAGCAGCACAGGTGTTTATCTAAAAGTGTAAAGGTGATGGCTGACATTCGCCATATTTTTGCTCTGTTTTGGTCTCTATCAGCCCTCTAAGGAAGTATTCAGCTCTTTGCTTTAACAGATGTAACTGTAACAGATTAACTGTAACAAATGTAACTGTATCAAATGTAACTGTAACAGATGTAACTGTATCAAATGTAACTGTATCAGATGTAACTGTATCAGATGTAACTGTAACAAATGTAACTGTATCAAATGTAACTGTATCAGATGTAACTGTAACAAATGTAACTGTAACAGATGTAACTGTATCAAATGTAACTGTAACAAATGTAACTGTATCAAATGTAACTGTAACAAATGTAACTGTATCAAATGTAACTGTATCAGATGTAACTGTAACAAATGTAACTGTAACAGATGTAAATGTATCAAATGTAACTGTAACAAATGTAACTGTATCAAATGTAACTGTATCAAATGTAACTGTAACAAATGTAACTGTAAAAGATGTAACTGTAAAAGATGTAACTGTAACAGATGTAAATGTATCAAATGTAACTGTAACAAATGTAACTGTATCAAATGTAACTGTATCAGATGTAACTGTAACAGATGTAACTGTATCAAATGTAATTGTAACAAATGTAACTGTATCAAATGTAACTGTAACAGATGTAACTGTAACAGATGTAACTGTATTCTGACTGCAGATATTTTTCAGGTTTCTCAGGCTGAGAGATGTGAGGGCTAGACCCCGATCTCAATGAGACTTCTTCTTCTCTGATTTAATAACGACAGTTCAAGACTTTAAAGAGCAGGAAAAGGTCATTTCAAATCTCGGGGTCATTTAAAAACGCCGTCATCGCACGACCAGCTCAGACCGTGTGGTTTACAATAGTCTCGGCTGTGTTAGCAGCAGAGAGTGCATCACAGGTGAGGCAGTCTTATCGGCTGCGTGTGTTTGTGAAGAATTGATTTATAGTCCCAATTTTTTTGACTTCCTAAAAGCTGATATTGGTACGAGTCCTCATCGCTCATCAGTGCAGCTCCAAACCAAAACAGTCATGTTTAAAGGCAGGAAGTGAAATAAGGGACTGAAGCTACAGGTCATAACATGTTCAGGAATACACTTTTATGTTGAATGACATTTCAGAGCTTCAGCAGACTGTGTACGAATCTGAATGCTAGCTTGTTTCTGTTAATGGGATGCGGTGATGGAGATGAAGGAGGGGGTCGACTGTGGTCTTTCTGCTGGAGAAACGGGAGCCGAGGCAAAAGCAAAGCAGGGTTTTGGGGTTCATTTATCCACCTCTCATTAAGCAGCTATGACAAAGACCAGGCTCCGACAAAGGCAGAGGTCAGGCCTGGTTCAGTGACCAGCTCTTGGCCTGTCAGCCCATCACAGCCACTGGTCTGAAGCCTCCCTACTGTTTATCAGCCAGCAGAACATCTCAGCACGGAGAGGAGAGGGGGGTGGCCCGACTGACACCGAACACAGAGAAGCTGCTCGGTCAGGAGGAACTGGGCTGACTTCACACAGGATGGAGTGATGTCATTGGTGTTGATGGATGTTAATGCACTGAAACCAAACTGCATCTGAGTCACTTAAAAGCAGTGTTTCTGCTTCGTCTCCGGTTCACAGGAACAACTTTTTCTCTTGTTCCTGCCACAAAATCACCAACCACCTGCCTGATCCTGTGTGTGAAAATAGCTTCAGATTAAACATGATTCAATTTGATTCTAGGAGCGAACGATAACAATAAAGAGCGATTGGACTACGGTACAATCTAATCTGCACAGAAGAGAAGATTAGGGGAATTCCACAAGGGGATGGGATTGGTCTTGGGGACATAAACCCCCTACACCATCTTGTCCTGTGATTTATCTCTCAATCTCAGTCCACACGGTGGAGTTAATGCAGCTTTACATGCCAACGGTGTTTAATGCACTGATTTCGAATCGGTGCGTGAGAGGTTTTCATGCAAAGGTGGAATAACCTCATTTAAAGTGATCAGACTTTTGACGATAGGCTGTTGAAATAATACGAGCTGTAATTATAACTGAATGTCACAGATTTGAAGCTGCTTTTGTTACTCATTTTGTGTATTTTGTGTGTGTGAGAGTTGAAAATCAGATTTTGGTTTATTAGATTCTTACACCAGATTCTAAATCTCAGGTCAAAATAAAGGCCTGGGTGTTTGTGTGATGTCCTTTAAGTGGCTGTTTTTATCTAATTGTGTTTTAAAATGTTTGCTTCACTTGTTATTTATGTCATTTGATCTGTTTCCTGTTTTTTACCACAACTGCCGACAAAACAGTCACGTCACGAAGCTTGACTGGTTTATTCTGGTTCCTGAGCGAGGTTTGGACTATAAAAGGCTCGAACTGTGTTTGTGGTCAGATAATATCCTGTTCAGCTATCTGGTAGTATAAAAACATATTATGTTTGCCCAGCAGCATCAATAACTTCAGTCTACCTATGTTCTGCATTACATCATTCAAATCCTTAAAGTTAGAAAAAGCAAAGATCACTTCAGTCCAGCAGTGCTGCTGCTGCTGTATAATCAATATCTCTGACCATCTCTATGCTTTGAGGCTTTGATGATTCACCCTCAGTAACAAACTCTGCAGCAGCTGATCCATACTGCTCAAAGAGTTCACAAAATTTAATGAAACAAAATCATCTTAAAAGGTGGTGCTACTCTTACAAAATCAGCTTTGCCAGGATGGAGAGCAACAGCCGGACTCACCGTGGTACTGCTGCTGCTCTGTGCCGCTGCTGCTTCTCAGAGAGGAAAGGTGCCCGCTGTAGGACGGGTGCGACGAGGGCTCCAGCTGCTTCCCGGTCTCCGCCAGGCTGTCTATGTTCACTTTGTGGGGTCCGGGGGTCGTGGCGGGACTTAGCAAGGGGTCCTGCTCTTTGCTGAAACCCAGGATGACATCGATGCTGTGGACGCGGCCTCCCACTGCAACGCCCCCACCTTTACCCAGTTCGTGGAAATTGCTGGGCGAGAGACAGCTGTCGTCCACCATGCTCATGGTATCCAGCGATAAATGCATTCGAGCGTCTGGGCAATCACCTGGGCCTGGGGTCGAGGGAAGATGTTTGGGTGAGGCTACGCAGACGCAGATCACTAGGTCACCTAGGATGACTGTTATCCACCTAAACCTGATTATCTTCTTCGGAGGCCCAGAGGGTCAGAACCCCGTAGACTCTGAGTGTTCCAACAAACCACTAATAAGATTGTGACTATGGGTCAACTTCACACACAAAGAGGCTTTCTTATAAAACGTTTTACTGCTGGACTTAATTTTATGGAAACTCAGGCTAACATTTTTAAACGTAGTCACATTTTGGGTGAATCTTTGGACTAACGTGCACTTTTCCTGACAAATAAGTCATGAAGTTGTTGGATTTCCAGCAAATGATTCTGTGTTTGTTACATAAGAAGTAAATAATTAGAGCCGAATGAGACCGTGGCAGTGCTTACCTCTTGGAAGTAAATATGCTGAAGTACTGAAGTTACTGATGCCAGTGCTCCACCTGTTCCTCTCAGCAGCTCTCCCTCCAACTTCACTCTTCCCAGATCCGCTATGTGCACCGCCTGCAGTCGCTCAGCTGGCGTTGATTGCCTAGCATTTCTCTAAATATATTCGCTTTGTGTGACAAACAGCCCCAAACAGATGCACTCCAATGGTAAAGAGCATTTAGTAGCTGAGTTCAGACGCTATCCACTCCAGCTCAGAGAGGAGAGTGGGAGAGGAGTGAGCCGGAGAGAGAGAGGTGGACAAAGCTGAGGCGGCGTAGGAGGTGAAACGAGGGGATTAGGAGAGGGCTGTTAATTGCAATCCTTCCCCTTTAAGAGTGATTGGCGGCTGTTTTCTGCTTAAGAAACTGTTTTAAATGTCATTTTCATTTACCCCCGACGGAGAAGGCCCGGCTAACGAAGCCCGGACGAGACTTTCTTTCATAAATTTATTGTTTTAAAGACAAAAGAATCGCTCAAAGTTTTCACTAATCACTGCCGGGACCCCTTTGTGTGAAAATACTGCAAGAAAGGAAAAGGTGAAATTGTAATGCACACAATAGAACAACAACAAAAAGAAAACAATTTACCGCGGGGTTTATTTTGTGTAATAAAAATGTAAAATACAACATGTATGTTCTGTGTTGGTTCTCTGTCAGATTTGCAGGGAAGTTGTGCTACTACTAGTTTTATTAACTACAAACTAAAAAGCAAAGTGCAACAACGTAACCACTGATGTACTCAAAATATATCATTTTAAACAGATCAGGCTTGATGCATATAATTATTTACCATCTTAATTTCTGATTTTTCTACTTTATATGCACTGTTTTTATTCCGTTATTAGACATAAACTTTTATTATCGGCAGCCTGCGATATTTAAACCTTTAATTCTCCTTTTATTGTTCTGTCATTTCAGTTTTGTTTTATTTGCATATAAAGCAAGTTTGCATGAACCACCCACTAAAAGAGATTAATGGAAGCCAGTCAGTT
Source organism: Aulonocara stuartgranti (assembly GCF_965226115.1). Lineage (NCBI taxonomy): Eukaryota > Metazoa > Chordata > Actinopteri > Cichliformes > Cichlidae > Aulonocara > Aulonocara stuartgranti. Next base: position 1,898,382 of record NC_138958.1, on the reverse strand, counting down.
GTTTAAATGGATTAAAAAGAGAGCTAATGTTTTATAGTGTGGTTTAAATTAATGGTAACATTTGTATATTTATTTATTTTTGTTTGTCTGATAACATTTATTTAAAAAATAAATCGGACATTTCAAACAGTTACTCGCTACTTGAGTAGTCTTTTCGCCAAGTACTTTTTTACTCTTACTTGAGTAACTTTTTTGACGACTACTTTTCACTTTTACTTGAGTAATAATATTTTAAAGTAATGCTACTCTTACTTGAGTACAATTTTTGGATACTCGACCCACCTCTGGGTTTAATGGCTCCACAGTTAATCAAATCAGTCAAAATAAGACATCATCCATCAGCTCAAAGATAACTGTAACAAAGACAAGAACTGCCTTGGCTTTGGAAAACCCACTAAATATATTTCAAATATGCTTAAACAGTGGAATAGGTGACAGAAAATACCTGTGGTGACACAGAACATCTACACAATCTCTGATTAAAAATGCCACGTCCATTTAAGACCATAGATTCAAACTATTTCATAGAAGCAGAAAAAAAACGTAAAGGGACATTATCACCTCAGGGTTATTTCATTTGACTGAGTGGTGTTTCTCAAGAGACCGCAGCGCAAAAGGCTGAGAGGTAGGGCACAGAGTTTGAAGGCCACAGACCTCAAAGTTGACCCTGGCTTAGCGTCACAGAAATTAGCACCGACTCTAAAGACGCTAAAGAGATTTCCTCTGACCTCAGACATATCTCAAAATAAAGACAGATACAGATAAACACACAATTGAATCTAAAACTTGGACCTTCCTCAGATTCGTGTTGACACAGCTCTGACGAGAGATCAAAATGCAAATTTGTTTTTTGAGAAGAAACTGTCCCGTGATCATTTCAAA